>NW_020884931.1:0-699008 GCF_003945725.1 Corapipo altera
TATGAGGTCAGTGTCAGGATGATACGTGGACCTCTATGACATGGCTGGACTTTATGAGGTCAGTGCCATGATGAGACCTGCACCATTATGACATGACTGGTCTTTATGAGGTTAGTGATATGATGATGACTACACCATTATGACATGGCTGCGATATATGAGGTCAGTGCCATGATGATGCCTGTACAATTATGACATGGCTTGGCTTTATGAGGTCAGTGTAATGATGATGCGTGGGCCTCTATGAAATGGCTGGGCTTTATGACGTCAGTGCCATGATGTGACCTGTACCAGTATGACATGGCTGAGATTAATGAGGTCAGTGCCATGAGGAGACCTACACCATTATGACATGGTTGGGCTTTATGAAGTCAGTGTCAGGATGATGAGTGGACATCTAAGAAATGTCTGGGCTTTATGAGGTCAGTACCATGATGATGCCTGCACAATTATGACATGACTGGGTTTTATGTGGTCAGTGTTATGATGAGGTCTGCACCATTATGACATGGCTGCGTTTTTTTAGGTCAGTGCCATGATGATGCGTGGACCTCTATGACATGGATGGGCTTTATGAGGTCAGTGCCATGATGAGGTCTGCACCATTATGTCATGTCCGGGTTTTATTAGGTCACTGCCATGATGATGCGTGGACCTCTATGACATGGCTAGACTTTATGAGGTCACTGCCATGATGATGCTTGCAGCATTATGACATTGCTGGACTTTATGACATCAGTGCCATGATGAGACCTGCATCATTATGACATGACTTGGTTTTATGAGGTCACTGCTATGATGATACGTGGACCTCTATGACAGGGCTGGACTTTATGACGTCAGTGCCTTCAGGATAACTGCACCATTATGACATGACTGGGATCTATGAGGTCAGTGTCATGATGATGCCTGCACAGTTATGACATGGCTGGGCTTTATGCGGTCAGTGCCATGATGAGGCCTGCACCATTATGACACGGTTCGACTTTATGAGGTCAGTGTCAGTAAGATGCGTGGACCTCTATGACATGGCTGGGCTTTATGAGGTCAGTGCAATGAAGCGTCCTGCACCATTATGACATGGTTGGGCTTTATGAACTCAGTGTAAGGATGATGCGTGGACCTCTATGACATGGCTGGGCTTTATGAGGTCAGTGCCATTATGAGGCCTGCACCATTATGACATGACTGGGCTTTATGAGGTCAGTGTCAGGATGATGCGTGGACCTCGATGTCATGTCTGACCTTTATGAGGTCAGTACCATGACGAGACCTGCACCATTTTGAAATGACTGGTCTTTATGACTTCATTGCCGTGATGATGACTGCACGATTACGACATGGCTCGGCTTTATGAGGTCACTGCCATGATGATGCGTGGACGTCTATGACATGGTTAGACTTTATGAGTTCAGTGCCATGATGATGCGTGGACCTCTATGACATGACAGGGTTTTATGACGTCTGTGCCTTGATGAGGCCTGCACCATTATGACATGGCTGGGTTCTATGACGTCAGTGCCATGATGATGCCTGCACTATTATGACATGGTTGGGCTTTATGAGGTCAGTGCCAGGAGGTGGCCTGCACATTTATGAAATGGTTGGACTTTATAACGTCAGTGCCTTGATGATTCCAGCACAGTTATGACATTGCTGGGTTTTATGAGGGCACTGCCATGAGGATGCCTGCACGATTATGACTTCGTTGGGCTTTATGAGGTCAGTGTCAGGATGATGCGTGGACCTCTATGACATGACTGCGTTTTATGAGATCAGTGCCATGATGATGACTGCACCATTATGACATGGCTGGACTTTATGAGGTAAGTGCCATGAAGAGGTCTGCACCATTATGACATGACTGGGCTTTATGAGGGCATTGCCATGAGCATGCCTACACAATTATGACATGTCTGGGCCTCATGGGGTCAGTGCCATGATGAGGTCTGCACCATTATCACATGGTTGGGCTTCATGAGTTCAGTGCCAGGATGATGCGTGTACCTCTATAACATGGCTTGGCTTTATGAGGTCAAAGAAATGATGAGACCTGCACCATTTTGACATGACTGGACTTTATGAGGTTAGTATCAGGATGATTCGTGGACCTCTATGACATGCTGGGTTTTATGAGGTCCGTGCCATGATGAGGTTTGCACCATTATGACATGACTCGGCTTTTTGAGATCACTGCCATGATGATGCGTGGACCTCTATGTCATGACTGGGCTTTATGAGGTCACTGCCATAATGCTGCGTGGACCTCTATGACATGGTTGAGCTTTATGACGTCAGTGCCTTGATGATGCCTGCCCCATTATGACATGACTGGGCTTTATGAGGTCAGTACCACGATGATTTGTGGACCTCTATGACCTGTGTCGGATTTATGAGGTCAGTGCCATGATGATGCCTTAACCAATTTAACATGGCTGGGATCTATGAGGTTAGTGCAATGCTGACTCCCGACCATTATGACATGGCTGGGTTTTATGAGGTCAGTGCCATGATGAGGCCTGCACCATTATGACATAGCTGAGCTTTATGAGGTCTGTACCATGATGAGGCCTGCAGAATTACGACATGGCTTGGTTTTACGAGGTCAGTGCCATGATTAGGTCTGCACCATTATGAATGACTCGCCTTTATGAGGTCACTGCCTTGATAATGCGTCGACCACTATGACATGGCTGGGCTTTATGAAGTTTGTGCCATGATGAGGTCTGCACCATTTTGAATGGCTCGGCTTTACGAGGTCCCTGCTATGATAATGTGTTGACAACTATGACATGGCTGGGCTTTATGACGTCAGTACCTTGATGATGCCTGCACCATTATGACATGGCTATGATCTATGAGGTCAGTGCTGCTATGATGCCTGCACCATTATGACATGACTGGGCTTTATGAGTTCAGTGCCATGATGATTACTGCACAATTATGACATTGTTGGATTTTATGAGGTCAGTGCCATGATGAGGTCTGCAACATTATGACATGGTTGGGCTTTATGAGGTCAGTGTCAGGATAATGTGTGGACCTCTATGACATGTCTGGCCTTTATGAGGTCAGTACCATGATGATGCGTTGACCTCTATGACATGGCTGGGTTTTAGGAGGTCACTGCCTTGATGATGCCTGCAACATTATGATATGGTTGGGCTTTATGAGGTCAGTGCCATGATGATGCGTGGCCCCCTATGACAAGGCTGGACTTTATGAACTCAATGCCATGATGAGGGCTGCATCATTATGACATGGTTGGACTTTATGAGGTCAGTGTCAGGATGATACGTGGACCTCTCTGACGTGTCTGGGTTTTATGAGGTCATTGCGATGATGAGACCTGCACCATTATGACATGGCTGGGCTTTTTGAGGTTAGTGCCGTGATGATGCGTGCACAATTATGACATGGTTGGGTTTTATGAGGTCAGTGCCATGATGATGCGTGGACCTCTTTGACATGGTTGGGCTTTATGAGGTCAGTGCCATGATGATGCGTGGACCTCTGTGACATGGCTGGGCCTTATGAGGTCAGTGCCATGATGATGTGTGGACCTCTATGATATGGTTGGGGTTTATGACGCCAGTGCCATGATGATGTTTAGACCTCTATGACATGGTTGGGCTTTATGACGTCAGTGCCATGATGACGACTGCATCATTATGACATGACTCGGCTTTATGAGGTCAGTGCCATGATCATGCGTGGTCCTCTATGACATGACTGGGCTTTATGAGGTCATTGTTATGATGAGACCGGCAGCATTATGACATGGTTGGGCTTTATGAGCTCAGTGCCAGGATGATGCGTGGACCTCTATGACATGGTTGGGTTTTATGAGGTCAGTGCCATAATGAGGCCTGCACCATTATGACATGACTGGGATCTATGAGGTCAGTGCCATGATGATGCCTACACCATTATGACATGACGGGTCTTTATGAGATCTGTGCCATGACAATGCCTATACAATGATGACATGGTTTGGTTTTATGAGGTCAGTGCCATGATGAGGTACCATTCTGACATTGTTGGACTCTATGAGGTCACTGCCATGATGATGCTTCGACATCTATGACATGGTTAGACTTTATGAGGTCACTGCCATGATGATGCGTGGACCTCTATGATATGGTTGGTCTTTATGATGTCAGTACCTTGATGATGCCTGCACCATTATGACATGTTTGCGCATTATGAGGTCAGTGCCATGATGATGCTTACACCTCTATGACATGGTTGGACTTTATGAGGTCAGTGCCATGATGATGACTGAACCATTACGACATGGCTGGGGTTTATGAGGTCAGTACCATGATTAGGACTACACCATTATGACATGTCTGGGATTTATGAGGTCAGTGCCATGATGAGGATTGCACCATTATGACATGACTCGACTTTATGAGGTCAGTGTAAGGATGATGCGTGGACCTCTATGACATGGCTGGGATTTATGACGTCATTACCTTGATGATGCCTGCACCATTATGACATGGCTGGGATGTATGATGTCAGTGCCATGACGAGGCCTGCACCATTATGACATGGTTGGTCTGATGAGGTCAGTACCATGATGATGCTTAAACCTCTATGACATGGCTGGACTTTATGAGGTCAGTGCCATGATTATGGCTGCACAATTGTGACATGACTGGGATTTATGAGGTCAGTGCCTTGAAGATGCGTGCAGCATTATGACATGGTTGTGCTTTATGAGGTCAGTGCCATGATGAGACCTGCACCATTATGACATGGCTGGGATCTATGAGGTCAGTGCCATGATGATGCATGTACATTTATACCATGGCTGGGATTTATGAGGTCAGTGCCATGATGAGGTCTGTACCATTTTGACATAGCTAGGCTTTATGGGGTCACTGCCATGATTATGCGTGGACCTCTATGACATGGTTAAGACTTTATAAGGTCGCTACCATGATGATGCATGGACCTCTATGACATGGCTGGGATTTATGACGTCAATGCCCTGAAGATGCGTGCACCATTATGAAATGTCTGGGATCTATGAGGTCAGCGCCATGATGAGACCTGCACCATTATGACGTGCTTGGACTTTATGAGATGACAGTGCCATGATGATGCGTGGACCTCTATGATATGGTTGGACTTTATGAGGTCGCTGCCATGATGATGTGTGGACCTCTATGACATATCTGGGCTTTATGATTTCAGTGCCATGATGAGACCTGCACTATTATGACATGGTTGACCTTTATGAGGTCAGTGTCATGATGAGACCTACACCATTATGACATGACTGGGCTTTATGAGTTCGGTACCAAGATGAGGCCTGCAACATTATGACATGACTGACCTTTATGAGGTCAGTACCATGATGAGACCGGCACCATTATGATATGGTTGGACTTTATGAGTTCAGTGCCATGATGTGTCCTGTACCATTATGGCACGGCAGGGTTTTATGAGGTCAGTGCCATGATGATGCGTGGTCCTCTATGACATGGTTAGACTTTATGAGGTCACTGCCATCATGATGCGTGGACCTTTATGACATGGTTAGAATTTATGACGTCAGGGCCTTGATGATTCCTACATCATTATGACATGGCTGTGATCTATGAGGTCAGTGCCATGATGTGGCCTGCACCATTATGACATCGTTGGGCTTTATGTTGTCAGTGCCATGATGATGCCTGCAGAATTATGACATGGCTGGGTTTCATGAGGTCGGTGCAATGATGATGCCTGCAGAATTATGGCATTACTGGGTTTTATGAGGTCAGTACCATGATGAGACCTGCACCATTATGACATGGTTGGGCTTTATGAGGTCAGTGCCTTGATGATGCGTGGACCTCTATGATATGACTCGGCTTTATGAGGTCAGTGCCATGATGAGGCCTGCACCATTATGACATGACTGGCCTTTATGAGGTCAATGTCATGATTAGGCCTGCACCATTATGACATGACTGGGCTTTATGAGGACAGTGCCATGATGATGCCCGTACAATTATGACATGACGTGCTTATATGAGGTCAGTGCCATGATGAGTTCTGCACCATTATGACATGGTTGGACTTTATTAGGTCACTGCCATGATGATGCGTCGACCTCTATGACATTGCTGGGCTTTATGACGTTAGTGCCTTGATGATGCATGCACCATTAAGACATAACTGGACTTTATGAGGTCAGTGCCGTGATGACGCCTGGATAATTATGACGTGACTGGGCATTATGAAGTCCCTGCCATGATGATGCGTGGACCTCTATGACATGGTTATACTTTATGAGGTCACTGTCATGATGATGCGTGGACCTCTGTGACATGACTGGGCAGTGACCTCATAAAACCCAGCTATATCATAATGGTGCAGGCCTCATCATGGCACTGACCTCATAAAACCCAGCCATGTGATAATCGTGCAGGCATCATAGAATCATAGAATCATAGAATCATAGAATCATAGAGTAGATTGGGTTGGAAAAGGCCTCCAAGATCATGAAGTCCCACCCCTGATCCAACTCCAATTACTATATCATGGCACTAAGGGCCACGTCCAATCTCCTTTTAAAAACCTCTAGGGATGGTGAATCCACCACCTCTCTGGGTAGGCCGTTCCAATGCCTGATAACCCTCTCTGTAAAGAATTTCTACCTAACATCTAACCTAAACCTCCCCTGGCACAGCTTGAGCCCATGTCCCCTTGTCCTATTGTTGGTTGCCTGGGAGGAGAGGCCAACCCCCACCTGGCTATAACCTCCCTTCAGGCAGTTGAAGAGAGTGATGAGGTCGCCTCTAAGCCTTCTCTTCTCCAGACTGAACAACCCCAGCTCCCTCAGCCTCTCCTCATAGGACTTGTGCTCCAGTCCCTTCACCAGCCTTGTTGCTCTTCTCTGGACCCGCTCCAGCACCTCAATATCCTTCCTGAACTGAGGGGCCCAGAGCTGAACACAATACTCCAGGTGTGGCCTCACCAATGCGGAGTACAGGGGAAGGATCACTTCCCTGCTCCTGCTGGCCACACTGTTCTTGATGCAGGTCAGGATGCCATTGGCCTTCTTGACCACCTGGGCACACTGCTGGCTCATGTTCAGCCTCCTGTCCATCAACACTCCCCGGTCCCTTTCCGCCTGGCTGCTCTCCAGCCACTCTGTCCCCAACCTGTAGCGCTGCAGGGGGTTGTTGTGGCCAAAGTGCAGGACCTGGTACTTGGCCTTGTTGAACTTCATTCCACTGGAGTCAGCCCAACTCTCCAGTCTATCCAAATCCCTCTGCAGAGCCCTCCTGCCTTCCAGCAGGTCGACACTCCCTTCCAATTTGGTGTCATGAGTAAATTTGCTGATGATGGACTCAATCCCCTCATCTAAATTATCAATAAAGATGTTAAAAAGGACTGGGCCCAGCACTGACCCCTGGGGAACACCACTGGTGACCGGCCACCAACTGGATGCAACCCCGTTCACCAGCACTCTCTGGGCCCGGCCCTCGAGCCAGTTCCTGACCCAGCACAGAGTGCCCCTGTCCAAGCCATGGGCTGCCAGTTTTTCCAGGAGTATGCTGTGGGAGACAGTGTCAAAGGCTTTGCTGAAGTCCAGATAGACCACATCCACAGCCTTTCCCTCATCCACCAGGTGGGTCACCTGATCGTAAAAGGAGATCAGGTTGGTCAAACAGGATCGGCCCCTCCTAAACCCATGTTGGCTGGGTCTGATCCCTTGTCCATCCTGTAGCTGCTGTGTGATTTCACACAGGATAATCTGCTCCATAACTCTGCCAGGCACCGAGGTCAGGCTGACAGGCCTGTAGTTACCAGGGTCAGCCTTGCAGCCTTTTTTATGGATTGGGGTGATATTTGCCAACTTCCAGTCATATGGGACCTCCCCAGTGAGTCAGGATTGTTGGAAGATGATGGAGAGCGGCTTGGTAAGCTCTTCTGCCAGCTCCCTCATTACCCTAGGATGGATCCCGTCTGGTCCCATAGACTTGTGAGGATCCAGATGACTCAGTAAGTCACTATTTCCTCCTGGAATACAAGGGGACTATTTGGTTTCCTATCTCTGTCTACCAACTCCAGAGGTCAGTTGCCTTGAGGGCCACCTGTCCTACTGGTAAAAACTGAGGCAAAGTAGGTGTTAAGTACCTCAACCTTCTCCTCATCTCTATTAACTATGTTTCCCTCCAAGTCCCTCAAAGAATGGAGGTTTTCTTTGCCCCTCCTTTTGTTATTAATGTATTTATAGAAGGACTTTTTGTTGTCCCTAACAGAAGTGGCTAATATAACTTCAAATTGCGCTTTTGTATCCCTGTTTTTCTTTCTGCATGATCTAGCTGTCTTCCTGAATTCTTCGTAAGTAACCAGCCTTTTCTTCCACAGTTGGTAAACTCTCTTTTTACCCCTGATTTCCTTCAGAATCTCCCTGTTTAACCAAGCTGGTTGTCTTCCCCGCCGGCTTGCCTTTCGGCACACTGGTACGGTCTGTTCCTGTGCACTCAAAACTTCCTGCTTGAAGCACATCCATCCCTCCTGGACCCCCCTGTTTTCAAGGGTTGTTTCCCAGGGTATGCTCTGGACTAGACTTCTGAATAGGTCAAAATCTGCCCTCCGGAAGTCCAGCGTAGAGGTTTTATTGTTGTTTCTCCTTGAATCTCTGAGTATTGAAAATTCTATTATTTCATGCTCACTATTTCCCAGGCGGCCTCCAACCACTACATCTCCCGTCAGCCCCTCTCTGTTTGTAAACAGCAGGTCTAGCGGGGCCTTACCCCGGTAGGTTCATTTACCAGTTGATGAAGGAAATTGTCCTCTATACACTCCAGGAATTTCCTAGACTGCCTCTTCTCCGCAGTATTGAGCTCCCAGCAGATATCCGGCAGGTTAAAGTCACCCACAAGGACAAGGGCTGACGATTTAAAGACATCTGCCAGCTGCTTGCAGAATATTTCATCCCCTTCGTCATCCTGGTAGGGCGGTCTGTAACAGACACCTATGATGATGTCGGCCTTGTTGGTCTTCCCCCTGATTCTGGTCCACAGGCACTCAACCTTATTGTTGCTGATCTCAAGTTCAACAGAGTCAAGAGACTCTCTAACATATAAAGCCACCCCTCCACCTCTCCTACCCTGCCTGTTCTTTCTGAAGAGCTTGTAGCCATCCATGGCAACACTCCAGTCATGCGAGTCATCCCACCACATTTCTGTGATGGTGACTACATCATAGCCTTCCTGGCTTCCAGCTCCTCTTGTTTGTTGCCCATACTGCGTGCATTAGTGTACATGCACTTCAGGTGGGCTGTTGATTTAATTCTTAACTCAGGCTTTCCATCATTGGGTTGATCACTGGAGAGCCCGGTTTCAACCCCTTCCCCCTTCAAACCTAGTTTAAAGCCCTCCTGATCAGCCTCGCTAACTTATGGGCTACAGTCCTCTTTTTCTTCCTAGAAAGATGAATCCCATCTGATTTTAAGAAACTAGGTACCATGGAGTTTGCCCCATGGTCAAAGAAACAAAAATTTTGACGGTGGCACCAATCCTTTAGCCATCTGTTGAGGAGTTGGGCTTTTTTACTCCACTCTTTATTTAACTCCTCATCCATCCCAGATAGTACAGGAACTGAGGCAAATATCACCTGTGCTCCTGTCCCCTGAACTGACCGACCCAGTGCTTTGAAGTCTTTTTTAATTATCCTGGCACTTCTTCGATTAATGTCCTCACTGCCAGCCTGGATTACTACCAGTGGATAATAGTCTGAGGGCTGAATTAACTCAGGAAGTCTCTTACTAATATCCCTCACCTTGGCCCCAGGAAGGCAGCATACTTCTCTCTGGGATGGGTCTGGGCGACAAATAGGGCCCTCAGTTCCCCTCAGAAGGGAGTCACAGACTACAACTACCCTTCTTTTTTTCTTTATACCTGTGGTTGTAATCTGTCTATTAGACAGGGCCAAACCAGTAGGCTCTCCAGAGAGATCTAATGTCAATGCCATGATGAGGCCTGCACCATTATGACATGGATGGGCTTTATGGAGTCACTGTCATGATGAGGCTTGCACCATAATGACATGTCTGGGCTTTATGAGGTCAGTGCCATGATGATACCTGCACCATTATGACAGGAATGTGCTTTATGCTGTCAGTGCCATGATGAGGCCTGCACCATTATGACGTGGATGGGATTTATGAGGTCAGTGTGATGATGAAGCCTGCACCATTTTTACATGTATGGGTTTTATGAGGCCAGTGCAATGATGGGGCCCGCACCATTATGAGGTGTATGGGCTTTATGAGGTCAATGCTTTTAGGAGGCATGCACTATAATGAGATGCACGGCCTTATGAGGTGTGTGCTTTTCGAGGTTTACACTGTTATGAGGTTTATGGGCTTATTATGACAGAGGCTTTAAGTGGTTTATGAATTTTATGGGACCATCTTCTTTATGATGGGTGTCTTTATGGGTTTTAAGGACTTTTTGAGGATATTGCGTTTATGAGGTATTCATCATTTTGAGGAGTACGGTGTTTATGATGACAGAGCGTTTTTGAAGGGTCTGTGATTTTGAGGTTTCTGGGCTTTATGAGGAAAGGACTTTTCTGAGGTGTGCACCATTATGAGATGTATGGCATTTAAGAGGCCAGTGCTTTTATGAGGCATGCACCATTAGAAAGTGGATGGGCTTTATGAGGTCAGTGCCATGATGAGACCTGCACCATTATTACATGTATGGAGTTGTGAGGTCAGTGTAATGTTGGGGCCTGCACCATTATGAGATGTATGGACTTTATGAGGTCACTGTGATGATGGGGCCTACACCATTTTGAGATGGATGGGCTTTATGAGGTCAGTGTGTTTATGAGGCCTGCACCATTATGAGGTATATGGGTTTTATGAGGTCAGAGGCTTTATGGGGTTTATGGAGTTTATGAGGACATCGTCTTTCTGGATGCGCCTCTTTATGAGGTTTCTGTAGTTTATGAGGATAATGCATTTATGAGGCATTCATCATTATGAGATGTATGGTGTTTATGATGACAGGGCGTTTGTGAAGGCTCTGCCATTTTGATGTTTCTGAGCTTTATGAGGAAAGAAATATTATGAGATGTGCACCATTATGAGATGTATGGTGTCAGGGCTTTTATGAGGCCTGCACCATTATGAGATGTATGGGGTTTATGAGGTCAGTGTGTTTATGAGGTCTGCACCATTATGAGGTGCATGAGCTTTGTTAGGGTAGAGGCTTCATGACGTTCATGGGGTCTATTAGTATATCATGTTTATAATGAAAGCCTCTTTATGAGGTTTAAGGGCTCTGTGATGTCAGTGCGTTTATTGGCCTGCATCATTACGCGGTGTATGGTGTTTATAATAACAGAGCTTTTGTGAAGGTTCTTCCATTATGAGGTTCCTTGGCTTTATGAGCAAAGTCCCTTTATGAGGCCTCCACCACTATGAGATATATGGGGTTTAGGAGGTCAGCGCTTTTATGAAGCCTGCACTTTTATGAGTTGGATGGGCTTTACGAGGTTCAAGTCTTTATGAAGTTTATGGGGTTTATGAGAACATCAGGTTTATAACGAGAGCCTCTTTATGTGGTTTAGAGAATTTAAGAGGCTAATACGTTTATGAGGCCTGCCTCATTATGATGTGGATGGCATTTATGATGACAGAGCTTTCATCAGGGCTCCACTATTATGAGGGTTATGGGCTTTATGATGACAGTACCTTTATGGATGGGGTTTATGAGAGCAAAATCTTTATGAGACTCATGGGGTTTATGAAGGCATCCTCTTTATGATGCCTGTTTTTTTGAGATTTTGGACATTATGAAGACAATGTGTTTACGAGGCCTGCATCTTTATGAGGTAAGTGGTGTTTTTGCTGACATAGCTTTTATGAAGGCTCCACCATTATGAGGTTTCTGGGCTTTATGAGGACAGTACCTTTAGGAGGCCTGCACCATTATGAGGTGAATGGGGTTTACGAGGTCAGGGTTTTTTATGAGGTTTACACCATTATGAGGTGTATGGGCTTTATGGGGTCAGAGGCTTTTTGACATTTATGGGGTTTTTGAGGACACTGTCTTCATGATGTGCCCCTTTATGAGGTTTATAGACTTTATGAGGAGAGTGCATTTATGAGGCCTGCAGCATCATGAGTTGTATGGTATTTATGATGACAGAGTTTTAGGAAGGCTTCACTATTATGAGGTTTATGGGCTTCATGAGTACAGTACCTTTATCAGGTCTGTATCATTATTAGATGTATGGGGTTTATGGGGTCAATGCTTTTTTGAGGCCTACGCCATTATGATGTGTATGGACCTTTTGAGGGTAGAGTTTTTATGACATTTATAGTGTTTATGAGGTCATCATCTTTATGGTGATAGCCTCTTTATGAGGTTTATGGAGTTTAAGAGGACACGGATTTTATGATGCCTTCATCACTATGAGATGTATGGGGTTTATGAGTTCGGTGTTTTTATAAATTTTGCATAATTATTTTTGTATGGGTTTTATGAGCACAATGCCTTTATGGTGTTTATGGGGTTTATGAGGACATCGTCTTTATGATGCACCTCTTTATGAGGTTTATGGCTTTATGAGGACAGTGCGTTTACGAGGCCTGTATCACTATGAGGTGTATGGCGTTTATTGTGACAGAGCCTTTATCAAGGCTCTACCATTATGACATTTATGGATTTCATGAGGAAATTCCCTTTATGAGGCCTTCATCATTATGAGAAGTATGGGCTTTATGAGGACAGTGCTTTTATGAGGTTCATGGCATTCCTGAGTACATTGCTTTTATGATGAGAGCCCTATTATGAGGTTTATGGGTTCAATGAGGTCAGTGCTTTTATGAGGCCTGCAGTATTATGAGGTGGATTGGCTTTATGTGGACAGAGGTTTTCTGATATTTATGGTTTTATGAGGACATTGTTTTTATGATGAGAGCCTCTTTATGAGGTTTAAGGGCTTTATGAAGTCATTGTGTTTATGAGGCCTGCATCACTGTGAGATGTATGGGGTTTATGGAGGAAGGAGGGTGTCTGGCATCAGGGAGGATGAGGATTGTTGCTTCATTGAGGAAAAAAGGAAGTACTTTGTCAGCATCATAGAGGAAGGAAGGAGTCTGGCATCTTGAAGCAAGAAATTCTGGTATGAGGGGTTAAGGAGGGTGCCTGTCATCATTGAAGTTCTATGGAGTCTGGAATCATGGATGAAGGTAATAGTTTTATCATAGTGGTGAGAGGGAGGAAGGGAATCAGATCATTGAGGAAGGAGTCTGGTATCATAGAGGTGAGAGAGAATCTTGCATCAAAGTAGAAGGTGGGAATCTGCAATCATAGAGGAATGATGGAATCTGGTGTCACAGAACAACAATGGTGTATGGCATTATAGAGCATGGATGTTATCATGCATCATAGAGAAACCGAGGAGTCTGGCATCCTAGAGGTAAGGAATTCTGGCATTATAAAAGAAGCAGGGAGTCTGGCATCACTGAGGTGAGTGGGGGTCTTGCATCATAGAGAAAGGAGGGAATGGAACATCATGGAAGGAGTGAGTCTGGCGTCACAGAGGAAGGATGAAATCTGTAATCATAGAGGAAGAAAGGAGATCCAGCATAGAGATGAGAGGGATTTTGGAATCATAGAGGAAGGTAGGAGTTTTTATGGTAGTGGTAAGAGGGAGTCTGCCATCAAAGAGGTAAGAGGGTGTCTTGCATCATATAAGATATAGGGAGGTTGGCATTAAAGAGGAATGGAGAGAATCTGGCATCACTGAGGAAGAAAGGAGTCTGGCATCACAGAGCTAAGAGGGAGTCTGCATCACAGAGGAAGGAAATATTCTGGCGTCACAGAGAAAGAAGGGAATCTGGTATGATGAAGGAAGGAGAGAGTCTGTCACCAATGAAGAATGAAGGAGTCTGGAATCACAGAGTAACACGTGCATCTGGCAACACAGAGGAAAGAAATAGTCTGGCATTATAGAGAAAGAAGGGAGTTTGGCATCATAGAGGAAGGTGGTAGTCTCACATCACAGAGCAAGAAAAGATTCTGGCATCATAGTGGAAAGAAGGATTTTGGCATCAAAGAAGGATTTTGGCATCAAAGAAGGAGGGAGTCTGGCATCATGAATGTAGGAGAAAGTCTGACATCAAAGGGAGAGTCTGTAATCAGTGTGTCATTTTTTAGGAATGATATTCCCCATCTATTTTATTCCTGTTGAACAGCAGGCTGATGCAGAGAAGGCCCATGTAGATGAGGTTCATACAGGAAGAAGATAAAACTTGGGAGTTGCTGTTTAATAAGTATTCTGGACAGCTTTTCCTCACAGAGAAGTACTTCTATTCACAAGACTCTAAAGAGTGATATTACCTCCACAAATAAAAAAATTATAAAATGTGTGAATATCTGCTTGCAGGGTTGGGATTTGGAAATGTAACATCTGACGGGCTCTGCAACCAGTTACGTGCACTTGAATACAATATATCTTTTGAGGCTTTCACGGATTTTTGTAAATGCTTGATGATCAAGCCTTGGAAGTAAAGTATTTAAAATTGGAAGCGTTTTCATTGGAGTGACACTGTATGGGATAGCTTTCCTCGTGTAACTGGAGATACAGTCTGCTGTTGCTGTCTATATGTCTGATAATTTATACTGATGTTGAGAAGGGGCACTTCTCTGTGTCTTCTCCAGTATCTCCTGCTGACAGTTATTGAATTACCTATCATTATATGCTGACACTTGAACAGCTGTATTTCAGAAAACTTAAGTGAACTCTTTTGTGAAGAAGGATTTGGAGATAATTAAAAGGAAGGGCAATACAGAGGAATGGGACAGCAGTGAGATGATGACAGTAGGGAAACTTCTCGTTGGGATCTTGATAGCCTCACTTGATCTTGCTAACTGCAATGCTCAGATACTAAGACAACATCTGAAGGGAATTAAAGGGTGAAAGTTCTCTTTGTTACTGCAGAGATTCTGCTCAAACCAGATGTGGCTGACTGCCAAGGTTCCTCTGAGTTTGAAAGTGGTCTGTGATCCTAAGCTTCAAGCCCGATTTGCTGGTCATTATAGGAAGAGGGATTTTTGGCCTTTATGAGTGAGTTACTACACCTCATCTATTAGCAGTGATACGAATTCCCAAGCACTTTCTAGAATTTATCATATGCTTATACTAGAGGGATGACTTCTTTGTGCTTGGCTGCAGATTTAGCATCACTTATTCTAAAAAGCAGGCACTTTTCTTAACCATAAATGTCCTTAGCAAATAATCACAGGAAAACATTTGGGGGACATAAAATATAATATTGTCATTATTTTATTGCATTTTCCTACTGGTTTTACTACTCTAATAGTTTGTTCCCTTTGTAGACTCTGAGTGTAAATAGAATGGAATCAACAGATATAATTCAGTATAGTTTTTCCATACCTTAAATAATGCAAGTTTAACCAATGATAACTTACATTTATAACCATGTATGTTTATACGCTTCAGTTTAGAATGAGTAAACTATAAAATCTAACAACTGCATCCCTTTCAAACCTCTACTAATTGTCTGAAACAAAGGAAGTATATACATTATTCACTTCTCTCAGTATAAAATTGGGCATTTTTTACTGTATTCTTGTATTACTTGTATTACTTGTATTACTTGTATTCTACAAGTAATCAAGCTGAAAAAATCCCGAGTTAAAATCTTGCTGTTTAAAGCTAATAATACAGAAAATTCCCTGTAACTTAGAATGCTTTGCAAGTAAGTTTTACCCTTATGTTTTGTTGTAGTTTCTTTCTGATGTGTCATTGCTGTAGAATAGTCCCTTAGAACAAAATAAGAATGGTAATATCACGGATTTAATGGTACAGAATAATAACTTCTAGTGTATTCAAGAATGGGCATTACTTTGAGAAAGTGTGATCCTGTAGCCATTGCAGACTTGGATTCCAGTCTTTGGACTAGCATGGGTGCTGTTTGACTCTTGCTGTGTATTACTTGGGCTCAATATTTGCAAAACATGAGTTGAGATTAGTGATATGACACAGATCCACAATGACCAACTGCACGGGGAGTTGTTCTGGTTGCAACATCCTGCATTATGGGGAAAAGCCTGTGAAAGAAACTGCACAGACTTCCTTTTATGACAGGGTATTCTCAAAATGTGAATATGATAATGGCTATGTCTACACGATGGCTTACACTCCTCCTGAACTTAGAGCCTTCAAGTGCATCGTGGCCACACAGGGCAATCCCTCAGTTCCCTGCAAGTTTCATTGCGCTGCTTCCTCTCTGCCTGCCTATGAACACTCGGATGGCACTTGAGATGAGGAGCTGTGGTGTGTTAAGTGTAGGCAGGAGGGAAGTACTGCGTAGGAGCTTCCCTGATTGTCCTCTGTTGTTGCTAGCAGTTCATTGTGGAGCTATGAGAGGTAAGGAGGGTGCATCAGTACTAGAGCATCCAGTATCTGCTACCCACATGGACTTATGCAAAGGCCTAGAAGCAAATTCATAGACTTGATTGAGAGTTCAGGGTGAATTACTTTAAGGCATGTCCAAGTAGATGCAGTCAGTGTTTTGATATGTAGCTGCTCTTTGTACTGAGGAGGAAAAGATAAAATTGGGTGAGTAGTCAGCATTTCAGCAAATCTCTTCACTTGTGAAATTCCATTGCTAAATATGCTTTTCAGTGCTGCCTTTGTAATCTTGCAAAGACCAGGCTCATACAGCAATATGTGGATCTCCAGGAGGCAGGATGATTTTCTTATGAAAGATTAAATCAGAAGAAATGTAATTTCTCAACTCGCCCCCTGAAACTGTAGTGGGGTAAAACACCTGGTTTTATTTTTAGGCGGCCTGGCACCCTGTGCTCTTAACATGTATAGGAAATAAAACTGCCTTCCCTCCAGTTTTCTCAGTTCTGGCTGTGTTTAGTGCTCCCCATTTGTGTTAGGGCAAGAGCAGACCAGGTTCTTGCCTGAAAGTGTAAGGTGAAAGTTGGTTGCCAGTGCCTACATTCCTTGTGCTCACGTCAAGTCAAATAGCCAGCCTTGTATCAGCAGGGAGGAGGTAGGTGTTTTTCCTAAAATGACATATAATTGTATGTATCCATTCCCTTTGCAATGAATACTGGTGAAGTGCTCTATTTACCAGTGACTTTTCATAGCAGCCTGTCTTAATTTTGCAAGACAAAATGCCTGCCAAGGAGGGAAGGGCAGGAAGGGAGAGGAAAAAACCCTCAAACTCCTCCCTCCAAGTCATTATAATTTTGAAAATCAAGGGGCTTTAGGCAAACAAATGTAGAAAAGGAAATAACAGTTATTTACTAAGGAATATATACAACAAAAAAACAGAACAAGCAACAACGGTGTAACAGAAACTTTCAAACAATTAGATGTCTTTGCCTTTTGGCGCAGTTCCACCCACGAACAACAGCGGCCGCTGGCGGGCTCCGGCAGCAACAGTGACCGTGGGGCCGGCGCCGCGTTGGGTGGCGGAGGAGGGAAACACGCAGGAGGCGACGGCTGCCGCAGGAGGATGCTCAGGTGTGCGGGAAGAGTGTGCGCCGGGGCGGGCACCTCGCTCCAAACGGCCCGCGGAGGGAGCTCACCTGACGCAGGAAGAATTTCCCCCAGGCAGCAACTGTGCAGCGGAACACAGCCCCGCTCCCCGAGCGCCACCTTGACTGTGTTGGTGTGCAGAAAAGTCACTAACAAGTTTAAAACTGTAACACAGCCTTGTGTGGAGCTACCTATGATTCTGTGGTGCTATACTCTGTTCCCACTATGAAATCCATTATATCCATTTTGTTTTAATGTGCATAGATTACTTGTGGCATTTAACCTTACACTGAACTAGATCCTTTTTTTTTTTAGTTCAGAAATCACTTATATCACAGAGTGTAAAACTGCCTTGTACAACCTTATCCACTGTGTCTGAATAATAGCCCAGAGACTACTGCTCTTCAGATCTGCAGTCATTTTTGCTCTGTAGCAAAATATTGTTCTTGCACTTCTTTTTCCCTTGACATTAGTTTATGTCCTATTGAAATGAAATATCATACTGCTGGAATATTCTGTGTTTGGCCTGATAGGTCCCATAGATTTTCAGCATCTGTGAGGTTACTTGGTGTAGGTACTGCTTTACTTCATGCACTTATTTTCATTTGTAAACAGATAACTGACTTTTATGGCAAATGCATTCAAGGTTTAAATGGAAAATTTGATAGTAGTGTTCATAATAAGATGTAGATATGCTTCCCAGATGGATTTTTGTAGTTCTGATTTCACCCCTTCTCTTTTCACCCCTTTTTTCCTTACACAAAATGAGTTAATGGACCCCCCTCTATTACTGTTCAGAAGCCAAAACTCAAAACAAGAGCTTTCTGATTCTCATTGTGACAGTGTGTCTGCTTAGCCCTGCTCTGAGAATTCATTACCCTGCTATAAGCAAATGCCTTCTTTTTCTGTTATTGATTTGTTTTTTTTTTCCTCTCCAGAGAAGGCAGTTACTCAGCTTGTTTGCTGTCACTTTGAAATGTCAGAGATGCCACTTGGACATTACTTTGCAGGAAAACAATGATAGGTCAAGAAACCTGTAGGTTTTAAAGAAGCAGAGCTCTAGTACAGTCCAATGTACCTCAACATCTAAATGACATTAGATACCAAATGAGATGAGGATATAAATTTCACAGTAACAAAGAGGAAGTGATTGAGCCACATTGTGCTTGCTGCTTGGATATATAACATCTCACCTATTTAAAGCTTCTTTTTTATTCCAGCTTCATGTTGAAGGATATAACATGAATATTAAGTCTTACCAGTAAATCAGAAACACTCTGAAAGTTATTCCTGTAAGCGTATACTGCTTTTTGACTAGGAGAGACCCCCCCCCCAACCTGAATAGGTTAATAAACATATAATTGGTGCAATCCTTACAAAGAATCATAGAATGGCTAGGGTTGGAAAGGCCCTTAAAGATCACCTTGTTCCAATCCCCCTGCCATGGGTAGGACACCTCCCCGTAGACCAGACTGCTCAAAGCCCTCTCCAACCTGGCCTTGTTTTTTATACCTGTTCTCTGAAAATAAAGCACAGAGGTATGTAAGCTTACCTAGCAAGAGATAAGATGAATTTTATATTCCCTAATAATTTTTATTTATTTCTACCAGGCTTCAAACAGATTTAATTAGATTATCAAAATTATAGTACACAGTGGTACTAAAATTCCTGCTTTGTAGCTTGAGGGTAACCTTTGAATTTGCCACTAATTAAACATGTGCAGTCTGGTTGTGAACTCTCTGGGGTCCGAATGTCATGGCTTTGGTTTGTGACATAGCAGAATAACACTGCTGGTGTAAATGGTGGTCAGCCTTTCAGGGGAGAAGGTAACTACTGTGAGTCACAAGGGAACAGAGAACTGGGACTTGAATGTTTCCTTTTTTTTCCCTAAACGGGGAGTTGGTGTTGGGGCACCTGTTCCGTCCCTGGGGCGCCTTAGGGAACAGGAGCAAGGAGCCCGCTGAGCCCTGCTGGCACTAGGTGGTGTTTTCGGCCCAGCAGTGAGGAGCTTGGCAGGCACTGGCAGGGCTGGAGAGCCTCTGGAGGCAGCTCTCTGCCAGCCTTGGCTCTAGAGGATGTGGGTTACAGGATTAATGCAGCCTGCCACCTCTTTTAAAAACTCTGTTTTTAAAAACTCTGCTTAGGCAGAGGTTCTTTCTGTCCTCCCCGGGATAATGCTCCTGATTGTTGCACCTGTTGGCAGACAAGGATGGAGATTAAAGGGCATTCTGATCCACTGAAGATGATCCTTCTGCTCTCTCTGAGAGTCCTGGGAGTGTTATCCCTCTAAAATTGCTGCCTGCTTTGTTTTGTTGATCTCTGACCCCTTAGATCACACTGGCTTTTTAGACAACTGATTGTAAGCTGATTTCTCTTTGTGCTGGTTTTTGTTGGGATAAAGTTAATTTCCCTTATAGTAGCTAGTATGGGGCTGTGTTTTGGATTTGTGCTGGAAACAGTGTTGATAATACAGGGATGTTTTAGTTATTTCTGAGCAGTGCTTACACAGAGTCAAGGCATTTTACTCTCTCTCTCATCTCTCTTTCTTTCTTCTTCTTTTTTTCTTTCTGTAGTCTTTCCTTAATTTCTTGTGGGTAAGCTAAAGCTGACAGGTTGTATTTCACTGAACTGGTGGTTGGTGTTTGCTGGGTACCTTTGTGGAATTCTTCTCCTTGTTGTATGTTGCCCCTGTAAACTCTTCTGCCAAAATACTTATCTTCTCACTAAATAAACAGAAGTTCTTTGAAGAAGCACTTGTAGCATGTTTTCTGTGTGTAATTCAAGGTATCAAAGAACCAAAGGCTCTGAAAGAGTTTGGTTGAGCTCTCTTGGAGTCTTAAATAAAGGCAAAATGCCCAGGTAAGTGTGTGGCTTTAGACCTGATGCTTTACAGAAGCCATCAATCATGTTTTAATTTTTAGAAACAGAAGTGATCTAAGAGTAGAATATGCGTGCTTCAACCCCCAGTATGTAATAGCAAGCCTTGGGAGAGATGCGTTGGGTTTGCTATTCAAGTCAAGAACTTTGAGTGTCCCTCCAGTATTGTTTGAGTGCTAAGTTCTGCTTGCTGCAGAGGAATCTGGTTTTCCAGAAGCTCATCAGCAATAACCTGATGAAATTCAGGCCCCACAAATTTGTTTGAAATCAGGTGCTAAATTAGCTACCTTAAAAATCTCAGATGTGCTGTTTTCATTTTTTAGTGTGTTTCAAAATTAACAGATTTTCTTTCTCCTAGGAGAAGAAACTCATTCAATGTGTGTTTCTTGAATTGGTTTGAAAGAGGTCTCTGCCTCTTCAGGTTTCACTTTCTCTACTGTGTCAAAAGAATTAACTGCTTAGGCTCGGAGTTGGAATTTATCCTGACTGGCTAATACTTCCGTTTTTGGAGAGCAGAAGAGTTTCCCTTGATGAATGGCTTCCGTCACTCAACATGTTAGTTGTGAACTAGCATCAAAATGTGCTTTTGATAAATACCTGAGTATAAAAGTGTGTTTTGTCATATGTATTCATACTTACTGAATTTAATGAAATTTAATGAAAAGAAATAGTAGAATTATGACAAAGACTAAATGGTGTGCTTCTAAACATGGACAGGTATTCCTGTCACTTTGTTTAGCTCTATCAAATACCTTTGAAAGTCTTTCAGTGTCTTTAAACCCTTTTCTTTATAACTGAAGACTAAAATAAAGAGTGAGTGTCACTAGGAAATGAGTGTCCAGGTTGAGCAATTACATATATGAGTTGTTTCAAGAAGTGGGTGGGTGTAACTTCAAACTTGTGTAGAGTTTGAAGTCTGATTTGTCTCTGTCCAGTTGCAGACAGGTCACAGCATAGCACGAACAGTAAAGCATAGCCTGGGATTCAAAGACAGGACATGTTTGCTTGCCTGGCTCCATGGCTTCTGCTTGTAAGAAAATCCCTTTTAACCTTTTACTAGCTATAGAAAAAGGAGGAAAAAAAATTGAATTGCTTGGGAGCAGAAGACAATTTTTATGTGGGGGGAGGAGAGGAAATCTATTTGACAGCTTTCAAAGTGCTGGTATGAGAGATGATTATGTCTAACCTTTGTCTGCAGAGGCACTGAGAAGAAAGTGAGCCAGAGGGACGGTTGGTAGAATCTCATCTTGCTTTTCTGAGATCAAGACAAGAGAAACCAGTGAAAGAAGAGGGAGAGAAAGGATAAGCCAAAGACAGAAAGTGGAGCTTTTGTCTGAGACATAGGCTCTTTGGGACCACCTGCCTTCTGGAGGGGGCCAGTGCTGCCGGTGCTCTTGGCAGCCTCCCCAAGGCACAGCAGCAGCAGTGCTTGTCTGCCAGAGGCACAGCTCTGGGCTGTCACTGAGATCACAGACTTTCCCAGCCAGGGCAAGAAAGCCAGCCTTGGTTAGCTAAGATGGTCTTCTGTGAAGTTTAAAGCAGAGAACTAGGGGAAGAAGCAAGAAAGAATTGCTACCCTGGAGGGCTGGCATGTCTCCATGACTATGTATCTCCTATGGCAAGTTGTACCCCAGGTCTGCTGGCAGTCAGTGGAGGTGGGATGTTTTCTGGGTCAGTCTGTGGCCTGACTATGCTGGGATGTCTTTGATGACTAGGATAAGAAGCTGATGTAGTAAATCTTTGATTTGTGTGAGTAATGGAGTGACAAACAGTGATTAAAAACTACTTCTCTAAATCCGTCTGATTCCTGAATGATTTGGCACACCCTGTCTTTCCCTCAAGCATTACTTTGTGTTTACCAAAAGCCCCCTCAACAGTGGGATGGGCCCAGAAGTTGGTTTTGGTTAGCAATGAGGTCTAATATGTGATTCCTAAATTGTAGTCTCTGAATTTTCATTCTCTTGTATTTTATGTTTTCAGGGGCTATGTTAATGTACTGTAGCAGTAAACCTTTTGTCTACACTAATTTGATCATCTAGTTTTCTTTACATAAGTTCTCTGCTGCTCACTTGTTACAATTATCTGTGATGGTCTAGGAAATAATTTTTGTTTTCAATGCTACAGCTGCTACATTTTCTTTTTGCAATGGTGGAATAGGTTTTATTTAAACAGAACTGTAGATTTACCTCATTTACTACTCACTTCCATCAATTTCTCCCTGTTGTGTCTGAAGTACAGTAATTTAATTTAGCCAAAAGCTGTCATTCAGAAAGCACGCTGCTTTTTGGTGCTGGTCCTAATTTGGACCCTTCATTTGGACAAGATTTTTCCAGTGGATAATTACCCTCACTGTGAAAAATCTGTAATCTGAATAATCTGAGTTAATTTGGCCTGTTGATTTTTCTTGTATATATCTCTTCCAGATGGAAAATAAACCCTTAATACCTACTATTATCCTTGAGAAGAGATTGTTTTGAAGCTGGGGGCTAAGGATTGTTACTGGCATGAGAAATAGGAGTGGGACCAGAATGTGGGGGGTGAAGGCTCGTGTGCAGTGCAGTGCTGCAGCCATAACTTCTGAGGGGGAAATAGATGCAGTGTGTCACCTACACTGCAAGGTCCACCCACTTTTGCCTCTTATTCCTTGCCATAATTACTTTTTCCTATTAAAATTCCAGTAGGTAGTAACCCAAATATACCTGAATTTATTAAAATGTCAGCCTTCCAACAGTCTAGTTCTCATCATAAACTTTGCAGGTATTTATACCTCGTGGAAAATGGGGAGTTTGAGTCTTGTTTTGGTCATTGATGTCTGAATTTTTCATCACTTAAATTTTCAGTGAGTGACCATGCATTTTCCTTTGTCTCTTGCTAACAACTGTGCCTCATTTGGCCTTCCTCTGACTTTTCCTAGTGATATGTGCAAAAAATTGTGGCTAATTGCAGGTGATTGGTTAACTGAACTAAATTAATTTTTTTGTTGAAAAATTTTTCAAAAACCAGGGAAAGATAATTTTTATCACACTACTGATAATGCTGCTTGTTTTACTATATATGTGTTTTTTCTCTGCTGTGAAATGCAGATGATACGTCATGCTTATGCTGTTTAAACATCTAGTCACATCCTGTTGGAGGCAAAAAGAATTCTCTATGAACTCTAAGAGTTTTCTAGGGCCAAATGAATTTACTTTCTGAAACTAGGCTTAGATTTATGTGCAGCCGAGCAGATCTGAGTGCAGTCCTGAGCATTTAAAAGGGTTGAACTAAAACCTCTAGCGGAGGTGGTTATAATCTGTAGGACCTGTAAAATCTGGGAATGTTTTCTTCTGCAAAGGAAATGAAACTTTTTGCAAAGTTCATTGCTGACTTTGAGGCAGTCTTTTGGCCTTGCCTGTGAGGGAGCTGCTTCAGAAGGCAGGTGGTGAGCTGGGAGTCAAGGGAGACCCAGCACCTTCATTGGCCAGAGTGCAGCCCCACTCTGGGGATGTGAGTGCAGGGTGACAGAGAAGAGAGCTGGTAACAGTGTCCAGCAGAGAGTGGACAAGGATGAACCACACTGGGGTCCATCCAGGCCATCAGTAGCAGGACAGAGGGCAGGAGCAGCAGGGTGGGGAGGGGGAGATGGATGACTACAAGGAAGGTCCAGGTATATCCTAGGAGACAGGGATGAATAATAACACAGCTCAGGTGAGGAGTGGGAGTGCAACCTGAACTTATCCAGAGTTTCTGCACTGAGGGCAAAGGTTTGGTTGGGAGTCCCAGGTGAGGATGGTCAGGGTGACTGGGAGCCTTTGAGTGCAGTCAGGGCTCTGACACTGTTTAGTTATGCTCTGTGTGTGTATGTACACGTGTGTAGGGAAATGTTTTCCTTAAGTCAAGTAATTGTGACTGATCTTCTGATTTCATTAAAGAAAAGATAATTAATTTTAAAAGACTTAAATAGACACAGGCTCTTTCTTCCTACACGGGGGGGCATGCAGATCATGCTGTCCAACTCCCAGCTACCACCTTGCCCACCTCCCGTGGGTCAGCTGCTGACTGCAGCCACTGAACTCCCTGGCTGGCACAGTATATTCAGTGCAGAAGGATTAATTTGACTAGTAATTACAGTGGGGGTGTTTTGTACAGCCTCTTACTCTTTATTGTTTGCAATTACAAACTGTTGTTGACAATTCTAGGTTGTTTTCAATGCACGACTCAATCCAGAGCAACGGGTTTGCCTTTGTGGACTGTGATGGAATAGGTCATTTGCGTCATCCGTATTTCAAGGAACAAAGTACAAGCAAGGAGGGAACAAAGCCATTTTGGTTATCACTGGTACAATGTACTCCCTTCTACAAGGGAAGTAGGTTTTCATCTACTTCTGTTAGGGCTTAAATTAACTGCTGTGTGTCCTAGTTACAGGGGCTGGGAC
Organism: Corapipo altera; assembly: GCF_003945725.1. Taxonomy (NCBI): domain Eukaryota; kingdom Metazoa; phylum Chordata; class Aves; order Passeriformes; family Pipridae; genus Corapipo; species Corapipo altera. Next base: position 24,845 of record NW_020884931.1, read on the forward strand.
CAGTTTATCACTATGTCGGTGTAACCAAAACCGTGTATTCTACACCCTCTGTGTAATTTCTGATTATTGTTAATAAATGACTGTTAATAAATGGATTGTTTGCAGCAGCTGCCCAGGGCACACCTGACACCTCAGGCTACAAGCTGAGTGTTAAAGAAATCCTTCCAAGCAGGCAAGTGAGTGTTCTTTTGTCTTCACACCAGTGACTGGGCTGTGATAACTCCCCTCCAGAAAGGCATTAACACCTTTACATCCAGCCTGAGGGGTCATCTCTGCTAATGGGCCCTAATGGACTGTCATAATAGGCACCTGCAACACCTAGACCATCAAAGATTCCAGAAACATCCCACGACTCACAGAGGTAAGTCATCCATTGTGAAACTCCCCACTATAGGGGAGGTACTGGGCATTCCCACCTGAATCTGAGCATATACACACTTCGGGTTTTGGGACTTCTGGCACCACTCGTTGGATCCAGAGGAGGATCATTACTTCAACAGAAGTGCCACCAGCATCTGGACCAACAGGTTTCCTTTTCCTTTTCCTTTGCCCTCTGGGGAACCACGTGGTGCTCAGCACAGGGGCTAATGAACACTGTTCTGTTCCTGTCCCAGGGTGCTGGGTTATACATCTGGTTTTGTGGGTTAAAACCAATTTTTCGCTGTATCGTTGCATTTATTGTAATCTTTTTTAAGTAAATTGTTACTCTGACTTGTAATCTCTCTTGAGCTGCGTTCATTTCTCCTGCTGGTTTAGTTTTAAACCAGCACACCGTGTTAGCAGACTGCAGGCTGAGTTCAAAAGGCTAGTGCTTATGCAGCTGGTTCTGGAGGGAAGGAGTAATAAGAAAACTCAGAGGCAGTACAAAGGAAGGAATTTTGTGATTGTTTTGCCACTAACACTTGACATGAGCAGTTTTGGTCAATTCTCAAATGAATGGCTCTTGTGGATTATTGCTAGCTTCCTTTTTATTTTTGTCAGCCATTTTCAGCAACATGTAAGGTGTTGTTTTTTGCCGTCCTTTTGCACAGTCACTGCCAGGGGCGTTACTGCTTGTTTTCAGTTCCCCAGTAAGTATCTGCTGAATCTTAGTGACATTCTGTAATTTTACAGGGGCGCTGCCAATTTGTGAGGTAGGAAATAAAACACCAGGCTTTGCTGCTGAGTGGACAATGTATGCTGCAAAAGAGGGAACAGAGAAAAGATGCAAAGAAGCAGCAAAGGTCCAAAGATGAGTATTTAGTAGATGAAAATGAAATGCTCTGTGGCTGCTTCACTGCTTGGTTTGAAAAGAGAGGAATTCTGTTCAAAAGGAAAAGGTGTACTCAGCCCATGGCTAAAGCATCCAGCACTAGCAAGCGATGGCAGGTAGGGAATCAGCAGATGCTTATCTACTATAATTAGTAGGCCCTAATTTCTACCATATTAAGCAGTCATATCTTTGTTTATTCCCCCTGTTGACATGATCAGACAAACCACAGTAGATCTTAGTGTTCCTGCTTAAGTCTGTGTCAATATCCAGCAATGAGACTCTAAAGGTAAGTTCTCTTCCAGGATGTAATTATATTAGAAATAACTGTCAGAGCTGCCTCTTAACGAGTCGCCTTCTTGTTGTCAACACAGTGGCTGGCACTGTGGTTTCTCAGAGCCTAACACTGCAAGGGGTTGTTCTTGTATGAGATGGCAGCTTTCATAAATGGAGAAACCCTGAACTGCTTCACATCGTGCTGAGTGTTTGCAACAGCTTTTTGATGATCAGTATGATACTGTGCTCACTGATGATAATTTCTATGGCATGTTTTCAACCGCCGTGAAGAAGACATGAATGACAGACACTAAACACAGGAAAAGAGTCAAATTTAATCCAGTGTCAAATAAACAGTGGGACAGATATCACCCTGAGAACTCTTTGGTTCATGAGAAAACAAAACAGTTACTTAACTGTGTAGCTGTCAAGTAATGTACTAAATAGCTCTCCAAATAGTTCTGTAGTCTTCTGAGCCTCAGCAGAGGGAATGCCATGTCATGGCATGTGCTGGAGCAATTAGGCACTTGCTGCACTGAGCTGTGCCATCAGGCACTGAACTGTGAGCTTCACTGAGCTTATACCACTGTGCAGGTACAAGAGCTCTTGGGTTATGAATGCAGTTGGTGATTTTCCCCAAACTTTGTGTCAGAGTGTGTTTTTCCTATTCTAGTGTCCCTAAATCACGGTGTCAGGAAATTGTTTTTAATTGGTACTGTTTAAATGAGAAAACTTGATTCTTTTTGCATCCTTTTTATAACTTAACAGCAATATCTATGTAAATTTAATTCTTTAATGATATCTACTATGTGGGAGACTGAAGTCTGTTTTTCATGCTACTTAATCTTAGTGTTTCATGTCATACTGGTTTTTAGGCCTCACAGCTTCTTGTAAATCAGATTAGGTAGAAACAAATATGGAGATGGAAATGTCCTGGATTTCAGTCTTCTTCTGGTTCAGACTTAATTTATAAATCTGTTCTTGTTAATAGTATAGGCATTGACAGCTCTGGATTTTAATTATATTATTTAGGATAGTTTGTTTACATTTCTACCAGAAACTAGAAAAACCCAAGGGGAGCTAAATGCCCCTCTATTATGTGTGAAATTTACAATTTATTAAACTACAAGTTTTCTTTAAGACTAACCTGGGCTTCTAACTGCAGTTTTATCTGTTTTTATGCCAGCTCTGATTACTAACTCAGCTTGTCATTTGTATATACTGTCAATTACCTTTTCAATGAAAGAAGTCAGGTAGTAAATCAGTTTCTTTGCTTAGAGAGAAATAGATGAACTAAAGTTTTCTTTAGCATATAAAGTTCTTATTTTAAGAATGTATGTATTTTTCTCTCTCCTCTTTCCCTCTCCTAATTTACTCTTCTTGAAATCTGGGTAATTTAAGGTTGGATGGGTTAGAGTTTGCTAAGTCAGTCCTTTGTGAAATGCTTTATTTTGATTGAATGTTACCTTTAAACTTTGCCAAGTTCCCTTATTTTCTAAAGTTTACCAGTAAAAGGTTTTTGTTTAACCTCCTGAAAAATGTTGTGTTTTTCCCTTGCTTTCCCCCAAGGTATAAAAAAAAACCCTTTAAAGAACTCCACAAGTGAAGTTTTGAGGATTAGAACTGCTAATGCTGTGTCTTCTTTCACTGATAAATTTTAAGATCTTCTGTGGGGACAGAAGATATGTACTTGAAATCTGTGATGCTGGGCTATAGTGCTTCATCTCATTTAGGTCAGTCTTCAAAAGTCATGTGTGAAGTTTTTGTTTTTGTGGGGTTTTTTTTGTGATTTGAGGTGGGTTTGTTTGGTTTTTGTGGGTTGTTTTGTTTGGGTTTTGTGTGTGTTTTTGTTTTGTTGTTTGTTTTTTCAGTATCACTATAATATTCTGTTGATGACACTACTTTGTGCCGATTTTTGTCAGTCACTTGATCTGTGTCCTATGGAGAAGGCTTCTGGGCTGGGAGATGGGAAGCACAGGCTACACTGAACTTGCTGAACTCAGTGGGAAGCCCGACGTTGAGTTCAGTGTGTGTGAGGTGCTGACCAAGGGCAAACCGTGGCAGGGTGTCTGATGAACCACATCTCTGCCTGCTGATGTGAGCTCCTAAGCATGCTGCAGGGCTTCTGCTCCCCAAATCAGCTGTTCCTTGTGTCTCTTTTTCCCACTAAGAGCCCAGAGATCTGACTCCCCCTCTCACTGAGCAACTAGAAGGAGTGGAAGCCTCTTAAAGCCAGTGGCAGAACAAAGAGCTGCCAGGAATGGGGAAGAGGTGGGTGGCAGGGAGACATAGGATTCACTTGCCTACTCATCCTTGGTAGGCTGCTGCTATGTGAAGTTTAGATTATGAGTGCATAGATTTATATGGACACCTACACCTCAGAAGCTGCCTGACAGCCTGATTACCTTTAGTGCCTTGATGTTTTTGTGTGCCCCAAACATGCAGCTACATTTATTTTTGAAGTGAATTTGAAATCTGGGAAGACTCATCTGCATTTACCATGACAAGTGACATACAGTGTTGTTTGAAGTAGACTTCATGATGAATAAAATATGTTTGGAAAGGAGTAGCTCACCATCTGGTTTGATTTTTGGGGTCTGACACATATTGCAAGGGGAAAATTGATGCTGTCCTTCGGGTTTGATGCATTTATTATATCTGTCATGAGGTGAGCTCTGAACTTTGTCAGCTTGTGCTGAATTGCTGTCCTCTGACCTTTGTCTGTAGTGGCAAATGAACACAGGAGAAAAGAAGTAGTAATAGAAAACAACAGAGTCTGGAATATCTGTAGGGGAAGGAATTTTAAATGATACCATGGGCCCTGTCCATTTGCAGTTGGGCTTCCTGCAAACCTATTTACCTTGAAAATGCTGTCCCTTCACATCCAACAATTCTGCAGTCCCGGTGTTTGTGATGACCTGCCTGCCTGTGTCACTGCTCTATCAAAGAGCTAAAGGTGATTTCAGACTGAGGTTAACTCTCCCACCTGCTGTCTAACAGTATAATAAGCTTATCAGTGGAGCTCACATTTAATTATTTTCTTTAGCAGATTTAGGGCTTGATCCTGCCTGAGCAGGGAAAAAGAGAAATGTCATCTCCTTGCTGTATCTCTGTATGCAAGGAGGATGCTCTTCTGTTGGAAAAGCCAATGCAAGCTGCAAATCAAGCAGGGCAGACCTGGGGGTGGTCATCAGATTCACCCCAGAGCCCAGATCGTCAGGTGGTGAGGCAAGTCCAAGGTTGAGCTCCAAAACCAGGTCTGAAGACTGGGATCCAGACCCGTGGGGTATCTGCTCAGACACAGGGATGGTTGCAGTGCTGTTGCAGCATAGCTCAGGTGGGGATTAAGGACATGAGCCTCGGTGTTAAAGCATCTGCCGAGCAAAACGGGGAAAAACTCAGGTGGGGCATCTCCCAGAACTTTCTGCACAACAGCTTTTACCAGGGAGCTGGTCTCTGGCAGAGAGCTGAGCCAGGACTATCAGGCTGTGCAGCTCTTGCATCTGTCCCAAAGGCATATGCCTTTTCAATAAAACCTTAATAGACATATTTATTGTTTTTATATCTCTGTGTTCAGACTACTTTCTTACACATGTAGTAAGGGTAGTAGTAGTGCTTTGTGAGGGTGTTTTGATCCTGGTTTCCAGCATTTTTCATTAGTGCTCCACATCAGCTCTACTCAATTCTCAAAGAGCCACAGTGTACAGCCCTGTATGACAGAGGCAGATGTTTCTTCCTGAAAACAGGTGATTTTTATACTCAGCAGGCTAACTTGTCATGCATTACTGCAAAATAGTATGTAAAAGAAGGGAATAAAATTCTGCTTATCTTTGTCTACTTACAGACTAAAACATTTGTATTTTTGTCATACAAGCATAAAAACAAGAGTAAACCACTTACAGGCTTACCCAGAAGGCTATAGCTATTAGACAGTCATTAGTATTCCATTTATTTGTTTTATTCTGTTTGAGAAATTATTTTATCTTATCAGGCCATCATTTTTGGAGCAATTTCTTGACTCTAAAGCTACTGTTTCTCTCTTTCAGACACATACATTTCATATATCTGATATTTTCAAAGAACCTGTAATTGCTATAAAAGCAGACAGAATAATTTGCTCAACATTGTATTTTTCTTTGCAAGTGTTATCCTTGGTAATTACTAATTATTACCCTAGTTGAAGCAATCTAGGGTTGCTTTCTATTCCTAACTGGCTGACTTCATATGCAGCTTGTTTATTTAGCTATAGAAATTCTACCAAACCTATAGAGTCTCCTGCTTTCACAAACTGCCCATCCTGTTATACAGGATATAAAAGGCTTGCTTCTTGGTGGTTGTAGCATGGATGAAATCACCAGGGAGAGTCTCCCTGAGAAAATGGAAAATGGGTCCTGCTGTCTAGCAGAAAACAGAATACCTCCTCTAAGTTGTTAGAAAGCAAATTAGAGAAAATTGGAAACAAATTTGCTGAACACTTTTTACCTTCTGATTCCTTTGCATGGAGTGCAGCTTCCTTGGCAGTATCCATAAAAAGCATCTATACCCTGCACTTTTCAAGAACATTTGAGATTAATTTGTCTCAAAGACAAATGCTGACCAAAGAGATTTTCTGTTCAGTTATTGGGGGGATTTTGTGATAATCCATGGAAGGCATACACACACACACAAAAAAATCTTCTAGTCTTTTTCCTTTCTAATTTTTTAAAAACAGATTGGTTTTGTGTTTCATTAAATGGCTCTGTTATCCATGGAATCATGGAATGGTTCAGATTGGAAGGAGACTATGAAGACCACCTAGTTTCAACCCCCTGCTGTGGGCAGGGGCACCTTCAACTCGACCAGGTTGCTTAGAGTCCTCCAGCTGAATGTGGGTCACCCCCGAAGGGGAAAGTGAGAAAGGGAAAAAGGTGTTTGCTCCTGTGGACTCACATTGTCAAAGACTGGCCCTGGCTGGAACTCCTCTTTCTCATCAATGAGTGTAAACTGCCACTGGCACAGAGAAGGAAGAGGAGGAGGGGAAGGGCAGCCTTTCCCCTCAGAAGTTCCTTCACAGATGGCACTGGCTTCTCCGATGAAATCTGAGGCAAGTCCAGGCAGTGGGCAGAGCAGGGCATGAGCCAACGGAGGTGAGCTGGGACCTCCCTCAGGGCCAGATGACCCAGTTAAAAAAAAAGTCAACTTCTGCCCTTCCTGACTTTGTATATCTACTTGGGCAAGCACAGATTTGTTGTACTTGTGGATATAACCATGGGTTTCTGGGATGACAATTCTCACTATACTGTTGGAAGCTCCTGGAGCTCTGAGCTCTGCTAAGAGTACTAGAAATCATTTTACTGGTGTACTGATACCACTAGCGTAAAGTTTTTGTCCAAAAATGTGTAAACATGCCTGCTTTCTGCACTCTGCTGAGAACGTCATGCTCCACTCAGTGTGCTGTTGGTGGTATGGCAGTACACTGATGAGGTATCATTGTACCGTTAATTTAGGGAGAACAGAATTTGTTTTTCATTTTGTGAGTTAAGATGAGGCTGAGCCTGCAAGTACCCTGTGACACCCACCATATCTATAGGTGCTGACTAGTGCCCAGGTAGCTTTGCTCATTGGTTAGAAAACAATGACACAAACACAGGAAGACTTCAGGAGATGTTGACTGAGAGGCTTCTTTGGTATACTTTTTCACTTGAATATGTGAACAAAGGTCTGCTTTTGAGGAATCTTGGTTTCTGCAGAACTCTTGTTGTTCCTCTATACATGTCTCATAACTTGAATCATGCCTTTGCAACTAGATTGTTGTGTCCCCCTCAGTAAGTTGCAAATAGCAGAATGATTATGAGAGCTCTGCAGAACAAAACCATGCATTTTTGCCTCCATAAAAAAAAAAAACAGAACAAAAGTGGAGAGATCTGAATTACTCTCTGTCCTAGTTAGAACAGCTGGGACTGATTCTTCATCACTGGATGGGTGTAGCCCAAAACTGTGTATTCTATAGCCCTCCATGCCATTTCCCAGAAACTGTTGTCAGTAGAGGCCTGCGAGGTGCCCCCCCCCCATGCTCCTGTCCTCATGCCCTTTTGTGGAATTCCCTGACTGAGCACCCTCACACCCTTTTATGGAATTCCCCACTCTGAGGGAAGGATTGAGCATCCTTTTATGGAATTCCCTGCTCTGGGGGAGGGGCTAAGCATTGCTGCCTGAGCTGGAGAATATATAAACCTGGAGTTTCAGAACCTTTCCACCTCTCGTGGGATCCAGAGGAGGACTGCAGCTCACCGCTCTCAGCCAGACTGAGACCACCACCCTTAACTGAACTGCAATCACCACTTTGGCCGGACTGCAGCAGCTCTCCCACCAGCAGGTTTTTGTTTTTTCCCCTCTCCCTTTGCTTTGGACTCGGGGGGGGCCCAGGGAGCACCGTTTTGTTTGTGCTCTGGGGTACCAGGTTGTACATTTGGGTTTTGTGGGTTGAGACCAATTGCTTGTCTGTGTAGTCGTGCTTATTGTATTATTTTATTAAATTGTTATTCTGACTTGCAATCTCTCTTTTGAGTTCAGTTCATTCCCCCTGCTGGTTAACTTTTAAACCAGCACACTCTCAAGCTCAATCTCTTCTTTGAAACTTTTAAAAAGTCATTTGCTTCAATGTTTTAAACAGAAGTTTCTTTGTAATTTTTACAGTTTTTGAGGGGAAAAAAGAAGAAAGTTTGAAAGTTTTCATTCGGGAAGAAACTTTCATTGGATGTTAGTTCCTGGGTCTGGAGGAAAAGTTGGAGTGTCTGTTATTAAAATACCAATTCTTTCAAGGCAATATTGATTCACTTCCTCTCCCCCCTGCCCCCGGCCTTCTTTCTCCTGCTTTCCATTCCTCTCTTCTAGAAAGAACTAAAGCTGCTGACAGAGCTGAGGAGTGAACCTTCAGGAGCTCCAGTCCACCAGTTTGCTCAGCATGCAGGCCTACAGGTACCCTGAAGGTGAAGAGTGAGGTGCTGATTTTATAAATGAGCTATAGCTGTCAGGACATGCATGGTAAAGCATTACCTTGCTCTTGTGATGTTGGTGGAGGAACTTCTACTCAGGTGAAGGCAGCAGCAGTGGGAATTGACCAGAAGAAGCAACAGGAAAAAAAACCCCCTACCTCAAAACCCAATAAAAATAATAAACATTGCAGTTCTGTCTTAATTAATTAAATATTATTTGAGTCAAAAATATGTTTTCTTAACAACCACCAGTTCATGTAAATGCCTTAAGGCCTGAAAGTGGAGCTCGATTCTCTGTTTCTGTATAGTTGTCTTTGGACAAATGTTTTTGAATCATATCTAAATTCAACCTCTAAAATGTATTTTCAAGAGACTGAGAGGGAATGGGAGCAGGAACAAACGATATGAGTTGGAATAGGAGCCCCACTAGAGTTTGAGATAGGGATGGAGGGTACTGTCTCATGTCCTTTTGTGAACTCCTCTGCATCCTTTTGGTTAGGGTTGGGCTGGTCCCTGTGTGCCTTGGGACTATGTGTCTTTTGACAGTCTTGAATGGGACCCTGTAGCTTGGTTAAAGAATGGTGTTAATAAAGCCAAGACTGCAGGTTCTATCCCTGTACAGGCCATTCATTTAAGAGTTGAACTTGATGATCTTTGTGGGTCCCTTCCAACTCAGAATATGCTGTGAACTCTGGATTGGGATTATGTGGGTGCTGCATCCTTGGAAATGCCATTTTACTACCTACAGCAAGGACCCCCTCCCCTCTGTACTGTGGGATTATTTTAATAGCAGCTTTATTTCACATCCCTAGCACACAGCCTCTCCATCAGGGTAAGGCTCAAAGGGACTGTGTGTGATGGGGTACAGAAATGTTCCCAGATAAACAGCTACCAGGCAGGGAGATTCTGGCAGGTGTTGGGCTCTCTGCATGCTGTTAGCTTGCTCAAGCAAGGGGGAAGATGGATGAGATGACATTGCTTACTGAGCTCCAGCCAGGGAGGAGTGATGGTAGGGCTGGGAGCAGGTGTTCAAGATGAACCTTAATGGCCAGCGCTGCCAAAGGAGACTAATCCATTTTTTGCTTGCTCATGTTATATGTCTAGCATGAGATAACAGTGTGTTTTTCCATTTTCACTTCTATTTGGGATTTTAGAGGTTTGGTGCTGTAAAGAATGCAACTGCTCAGTTACCTGTTTGCAGTTATTGCTGTTTTTAAAATGCTGATCTGCTGTGGAGTAGCATACCCTCTCTTCACTCAGTACCTAATGTAGATTGTTTGGCATTCCTGGCAGGTCTGTTCTGCCTGAGGTAGACTCAGTCATTTCATATTCACTAGCACTAGCCTCACTCTCAGATGTGCTACCTGCATTTCTCAAACTGTGGTAGTTAAATTGATCCTATGCTAGGATACCATATCTATTTGCTAAATCCCATCTAAAACTATCCTTGTTTACAAGCCACTTTGCTTTCCAGTGCTTCAAACCTAAAATGACAGTGAAAATGAGGCCATTTTTAAGATTTTCATTCCCAATGTTCTTGTGCTAGCAAAGGCTGTGACCAATTCCTTATGTGCCCCCTGCAGTAGGAACATTCAGGTGGGCTCAGAAACACATGGTTTTACCTTGTCATTCTGTCATAATGTCTGAAAGATTGATAGGGTATGGTGATGAATAAACATATGTCATTTTTATGGAGTCTTCTTTGAATATAAAGCAATTCAGTAATTCCTGAAATAAAACAGAAGTGTGGGAGGGGGAAGATGGGAGAGTCAAATCCTGGCTCACAGGAGTTAATTTCTTTTGGCAAGGAGCCAGCCACTATGTAAATAGAAGCAAAAGCAGGTAATGAAATAGAAAATAGGCAATTAATCCTGCTCTCTTGGAGGTTTTGTGGTAAAACTGTAATTGCTATCCATAGGGGGGTGGATCATCCTACTAGATCAGAACCAAAGCCTTGTGATACTTTGGCAACTGGAGATATTACCTCATTTCCATCAAAGGTTTAGCCTGTGGCTCAGGGAACCAAAAACTGGATTAATAACTTCTCTTCAGACAGTGAGAAATCAAATTTTTTTCTCTTACCTGTTTTCCATTTAACAATAAAAGTGGCAGTAGCTGCTTTTCCCTGTTCCCAGCTTGGAGTAGTAGTTTACATAAAATATACAGATTAATACATGGATAAGGCTCTAAGAAGAAATCACCCCATGTTAACATAGATGGAGGCTGAGTAATTCCTCACAGACACACAGATAAGAGTTGTAAAATAACACAGGTAACCCCCTGTGTATATATTTTGACTTTCCTACAAAAATCTGTTCTTTTTTAATTTCCCCAGAGTTTACAGGTGCACTGCCATTGTCTGGAGATAAGCCCACACAAGTGTTGAAGAGGAAATTGTTGGTGAAGGTAAAATGTCCTGTGGGGAGCTTCTCAAAGTCTGCTATGTGTTACTTCCTTTCTATCTTTAGAGCTGGATTCAAGCTCTGGACTTTCTGTCCAACTCTCAACTTCTCCAAGGCTCAGTGATTTCTCACAGTTCAGAGATTTAGGGGCTTAGATGGAGATGTTTTTCTGTTGATTCTTTTTTGAAATGCATTCTTCAGAAAAAAGAATATGCATATACACCTGCAGCTGTGAGGCACGTATAGTGTCCTGCAGCTGGAATGTTACCTCTCCTTCAAAATCAAGAATGATTTCCTCATAATAGTTTTTTTTTTAATGCTTCCTTTCATAATGCAGTACAGGAAGCTTCCCCTTATTCTACTCTTTTTTAGGACTAAAGGCCCCTCCATTTTACATTCTACAAACCATCTCCTATTTGTTTTCTAGGACCTGTGTTGGGTTTTTTAGGGCTCACCCTTTAGTGCTTTCTAGGACTCTATTTGGTTTTGCTTTCTAGGCTTCTCCCTGTGCTTTTTAATTTCTAGGAATTTTCCACAATTTGTAGGAACCCATTCATTTTGCTTTCTAGGATTTCTCTCCTTTGCCTTTTAGCACTGCTCCTTGATGCTTTCTAGGAGTATTTCATGTTGTCTAGGTCTCCTAGAACTTGTTTTTAATAATTGTCCACATTTGCTAAGACTCCACCAATTGAACTTCAAAGACATCACACCCCAGGAACTTCCCAAATTTCTGGGGATGCACTTGTTTTGTTTTCTGGAAATCACCTCTTTCACTGTCTAGAATTTGCCCCTTAATGCTTCCTAGAAATTTTTAGCACTTGATAGGAATGGTCCCCAAATATTTCCTAGGAATCATCCAGTTACCTTCCTACAAATTACCACTTTTTCTGGTATATACCTTTCGAAGGAATCCCTTCCTTAAAGTTTTCTCTTAATTCTACCCTTTAATGCTTTCTAGAAGTGCTCAATATTTTCCAGGAATCCATTGTTTAGTGCTTTCTAGGAATCTCCTAAATTTCCTAGGAATCCCCTCAAAAAAATTACAGGGATTTCCCCTCATTGCTTCCTTGTATTTTTCTTAGTTTTCTGTGAATCCCTTAATGTTTTCTATGATTTACTCCCTTTTGCTTTTTAGCAACCCCCCACATTTTTAGCATCCTTCCCACACACACATTCTAGGAACCCCCATAGCCCCAAAGCACATGTGCCATATGCTTTCTAGGAAAGGTCTAATTTTTTTCTCAGGGACTTCTCCCTGATACCTACATATCCCTCTGGAATACTTCCTAGGAATTTTCTGTGTTTTCTGTGGTCTTCTGTTTGTCTACCACTAGGATGTCTTCCTGGGGTCCACCTTAGCAGCTTTCCTGGTTTTCCCTGATTATTATGAATCCTTTTCTAGAAAACTTTCACTTTTTCCTGAGAATTTCCTCATTCCTCTTTAATTGTATTGTGGAATTGTTTACCTTGACTAGGAATCTCCATCAGTGTTGCTTTTTAGGAATTTTCCACATTTCCTATGAAACCACCATTTTGCTTTTTTATCTCCTTGATATCTTTCTGCGTATTTCCCTTCTTGTTTTCTAGGATTTCTACCAACTGCTTTCCAGGAATAATACCTCCTTTTTCTTCCCATTAAAATGTCTTCATTGCTTTATTAGGAAGTGTTGCATATTGCTTTCCTGTGAATTTTATTTTTTTTTCCGTCTTGGGATTCTCCTGACCACTTTCTAGAGATTCCCCTATGTCTGCTAGCAAACCTCTACTGCTTTTTAGAAATGTTCCTACTCTGCTTTCTGAGAAACCCTCCCTGCCCTGCTGTGCTTCTCAAGGACACCCTCAATTGCCACTCCCTCCCTACCCCATTTCTTTTCAGTGTTATAATCATACAATGATAGAATATCTTGAGTTGGAAGGGACCCATAAGGATCACAGAGTCCAACTTCCTGCTTGTCACAGGACTACCTAAAACTAAACTGTATGACTAAGAGTGTTGTCCAGACATTCCTTGAAGCCAGATAGGTCTGATGCCGTGACCAGTTCCTTGGGAAGCCTGTTCCAGTGACCAGCCACCCTGCCTTGTTGCTTTCTAGAATACCCTCTCCTTTGTTTCTTCAGCCATTATCTTTCTTCATTTCTTTGGGAAATACTGCTTATAGCTTCCTATGAATTATGGGGTTTGATTTTTATTTTTCCCTCCTGAAAGTTGTCCTCACACAATGCTGTTAAGGATCTGTTCCCTGCCTCTATCCAGGACCCCCCAGCACTTATCAGTTTTCAGGGTTCTTCCCCTCATATTTCCTCTCATGTTTTCAGGAATCCCCCTCAACACTGTCTAAGAATTCCCTGTGATTCTTGCTGGGATTTCCCCTCACAGTTTTCTAGGTTTTTTGTGGAATCATACTTGCTTTCTACGAAACACTCTACGTTTGTGTAGGTTTCTTATTTATTTTTTTATTATTTTTTATTTTAGTTTTTAGCTATATTGCCCTACTGCTATCTGTTAATATCTCCATTTTTACTTTTGAAGCATACTCTCTCTGCTTGCCAGGACTATCCACTGCAAATTGCTTCCCATGGCTATTGCCAATGTTTGTTCTATCCCCATCCCATTCCCCCCACTCCTTTTTTTCATTTTATTGTCAGAATATTTTCCATCTGCTTTTTAGGAGTGTTCTCCTCTGCCTTTTTATAAATATCCTACTGCTTTCTAATAATCCTCTTCCACCAGTTTGCTTTCTAGGAAGAGCCACATACTGCTTTCTAGGAGTATTATCCCCTTTCCTTTTCATGAATATGTCCCTTTTTGCTTCCTAAGAACATTCCTTTTTGGATTTTGAGAACTATTCTGTATTTGTTTTCTGGAAAAGTCCTCTGCCATCTGATTTCTGGGAATATTCCCCCATCTTCCTTATTTTTTTTCTAGGCTGGTAACAGTTATGCTTTTAGGAACAGATCTTCTCAGCTCACTAACAATGTCCTCTCTCTGCTTCCTAGGAGTAGCACCACAGGTGGACTGGCTTGCTAGCAACATGCTCACTTCACTTTCTAGGAGTATCAAACCTCATTTGCTATTTTGGAATATTACCTGGTTTTGGTTTCTAGGAACATTTGTTTTCCTTGAATCTGTTTCCTAAGAATGTGCCTTATCTGCCTTCTGGCCATATTACTCCTCTACTTTCTAGGAATGTCCCCTCTTTTGCTTTCCAAGACTATTTTTGCCTTTGCTTTCTAGGAACAAATCCATGCTTTTCAGAAATAATGATCTTGTATTCCAGAAATATTTTAGGGTTTGGATTTTTAGAAATCTTTATAATTTCTAGGCATCTCTTTTCAGGATTATTCTCTCATCTCCTTTCTGTGAATGCTTCCTAGGAATATAACACTCTATGGGCTTTCTAGAAATATTCTCCTTCCCTCATTTTGCCTCTGGGCATATCCTATGTTTGCTTTGGCCAGATAGCCCCACTTTGCTCTCAAGGACTATATTCTGCTTTCAATCTCTAGAAATAATGGTCCTTCACTTCTTAGAAAAAGGTCCCTCTGCTCTTTTGAAATAATTTTTCCCATTTTCTGAGCTTATTTTCCATGTACTTCCTAGAAATATTTTTCATCTGCTTTCAACAAATCTCCTGGTTTTTTCTACAGGAATATTCTAAATCTTCCATTTGCTTCCTAGGTATATTTTCCCTCTGCTTTCTAGGAATTTCTCCACCTTAGAGAGGTGTAAGAGTAATCTGACTTTGCTTTCTCTGACAATCCCCTCACTGTTTTATTGTCCCTCTGTTTTCTTTGAAGGACCTCCTATTTATGTTGTAGGTATCACTCCATCGCTGTCTCATGGGAATAATGTCATTTTGTTCTCTGCCTGTGTTCCCTGTCTGCTTTCTAGGAATGTCCTGCTTGATTACTAGTAATGTCTCTCCTCTGTTTTATTTCAGTAATGTCTCCCGACTGCGTGCTGGGAATATTCATGCATTTCTAGCAATGAGCTATCTCAGCTGCCTCAGAATAATGTTTCTCTTTTTTTCCAAAGAAAATTCCTTCTGCCCCTCAAAAAATCACTAAATTTTCTCTATAGGAATAATTACTTTCTGCTTCTTGGGAATACTCCTAACTTCTTGTTTTTCAAGGAATATTCTCCCACCTTTTGCTTTCAGGGTGTGTTCTTGTTTTCTAGGTATCTCCTGTCTCCTTTCAAGCAATGCTTGTATTTGCTTTCTGGGGCTATCTCTTGTCTCCTGGAAATCTGCTCACCCTCTGCTTTTCTGGGATTTTCCTGCAGCTTACTTGGTGATGTTCCCCATTTCTTTTGAGAAGCAGCTCCTCCCTCTATAACTATCACGTAGGCTTTATGTGAAGATGCCTCTCAGTTTTGGGGTAGCTACAGCTCACTTTTAAAGAATTTCTCTCTTCCTTTCTAGGAGTCCCCATGTGGATACTGTGAGTAGCTGCAGAATCCCACAGCCTTTAGGACCTAGGGGTTCCTACTTCCAGGTGGTAGAAGATGCCGTGGGCCCAGGAAGTCCTTTCATCCCAGTCTGATGGATGTGGCTGCTGCTGCACTTCTTTAAACCCAACAACAACCAAATCAGAGCAACTGAAGACAGCAGAGTTCTGTTCTTTCCTTACGGCTGATCAGGAATTGCAGTTCAAGGTCTGCATTGCGTCTGCCAAGCCCCTCCTCTTCCAAGGCTTGTAGTATCTTCTTTCTCTCCTCCCCCATGCTCTTTGGCCCAAGGAGGCCTCTTACATGTCTGATAACATGTTCTCTCTCTGCATACCCGAGACTAAGGCTGAGAACTTCTCTTGCTATGTGGAGGGGGGGAGGAAAGCATTGAACTTGCCTTTGAGAAAGAACCATCACCTTAGGCAGAAAGCCTTCTTGGCAAAACGAGTTCTAACTTCTCATTACAGATTCTTCCAGAAATATATCTATTCCTACAGTGGCGTAGATTCACATTCATCCCTTAATTATCAGCGTAGCCTCTAAGTCAGACTGATATCTGTGCTTGGATCCTGAGCTTCTCCGTGTGGCAGGTGGGTCTCCTCTTTATCCAGCACGATGTTTGTTAGTGGGACACATGCCTGCTATCATGCACTTGTCTCAAACGCCCTTACAGTCAGGGTTCCTTGGAATATCTGTATAGTCTCTCTCTGCCTGATATGCACATCTGTATCCTGGTCTCCTTACTAAACCACCAGCTTGGATTTGAGCCTTTCCAGATGCAGTTCTTCTGTTCTTTTCCTAATCCTGCTTAAAAGCTTCCTAGAGAGTTACAGTATTCTTGATAGTTTTGTTTCTCCCTCATTATAGTTATGAAGTCCAGGTTGGACTTCATATGTAGCTTAATGAACCAAATGCTCTCATATAGTGTTCCCTTACAGCCTCCTTTGCTTTCTAGGAGAATCCCCTCTGCTTTTTAGGAATATCCTCCTCCCTTTGCTTACTAGGAATGCCATTCTTTGGCTATTTGGGAATGTTTCCCCTCTGATCTTCAGGAAACCCCCATGTCTCCTATATATATTTCTTGTTCACTTCCCATCCTCAGTATAAAGATAGCATATACTCTGTATAAAGAAAGGCCTCACCGCATTCACTCAGGGGTTCTGGTAGTTTGGATTTGTATCGTGGGTCATTCTCTCTCCCCTGCCATCTCTATACAAAGCCTATACAGAAGACATCAGAGAATTCCATAAAGGAATAAGAGGATAAGGTACCATGTATATTGCACATGTGGCAGGAAGGGCCTATACAAGGTGCAGAAAGGCATTTCGGTCTGTACGTAAAGTGTATGCTCTCTCTGTATATCCTACACATGCATAGAAAAACTTTGGTAAGTGGAATCTTGTCCATAGTGAGACAAGTTGTTTAAAACTTTAAAGTTCCATTTGTAATCAAATTGCTTAGGTAAGTCCTAAATGCAGCAAGTGCTTGGGTCTGTAAGTGTCCTTCTTATGGCTTTGTGGCACACTAGAAACAAATGAACCCCAGAGACCTTTATAAGTTGTTATTGTGCAGCCATTGGCATGTTTTCCAAGAGCAACCTCCAGTGAAAACCAGGGAACATCACAAGAGTTGGATGACTAACATCTCCAAGGCACACCAGAGAGGGATGTTGGTCACTACTATCAAAGGCAGATAATCTTCCATTAGGTATCCGGTAAAAAGTCACACCTAGCAATCATTTCTACTTACTTTTGTATTTGAAAGAGCAAAACTGCTTCAAAGACCATATTGTTTTATGTTTTAATTCCCTAGCAGTCCTGAACATGTGTATGATTTACAATCTCCTACATATGCACAGTTGGCTGAAATATCTCAGTGGTGAACAAGATGCCCTTTCCCTAAAGGCTCTTTTTTTTTTTTTTTGGATGTGTGCATACTTTAAAGGTCAATTATATATTTTTTGATGATAAAAGACTCTGCTTCTCAGATTCTTCAAAAATATGTTTCCTATGATTATAAAGTATTTAATCAGATATGCCTAAACTGACAGTACTACTTTTTCTCTTAGCTGAGGATAGCACCTTAGTACTTGGCTTAAAAAAACAACTGTTTTTATATAATGCACAAGGTATGATATGTAGAAACCTTCTTTAACCTCGCAGGTGGGCAGTGGAGTTGTTCTTAGCAGCATATATTTGAACACTCAAGTAGGCCCAAAGTTCATTCAAAGCTTTATAAAGCAGGAAGTATTAGCAAAAGATCTTGGCCTTTACATTCTTTATTCTACTGGGCGTCGGGTATTGCTGCAGCTTTCGAAATGGTGGTGTTTTCTCAGATTTTGAAGATGAGCATGAAGCACCATTTTCTCTATAACACTGAATAATGTTTTACCCAACTGATGATCATGTCATACTTAGTCGTTTCTCTCTCTTTGAGTTGGTTAGAAGTATTTTTCAGAAGCATCATAAAAGAAGTGTTATGCTGTTGCTTAATAACGAAGTTGAAAATGAGCACTGAGGTGTGTTAGGGCCCAGCTACTTTTTTCCAGTCTGTTGGGCTGTTTATGTTTGTTCAGATGTTTCTGTCCAGGGATCCTGGCATCTCCTTAACTACATCTGTGAGGTCCATGAAACACAAGGAAACTTAAGAGGCTCGTGCACTTCCAGTGAGTGCTTAGCATCTCCTTTGGAAAGAGGAAACACCATGATTTAAAGCAAGCATGGCAAGATGAAATAGTTTGGTTCACTCTGAGTCATGCATTCTGCTTTGCCTGTGTCTTCCCAGCTGAGTGTGATGTCTCTTTTGTCTCATATAGTCACTTGATTTCTAAGGTCCTCACTTTCTGAACCCTGCTGTCTTGCATACCTTGTGATGCTGGCTCCAGCTAGTTGACTGTGCTTTTAATCTCAGGTTGGCTCTGTGGTGACCTTCTCTGGCCCCATCCTGCTTTTCTTACTTCATCCCAACAGCTTCATTCTTCTTCATGCAAGGCAGGGCAAATAATCTTGATGCATTAGTGATTTTTGCTTTTTCTGCCTTACTTCTCCAATACCTAAATAGTTACTATATTCACAGTAGTTTTGTCTTTGAACACTCATTAGGGCTGAGAAGATTTAATCACAGACCATATTCCTATTCTCTCCTCTGCCAACCCCACTAAAAGCAATGTCATGTTAATGAACCAGTGACAGAAAAGAGACAAGAAGGATGGCAGTCAGTGCAACAGCTGACTTAACAGTCTAGAAGGAAAAAAAAGCTGGTTCCTATCAGTGTGTAGCATAGGAGAATGGACATATTCTGCTGAGACGGGAATACCTTTGTGTACATAGAGAGATGAAGGAGAGGTTGCTAGCCAGAGATCTTGGGTTTTAAAGAGACCTGCTGTTCATATAAATGGAACCTTCTATCTCAGCCCGAAAAAATGTGAAAGGATAGAAGATGTCATGTCTGTCAAAATGGACAGGAAACAACAGTAATTAAAACCAACCTCAAATTCATTGTGTTTCAACGAAGTTAGTTGTGTGTTTCACAGAAGGTGGCGGTGCCTATCCTGCCCCAACCACCCAGGGCTTCTGATAAAACAGCTATAATGAAGAAACAGCATAGCTATGCTGTAAAAGCCTTGGAGAAAGAAACCAGCCCAGGACACATTTTTTTTGAAAGCTACCAAAGTGACACTTCTAAGTAGCTGACCTGTTTTTTCAACCCTCCGTTTGCTTTCAGAGGGTTGTGGTGTTTTTTATGAAAGGTGGCTCAGAGAGCAAGTAAAGATTGGGATATCGTGAGTTGCTAAACAAGTGAAGTCTCAAAGATCCTTTACAGACAGATTCCCCATAATTTTACCTGGAATTTCTTCATACCAATAAAAGTGCACACGCAATATTAGCTTTGTAATTACCTCTGTCCCCAGTTTGACTTGAACCTTAGCCAGGGCATGTCAGATGGTAGAGTTATTAATACAGTATTTTTAAATAAAAACAGAATCTCCTCTTTCTTCTTGTAGCTGCTTCCCCAATATGAAGGTTTTTCTGGTGCAACAATGCACACCAAGGTGACAACTTGGTTTTGATACAGAGGCAGAACTCTGTAGTTTGAATCAAGCCTCAGCTACTCACTGATTAGTGCTCAGTGATACCAAACACTTTTAGGATGCATTAATTTTAGCAGGATTTGTGAAATCTGAGCAGCTAAGTAAATAGGATTATCAAAGGGAAATGCCTTGGGGTGGTAACTCTGTAGAAAATCACAGCATCTTCTAATTTTCTTTTCTGATGAACACTGGTATGTTGTCTGGCTTGCAGCTTGGGCGATGAGCAGAAATTGCTCACAAGCCCTGAAACCACAGTGGAAGAAGCTTAGGGCTTTGCATTTAATCGAATACCAAAATCCTCAGGTTTTCAAAACCTGAACCTCATAGTACAAAGCCATAGCAAGTTTCAGTGTTTTCCTTCCTCTCTTTTATTTTGTCTCTCATTGCTGCAGACACTTAACTTGAGCTCACCGAATGACAGTCAGAAAAGTCAAGGTAACTTTTGTTTGTTGTTTGCATGATGCAATTGTAGTTGTGTTGACATCACACACTGACCTCACTGTCAGCTAAAGATAAGTTTTCCTTCATCCACCACTGTCAACTAAGCATTCCCTTATCATTTTTCTCAGCTATTTGTTTGGATATTATTAAATTATTCAGGCTTGGGTTTGTTTAATCTGTCAGGTCTCTGGTACCAAAAGAGATAAGGAAGTTTATTACGAGTGCATGTACAATGATGTTGGGGGCGAAAATGGATACCTTTGTGTAGCTTATTTTTATTCATGAAGCCCTTGAGGGTGATGGAAAAGGGTACTAGGAATCCACACAGGCTGTCGACTCATCCAGCCGTATTTAACTTTGTTCATCCTGGTTGCCTCAGCTGATGCACACATGAGGCTGTGCCAAGCCTTGTACTCTGCCTACCTTGCATTATTAATGCTCCCAGAAGGGCTTAGATTTGTATGCTGTTGGCTGAGGTGATACTGGCACTGCTGCATCTCTGCAGAGCACCACTTTCATAGCTGTGACATTGTGTCTCTATGAATGATATTAGAATTGAGTAGGCACAGCTGGAGCAAAGCAGTATCTAGCGTTTTCCAGTGCTGCCAATAGCTGTAATCCAGAAATACAGGCCACTTTGAGTTATGATCTATTTAATTAGAGAGATAGCAACACATGTACAGATAGGAAAAACAAATCTGACCAGTGTTACCCATAGCGTAATTGGTGTTTCAGTATCTGTGCCTCTTTCCTGTATTAAAACTGAAATTAAAAATAAGCTTGCAAAGTCTTCTAGGCTTCTTTTTAAATGATAATTTTCTAGTGCCTACTAGTGAGACAAAAATGCAAAACATCCATAGGTGCAATGTAGGAACTCAAAGATGAGATAATTCCTCAGAATTATTTAAAATGGATCTCATGGATTTTTGAAGCAGACTCTTTGCTTATTTGGCACTCATAACATCATGAATAGATTTATTTTTGTATGTTCTTTTTTGCTGTTGCTGTATGGTTTTGAAGAGTGTATCCAAACAACCTGCCCACTCAAAGCAAGGATGCCTGTCTGTCTGGTGAGACCTGCTCTGCGCCTGGACTTGGTAAGCTGCACTGTGGCTGAGTGCTGATGGTGATGGTGTGTCTGTGTACACATGGGGACTCTTCTTGCTCAGTGTTTCCAACTGGAGTGTAGGCTGGCTGAGGCTCATTTTCTCTCTTTCTATTTTTTCTTTCTTTTTATCCGCAGCATTTGCCCTATTTGTATTAGGGTAGAGACAGCCAATCATTTGGCTTGAGTATTGGACTCTTTCTTTATTTATTTCCCCTGCTATGTAACCCTTTGGAAGAGCTGGTAACATTTTGACACGAGATTTTCACAGCCAGGTTATATAGTTTAGGTAATGTGCATGTGTAGTGCAGTATTCCTGTAATAAATTTGTGCAACGGTATTATGCTTGATTTTGTTCCAGTAAAGGCAGGTGAGGAAGGCAGTAGTATAAAACAGAATAATTCCTTCCAATTTAGGAGGAATTTTGGACTGCCAAAAATGCTACCTATCCAAGAGAAGTATTACATCTGGGCAGAGAGTACGAGCATGTATATTCAATAGGTTAATGTAAGAGAAAACCCTAGTCTGCTTGCCTCTCCCAAAAGAGTATTAAAGGAAACCAGACAGATTGCCTCAATATCAGTATGGTACTGCCAACCTCAGGCTTCCCCAAATTCCAGGAGTAGCTTGAAAGTCAATCCCTATGTGGTGGCTTTTTTGCTTTTCCCCCAAAATCTATCTCATAAAAAGTGGTTAGTTTGAATTTTTACCCTTTCCTTCACAATGAGGTTTAAAAACCTACTCTTTTTTTTTAAAAAAAAAAGAAAACTGAGATAGACCCCTAAGGAAGGCACAAAGTATCATGAAAGTTGTGATTAAAATTGAGGTAGCTGGGAACGCTGCTATTGTTAGTTTTGCATGTGTATTACTTTGGGTTTAAAGTATACCAGTACCTGTGAGAAATCCAGTTGCTCAGGCTTTTGTGCATTTGAATTTAACCAGCACTTTCTCCCTCCCTGTGGCTGAGTCTGTCACTCTGTTCGCTGTCGTGTTATGGAGGGCTGTTGACAGGCACGTGTACAGGATTATTCCAAGCCCATTTCTCTATACTGCTGCAATTCTTTGCTTCTCCCTATTTCATCCCCATGTAAAATTACTAAAAAAGGCAAGGGAAAAAACAACAGGGGGATATACATTGACATGTATTAAGTTTAGGTCACATTGCACCCTGATATCAGTGTTTTGTGCTGAACCCCCAGTGGCTGCCATTCTTGAGCAGATCACCATGTCTTAAGCAGTAATTTCACCTCATGATGTGGGTAATTCAGATAAGAGATAAGTGGTCAACCAGGCAAGTAACACCATTTTTAATTGCCATGAGAACTGTTTACAGCATTGCATACATCAGAGGGCTATGATATATGACAGGAAACCTTGAAGAAGTGTGCTCTGTAAAACAAGCTACAGTCTTCTCAAAACGTCTGATTCCTTTTTTAAAAAACTAGTAAAATAAGCTGTCTTTCAAACAGGTGCTAAAGAACATACAGCTAACATTTGTGCTAAGCTTCCTGTAAAACACATGAGATTTCTCACCTTGCAGGGAAATGGCCCTGAAGAGCTTTGTGGAAATGATACAGCTTCTGTAGGGGAGTGCTAACTACTACATATTAATGGCATAAGATGATTAGTACAGTACACACCCATAGTAACAACCAGATGTTTGTCACATCCCCATGAGCAGACTTTTCCTGTAAAGTGGCAGGGAGGAGTGTGAGCAGTGAAACATTGCCCCAGAGGAGAACAGCTCCTGGAAGGCTGAGTGCCTGTCTCCTGCTTCAGACCAAGCCTACTTCTAAACTGGTGGTACATCAGACTCCCTTCCTGGCTCAGATTCCGTGTGTAAATTAAGAACAGAAGTGACATTGATTATAGGGAAAATGATAAAGCCTAAAATTACTCTGTATGGATCTGAACACTGCTTGCCAGCAGCAGAAATATTTATTTCACGTTGACTCAGGCCCTTCAGATCTAGCCTGACAACGAAGGACGAGGAGCAGCTCTAATGCAGGTAACTGTAATAATTTGGAATAACCTTGGTATTCTACTAAACAAATAATATTAAGGTGAAGCCTCAGTATCTCTTCCTGCCCTGTCATGAACTCTTTTTCTGTTTCTCAGTTTAATGAGACAAAAGTGTTTGCTAAGGAGGGCATGTTATGAGGAAGACCAAACTTCCCCCTCTTAGTAATTGTAAATCTGAAGTTAAGAGGCTCCAGTCGAGGAAATGCAGAGAAATAAGAAAAAAAAATAACAGGCTTTTATTAAAGGATATATGTGTATAGGTAGCACAACAAAAGAACGAAACCAAACAACAATCCTGCGCCCAAATTCCCACCCAAAACCAGTTGTTTTCGCCTTTGGGTGCAATTCCAATCAGGACCAGCAGGAGGCGCCGTTGGATCACGGGAGGAGCGGAGCCTGCGTTCCCTCCGTGCTGGCCAGCAGGGGGCGCTGTTGGGCTCCGGCAGCCGCCACGTGCGCCCCCAGTGGTGGGAGGAGCCGAACGGAGACCCCGCCCACCGGCAGGGTAGGGGGAAGGGGGAGCGGGGTTCTTTCCATGGGTTCACGCTGTGGGCTGCTGCCTCTGGCTGGGATTCTCCCCCTTTGTTGCTGGGTACAAGCTGCTGCTGACACGGGAATGGAGGAGAGGAGGGGCAGCTTTTTCCCTCAGAAGTTCCTCCGCGGATGGCACTGGCTTCTCTGATGAATCCGAGGCAGAGCGGGCACTGGGCAGGGCAGGGGGTGAGGAGGCGAACCGGGGCCAAGACAACTAGGCGGCTTGGCTGGAAACGAAGATGAAACTCTGGGGCTCTTTCTCTCCACATACACCCTCCCCGAGTCCCGGGCAAAAGTAAAGTAAAAAGTTGCAGTTTCCGCAGGAGAAAAACTCGTCTTTCCCCCTCCACCCCCCAGTCTTCTGAGCCAATTAGCTTGGAATGTGGGGCTATGGGCTGGCTCTCGTGTATGAATCGCTCCAGCCACCCTCTCTCGTTCAACACGTTTCTTTCACAGTGGTATCGGGAAAAAATTCCCAGCTGGTTTTTTTTTTTTTTTTTTTTCCTTTAAAACAGGCAAACTTATGACATTCTGTCTCTGGTAATTGTAAGCTGTATCAGGAAGGCTGTTAATTCAGGCTTTGGGGGATCACAGAACTCTTGCTGCTGTGACGCTGTCGCTGGTGTAAATGATGGGTGGAGAAATGATGATTGCTGCAATCAGTGTTCAAAATGTTTGTCAACAAGCTGTGTGACTCATTAATTAGAGATTATAAAATGCTACTATGCTACTTTGCTTCTCTTGCCCCCCCACCCCCCACCCCCACCCCCCATAGTTTGCAGGCATTTAGCTCAGCCTTTTCCAGGTAACACTGATACAGACAATGAAAGAATACTCAGTAAAATTGTTGGTTTAGCTCTGTCAAGTTGTTTCATCCTTGAAATGATTTCACAGGAGGAGAAGTGAAATATAAAATTAAGCTAAGAGGATGAATTATCATGGACAGTTTCTGATAGATGAGGATTTTTTGTCCTTCTCTTCATACTTCTTTACAAGTGGGATTATTCTTTTACATACATGCAGCTAAAGCTGGGTTTGATCTTGTTGATAATTATATATATTGTACATTGTCATACAGAATTTTTTCTTTTTACTTTGCCTTTAATATCTCTGAGGATGGAGATTCCACAGCATCTCTGGGCAACCTGCTCTACTGTTTGACAACTCGCAGTAAAAAATTGATTAATGTGTTTAGATGGAATTTCATGTCTTTAATTTTTGTCTCTTTTGTCTTATCCTGTCACTGAACACCACTGACAAGAGCCTGGTTCCCTCTTCTTTTCCAGGCTGACCAACCCCAGCTCTGTCAATCTTTTCTTGTATGGGAGGTGCTCTAGTTCTTTCCTCATATTTCTAGCCCTTTGCTGAAATTACTCTTTAAAGTGTACATGTTTTTTACTGGGGAGCCCACAACTGGACCTAGCCCTCCAGGTGTGGCCTCACAGCACTGGGTGGA
Organism: Corapipo altera; assembly: GCF_003945725.1. Lineage (NCBI taxonomy): Eukaryota > Metazoa > Chordata > Aves > Passeriformes > Pipridae > Corapipo > Corapipo altera. The sequence goes on from NW_020884931.1 coordinate 49,844, forward strand.
GAGAAAGGATCATCCACCTCAACTTGCTGGCACCACTCCCATTGCAGCCTAGGATGTTGTTAGCTGCCTTTGCCCCAGGAGTGCATTGCTGTCTCATGGGCGGTATTACTTTTTGGACAAATTGTTTTTTCCACCGATGATGCTGCTTCTTTCCACTTCTTTTTATGTCTTTTAATTTATTTTTTTTTAGGTGTTGTTGGTTGGGGTTTTTTGTTTGTTCGTTTTTTAATGTTTAATGTCTGGATGGAAGAATGGGCTTTGTTTGTTTGTAATTTCCCAATCCCTCATCCTACCATCTTAATTTTTTTTTCTGTAAGCTTTCTACAGCCTTGGGCCCAGTTACCAAACCTGACAGAGCTCAATTCTATTCTGTCAGAGTCAAATCTAGATGTAGGAAGTGACTGAATGTATCAGGACACACATATAAATAACCATCAGAGGGAGAAGGGCATCTTCTGAGCGATTGTATATTATACTACCTGTTTTCCTTTCCTGCTAAGTTAATGGAAGTCTGTATGATATGGTTAGTTAATGCCTATGCAAGTAGCTGAAAACTGGGGGTAAGACAATTTTGAATATCATTGTTACTCAGAAACTTGGAACACAGAGGTTTGTCCTCACAGAACCCTCACCTGACAACATGCACATACTGTCTAACAGGGAAAGTGCGTATAAAGGTATTCCTGCAGTAAACCAAGAAAGTGTAGTCAGAGGTGAATGCTGAGATAAAATATTGCTTCAAATATTCTTTATGGATTCTTGGATGAACAAAAGGTACTAAAGTCAGCAAGTCTTTATTTATTACCTCTGATGTGCAGTTGCATTAGCTGTGCACAAGAAGAGTTCATGCTGTTAAGTCTGCAGATTCAGAGTCTTCACCCCCACGGGGCTGTGACACACTAAGTAGTTTTAACTCCTTAAGGTGAATATATGTTTTTTTCAACCTCTCTCTTAGTAGGCAGATCAAAGTAAAACCAGCTTTCCTTAGTCTTTCTTTCCTAAAAAACAAACTGTAGTTTCATTTACAGTCCCTGCTATGATTCGTCTGGAGTTGCCAGATGTATACATTAAAGCAGTGTGTCATGGAGAGATAGTAGTGCACTTAGGATATAAAAGGTGTCATAGAGAGATAGTAGTGCACTTAGGATATAAAAGGGATACGGAAACTGGAATGTACCTAACAGATATCTACCTGGTTCACTGCTTATCCACTGAAATAAGGCCTTAAGACTCTGTGCTTATTTATCTGAGTACTACAGAATTGTACAGGTTGGAAAGGTCAGCTAGAGCAGCTTACCCATGGCTGTATCTGGTTGAGTTTCAAGCAGCAACACATATGGAGAATCCAAAAGATCTCTGGGACAACTGTTCCTGTATTTGACCACTCTCACAGTTGGAAAAAAAAAATCCTTACAGTTTCAAAGAGGAAAAGAAGAAACCAAGAAATGGTTTTTTTTTTCATTTCCATAGTAGGTTTCTTGTGTTGATAACATGGTAAGCAGTTTCTTCAAGTGGGGAATGTTAAGGTAGATCCACTGAAAGTTATGGAAGTATAGTAAAAAGGTGGTAGAAAATTCTTTTGGCTAAAAGTGCTTGGGAAACTGTGAGAGTCACTATATATAAAAAGGATTTTTCTCTGAGTGGATTTTTAGAGCTAGATTTAGAGGAACCAGACTGTTTTCAGGCCCAGTTAGACAGAGATAAACAGACTAAACAGATAAACTGCTCATGCCCTTTAAGATAAGCTCATGCCAACCTGTAGTTGTAACCTTTAGAGTGGGACAATAGATGCTCAGAGAAGCTTTTCCAATCTAATTTACTTTCACGTGTTGCAGTACCCCTTGCTTACTAATAATACTTAAAAAATAATACTGAAACCATCCAACTTTCTCCCTGTGAGAAAAGCCAGCTCCAACTGAGAAATCCTCAGGTTCTTTAAGGAATAAGTCTCTATCTTTTGTATTGTTTTAGATTTTATAGAATAACGTATGGTTTGCTTTGATACCCCATTTCCATTTATTGCTTATCAGTCCCATGAATTTCCAAAAGAGAAAGGAAAAATGTAGTTCTCTTCCATTAATCCAGATCATTTTGGCTTGTTATTGAGGATGGTAATGTTCTGACACATTGTAAATTTATCAGGGCAGATTTTATAGACTTGCACTGCTCCAGGCCAACATAGCCCTGTTGTTATCAAGGGCTTTGCAACAAGGATCTATGGCAGCTGGAATCAGGACTTGTTGTCTTTTATTAAACAGATTGCCACTTCCCATGACAATGGTTATCAAGGGTTATTCTTTGAAAAACAACACGTTGTTTCATTTGTGTTGTTTCATTTGTGTGTCAATGGCAACATAGGCTGCCTGCATTTCAAAAAAACATCAGAAGTGTTCAAAACTGCCACCTTTCTGAGTGACAAAGTTTGCTGACAAAGACAGTGCTCTCAAACCTTCCTGTCTGTTGGAAAGAACTTGAAGTTCTGTATGTATGAGCTTTAGTTTCCTCGGCTCCTGGTTTTGAGTCACGTCACATTCTGGTACTCTGAAATGCATGGGAGGAATCTATCTTGGGTTGTTTTTCAGTGGTAGGTAGGTCAGATTAGACCTATTGGTGGAGTCAGGATTGACTGCTTGGGAGTGTTTTGAATGTAAAAGTACAGCAAAAAGACCCCAAGCCTTTATGGGTTTTTTTCTCTCTTTTTTTTTTTTTCTCCTGTATAGGAACAGGACACGGTGTCAGTCTCTTTATTTCAGGGAGTACAGGCATGAACATCACTGCTGTATTTGCAACAGGGTCAGAGGGACAAAGCTATCCTAGGCTTGAGTGTAGGGCAGAAGGAATAAGGTGATATTTTTGAGTATGAAGTTGAATTCACACCAAAGTCCTCTTTCCTAGGCGAGGTTGTTAAAGCAGTGAGATTTTCTTTTTCAATTTCCTTTATTTGCATCCCAGTATTTCAATGTCTGCTGATTTAGTCTGATAAATTCAAACTTTGATGCCAATGTGCTTAATTACCTGATAGAACAGATTTTCTAGTGATGCGCACTTGCTCTCTGTTTTTTTTTCTTAACCTCCTCCCCCTGTTCAAACTTGTCTTCAACTTTTGCCCTTGTGAGCTTTAAGGTAAGAATGGTTTAAGCAAAGTCTATCAGCCTGTTGATTCTGGCAACCCACATCATTTGTCTGCAGTAGCTCTGCAGTGAATGTAAGGCTGTGTCAGTTCTGCACTTTGGGCTGACCCTCTTTCCTATAAGCTGTAAAACCAAAGCAGACAGCAAAGCAGATTTCCATACAAGTTCCAGACGATTTTCCTAGGAAGTTATAATGAATCACAGAATCATGGAATCAACCAGGCTGCTGTCACAGGAAATTATCCTCCATACACTCCAGGAATCTCCTAGACTGAAGTCACTGAGTCTAATCACAAAGCAAAAGGTCTTTGGACCAACGCTGTCTGGTCACACCAGTGGGAGTGTTTCACCTCTGCCTAGCAAACGTTGGGAAAACCTGGGTCCAAGGTAGGACTGGGTGTTGCAGGTGGGAGTGGAAGGCCTAGACAGTATTTATTAAAAAGCCCTGCTGTTGAGTCACAAGGTACAGAAAGGACTCTCTTGCTTTCTAAACCCCTTCTCAGAGAGGAGTCTAAGTGCTGCTGAATCCAGTCTTACCCTTGCATTATGTCAGTGGTTTAAATTTAAGGAATTACAGGGGTGTGATTGAACCACTTTTGTGCTGCAGGTTTTAATGATTGACAAAATGAGAATATTTATATAAAATGAGTCATTTCTTATTACAAATGATCAGGCAAAAGATCTTAATCATTATTATTTGCTGCACAGTATAACTGCTGAAACTACTAGTAGTACAGTATAAGATAGTGTAGTGCACTATATTGAAGCAATTATTCAAACAATTATATTAAAGTTAGCAAAAAGGAAATAATAAGTCAAGATTTGATGTAACTCACCCATACCAACACTCGTAGGGAGATCTCTTTCTCTCAACCTCAAGGAGTATCCTTGGAGGGCATCCCCACCCAAGGGAGGAATCTCCACACATAACCCAAGAAGGGTTATGTTAGAAGAACCTGACTGTATGAAAAGGGACTTGGACTTTTACAGTATGAAGTGATTGACTGCTAGTCACAAATTTACAGGCCAGATACCAGCTTATCTCTCCAATCCTGTTTCAAAACCAGAGTGTGTATTTGACGTCTGGTGAACCAGGCTGGTTTAGAATAATCAACACCAAGACAGCACCCTGGCATCAGCAATTGAACTTGAATGATAGCTTGCATGATGGCTTACATATTATGCATTCTCTGATGGGATTTTAGGTCTGATTGGGGTGGGCTCTCCTGCCACACTGGGCACAGAATTCTTCATTTGAATCAGTCTGAATCATGGGAAGGTACTGCCTGATTCCCAGTGGACAGGAAAATTTCCTCAATCACAATCATTATGGGTTTTATATGATATTAAGACTCTCCTGATGTAGCTGGTGTTATGTTTTGAGGAGGTTTCAGAAGTCATAAACTACAGAGAATGAAAAACACAAAGGCAGGTGAAAAAAGGGCAAGCTTCCCAGTCTGCAAATCCAGATGGAATAATGCCTGGGCTTCATCTTTCCTTGGCAGTGTGAACGGCCAACATAGTCTCTGTTTGCTGTATTAAAAATACCTATGTCTCTTGTCGATGACTGAATGGGAACAATGGACTCTGAAGCTGGTATTGCAGGCATTGAAATGCTTTTTATTTTGTCTAGGACAGGCTTTCCTGTGCCATATTCTTCATGCTTTTCCTTCTGTGGATTGGGCTGTATTTCATACATATATTTCACCTGTAGCTGTACAGAAAAGAGGTAGGTAGAAGGGAGCACTGAAATCCTCCCATCCTACTAGCAACTCCGGAGCTAGAAATTCATGTTTCAGAGTTGTCAAGAGGCAGGTTAGCTCTGGTGTCTGAAAGCCAGTAGCTATCTGATAAACAGCATGCAGTCCTTGCTGTGAAATAGCAGAAAGTCGTGTAGCATGCTCAACTTGATTAGCTCGGTTGCTTCCCACAGCAGTAACTTTGCTGAATGCTGACAAAGAATGCAGCTGGCTTATGCATTCACAGAGGCATCTTCTAAAAGGCTAATAAATGTATGACAGGGGTAATTCAGCCACTGCTAATGAAATGATATCAGGGCTATAGAGAAATGTATATCAGTCTAATGTGTGTATGCTGTTCAACATATGGAATTAAAAAGCACCACAAAGTCAAGTGTGTGTAGCAGTAAATATGGAGGTGAAAGAAGAAGGCAGGGATATACAGAAGTCTCTCTCCATCGTTATTTATAGTCTAGCAGTGGCGTTTCCTGAGTGTTTGTGAAGAAAATACTTGAAAGGTCAGGGAGCAGCCGGAGCGATTACTGCAGACCAGGGCTCAGTTTGAATAACAATAACAGTATCCAAACTTGCAGCAAAAAATCTGGTTTTGTGACCCACAGCACACTTAGAAAATAATTTGTGTGGCTCCTCATTGTGAACCTCTAGATCATGGTGAGCAGTATTTATATGTGGCTCAGAGAATGAAAAAGAAGAAAGACGATGCTGGTAAGAAACAGATGAGAAAGGAACAGCAGGCACTGAAGAGGAACACAGCAGATAGGAGGCTTTAGCTCATTTAAAGGATAATAGATGAGATAGTTCATTGTAGATAAACGTGGAATAATGATGACTTCAATGAATCCTTTTCACTACAGACTCTGTGTTTCACAAATCAGGGCTTTAAAAAATAAAACTACCAAAACTTAGGAGTCAAAAGGCATGGCTATGTGTTCTGGTAATGAGTAGCAAACAGGAGGAAGACACATCCCTACAGAATGGTACTGCTGGTGGGGATCATGATCCAGGATGCTCAGGAGTGGGGTGAAATAAAAAGAAAGAAAGAAGGGGAGGGAGAATGAACTCAAAAGCAAAATAAAATGGTCAGCTAACTAAAAAATGAAGAGTTTGGAATAGTGTGCTTGCGTATGTGGACTTCTGATGTCAAGACAACAAACAGAAATTATTTGGTCCTAAAAGAGTTTCTTTCAGTTTGTTGCTAGTGGTTATATATAGGAAGCAGTGATATTACCTGTGTTTAGAAGGCAAGTTTTGACTATAATTCTGTTATTTTATTGTGGTGGGGAGAGAAGTCTTAGAAACTAAAGGAGAGACAGGCAACATTAACATGATGATTTTTTTTTTTTCCAAAAGAGAAGTCCTTTCCTCCCTGCTAGTGTGCAGGGATGTCATGTTGCAGCATATAGTGTGTGTTGTTATGGAGGCAGGACTGCTGGCCATTTTCTTTGCCAGCAGACTGGAAGCTTTTGGATGCTGTATTCCAGCAGTGGCATGACCATATATGTCAAAATCCAGTCTTTTTGCTGTGTGTGTTTGTTGTTGCAAGGAAGGGGCTTCCTGCAATATTATCTGCTTTTACCTGAGGCTTTCTCAGCCCAGCAGAGATGTGGGGATATGGGGTAGAATATGTCTCTTAGCTGTGGAAGCCAGTGTAACTTGCAAAGCTCTCAAACCGCTTAGTGTTACACTGTCAGCTCAAACTAAGGCTGACAAGATTTGTAGGTTTGTGCTCCACAGCAGAAAGAACCATTGTTTGACATTAATTTCTTTGGGGGAAGAGAGATCTTAGCACCAATCACAAAGAGATGAAGATTATGATGTCTCTGGGTTTTTTTAAAGAAATTTTAAACTAATTTAGTTTAGTTTCCCCTAGAAGCAACAAATATTCACAGAGGAAGTATCAACACCTCTAACCTTTGTTCCAATGTAGAGGGCAAGCTAAGTAGTGTTTCAAAATACTGAAATTTTCATTCCTCTGAAAATTCCAGGTTTCACAGTACTGTTATTGTTTTCCATTGACTGAGCTCATGGCAAGTCCTCTGGTTTGCCGGCAGTCCTTGCACCTTCCCACTTCCTTTCTGTTTTGGTGCTGCTCTAACACTTCTTACTGCTGCCTACCATGAGTTGCTTTCTTTTCTGCACAGTTTCCTCTGTAACCTCAACTTCTGTATATTCAAGCCTTCTATATCCTCATGAATGGTAGGAGCTGACCTTGTCCCACTTGGAACTGAAGCTTGTTTGGGTGTGCTCATACCAGTTGCTCTGATCCTCAGATTTTTTCCTATCCTAAATTAAACAGGAAGTCAATATGTTAAACTCCATTGGAAAAATACGGAGAACTTGTGTACCTAGTCATGGTGCTGTGGAGCAATGAGTCAGTATGGCTGTCCATATGTCCATTGTCAGCGTGAGCTAAGCCATATTAAGCCCTGTTAATTTGATTGCATGTCTGAGAGTGGAAATGACTCCTCTTTGCAGACATTCAGGGTGGTTAAAGATGTAATTGCTTCTAGGGCATCTTAAAACCATTTACTGGTTATTCCTAGTCCTGTCATATTAGAGCTGGCTGATCTTTATTACCCTCCTCATCTTTTTCAGGGCAAAGCCAGCTGCTTTATCCTAACCTGCAGTTACACTGACTGAGTTAAACTGGACAGCTTCAAACAAAGTAGGTTAAAGTACAATCACATTTTTTAGCTGAGGAGTGGCGATGACATGAACTTCTAGTCTGTAGTCAGGGATATGAATATTTCAGACACCCAAAAGTAGATAGTTCAAGTCTTTCTCATTTTGAGTCAGACAAAACCAGGAATTGTAATTTTTAAAAGCTGACTTTATCAGCTTTTGACTGTCTTTATGAATAAGTGGCAGCTTTGGATGCCTAGATAACACTTGGACTTGCTGATCTGTGCTTGGACTTGAAAACACAGATAATAAAATTTAAAGTATTTATCCAAGAAATAAATAAGAAGATGGATATTGAGTGTTGACATTTCAAAGTCACTGAATGTCTGACCTGTAATTCTGCTGCATTTAGCTCTAGGGTCACTGAAGCTTTCTGCTTGGTGGCAGGTTAAAGTTCAGAGCTGAAGCTGTTTTTTCCCTATGTGGAAGCTCAGTGATGACAAAACTTCCCTGGGTCCTACTGAAACAAATGGATGTAGTTGGTAAATGCAGGAACAGGCTCTGGAGTTGTGTGATACAGGCTGGGAAGATTTGAAGCCCTATGACATTTAGTTCTAAGTTTAGAAAACGGCACCAAAGTGCTGCCATTTGATCATCTTAGGATTCTCTTTTGAAGCATAGGTACTTTGTACTTTATCCCTGTGAAGTTTTCCACAATGGTGGTGTTTTAACTTTAGAGAATGCAGTTCCTACAGGTATTCTGGAACATTTGACACAGACTTGAAGGATTTAAGGTAACATGGCTTGAGTTTTTGTCAAGCTTGTGTGTATTTTTGTGGCTAAAGTTCTGAGTCTCTTCTGAGTGCAGCTACAATTTGTTCTTGGCCATGCAAGCATTAGTAAAACCTCTATCACAATATTTTGGAAGTGGGTTTTTTACCTTTTTACATTTTAAGTTTGGTTGTTATTTTCTATAAAGCTTAATCACTGATCGAAAGCAAAGAATGTGGAAGCAAATATATATCAAAACTGGTTTGCTAGGAATCAAACAATTTTTCCAGACTCATAATACCAGTGCCTTTCTGGTTTGCTAATTAGTCTCCATTTGAATTGAGCTCCAGGCCTGGCTATGTTACTTACTCTGTGACCATGTAAATCACTTCACATCTATATATTGCACTCTTCTTCATTGTTGAGAGACTCTAAGAAGCTCTACAGTTCACTGAGGTTTAGACTGCAAGGTACATTTCAGTATTATCAAATGAATGATATAAACACAAGCTTTTTGTCTAACACACATTGTTAGAGTAGAATAATGTGCCGTTATTGTGCTACACAAATAGCAGTGATAGTTTAACAAATTGCAGTTCAACCAACCACGGTTTAGTTTGTGCATAAATGGATATTAAAAATAGTAAACTTAAGATTAAATGCTCCTTGTCTGACAGTTGATCTTAAAGCCACTTAGTTTGTTAATGGTAACTGCTGTTTGTAGGTGCTTCTGGAGTCAGAGCACAGGGAACGTAACCTAAAGGTTTTAGTATGCCTTTGTGCATCTGAGCTATATGAAAGATGAGTTGGCTTTAAAAGATTTTCTGTACAGCTGGCAAAAGAACTGTGTGCATTTGTCTAAATAATTCTGGTAATTGAGCAAGAATACTTTACCAAGAGAATGCAATTCAAAGAAGAAGCTATTTAGTTCTCTGTAAGCAAGGAAAGCTTGGCCAAGGTCTGACTCAAGCAAGAGAGGAACTCTTTGAGATAGCAAGAGAAAAGTGTTCCCTCTTCAGTAAGCTTCCAACTTAATATAATCTGAAAGAAGGAGGTGTGCTTACTGACTTTCAGTAGGGACTTGAGATCTTTCTCTGTGATTGGGTTGAAAGAGGAGGTGTTTATATCTACTGAGATTGCAGGTCGTATTTCCAAGCATTTTAACTAAACACATTTCTTTCTCTTGCATTTTCTCTCTTCATAAAAATTCCATATATAAATATACATATATATATATCTTCCAGAAGGCATTGATTTGTCAGGAAGCTCTCTACAACCAGCTGAAAAAGAGAATCTTAACCAAGATGTTGTGAGAGAGATGAAAATGGAGACTGACAGATCACTTCTCTCTGTGGTGAAGAAAATACTGTAGCTAAGAAACTCAACCTTTCTGTTCATGATTCAAATAAAATCCACTTTCCATCTCCACAGGAGGCTAGATTTAAAAAGAGGTGCCTCCACCACTGTAGGAACCATGTATATCAAGTAGCCATGCATCCACACTAGCATTTTTTCCATTTACATTTGTTTAAAATAAAAATGTTTTTCCTGGGATGTGTGTGTGTATGTGTGTGTCTGTGTATGTACACTCACTTTTACTGGACAAACTTTAGACCTTCATACCCTAAAGTTTTGGCTTTGTGTATTGGTCCTCTGTTCCTTCCCCCTGCTGTTGAATTAATATTGGTTTGTGCAGTCTGTTCTCCTAGCTCATGTGATATTAATGTAAAGCCTTTCCATCTTCAACTTCTTCCTTCTTGCTGTCACCCCTGTTTAATATATATTGTTTGTGAGGTGTGCTCTTGGTTCATAGGTGCCAGCATGTCTTCAATACCATAAATATGTAGTGGTAATTCCGGCTTAGGATACTCTCACAATAATGAGCTAACTTGCAAGAAAAAAAACCCTGACAAGATAGTTAATATTATTACCAAAGAGTATTATTACTAAAGCAAAGTGTCAGAACAAAACCTTTTTAAGGGATTCCAGAGGGCTGGAAAACCCCTATTAAAAAGACAGCTTTTAAAATGAAATCAAAGGAAAAGTGAATAGCTCCCATAAAACCATTAAGGATAAAGCTGTCAAAAATACTTGTAGACAACAATTTCAAGGGCTTTGTCCCAGGGACTGTGTGCTGTGCTCTGCCTGAATTTCATGTTCGTGACCTTCAGCTGAGAATGTTTTGCCTTAATCCAGTCTTGACTGATCCAACAATGGAACTAAATAACTATTATAAATAATCAAGACAGGCTTGAGGTATAGCTACGCGTAAAGACTCGCTGCTTTGAAATGCAATAAAAGCACTGAAGAGTTCAGTAGCAAAGTAAGATAGATGTAATCCTGCATCCTGGAAAAAGCAGAACCTGACAGTGATTTTACCAAAGTATTGTGATTTTTTAGAAGCTTGAAAATGAGAAGTGGAAATGTTTTGATAATCAGCCACAGTTCATGAACAAGTAAAAGAAAAGAGAGCTATTTCTGGTGGTATGTTTTGCAGGGAGGAAAAACTCTGATGGGTCTTTGTCTCCTGGAACAGAGTTTCATTGACAGAAAGATGTTGCATTCTTTTGGTAGACATAATAAAATTGCCACAATTTTATTTTTATTTCTTATTTGTGTCAAACTGGAACAAAGAGCTCTGCTCTCAATACAGCATTTGAAAAGTTGCTGCTTTTTCAGTTTGTCATTCTGTCTCTTGCACACTGGAGCCTATGTCACAGCGCACACTGTTTCATATGAGATCTTTGAACTGCGCTGTTAAAATGTGATGTGCAAAAAATACACATCTTTGAGTCAATAATTTATATCCATCTTGAAGGTCAAATGAAATTCTGAGTGAGTCCTTTCTGAGCTATTTCTTAGCTTCATTTCACAGTACATATGCACTTATATTTTTATTATTCTGTTATACTCTTTTTATTATTCTGTTTTACTCTGCTATTACTGGTTGAAATTAGTCAAGACATAACAGGATGGGTTTAGTATCCCAAATGCAATCCTTGCAACTTTGATTTTTATACTGATGAAAATGGCCCCACAACCACAAACGTCTCTAGGGAATAATGATGCTCCAGTGGAGGTATCTTTCTATCAAAGGGAAAACCATCTTGATCCATCACTCAGGAACCCTTATCAGCCTTTAGCATTAGCAAATGTACCAGCACATCTCAAAAAGAAATGCAGGAGGCACAGAAGTGTGAGAGCTCTTGAACCCAACAGGCCTTTCATTTTTCTAATTAATATCAAAACAAAGGAATAAATATTAACTGTGTTTTTGTAACAGGTAGAGGTGGTAAGAGATTTGTTGATGTACTAAGGGGCGATGAAGTTTAGTTGAGCTGTTCTTACTGGCCCTCATCTCCTATGAACCTTGCTTGTCTTCTAGGAGTAATGTAACATGAAGTTTTCAACTAATTCATTATCTTGGTACATTCAGATCTGCTGAACTGCTGCTGTTCAGGCTTTAAACTGTTCTGGAGATGGTTTGGGAGCAGAAGTGGAAGTTTCCTTTGAAAGGACTGGATGAAACATTAGTTTGAGTGGGGCCAGTGGATCACATCTGAGCAGTTAGGAAAATTCTGAAGGACAATAGTGTAGGACTGCATCTAGAGCTTGGTTAGAGCTGTTGGTTCAACCACACTCTGTAAATGGCTTGAAGAAGGTCAGAAACTCCAAAATGTTCATACTATCAAAATGTTCATACTATCTTACTCTGAAATGTCAGAGTAAGTAAGAATCTTTACCAATTGCAAAAACTGTAGGGATACCGTAAAACCTTCTCTTGGTTCCTTTTCACTGGTTACTCTTTCCTTCCTCTTTATGTGAATTGCAAAAAATGTAGCATCTGTTTCTTTTGAGTTGGTGGTCTGTCCGTATTCTCTTGGTTTAACTCTCCATTCTTCCGTATTTTGCCAGAAACACTTTTCTTGCCAATTTGTCAGCAACATTTTTCTTACTGTGCTGATGGTGGCAGTGTGCTCTAGTGGAGAAAGGTTTTTATGAACAGTTGGGTGTTATCTGTGCTGCATCCTTACAGATGGCTTAAAACCCTGGACACTGGCATAAGGTATTTCAGAGAGGAAATGATTTCACTCATTTCAGTTTTTCTGGTAATGAATCATATCTAGAGTTACAAGCTGAGAATTGTCTGCCCTGAATAGTCCAAACTTTGATCTTAGTCTTTGTTATCCCTTATTCCTGTGGAGTGCTGCTGTTTTGCTGCCTCATGCTGATAACTCTGTTCCAACATAAAGGACTCTTAACCTAAATAATCAGTTACCTAGAGATGCACCAAACATGCTTTGCCAAAAAAATTCACATTTGAAAAAGAGTCCAAAAAATCTCACACTGGTAAGTATTTTAAATTAGGAGTCCTAGGGGTATGTGTATGGAGACATGGAGAATATTTTTCTAGTGCCTTGATAAATGAGCATTGCCAGAATGGTTGTGGCAATTGGTCCTATAGCACACGAAACTTGAATGCTTGAATATGTTGACATCCTGGATGGTTATAAAAATTTTCTAGGAGATAATCTTCCATGCTGTAGAAGGGAAATTACTAACTATAATCCAGAGAATTTAATCTGTTTGGAATAGGTCCATGGTGTTCTGCTGTCCACAGTCTTCCATCATATGACTGACCTGAAATCTTCGCTCTAGATGGAGAGGGGAGTAGCAGTTATTAGGTAGTTATTCCCTTATTACAGAGCCACACACTAATATTGGAAGTTTAACTGAAACACTATACAGCTAAGAGCCCGTTTTTACAAGTAGATACAGCAGAGCCTGAAGGATTGTCTCAGTTTAACGAGACAGAAGTGTTTGCCAAGGAGGGCGGGATAGGAGAAAAATCAGACTCTTCCCTCTGAGTAATTATAACTCTGAAATTAAGAGACTTCAGTCGAAAAGGTGTGGAAAAGAAAATAACAGCTCTTTACTAAAATATATATATATATATATATACACACACACACACATGTGTAACACAACAAACCAAGCAACAATTTCGTAACCAAACTTGCACCGAAACAATTAAGTACTTTTTTTGCCCGGTGTGCAGGAGGAAGCCGAGTGAGTCCAAGACACCTCCTGGGGATGCGGCCGCCGCCGGCACGAGAGGGGAGAAGGGGGATGGCTGGCTCCTCCTGTGGACTCACGCTGTCGAAAACTGGCTCTGGCTGGGATCCCTTTCCTCGTCAATGGGTGGAAGCTGCCGCCGACACGAGAAAGGAGGGAGGGGAAGGGCAATCTTTCCCCTCAAAGGTTCCACCGCAGATAGAGCCCGCTTTCCGATGGGTCCGAGGCAAGTCCAGGCAGTGGGCAGAGCTGGCTGTGGGGAATCGGAGGCGAACTGGGACCTCCCTCGGTGCCAGGAGAAGCCAGTGACCCGACCAAAAAAGGAACCCGGAGACCCCCTCCCCACACTACTCCCCGAGTCAGGGAAAAAGTAAAGCGCAGTCCCGCTACCAGAAAAAAAACGTACCTCCCTCCCGCTACAGTCTCCCGAAGCCATTAGTTTGGAATGTGGGACTATCAAATAATCCTTTTGTGTGTGGCTCCTTCTGGCCATCCCTTCAGGCCAGGGGAATCCAGTCAGCTAACCCCCTTCCCCCTTCCATTGCTCAAGACCTTTCTTTCAGAGTGGTAAAGGGAAAAAATTCAAAGCAGGATTTTTTTTTTCTTTAAAAAACAAAACCTATGACAAGGATGCTCTTTTAATAATAGAGAGATGGGAGGTACTTTATGGCTTATGAATTGGGCACTATCAGCTGAGGCAAAATTCCCCTTACGTTCATGGATGAATGGGGAATAACTTTTGTAAGAGGATAGTGATGATGTGGGAAAAAAATTGCTCCTTTGAATTTAGAAAGATGGTAACAACTCGTGAAACAAAGGAACTGTAGCAACAAGGAAGGTTTTATTCAGCGTGCTGGGTCTTATCTCACACTGAGCTCCTGGGGAGAAAAGACCCTTTGGGTTTAAATTTCATGCATTTTATAGTTCCACAAAATCCCACCCTTTCAAGTCAGTTTAATATATTCATTTTTGCCTAAAAAGGTTTCTTTTCTCCGAACAGGGGCTTTCCCCTCCTTCTGATTGGCTGCGAGGCATCCTCTGTCAAAAATGATCAGTCTTCCTTTGTTCTTAACCCATGGAAAGAGGAAAAAAACCCTGTGTTTGAAATTGGCCAAATGGCCCAAAAAGGTGTTCATTTTTGGGAACTTTATATTTCCCTTATCCCAACTGCAAAAGGGCTCTGGCATCTGGTCCAATTGGGAACTGGCTACCTTACAACTTCACGATGCGCCTGTAATTTTGTTTGTAATAAAAAACCGTATTTTTATTTCTCATAATGTGTGAATCAAATGTTTCTCTTCTCCCTGATAGGACAAGTTTTATAATTACAGATGGGCCTTCAGTTGCCGTGCACTTTTAGCAAATGACATTGAATATTAGCAATTCTGCCGTATCTTCAGGTAGGAGTTCAAAGCTGCAATTCTACAGAACGTCTGCATATTCTGTAGTCTTACACTGCTAAATTGAAGTCTTTCTGACTTGAAAATTAGATCTGCAGTGCTGCAAATGATGCCAGAGTGATTATCTGTAGTGCAGCAAAATAGGAATAAACCTGTGGCAATGTGGTTTCTTTCGCATATTGTCTGTATTTAGACACAGCAGCTATTTTAGTATGAGATATGGGGAAAAAGTGGTTTTGGGCCTTTAGAAAATGCTGATATGGGACAGAAAGGGAAGGCTGAGGGATATTGAAAGGGATACTTCCAAAGACAACAATGCAGTTGTGGGAAACACAAGCTAGATAATGCAAAACTCTTAAAATTATGATCCTCCAAAATCAGTAATTCTTTCCAAAGAGGTCACGGGAGAAGAATATTAGTGTGGATCATCTGTGGCAAAAGGTGATCTGTGACGGGCCTCGGAAAAGATGCTCCAGTGTCCGGAGCATAGTCCAGGACCACATGGAAGGAAAGGGGAGGTGCATGAATAGGTAGTGGGAAGATGATGAATCAATAAAATTGATTGCTGGTGACAGACCCTATTGCAGAAGAATTAGCATTGGGCTAGAGCTGCATAAGTGTCAGCAGGAACCTTTAACGACAGTGCTGGATGCAGGGGGCTAAGCAATTGCAATGACTTTGCACTGCAGCCCTAATATTTATCTTTGTTAAGTGAAGTTTGCTTTCTGATGGTTTAAAAAAAAAAAAAAGAAAAAAGCAAAAAACCCTTTTATTTTACAACCTACCTTTAAACTCCGAAAAAATAGCATGTCCTTGCGTTTTATACTTTATTATAAACTGTGGAAGTACAATCCCCTCTCCTTTTTGGACTCTTATTTGAAGCATCGATAGCTCTTTGTCACCTGCCTGCTTTACTTCTATTGACTCTTTTTCCTAAAATGCTCACTGGATCTTTTAGCCACCTGCTTTTTGATGGGTAATGTCATGGCAGGAGGAAGAAGTGTGTGATACAAGAGCTTGGGTAAAATAAGCAGCAAGGTCTGACTTCCCCTTCAGTCCCTTAATTTTGTTTGCTCTCCTTCCCTCACTGGGATTTTGTTTTAATTAATCATATGAGTCAGTGTAATCTGATTTAATTTTTTTCCTCCCATCTGGTGGTGTTCTGCTCAACCTATTGATGGACATAGGGTGGAAGAAAGGTGTACAAGTAGCTCTCAGGCATTTTGGCTTATTTCTGTTGTTAGAGTGTATTTTGGCTCATTAGAGCTGAAGCTCCTGAGTTGTAGTTTCCCTTTTCCAATGTGACTGGAGCTCACAACAGTCACTGTGTACTCTTGCCAGTCGGCAGTATGTGTTTGTGGAGAGCTGTGTTGCTTGTCAGACTCCCTGCATAAGGATCACTGCCCTTCATGTAAAATTTAATTCTGTCTAGGAAGCTTTTTTTTGCAAGGACTGCCATGTACCCGGTGGCTCCAGAACCAGCTGGGAATGCTGAGCATGCTCTCAGCCTGCTCCTAGAGAGTCAGCCCTCCTGTCTGCTTTATGCAAATCTATTTGGAGTATCATAACGTGT
Organism: Corapipo altera; assembly: GCF_003945725.1. Classification (NCBI taxonomy): domain Eukaryota; kingdom Metazoa; phylum Chordata; class Aves; order Passeriformes; family Pipridae; genus Corapipo; species Corapipo altera. The sequence continues at coordinate 66,177 of NW_020884931.1, forward strand.
TTGTTTCAGAAAGTACTCCTTAGTTACTGACACCCAAATGATTAGGTGTATCTCTAGCTGCCACATCTGAAGCTTTATTTTAAAGTCTGGTAAGGTGTGTTTGCACATAATTTTTGAATCTGGTAGCTTAAAGATGTTGGTGGAAATTGTTGTTTTTCTTATTGCACTGATTTATTTATTTTTTTAATCTGCTTTTGATACCCCTTTTACTTTCCCCAACAGAAGGGTTGATAATGGATGCTAAAATGTCCAGAGTATTTGCATAGTCCTCACTGCTGACCCTGGGTGAGGGCTGCCTGGCCTACACTGAGGTATTGCTTTACTGTCAGCTAAACTAGTTAGAAACAATACACAGTGAAATTAGGCAGTGTTATGACAAGTGCAGTTCTTGCCCATTTCTCCCACAGCACTGGGAACTTGCATTTTTCTGCTCACCTGTCGTGTCAGGTCCTTTGGACACACATTATTTTTTTTTGCTCTGTGCTCTTTGCTGTGGTTATTGTTTGACAGATGAAATGCAAGTTCTTCCTGCAGACCTCTATAGTGCAGGCTGATGATGACTGTGCAGGGTAAGCTCTTAAGAACAAGGAGTAGCTCTTGACTAGAGACTCTTGACTGACAGCAGCAGTCTTGCTTTTTGGCATAAAAGCTTTTGGCTTGGTCATTTGCTTTGAGTAAGGCACCAAATAAGAAACCAAGGAGTGTCTCAGAGCTGGCTGAGACAATGTCTAAGGGTTAGCATGTGTCAGCATCTCTATGAATGCCAAAACCACTAAATATGCTTTTTAGGTTCTTAGTATAATTTTTACAGGTACATTCAAGGAGTTAGGAGGACACTCCTGTCTTTAATAGAATGGCATTTTTGAGATATGAAGTTCAGGATTTTCTGTTGTTTCTTATAAAATGTTACATTTCAGTCTTAATGCAGCAACTGGATGCAGGACATTCAGTGGTACACACACAGCTGAAGACGTGCTACTGCTATTTGAGTGGTTTTGTGCTTACACATCTTAGAAGGAAAGCTTGTGTAGGATGATTATTTATTTGGAAGAGTGGCTGGATGAGAGTAAAGACAAAAAAAAGTGTTGGGATGGGGAAATAATGGAAAGGAGTTAACTCAGATGATGCTTCTCACTCCAGTTTGTCTTCACTGCCCTGCACTGGTTGATCACATTCCACTCACAACAGCTTCCACCCAGAAGTGAAAACAGCAGAGCCACTTCTTTGTGGCACTTGTAAACCACTTGTCTGACTTAGAGGCCCTTAGGTTTTTATAATTTCTACAAATACAGTCTTTGTATTTTATTTTTTCCTGATTTTTTTTCCTTCAGTATTGCACTGTTTCCTTCAGGTACTTTAACTTATTGAGTGAGTGATCTAGTTAATTCTCTAACAAATCCTTAATGATGAAAACTGTTATGTTGTTTATGGTTATGTTTCCCTTACTTTGTGCATCATGATGCATTAATCTTGCTTTGCAGTTCTTTTTGTTTGTTTGTTTGTTTTTTCCCAGGTTTATTCCCCTGGAAATGCATTATCACTCAGGTGTATTTCAGTTAATATAAAAATTAGGTTTTGCTGAACATTTGTTTTAAATAATGTACCCAAGGAGCAGAAATAATATCTGGAGCTATTTTCACTAATTTCACTGATGTTACCAAGGGCTGTATATAAATGTATATAAATGTAGATTTCATTTCCTTGACCACTAATTTTGCTGTTCTCTCTAGAAGTGCTGACCAGAGCCAGAACAACCATAATCCCAGACTTTCATGAGACACACTCTATTATTTTCACTTGTAACCAGGATCTATGATAAATTGACTTCATTAACTTCAAACCAGTGCCCAGCACTTGATTTCTAATCAGTTTTTATTTTGCTCAGAAGCTGCTAAAGCATAATATCAGTCTTCAATCAGAAGTGAAATTTATCTCTACTTTTAGAACTGAGAGGCAAAGGGCCTTTTCTGAAGCTTGCCTGAAGGAGGTTTATCTTTTGTGCCTATGCTCCTTATAATCCTTCTTCCATCAGAGGCTACTGTCTCCAGAGCCCTGCCAGCAAGGCACGTTGTGCCAGTGTTCCCTAACCCACTGCAAGCAGAGTCCTCTTGAGTTATTTCAAGCAGTTGGAAGGGCTGATACCTTGGCATTTCCTGAAGTGCAGAGAAGGGTAAACTCACAAGATTCACCCCAGCAATGGTAAGAGTGGCAACAGTCTCCAAACCCTCAGTGGTACGTGGTGACTGTGCAGTCACTGGTGGCAGGTGGACATCATGTTTGTCACTTGCATGTAATGAACAGTGGAAGAGCTGAGCAGAAATGTCCCCAGCCTAAGATGACTTTAGTGTCTTGATATTTTTCCCATCCACTCTGGGCCACAATTTGACCCCAAAAAAACTTGGGAGAGGCAAAGATGTGTCTGTGTTGCACTGAATGCTGATGTGGATTGGTGCAGGTGGTGGAGAAAACTGTGCAGCCTTGGGATATTCTACAATATTTAGGTGAAAGTTACTCACTCATTATCTGGCTCCTTCTGCTCTCTTGGGGGTAATGCTGCTCCACACTGGTGCTGACTCAGAGTTTCTCTCTCCAGGGTGTGCAGGTTTATCCTGAAGAGCCTGGAGCCAGATCTGGGTGGCCTGTCTCAAGCAGGAGATGGCCAACTGGATTCAAGCACAGTGTATCAGTACATATATCAGATTTTGAACATAAGCATTTTCTTGAGACTTACTTTATCAATCAGCAATTTATTGTAGCTTGGTCATGTGAAAGAAGCCCAGAGTTCTTGTGGAAAAGGCTTGGCTGAGAAGTGTTTCTGGAATTTCTGTTGGCTCTCACACCTTGCCACTAACATACCTTAATGGCTCTGTCCAGCCTCATCTGGGACCCCTGGCCACATCCTCTGCACATGAGTGTAGGGGCTTCACTGAAAGCTCAAGCTCAGGGATCGAGTCTTTGTATCATGTTCTAGGTGTAGCTGATCCTAGGTCTGGTCCTGGATTGTTGCTTTTTTCCTGGACAGACCTTTGACCTGACTTGGTGCCTTACATCTACCTGACAATCACTGGACTGTTGATAGGACATGTTGGTATCACCACTCCATTCTGCTCACCCAGCTCCAGTGCTGTGGTGCTGAACCCTCTTGGTGGGCTTACTGCCTAGTCTGAGTTGCAGCCACTGCTAGCTCGGGCTCACCATTGTATTAGGGGCAGCCCCCTGACAGTTATACAGCAAGAATAAATAAGATTTAATGCTTTATTCTGTAGGATTTAAAATTGCTTTGTAAGAGGCAGGATGAGTTTGTCTACTTCTGAGATAGGGAGGAGATAATCAGTTGGTGGTTGTGCAAGTGGAGTGGAGATTATCAGAAGAAAGCACCTATTTCTGATTTATTGAGTAACAAGACATTCATGATGCCAAGCACATGAGGCTGAGCTTTATTTCTTGTGCCTAAGGTTGTCCTGACAGGTTTTCACAGCCTCATTTCCCTCTTGGTTCTCCTTGCCTTCTGGCACAGGAGAGCTGGGATGCTGCTGGACTCTGTCATTGCCAGTTTGCTGATCTCCTGAGAGGTGACTTGAGAGACAGAAGCTGTCAGCTCTGTGACTCGAGTGAGCTCATTGAGTTTTGTTGCTGCATTCCTTGGTGTTGTAATTTAGCAGGGCTCTGCCAATTTAGCAGTAAATTGAGCTTTTTGGCCTCTGAATATCACCATTCCAGAACAGGTGAAAATGAAGCTGACAGTATGGCAACTTGGTCTGTAAGCTTTGGAAACAAAAGAATCACTATAACTTTCAGTACTAATACTGGTTCAAATAAAATGTCTGTATGCCATGCCTCTTTAGTATTACTATGATTTATCAATAGGTAAGTGGAAATGGATATATTCAGTATCATGAATTCTTTTGGGTTTTTTTCCTTAATTGAGCTGTATGATTTTGCCCTAGGTCTTGGAGAAGGTTTTGCTGACCTTGTAGGATGTGAAAGGCCAATAAACTCTGGTTGTGCAAGATATGTTCTGTCTTCATGGGGAGGAGATTATGCTTCTGAAGGAGGTAAACCCAAGAAATGGTTCTGTTACAACATGCTGGATTGGATAATGCTTTCCACCAACTCCCTTGCTACAGGTTTTAGCTCATTCTGGCGTTGAAGACTGATGCTTTCAAAAGAATCTCAGGGTATATTGACCTCCCTGAGGAGACAGGAGATAATGCAGGATTGTTCTGCAAATTTTTGGAACTGAATGGGAGCATTCAGATTATCCCAGAGCAACAAGATTTGGATTAGTTTTGCTGTCCTTTGTAACTACTCAGACAAATGACACTGCCGGAAATTCTAATCAAGAAGAAGAACAATTGTTTCAAAAATAATTAGTTGCCTTCTATTGACACACATTTAAACCGTGATCTTGTTGTCTTCTCTCTTTACCTCATGCAGCAAACACACATCCTTTCTTATCTTGGACTGTGGAAGCTCACTGCAGACCTGATCACTAAGGCACTGGAGTGTGGGAATCAGAGAAGGCTAATTTATTAAGGTTTCAGACACTTTAAAGTTGTGGGCAGATAAGATCAGGACAGACTGTTAGGCTTTCATAACTTACAAAATAGAATTATTTAGGCCCCTTGCTAGGAAAGACGTTTAGATCTTACACTGCCTGGCAAGTTAAAAGATCTTTGTATCTGAGAGAGCCATAAGATCCTGAGGAGACAGATGAGTTTTGCTAATCCTGCGGTGAAGGGCAAGGGACATTTCCTTAAAAAAGACTAAAATCTTTTTTTTTTTGTTCAATTTCAGTCATATATTGTAAGAGGAACTTAGGAGGACATTGTTAAATTAACCACATACTTGGTACTTTGTGTCAAACACTTAAAAAAAGAATTCAACCCTTTATTTCTCCTTTATAGTGTTTTATGGATTGAATCACAAAAAAGTGTTGTGACTATAACAGAGCCTTATAATTATCTGCAAGAGCTGGTGGTTAACAGGAAAATTTAAAATCTGAGTGAGGCTCAGAATTACGTGGGAGAGCTTGGGTCACAGTCATTCCCATTACTGGTGCTTAACTTCCAGCTTTCCTACTGGCAACTGGGAATCTTTCAACCCTGATTTACCCTGGAAAGCGTGATTCATTTAGAGCTAAGCTTTCAACAGGATTTTACAGACTAATTAAAAGAAATGAGGATATAAAGACACAGTATGGGGATGCCCAAATGGGGAGTTTCAACAGCAAACCATGTCCTCTGTGAAAATACAGTGTTCAAACTTCACAATGCCTAAATCCCAGTCTCACACTTATTGGGCGTGAGGAAGAAGTTCATTTCAGAAAAGGTTTCAGGCCTAGGATGTGAAGGTGTACTCTGTGAAGCCATACTAATAAACAGAAGCAACTATATCTTGTGACTGCTGAAGTCAGGTCTCCTGATCTGCTCCCCAGCTGTTACTAATTTCTTCAGACAGGAACAACTTGTTCCAGGTAATAAGGAAATTCCTTATACCTTGCAGTAAGCAGAAGTACTTTCTCTTAGGAATTGCTGGTGGCTTCTCCCAGCAGCATAAAGTGGCAAAGTAGGGGAAGACTCTTGCTCTCTTCAGGAGGTGAGTGGAATTTGGGGTTGCCAAGGTGGCCTTAATCCAAACCTTCACACTGTTACATGTCACTTGTCTACAGCTGCCATGAATAGTTGCTAAAAGTGAAGTTTGACCTTCAGTAAATTATCTGAGAGCTCCACTTTGAGTGGAATTATCTTAACAAACCACTGAGAACAGCACTTGCTACTGCTAAGCAGATAGACCCACCTTCCCTGAAATTTGTTAAAACATGGGCTATAACATTTTTGGCACTTCTTGCAGGAGAATCTGTTGCCTCCCCACTTTTAAAGCTTCACATTCAATGGATCAGACTTGATCAGAACAGTTACAGCTCGGTGAATAGGGTTAAAAACTGGCTGGATGGGTGGGCTGAGAGAGTGGTGGTGAATTGTACCACATCCAGTTGGTGGCCAGTCACTAGTGGTCTCCCCCAGGGATCAGTGTTGGGCCCACTCCTCTTTAATATCTTATTGATGATCTGGATAAGGGATTTGACTGGACCCTCATTTGCAGGTGACACCAGGTTGGGTGAGAGTGTTGATCTGCTGGGCGGTAGGAAGGCTCTGCAGAGGGATGTGGACAGGCTGGACCAATCACCTCTGAGGTGACTTTGTTGCTCTCCACAACTATCTGAAAGGAGCTTGTAGGAAGTGGGGGTTGGTCTCTTCTCTCATGCAACTAGTGACAGGACAAGAGGACGTAGCCTCAAACTGCACCAGAGAAGGTTCAGACTGGATGTCACAAGGAATTTCATCACTGAAGGGGTTGTCAGGCATTGGAATGGGCTGCCCAGGGAAGTGGTAGAGTCTCCATCCCTGAATGTGTTCAAGAAACAACCGGATGTGGCACTTAGTGCCATTGTCTAGTTGACAGGGTGGTGATCAGTCAAAGGTTGGACTCGATGATCTCAGAGGTATTTTCCAGTTTAAATGATTCTGTGATTTTTGCCATTCCCAGTCCAAGGCTGCAAGCTTGTATGGACACAGTGGTGCAAGGAACTCTGTGGGCTTACCCCACCCAGGCTGTCTCTAGCTATGATGGTCCATGTGACCATGGGATCATTTGGCTTCACTTTATAGGCTTTACTTTATAGTAATAGCAAGCAACCATTTGTAAAACTAAACATTTTTGTAGAGGAGTGAAAAGGTGGTATTGGAGGTTCCAAACAGTTAACAGTCACTACAGCAGAGCTGCCTTGTCTTTGAGTTGAAACAGAGAGAGACAGAAAAAGAAAGCAAACCAAACAAAAGAAACTTCAACCCTAAAAATAATGAGCAACCAAAGAAAAAAAAAAAAAAGGATCATATAAGCAAACTCTGTCAAGGAAACATGAAAATTACCTTAGTGGATCTGAGGACTGAGAAAGAAGAAGGGACTGACACTGTGAACATTGAACAGGAGTTCAGTGATCTCAGGATGCTCCTGACATGTCATCTCTCTCTTAGAATCAACCAGGTTGGAAAAGATACCCAAGATCATCAAGTCCAACCCTTGATCCAACACTACCGTGGTTACCAGACCATGGCACTTTCATCCTCTACTTGAAGAAAACTAAAGCAATCAAACAGATGGACACTGGAAGGATGAATATAATACCACAGAAAAGGTGCAGATCATAGATATTACTAAGGGGATTTTTTTGGTATGTAACAGTTTTCACTGTGTGCTGTTTCTGTATTATCGTGCACTATGACTGTTAGTATTACTGCAGTTGTTGTAATAACTGACAGTAACTAGTGATTTTAAAACTAGTTTGGCAAGGTATTAATTCAACTAACAACAAAATCTTCACTGTATATGTAGTATGGTCCCTTTTGTCCCATAACCAGATTTTGAGTGTTCCAGTCAGAAGAGTTTCCCACAGCCTCCCTTTGCTTGCTACTATTTCAACTTGCTTAGAAACTTTTAAACTCATCACTATGTTGGGTTTTTTTCCCGTAGCTTTGTTACTTAGCATGCCTGAGGAGTACAGTTTCCTTTTACGTGCCTTGAACCACGTGAATGGTATGAGCTCGGGTGTTGTCCATCCAAAAATATGAATTCTTCTATAATTAAGATTCCTGGAACTTCAAAGGTCTGCATTTCTAGAATGTATGAATATAAACATGGAAAAGGGGGAAAACTGTGTAAGGGATCTGAGTGACACAAGCCAGGGAATTCTTGCTGTCTCTGCTGTCATTCTGTTTTTCTTGGAAGCTGCTTGATCTGACATACCCTCTGATGCTCATCTAAAGTTGCTGCTTTCTCTTTTATTCTCAGGCTATTCTGCAATAAAGGAGAAAAAAGGGAAAAATAAATCAAAACCATAATTTTGTTCCTGTTATTTGGAGTCAGAAGGAGTAGATCAATTGCCCCTCACAGCCATGCTGTAGGTAGAATGATCTCAAATTTTATGGGCTAAATTGCTAATTAAGTCACAGCAGTGTTTAATGAATTTGGAGAACAATGTGTCAGGAGAGCCATAGAAGACCCAAGTTTTGCCCAGGACTTCCGAAGGCTTTTACAGATGCTATGCATCTGGCAACAGCAGTGTAAGTTTCTCCTGCCCCTCTGAGGATTGACTCATGTCAGAGCTGCTGTCCCCAACACAGAGCAGCAGAATGATGCTGAAAAAAATCTGTCTTCAGTAGTTATTGTGGTTCAAGGTCTGTTGCCTCTGTTAAAACCTCTTATTTGCCTTTTTGTGCAGACTGAGATGCTGTGACTCATGTGGTGGCTGCTAAGGCATGGTTGCCTGTCCAGTGCATTCTTCCCATGGAGAGGACGAGCAGAGAGCTCTTAACTTGGCACAGTAAGATTCCCCTTGTGGTCTCCTGCTAAGCACAGAAGTTCCTGATGAGCTGCTCCACTGTCCAGGGCTGCAAAATTTCTTTCATTCCAGACTTCCAGCAGCTGGAGACACCTTTATGACAGGCTTTCACATGGGACAGGTAACATTGTTTTCCAGGCTGTGTGCCAAGGCTTCTCCCTTCCATTTGACCAGAGAACATGTAATCACAACAATGAATATATAGCAGCAAATACATGGTTTTGTATGTTGTATTTCAGCACAGTAACACCCAGGCAGACAGCCAAGCTATAAAGTGTCTTTCTGCTTGTGTAGTTCTTATACATGTTAGTGTTAATGCTTTGAGGGCAAGGAGTGCTGCATTGCACTTCAGGACTTATAACAACATGGCTTATGATTTAATTTTCTTTTTCTTGGTCACTTGATATGCTGACCTTAATTCAAAGATTCTGGTTTCTGAATTCTCCATGGGAAAAAAATTGCAGAGAAGACCACCTTCCTAGAAATAGGTTTGGCCTTCACAATATCATTATTTCTTTATCTTCTGTCAAGGACAAAATCACAAAATTATTCAGATGCTTCAGGGAAATCCCATTGCATCTTCAGTTACTAGTGTTTTGGTTTTTTTTAATTTTAATTAAAGCACTATAAGAAGAGGGACATATATTAACTGCTTGGGACTTCATGAGAGGAATCTGCATATTCTTTTTCTCATTAACTTGTGGATTATGTAAATTGGGGATGTCACAAAGTACTCACAGAACTTGGTGTTCCTTCTCTCCTGCTTTTGGAGAAGAAGATCTACTGTGTGTCTGTCATATTAAAACATGCCTCCTGGTAATAGCCTGAATGCTATGAGCTATTTTAGTGTACCTATATATTGCTGTGGAGGATTTCAAATACCTCTTTTGAAAACCTTGGCAGCTTCTTTATTCATTACTGTCGGCAGTGGGGAAACCGGTTTGAAAAAACGCTCCAAACAAACATAAGCCGAGGTAAGAAATGCAGCAGGAAAGAAACATAAAATATTAAAGTTGCATTTAACATTTACCTACATTTTGATATGTTATTGTGGGTTTATCCCGTAAGGTAACATTTAATCTTTGGGGAAAATCATACTACTAGTTTTCACAGAAGAATTTTTTGTCTGTCCTGAAATATGGATGGCTGTAAATTGGTGAGTCCTACTCTTTGAAAACAAATACACTCCTTGGGTCTATAGGTTGCAAATGGACTGAGTGAACTGAACCATCTCTGAGGAATGTTATATCTGACCCTGATGTCTCCTGGAAGTAACCCATGGCATCCATACAGGTGAATATTCAGTGATTCACTTTCCTGAGCTGTGACAAGCACCAACCTATTTAACAGTGTCAGCCTTGATGATTTGAATAAGGTCTCACTGCAGATGGAAAACCAGGTCTGGCATTTATCTATACAGAGTTTATGGTGTAGCAGAGACTATGAATTATGGATTATAGGATTATGTCAGGGATGGTTGTTCCTGTTGCTCTGTAGTTATAGAGAGATGATAATTATTTTTGTGGGCTCACTGTAGTGAGATTCTTTTGCAAGGGTTCTCAGAGGCCATAATATGCCTGGATTTAGTTGCAGCAGGTGAGGCTAGAGATCAATATTCCCTTCTCCTACATGGTAGAAGACATTGGGAATCGTCATACTGGGTAGATTAACTGTGTGGTCCATTTGCTCTGGTGTCCATATGCAACAGTAATGGGCAGTTCCAGGATGAACACGTAAGGAAAGGTAATGCCTCCTCTTTGGCCTCATCCCAATCCCTAATTATTAGACTCTGATTATTGAGAAATTGAGATTTATGTCCTTCCCATTTTCTGTTGCTGTGTTGTTTCACTAACTGAATTGAATAGCAGACTAACATTTAAGACCGTGGCATATATGCTTAAAAATCCTAGACTCCTTTTGCCCTGAAATAGTACCAAGCATATGTCTGAGTTATGACTTCTCAAGTGGATTTTAATGTTTCTCACAAATACTCTCTGGACAATGTAATCTTTCTGTTTATACAATTCACATGAAAAACAAGAGGAGTGCATGCTTTTCCCCATTATGGCATATCATTATGCCACAAATCAGGAAAGGCCAATTTAAAATGCAATTTTTTTGTTGTTGTTGTTGAAGGGATTGCCAAGCTGAAATGTGCTCAGTTGTGCTGTCTGCATTCTCAGTGTTCAGAATGTGCTGGGTTTGGTCAAAGACTATAATTTTCTGTTATAATAATACAGCTGTTGGGAATTATGTGGTAGCCAAATTCATATAAATTTTCCCAAGAGTTAGACACAGTTCTACTCAACCACAAAGACAAAGAGGAATAAGAAGGTAATTGCTGGATGATCATATAGCAGAATGTTTTGAAATGTTACCCAGAAGACACCAAAGATGTGAAGCTGGACCTGACTCCATAGTCCCAGTTCTTGATTGACAGGAGAAGACAGGAGAAAAAAGAGCTGATTGATTCAGTGAGGATGGCATTTGAAGATAAGAAAATACAAATAGTGGGAAAATGCAGGAAATGGTCTTCATGGTGGTAGTTCTGGGTGCTGTACGAAAAGAAATTTTAGGGAAAAAAGTCCCATATTCAACTACTTTTTGTCCATATGAATAAGGATTTTTTCCAGCATAATTTTGAGAATCAAAATGTCTCAGTCAAAAAAAAAAAAAAATAAAAAAAAATTGGAAAATACAATTTTTGGGAAAACATGTGCTGAAGTGAAATTCTTTGTAATCCAGTTCTGAGGAACCCAGTTCTGAGGTCTGTGATACTACACACCTATGCTAAGAAAATGCTTAAATACTTCAGCACTTTTCTGTGTTTGTAATATGGATAGAAATTACACAGCTTGAAAATTCCAAAGGACTAATGAAAGCAAAAGAATATGTAGAATGAGATTGTGATGAGCATCAGTGAGCATCAGCAGAGCTGAAACCTGCCGTATTAAAAGAGGAAAACAGTGAAGCTGGTGAGGCTGCTTTGTTAGAATTAGGGGGAAAAAGTAACCTTACGCAGCATCCTGTATGGTATTTAGCAGTAATGAAAATAATTGTTCCCTCCAGCTTGAAACTGTGGCTCATTGCAATTAAGTGCTCATTACAAGCTAACATAATTAGACTTTAATTGTGTTTCATAAATACACAGCTTAAATTATGCAAGGAAGAAGGAGGTGTCCTTTCTACTGCTTTCCTGTCTGTCTTCTTTTCTGTCTACTTCCACAGCTGTTTCTCAGCCTTCTTTCTTAGATGATCCCACTGTGTGTGCTAGAACTGATTACTGAGGCAATATCTTGCTGAGTCTGAGACACAGTTGTGCTGGTTTTGTCCCTTGTGTCAGGCAGGTTCAGTAAGATCCCGCCTTGCAGAGGATTTCAGAAACTACAGCCTCACTGAAATTGTGCTTTTATACCTCTGATCCCCAATATAGATCCCAAATACCCAGTTTAAGTAATAAGCTTTTGTAAAATGAGGGAAGAAGGCACTAAAAAAGGAGAGAAAAAACCACCCAACTAACACTCAAGCCCAAAGATTTTCTGCCTTTCTAAAAATACAGTTTTCTTATAATAAGACAACTCGTGCTTCTTTAGCTGATGTATGCTACTGTGTCTGCAGTGGATTTGTGTTGATTTCCCCCCCCCCCCCCCGCTTCGAAGAATAGAAAAAAATATTCTTTTTCTTATTTTTGTTTAGAAGTTGCAATGATCTTTTTTTTTATTTGAGGATAAAATATTGTTCACCCATTCTCCATCTTTTCTCTCACATCCTAATTTAGATGTATGTAGCTTATCAAAATAGTTCCATTTAGCCTTATCCCCTTTCTTTCCTCTCTCTTCCACCTTTATTTTCATTGAGTCATGAAACTAAAACTGCAGATTTTACACTAGGAAGCAGTCACTAACATTGAGCTGCTCTGATGGTCACCTGGCAGCTGTAGGATATACATGCTTTATCGCACTGCTGTTGGAATACCACCTCCTTGTCTCTCCAGATCTTAGTTGGGGTGGGTGGGATGTCACCTCTATCTTCCCGTGGTCTGTTCTGTTCATTAGCTCTGGAAGAGCTAGAGGTGACAGAGAGATTTGGGGGTTGTTATGGCCAGGCAAGGAGTGCAGTGATGCCTGCCTAGGGAAAAGGGATGAAGGAAGGAGAGCCAATTGAGCATGAAAACAGTGATGGAAAAGACAAATAGTGGGAGAAGGAGGAAGAGGGCAATGGCTGGAGATCAAAAGGCCGTTCAGCAAAGTAAGCAAATAAACAAAAAAAGGAAATGCCACAGGCAGTGATTCCACTGGGCTGAGCAAATTGAAGTGAGCCTGGTTAGTAGGTGTAAAGTAAGATAATACACTGGTACCCCCAAAAATGCCAGGCAGTGGAAGTTCAAGAAAGCTTTTTCCAAAAAGTCTAGAACACTAGTTTTTCAAAGGAAAAACTGCTACAGTGCTGCAAAGCACTGGGCCTGACAGGCACTCGTCCTGTTCTTCTTCAGTCTTTATCATTGCTGCCCCCGCCCCCACCGGCCCTCCCCACTGGCTGCAGAGGCCCATAGCATGTCTGTGAGGGTCATCTCTCTCCTCACATTCCTCTCTGGAATGCAGAGGGAAAAGGAAAAAAAAACCATCTCACCACCCCTGAGAAAGGCACTTCCCAGGCAGGAAAGACTTCCTAAGCAAACACCTGTCTCCTTGAAGTGAATTCTTCTCTCAAAAAGGATATTTACCCTTACAGTAGGTAGCAGGAGGCCATAAGGATCACAGAGTCCAGCATGGCTTGCCCTTCCCCTGCACTTAGCTATGAGACCTAATGACTGATTTTTTTCAAAACAGAGATTTCTCACCTTGAGTTCTCCCCATTTTCAGTCTGGGCACTTCTGTTCTGGTAGTTGTCCTAATATTGTGCTGATAGATTTTCTAATGGCTTTATTACTTTGCCGCACCTTCTGGCATGTGTAGTGTTGCTGCAGACTCTTGAACAACTGTTGCATGTTGAGGTGAAGTGGTTTCTGCCACCTTAAAGTCCTTGTAGTTGTTCTTCAGGATGAGAAGTACAGGTCAGTGCTGTCTATGAGAAATAAAAATACGTTTTTTATTACAGACAAAATTATAGGTGCGTTGCAAAGTTGTAAAGTATCCAGTTCCCAACTGGGCCCGATGCCAGGGCCCTTTGTGGCCGGGATAAGGGAAATATAAGGTTCCTAAAAATGAAAACCTTTTTGGGCCATTTGGCCAATTTTGAACACAGGGGTTTTTTCTTTGGGCTAAGAGCAAAGGAAGATCCATCATTTTTGACAGAGGACGCCTTGCAGCCAATCAGAAGGAGGGGAAAGCCCCTTTTTGGAGAAAAGAATCCTTTTTAGGCAAAAATTAATATATTAAACTGATCTGAAAGGGTGGGATTTTGTGGAAGTATAAAATGCATGAAATTTAAACCCAAAGGGTCTTTTCTCCCCAGGAGCTCAGTGTGAGATAAGACCCAGTGCGCTGAATAAATCCTTCCTTGTTGCTACAGTTCCTTTGTTTCACGGGTTTTTGCCATCTTTCTAAATTCGAAGGAGGATTTTTTTTCCCACACTGTCTGATAAAGCCTTGCCTTTGTGTAAAGCCTTTTAACCAGAAATAGAAGGAGTGATCATGTTGCAGAGTAATGATAAGTAAGCATATTTTTGGAAATTCTTGTGAATCTAAGATGGCCAAAGGAGGAATCTGAATTCTCTGTGCTGGGAAAAATACAGTAGTACCTTTTGTTTATCCAGTCTCTGTGCTTGACAGTTCTCGAGGCTTCACACAGGTGTCTGTGGATTATAATGCAAAATTCATATTTATCTAGCTGGTTCAATCCCTATCAGTCAAACACTCAAAGAAAATTGGCTTAAGAAGAAAATCTTTCCCCTGGCCTGATGCCTTGCAAAGTTGTGTGCAGTTTGAACCTAAAATAGGATGGCCACAAAGGTGGTGAAGGGTCTAGAGGAAAAGGAGTATGAGGAGCAGCTGAGGTCACTGGGCTTGTTCAGCCTGGAAAAGAGAAGCCTGAGGGGAGACCTCATTGCAGTCTACAACTTCCTCGTGAGGGGAAGTGGAGAGGTAGGCACTGATCTCTTCTCACAGAACTGGAGAGAACAGCATGAAGCTGTGTCAGGGGAGGTTTAGGTTGAATATTAGGATAAGGTTCTTCACCCAGAAGGTGGTTGGGCACTGGAATAGTCTTCCCAGGGAAGTGGTCACAGCAACAAGGCTGCCAGAGTCCAGAAAATGTTTGGACAATTTTCTCAGGCACATGGTGTGATTCTTGAGGCTATCCTGTGTGAGGACAGGAGCTGGACTTGATAATCCTTGTGAGTTCCTTCCAACTCATGGTATTCTATGATTCTATGATCGCTGCATCTCCGGTGCCGCTTCTGAATGCAGTAAATTACAAGTTCCACAATTCCTCATGGATTCAAAACCGAGCAGTGGTTAGTTTTCTTTAGGAGGCTGACCTCTAGTGCCTCTACACGACAAGCTCAAGAGAAGAGAAGAGCAGCAGAGGAATGAATGCTCTATGGAGTGATGCCCAAAATACATCTATATCGACTGGCATTTTATGAACCTGCAAGATACTTTATTTAATAGTAAAAGAGGAAGCGTTGCTATGGTATCTTGAGGTGTATTTATACTGCTATGGTCACATAAGGATTCCATGATATTTTTAATCTTTTTTTTAATTACTGAGTTCTCATTTTTTGATTATGCAGTGTTCTGTGAGATTGAAATATTAATTGAAACGAGCTGTCTCTCTCTTTCTTGAGAAGAAATCAAATAATCTATGAAGCTCCAGCTATATGCAAGATTTGATTAAAAGTCTCACGGAGGTCACCAAAACAGTGCTGAAACACAGTTATTTTTTAATACATGAAAAGCATGAACTTAGTCTCAGAAGCAAGACAGAGTTATTTATAATGCATGGTGCGTTTCTCTGTCTGCCTATGTAAAAATACAAAACACTGGCAGGTTTTTATTGCTTCACATTAGACCCCACAATGCACCATGGTTCCACTCTGGGGACTTTTGGCCACTTTTGAATTCCCATTGACTTGGCATCATTCTACATCTACTCCCAGCTGATGTCTGGGATAGTGGAAAAGGTATTTGATTGTTTTGCTGATGCAAAGGTGTTTGTAAAGCAGGTGCTTATAGAGCAAAATAAGAAGTCCTTCAGTTCATCCTATGGCGTTCCATGGAAAGTTCTTTGTTCCCTCATTTCATCACTTCCATGTACGTTATGGATTTTTTTTTGTATGAAAATACATAATTTCAATTATGGAGAGAGAATAAAACCTTTTGATATAAGAATGAGAGCTTCTTCAGAACTTATTTAAAAAGCAGCAAAATCATATTTAGCTGTTCTTGAACTTTCTGCTGTAGAGACTCCTTTCACCCCCATCCCCAGAATCTGAATGCTGGAGGAAGTCAGGACCAAAGCCTGCTAAGAAGCTGCTTATTCAAGCTCTGAGTTTGTTGACAAATAGCTAGAACATGACATGCTTCTGGGTGTTGAGAGCGGTAGTTACAGTGAAGATCTAGAATGCTAATTATTCTGTCCTTTGATCTCTTGAACAGATGTCATATCACCTCAGCCTGGGCAAATGTGCTGCTGTAGTTGTGATGTGTTGCTTTACTCTGCAAAACACTGGCTCATACAAGGTCCTCAGGCTAACAAGATGCTTTATATTACTATAAACCAGTCATTGCTCCTGTTGGGAAGTTCTTGCAGAAGGCTTTTTTCCTTTGCAGTACATTATTCCCATCCCACCAGTTTAAATAACGTGAATATGCTGATCTTTGGCAATGGTGCTGGACATTTATTTGTTTTAAAGCAAAACTACTGAGGAAATGAGTCTTGCCTGAAGGGCTATATACTGAGAACATGGCTCAAAATATCTGCCTTATTTTTACTGTGCAGTAGGTTAGTGGCTGATGTTTTTGGAGATGTTACTTTGACTTGTTTATTCTGTTTTCTTTAGGCATCAAAGTGACACACAAATGAACATGCATCTTTCACATAGAAAATAAAATGTAAGATTAGACAAGTACGGGAGTTCTAGAAATGTAGAGGTAAATCTATTTATGTCCTTGGAACATCTCATGCTGTGGCAATATGTCTATGACAGAGAATTTGTAGCATGATTGAAAAATACATATGTTACCATCACATTAAGGCTTGTCCAGTGACCTCACTCGGTCACAAGATCTCTGTTGTTCTTGCATGTCTGATTCCTCTGGAAATCATTACATTTGTGATGATTTTTTTTGAGCTGTAGCACATATCTCTGTAAAAGGGAAAATTACACAGGCGTACTCTTCTGTTTTACCCTTCTAATTTCACTCCAAGTCTGTGCTGTTAAAACTGACTCTGGCATCCTGTTGTAGATGTTTTCCAAGGCAATAGGCTGAATAGATGACCAGAAATAGCTCTCTTCATGTCAGGAAATTCAATTAAACCAGTCTGAAAATGAGCATATAAAGGCAAAGGCATCTCTTTACTTACTCTTTACTTAGTCACCCCTCTTCTGCTGATGTTACTATTGCACTCTTCATGGTTCTAAGACAAAACTAGATATATCCCAAACACACAGTGTTTGCTATATCTGAAATGTGAAGAAGAAGGAGAAGCAGTGCATGACTTGGAAAATTGTTAGTAGAACTGAGAAAAAGGCATCATTTTTGCCATTAGTTTAAATCCTGGCTGATCTAGTATGGAAAGCAGCAAGGTTTAACTTGATTTCACTACAGAGAAATCAATTATCAGCTTCACAGACAAAGTCACTATACTTGTGCTGAACTCAGTAAGACCAGATTTCTGGGCATGGAAGCTAATACCACTTCAAGATATGTTTTGAAGAAAAAGAAAGCTGCATGGTGCTCACACAGAATGAAGAAATTTGCATTAAGCATAAGCTTGTGGTACGGATTGTCACGGGCTTCGGTGTATTTCATGGCCAAAAAAAAAAAAAAGTTTTTTAGGATTAAATGGTATTTTTGAATAAAATAGAATAAAATGTACAACTCTTACTACAAAGATCTAAAATTGGCTACAGATCCAGAGGAAGCGTTTTGAATTTAAACTTCCTTAACTTAGAAATGAGTAACTGATGTGATTAACATATCTGCACTGCACTGATTTCTGATCTGTTTATAATTGTCTATCATAAACTCATGTTGAAAACTTGCATGTAAAAGGTTGATGACTTGTAGACTTCTTTAGTCCACTATAAACAAATAGATCTTTGCATATAGACAAGAGGGAGCTATTTCCTTTTTGAAGGACCCTTTGATGAAGAACACATGAAATCAGAAGTTGCTGGAGAAACACAATTCTGTGGTTTTTTGAAAAGAACTTGAAACTATCCAAAACAGCCATTCTGTTCCTTACCGTCTCAATTTCCTGCCAGGATGACTGGGTAGGGTTTATCTGACCTTGCAGACATTTGTATGAAGCCTAGATAAATTAGGCTCCTGTCATAGGCAATAGGGAGAAGTTGATTTTTCAGGTGTCATTTAGTTCTTCCAAAAATCAGGGAGATAAACTGATACTTTAAGAGCACAGTTTATTTCTACTAGGGACAAAGCTCCATTATGTTCCATTTTACACTGACATTATGGGCTAAAAATTACTTTTTTCTTTGTAAAGATTACAGAGGATGCTGCATGGCTTCTCCTCAGCTTAAATCTTTCCTTTTGTTTAAGACATCATTTCCTCACCCTGTACTGTGACTACATCACTACAGGACTTCTGTAGAGTCTTTGACATGTTCTTCACTTTGTGGGTGTACCTGAACTTCTTTGGCAAGACATTTTATAATATAATTACAGTATAATACTCCTTCTCTTTACTTCTCTCCTTCCATGTAGTAGCTTTGGCAACCAGATATTTCTCATCGCTGCTCCATAACCCTTAACTTCTGGTTTGTAAATCTGGGCTGTCCTTCTTTCTTTTAAGCATCATTTAACGTTTTTGGCTTCATGGTTCCATGGTTATGCAGAGACCAGATCTAATGCTCAGCATAGTGTTTTTGTCTGTGAAGCTGAATAAAGTGGATCAGCCTCGTCATCCACGTTTCTCATGAGCAAATAAAACTTTGTCACTGTTAATTATTTCAATTGAACTAAAAAGTTTGGGGCCTATATAATAAGAAATTATATAGGGTCACAAAACCAGGAAATATTTTGTATTTTTTTGGTTAGCAATATCCTTTCCTTCACCAAAAAATACCAAATTTGTTGCAAAATATTTTGCTTTTGAGAAGAAAAAAGTGTGCTGCATTAGGAAAAATCCCGTAAGTATTACAGGAAAATATTGCTTAATGACAAAACTGCAAATTTTGTTTTGTTTGTTTTGGTTTGGTTTTTTTAATGATTCAAATGGGTTTTTTCTTCCCCAGAATATTTGAGGGGTAGATTTCCTCTGGAAACAAATATGCCAAGTTTGCATACATCAAAAAACATGCAATGTTAATAGATTTTGTACTCATGGTGGGATGTGGCCCTTATTTTTAAGTACTGCTGTTTCCTTAATCACAGAAGTCTTTCGGGTATTATTATGACTTATAAAGACAGTTTGGCTGCTTGGTTAGGAGGAGCTGAGTGCCATCAGAGGTGATCTGCCTGTTGACTAAAATATGGATTAATAGCTAGATATTTACCTCATACTCCTCATTGGTTTGAATCTGCGTTTAGATGGAGATACGCATGCATCTGTTAGTGTTCATACTATAACCACAAAAATACAGAGGCAATTCTGAATGCTTGCGAAAAGGGCTTCTCCATTTGAACATGAGATGGTTAATTTTTTTTTTTTAATGCTAGACCCTTAAGATCCGTAATTGTCTCAGCGGTTTGAACACGAATGATATCTTATGTAAGGTATTTTATGAATTGTAGACAACTAAAAATATCTTTACAGCATTTTTACTTTTCAGTTAAGAACTGAAGCCTTGGCAAAAGGGAAGCTCATTACTAACTGAGGGAAAAATCAGTGCTACTGTCAGCACGCAGCTGTGCCATACCCTGGGTCACACCCTGGTTGCACAGAGGTGGTGCCTTGTTACCCTGCACTGTTTTTGAACCAAATCTAAATCCAACCTAATTACTCTGTTAGCTGGTAGTGATAAATTCTCTTTATTTGTTGTCTCAGAGTTCTCTCTGGGAAAAAACTGAGCATGATAATGTGGTCATGCTCTTTCTCTGTCAAGATGTTGATTTCATCAGGCTGTGTGTGAAGAGTTGTTGAATGCCTAGTAATACTTTTATTTGCCGAGCAAATCTACTTTAGTACTTAAAATTCAACTTCACATGAAATCTTTGCTGGTAGAAGATCTGTGCTCAGTAGAACCTGTGATAGTTGGCAAAGAATATTTTAAACTCTAGGCTGTAGTCAGAGCTATAACTGCAGAGGAATTAAACCATAGATTTCATCATCTCATTGTTTTAGGAGACAGAAATTAGTCATAGAATAATTGTTTTTAAAAAAATATAGATCATACTGACAAGACTAGGGGGCTCTTGCTGCCAGTCTGCTTAACTGTGAAAATTATGTAGGCTATGGCTTGAATATGGAGTGCAATACAGGAGTGAAAGTTTGTCTTAATATTGTTGACTTGCTGAGATCTTCTGGTACCTTGCAGTGCAAAGTCTTTGGTAAGTTTAAGTCCATAACGGTGGGTTGATATAATTTGCCCAGCCTGGTTATCATGTAAGATATTATGACATATAACTACTATGCCTATATAGCTTAAAGGCTAAGAGTGCATATCTCACTGTATCCCAATATTTTTTGTCTCTTGGAAAGAAAAAAAACCTCCTATCATGAGGTGAGACTGCATATAGTATTTTGAGAAGAGCAAAAAAGAGTTGCAACAGCCCCCATAACCTGGTGATGGCTCCATTTACAAGGTAAACAGTATTTTCTGGTGCTCCTTTGCACTGATGAGATTGCTGGTGCTGCTCTTCATATATTTGTGAACCACATGTCCAATTAGCATCTGGACCTCTGACTCTATCAGGTTAAACATGATGCAGTTTGAAACGGCAGCATTTCTCTGGCTCCACGGCTGCTCCTGAGCATAAGCTGGTGGAGATTTTTTTTCCATGTGGTTTTCCACCTTTTCCAACTATCAGACACAGGCCTTCCTTTTTTGAATTTGCCTTTCTTGAGTCTTTTTTCTTGCTGCCTCATTTTGCCAGTCTTAACGTTTTAGTCACTGAATAGTTTCCAGTTATTGCCAGGATAAATAGAAGATCCTCTGTCAAATCTCACCTGGGGTTTTATTGCATGGACTTGAGCTAAAAGCAGCATGGTTCCTACTCTTCCAAAATATCAGATCCAAACCAATGCTATATGAGATTTGAAAAAGGAAGATGAAGCAGGAGAAGCCTAAGATTTGCCCTTAAAAAGACTCACTTGAAGTAATTTGGAAGTTGATTGTAAAGCATGGGTCATGTGCCAGTCTTAGACCTATCTTGTTGCCTCGGTATCCAAATGGAGGGATGTGCTTTGGAGGTACTTGTTTTACTGCGGATGCACTAAGCCCCAGGATTGCTCCATTCCCTGAGCTTGGAGAGATGATAGGGCTTCTGGCAGCACAGTGGGGCTGGCAGGGCCAATTGAAAGATTTTGCCATTCCCATTAGATAAAAAACAAGAAGGAACCTAATTTTTCAGAACTTGTTTATCCTGATTATAGTAGGAAAAGAGTAGCTAGCCAAGGAACTTCAGGGCTATTACCAGCCTCAGGTGGTGGTCAAGTTATCCATCAGAAGGAATGGGAAACAGATTCTCCTTGCCTTCTACTCTGAATACTTTGTGCCTGGATAAGGTTGGGGCTTCTGAGAGCTTAAAGCTTTGGATTTTTCAGCTTGACCCGTGAATTATATTTTCTTCAGACAGAATTTTTATGGCTAATGTGGGGAGGGAATTAGTAAGGAAACAAATTTGGGTGCAAAATAATAATTTGAATTCTACTCTTCTGCTCTCTTGTCTACATACAATAGGGTCAGCAGCACATTCTGCTTCAGATGTCAGTGACTGACTCTTATTGCTTTTAGTGAAGCAGAACCAAAATGCAGCAAATTGCAAACAGGAGGAGAAAGTAGCCCTGTAACAGCTGGACAATCCATCAGAGAGCATGCTGCAGCTCTTGGCGAGGCTCTTGGTGCCTTGCTTGGCATTAGGCTGTTTCATTTCACTTTGTCTCCGATAGAAATGTAATTCTCAGGGCTTAGAGTGTGTGCTCTGCTGGTATGATGGCAAGGAAGGGTGTAGCTTAAGAGCTTTGATTTTTGTTTACTTCTGTTTTTCCTCATTTTAGAAAAAATACCTTAGGCAAGAACTTTTCTTGCCCTGCTCAGATGGCATTTGTGTTCATATTGAAACAAGAATCTGCTAAAATTTAGAATTTGTAGCTGTGCAAATTTAATTGTTGTGCAACTGCACAGAGAGTAAACACATCAGGGCCTGCAATTAAAGACTCAGTAAGAAGTTGAAAATGTTTTTGTAAATTTTCAGATGCATTCCCAAATGCACAGGTATGGCTATTATAGCACATTCTTATGACTTCGAAGTGTACAGGGGAAACTGACTGTAGCATGCACAGGTAGGTTGAATATCTTAGTCCTGTACACAACAGCAAACATGCATATTTTATGTTTAGTACAAATTAGCCATGCAGGGAATAAAATGAATGCCTGAGGGAGCGTGCAGTGTGCTGAAATTAGAGTCCAAATGAAAGCTATTTAGTATTTAGACAGTCAAATCCTGAGCTAGCTTCTCCACCAGTGTCAATCAGTCCAGCTCCATTAGCTTCAGTGGAGCTGTGCTTCCGTGTCTGCTGGGGAAAAGGCATGCTCTGAATATTTTGACTAAACACAGCATAGTTCTGTTAAGAGATGAAAAATGCTTTCCTGCAGTTTTTGGAATGTACATTTACTCTCGCAATTTATAAATTAGCTTTGAGCCTCGTCTTTAATCAGTTCTGCTGGGGCACTGCCTGTTGGCATGAAGAACTGCTCAAGATGGGGTCCAAGACTGATAGAAGGGAGGATCTGTATGAGGGCCAAGCTGGGTTTGGTTAGATGCTGAGCATCTATCCTGACAGTGGGCATGGGAAGTGCATGTCATTACCATGGGGTACCACTTGTACTTAGAACATCCCATGTGCTTTCCTATCTTTTAATGTCCCCAGATTGTGACTTTGCACTCAGGATGGCTTTTTTCAAAATAGTGAGATGACTTAGAAGCTGGAAACATGTTCCTCATCAGCGGGACTCAGGGTCCTAAATATTCAAGATTTTTAATCATTGTTACTTGAAGCCTTGAGTCATGAAGATATTTTGCAAAATTTCTTCCTCTGATACGAAAGCGATAGGCACTTTCAAAATATCACAGTTTAATTAGCTGACCCTAATAAAAGGAAGTCAACCTAAGCATTATTTCTGTCTGCCAGTTTTAATTACCATAGGGAAGAAAGAGGAAAAAAGATGCTAAAACTCATTTCTGTTCTGTTTGAATTTGATAATCTCTCAAAATAGAGACCATCAAGCTTCCAGGGGGGCAAGGGAGGGAAGAACAGGGGAAGGCTGAATATAAGATAAGCTCTTATATATCTTATGTATAGCAATATAAGACAAGATCTCTTTAATTAGAATATGAGGGATTTGGCATGTTTGTCCCCTAGTGACTTGAGTCAGTGTTGGGAAAGAACTGAAGAGAAATTGGGTTAGAAATTAGGGCTGAGAGAAGAGTTGGAAAGGAAAAATAAATTTCTCTTTTGGCTAGACATAGAGAGTTCCTATGTTACAGATACCACAGCTGCAGCATTTGTACCGTCTCTAATATCATTCTAGAATAAAGGGCTCAATGTCTTCATGCTTGTGTGTAAACCTCTTAAATGTGGGCTGGACTGTTTTGGTATCCCTTGGTAAGCATTGCTCAATTAAGCTTGGGACTTTGTTAGGTTTTAAAACTAATTCTTACAGATTTTATTTTCATATGGTAGCTTTAAATCAAGACAGCATAGAAACTTTCACCAGAGTCTGGTAATCACTCATGTCATGTGCTACACGCTCCCCCACTGCTAAGCAATAGCAAAGAGCAGCAAGTCCTTAACTGTTTACCTCACGTTCTTGGAGTTGTAAATACTCTCTTTTTGTTAAAGGCTCTCATTTTATTATATATTTTGTGATCATGAATAAATTACAGCTGCAGTGTCTCTTTTCCACTCCAAGGTTGTGTTCTTGAAGTGCTGTAGTGAGTTGACCCTGGCCAGATGCCAGATACCCACTAAAGCCACTCTCTCACTCTTCCTCTGCAACTGGACAGAGGAGAGAAAAAAACTAACAAGGAGGGATTCATGAGTTGAGATAACAGCTGGGAGAGGTCACTTACTGATTACCTTCATGGGCAAAACAGACTCAAAGTGAGGATAGTACTTAAATTTATTACTAACAGGATAAAGAACCAAAGAGTGAGAAAAAACCAATCCTAAAAACACCTTCCCTGCATCCCTCTTTCCTTCTGTGTTCTCCCTCCTCCCCCCCAGTGGTGCAAGGGGACAGGGAATGGGGGTTGTGGTCAGTTCTGCCGCTGCTCAGGGACAGGAGTCCTTCCCCTGCTCCCGTGGGGTCCCTCCCACGGGAGACAGTCCTTGATGGACCTCTCCAGCATGAGTCCATCCCTCGGGCTACAGTTCTTCACAAACTGTTATCCCATGGGTCACTGCTCCATGGGGTGCAGTCCTTCATGAATGAGCTGTACTGACGTGGGTCCCCCACAGGGGCCACAAGTCCTACCTCGGAAAAACCATCTTGGGCCTCCAACTGGGTCAGAGCCTTCTTCATGCATCCACCTGCTCCAGCATGGGCTTCTCCATGGGCTGCAGGTGGGTCTCTGCACCCCGATGGTCCTCCATGGGCTGCAGGGGCACAGCTGCTCCACCATGGTCTGCACCACGGGCCGCAGAGGCCTCAGCTTTGGTACCTGGAACAGCTCCTGTCTCTCCTTCTGCACTGACCTTGGTGTCTACCTTGTTCCCATGTTCCCACTCCGCTCTCCCCTGGCTGGTATTCTTTCTGCACCACAACCTTCTGTTCTTAAATATGTTATCACTCCTGATTGACTTGGCCTTGGTCAGTGGCAGGAAATCCATCCTGGAGCTGGCTGGCATTGGCTCCACCAGACAGGGGACGCTTCTAGTAGCTTCTAGGAGAAGCCACCCCTGTAGCCACCCCCCCGCTACCAGAAGCCAGCCACAGAAACCCACCACAAGTGCAAACCAAAAAAACCCCATGAATACAATAGGAGCATCTTCCACACTACAGGCATATACTCTTCCCATAAATGACGATAATTATTGAAATAAGATAATCCTGGCAATACTTGGGCCAAGGTTTTTAAAAAGCAGAGCCTCTGTTTAGTCCTTCTGTATGTAGCTGGTATTTGTTAAATAGTGCATCCCAGGCAGGTGGAATTGTATACAATGAAATAATAAATCTGCACCAAGCCAAAAGCCATGTGCATTGATATATGCTGGAAATACCGAGGTCTTTGTTCTAAGAGGAATTATTGCTCTCACTTGGCCAAAAGTCTCATTAATATCCAAGAATTCTGTTATCTGATCACTTACAGTCACATGGTCTTTAACTTGTTCATGGAGAACTCTTCATATTTTGAATATACCCAGTGTCTTTGTATTGCCATGGGTTTAAAACAAATTTATCTTAAATAGGTATAAGATGAATACCTAGATATCATTCATCTGATTACATCATTGTAGGCACTTTCTATGAATATTCAGCACTCAGGAGCACCCAGACCTTGTCTGTCCCTTTCCAGCATCCTCTTGGAGTCTTGTAATTGGAGACTTGGACTTCCTGTTGAAGGGAGGAGATATTTTGATAAAATGATCCCCAAAAGTCAATAAACTCTACAGATTTATTGCTGTGATCCACATGCAATGTTATGGCAATAA
The DNA here is from genome assembly GCF_003945725.1 of Corapipo altera. Taxonomy (NCBI): domain Eukaryota; kingdom Metazoa; phylum Chordata; class Aves; order Passeriformes; family Pipridae; genus Corapipo; species Corapipo altera. Next base: position 91,579 of record NW_020884931.1, read on the forward strand.
GTAAGGATGTATATGTAGGAAGTATAGCTCTGTAGAGAATAAAAATTCAACTCACTTCAGAAAATAAAAATTAGTTAAATGCAGGATTCACTTCAACTTGACATTTACTGGATTATACTTCCAATAAGGAGTTTAGAGTATTTAATATATGTATTTTGAGGTTTCTTTGGTTACTAGTATTGCCCTTAGGCACTTAAATTAGATAGTCAATAACATTCTGTCTTTTACAAATACAGGTCCTACAAATAAAGCTGAAAATTCACATACTGAGGTCTTTCTTAGTCCTCTTGTCTCTGTTGATTCTGAAAGCTTTAAGGATGTGACATATGTAATATTATGCTAGACATAAATCAGTCTAACAGCAATTATCTCACAAATGCAGGATAATTTCTGCTAACAATGCTTTAAAGATTATTCTCAAAAAAAAAAAAAAAAAGCTGAACAAAAGGATAATAGAGAAGCTTCTTGTTTTGGAGGGATTGCAATAATGACTAATAAATTACACCAATAAGCCAGGAAATCTGTGCCAGTAGAGCTTTCTGCATTTCTCAATTTAGAGACTGTGTATTACACTTGGGATTTTCCAAATCTTTCCTGAGCTTGAGCAAGGTGAGGATGACTTTCAGAATAACCAAACCCCACCTTTGTGAGAGCTGGGGCTCTGCCTTCCAGCTCCTGTAGGGTACATGATGCCCCCAGTTACTCAACTTTCTGTGTTTGAGAGCTCCAGTCTTGCTCCTCCCTGAGGCTTACACAGTTCACCTTTTCATGGACATAGTTTAAGAGAAGGAAAAAGAAACAGGGCAATAGATAAGAAATACATAAATTTTCACATAGGTAGCCCTGAAAATACATTCTGTCTCTGCATGTAGATGTAAACATATGCATAGGTGTATGTGTTTATTTGTGGTTGTGTGGGGGATACACTTAACTTCTCCATAGTGGGCTGTTCTTCAGGAATCTAGTTGCTGCTCAAATGATCTGATTTAATACCATTTTTTTTAACTCTTTTTTTTCTTTTTTTTTAAACCATTTTTTTTATTTAGCAACCCTTTCAGGCTGAATGCTGGTGTAGGGCTTTCAGGTTATGTCAAGAAAAACATTAATTCAAATGTTGGAGCCAGTACCTTATACCTGCTTCTTTCACTTCCTGCCCCACCTCAGCTCTCTTCCAATGATGGAACAATAAAATCTCTAAACGTAATATTTTATTAAAACTCATACACACAAAAAGTTTTTTAAATTGTGGATTTCGTAAGTGTCTTTGTTTTTAAAATACCTGCTCATTATCAGGAGGCAAAACAGATTTTTTTTTCATGACTGTAAGGGTAAATGGCCTTCTGGTAGAATTATGGCAAGGAGATCAGAGCTTGTTTCACTTAAGAAAGTTTTCCTGCCTAAAAAGAAGCATCTTTCTCAAAGACACTTTTGATGTTTTCTCTTCCTGCATTCCAGAGAGACTTTCAGGCTCTCTCTCTGGTATGTGAGGAGAGAGACAAACACTCAGAGACTCATTACGGGCCTCCCAGACCGACAGGGGGGCCAATAATTATAAAGCCCTGAGGAAAACAGGGGATATGTCTTTCTCAGGCCCAGTGTTTTTGCACCACCATTAGGAGTACTGTTCTTGTAAGTTTAGTGTTAACTTCAAAAGTAAATATTCCTTCAATCCTTCCACTGCCTGGCATTTTGGGGTACCTGCATATTATCTTACTTCACAATAATAGTTTTAATTCATGTGTTGTCTTGACTGTCTTTTTCTCCTTGACAGAACAAAAGGGAACACCATACTTATATCTAATAAAAAGAGTTTTAGGTTTAAGCCATTTATTCAGCATCCTCTACTTGTTGGAAGCAAGTTTTGATTTTCTGAAAGTATTTGTAAGTATATTTAATCTTAAGTGGCTGCTCAGAAAGTAGGAAAGGAAAACATAATCAGCTCTCTGTAGGAGCCTAATAAATGACAGACAGAAACGGGACCTCAGATATACAACTGATGCCTTAAGCCCCTAATGGCTTTTTATTTTTCTAATATTTGTAAGCCTTGTAAGTTTTATAGGTAGATTTTAAAAGCAACAGCCCTCACTCCCTTGCATCCCTTTCCCTGTAGCACCCTTGTTTACACATTCTTTAACCCTCTTACCCCATTCTATGCTCCCTATATCACTCCTACCCCCGAATTCAGCAGAAATGTTTAGTCTTTTGTCAAGGAAAGGCCTAGATTGTTGGCAGAACAGCGTATCTTGGCCTAAATCACAGAACATGGTCAAAAACTGGGTGACTATGTACCCTTTGTGCTCTGATGATGGTGAAGGTCATGAAGTAGGTGGTCCCGAAATACACCCCAGACCCATTTTCAGGGGGTGGACCCGGGGTGGTCCAGAGTAAAGGCCACAGGGTGGACACATTTGGGATTGGATGGATAGTATTATAAAATGTAACATCTCAGGCACGGCCTGTACGCGTCTTGTAACATCTTTTGCCTTGGCATAATAAACCCTTTCTAATCTCACCCCTAATTAACTGCTCCGGGAGATTTTTTTCAGCACCTAAATCCCACGGCAACACAACAAACAGCACTTCAGCAACAAAGCCCCAGTGCCCAGAAAGCTGTGTGACCTCTGGGAAGCAGCCTGGCTGAGGCACATGGTATTGGAGGGAACTTACAGTGCCATAAAGAAAAAGAATGACCTTGGGAAGAATTAGTACAATATCTGTGGTACAAAAACGTTGGTGATATAAAAGCAAGATAGTGAAGGAGGAAGATAAAACCAATTTTGGTGTTGCATTTGAGAACATAACTCAGTCAGGAAATACAAATATTCCACAGCCATTTTGTTTGCCACACTAATTCTTCTTCAGCTGTAGTATTTTTGGTATTGCTGGAGCTGTCTACATAGAATGCCTCTAATTGTCACTTTAATGTGAATATTTTTGTTATGAATTACTGGCTCTTATTTTTTCTCCAATTGCTTGGAGGTGTTTGCAGGTGAAATATCTTGCTTGGTGTGAGGTTCAGTGCAGACTCTTGTATCACAGCTGGGAGTCAGGAGGTGGATTCATTTTCCTGAGCAATACAGAACTGTTATGCTTTGCTCCTTGGAGGGATAACATCGGCTATGGAGAAACAGAAAGGCAACCATAGATATGAAGAAAGGAAAAGGGGGAGAGAGACAGCTGTAAATGCAATGTTATTGAATGACAGAAGAATATTCTGGGAATAGTGTAGTTTTAATGTACTAGTATGGCTGATAAAGACTCAGAAGTTCGTCATTTTAAGATCCTAAAATTCAAAATGCTGTAGGCACTTTAATTTGCTCTGGTATATGTGTATATACAGACGCATATACACAGAGCAATAATAAAACCAGACTAACCCGTGTTTCAGTGTGCCATTTAATCTAGTTTCTGGATATCAGGGGAACACAGAGTAAAATCTTTTTTTGGCTTCCACAACAAAGGCAGCACAGTTTTGTGTTATCAGCAAAAACCTGGTATAAATGACAGCCCCCTTAAGGCCATTCTTCAAGGCTAAAAGGAAAAACAGAAAATACCTTTCTTTCTTGTAGATAATAATTAGCACACTTGGTCTCTTTTCAGTTGGTTCCAGTTTCGGGGGATGGAGGCTCTTTTGCACTTCTTAGATCATGGTGCTCCAACTTTGCCACTCTTGAGAGAAGAATTTATTCTCTCTCTCGTGGAAATTCTGGTTAAATAATGCCTGTTGTTTTTTGTATCCAACTTTCCAGACATTTCAAATAGTTTTCCTAAAGGACTGAAAAATAGAGTGACCCTGCATGTAATATTGTACTTTAGAATGTTGTGTTTTGTTTGTTTGTTTTTTTTTTTAATTGATTGAAATCACTATATCTCCATGGGATTTCTAGTAGTGATATTATACTGGAGAGACTAAGTTCATGAATGTCTGATGATTTTTCCTCTATGTTTTTAGCTGGTGGTGGTCATAACCCTTATTTCATTTTTTCAATAAAAATGGAGGTTTTTTTGTCCTGGGGAGTGGGTGCGGTACAAAGCTGAAAATCTGTTTCTCTTCAGAGGTCTTGATCCATAAGCCCTCTGAATCCAGAAGAAAACTTCAATCAACTTTGTGCTTTTCTTGTTCACAAGTGATTTTCTCTTTTATGATTTTCTTTGGGGTTTTTTTTTGTTGTTTTTTGTTTGTTTGTTTGTTTGTTTTTAATTTTTTTTTTTTTTTTTTTTTTTTGTACTGGCACTTTCTGGGATTTTGTGCTATAACGTAAGTTCATGGCAGTGTTGAGCTGCTGACAGCTCTAGATACAGTATGGTGCCCTGTTTAGACCATTTAGGCTTTCTGGTTATGAGCTAAATGCTTCCAGGCTCCCCAGTATTCTCTCAAGATACAAGGCATAAGGAAGTTTTTTGGGCTGGAAATTTAGCTAAATAATAGAAAAAATATTATGCAATAACATAGCTTTTGAGTAATTTCTTACTGCAAATTGGTACCCAAATAAATTAATGAGAAAAAGGAGATGTGAAAATTTGCTATGGGTGGAGAGATAGCATGGACCACGGCAGCAAGGAGGGAGTAATTTCTTGAAAACAGTTGGAAAATTCAGCCTTCTTTACACAAATTTAAAAAATAAAAATAAAAATGTAGAGGTGAGAAACTGGAGGAACAAGAGACCAGTCCTCTCATGAGTTGCTGTCATGGTTTGGGGAATCTGTGAAGCTACTGAGCTGTCAGAATAAGTCTGTCCTGCTCTAGTAACATTTTATTTCCACTGAACTGATAATTTGCAAAATACGAGACATATTACACAAAACAAAACTCAAACAAACCCCAAAAACCTCAGAAAGCTTTGGACAAAATGCAGTAAAAAGGGAAATTCAGCATTTCCAAGCCCTTTCTTCTGATCAAACAACAGCAATACAAATGCAACAGGTTAATGAATGGTAACTGCCTGAAATTTTTTGTCTTGGGTTCTGTAATCAGACACTGGCATAGTAACAACTTGGTTGTCAGAGTTGGTGCACACCCAGAGCACATTGGCAGAGATGTCTATTTGTCATAATTTCTGAATTGAAAAACATGTCTGTTCAGATACATCCCAAAACTTTACATAGTATTCAGGGAATTAAAGAGCTACTACGCACTTGCAGAGTGAGAAACCACTGTAAAAGAAAAAACAACTGAAACGCAGGGAAGAATCATATCTTCAAGTGAAAATCTTCCTATACCACCTCTTCTCCATGCTCCTATGCCCATAAGGGCATTGAAATAGCAAAACAAATCAAGATGTTATATTCTGATGCTATATATGGAGAACATTTTGAGTAACACATTTTTTTGGAGAGGCTCCTACTGTGGTCAGAGTGTTTTTTACTCTGTAGAAACTGTATCTCTTCTGTGTCCCTTCTGGCAGATTGCATGTGAGCCGTAAACATAGTCAAGGATGGACTTGTTGAGATCTACAACTACCTGAAAGGAGGTTGTAGCCAGGTGGGGGTTGGTCTCTTCTCCCAGGCAATCAGCAGTAGGACAAGAGGGCACGGTCTTAAACTCTGCCACGGCAAGTTTAGGTTGGATAGTAGGAAGAAATTTTTTACAGAGACGGTAATCAGACGTTGGAATGGGCTGCCAGGGGAGGTGGTGGATTCTCCGTCCCTGGAGGGTTTTAAGATGAGACTGGATGTGGCACTAAGTGCCATGGTCTAGTAACCGCAGCGGTGTTGGATCGAGGGTTGGATTTGATGATCTCAGAGGTCTTTCCCAACCCATTTGATTCTACGATTCTATGATTCTATAATCTCTGATTAAAAGGCTGTATTTTCATGTTGTTAAATGAATGATCAGGTTAGAGGCTTTAAGAGTTAGAAAACTGTGGATTTTTTTTCTTAATTAGGCAAATAATTTTAAAATAAACTGGGTACAGTAGCCTTATTAATCATTTAAGATTGTCAGAATTTGAAGTTATTTTGGAATATATCGATTTTAACTTTTTTTAGAGACCAAAGCTTTATTGTAGTGTAGATTCAGTAAGCTTAAAACTGTATTCTGAGTTAACAAGCCAGAGACTAATGCATATCTGGCCTGCAAAGGCTCATAAACTCTTCAGTTAATTTAGTAGGAGTCTCTATCCTCCAGAGTTTTTAACAAGAAAAGATTTTAAATAAACTCCATGAAAATACTTGCAGGGTTTCCACTGCTAATTCTTATGGTTGTTGTCACACTGCAGCTACTAAAATAATGGCATTTTAATGGTAATATATGTGTATGCACATGGTATTCAGCGGCTGTGTTGTACAAGAACAATTGTACATGCCTTTTTGTATAGAGGTCAGAATTATTGAGGCAATATCAGAACATAGCGATATCTGTGAAATTGAATGTTTTCCAAACATCAAAACTGGGACATTGTGTCAGTAAACCAAGACACAAACACTGTGAGTTCTTGTTACATCTCTAAACCCTGAAGTCACTCCTGCCATGCAACACTGCAAAGAACTTGGCTCTATGTCTTCTATAACCATGTCATAGGTACTGTCAGGCTGCTTGACAAAAAGTATCTCTTGTCCAAGCTGAATAAACCCAACTCCCTCAGTCTGTCCTCCCAGGGTAAGTGGTCCAGACATAATCATTTTGATGGCCCTCCGCTGAATTTGTTCCAATGTATTGGTGGCTGTGTTGTGTTTGAGATCCCAAAACTGGATTCCATAATCTAAATGTGGCATAATAAGTGCTGAGAATCACTGCCCTTGATGTGCCAGCTGTGCTAATGGTAATGCAACTCAGGATGCCCTTGGCCTTCACTGCTGCCAAGGGGCCCTTACTGATGCACAGCCAGGTCAATGTTGCCAAGACCTGATGTTCCTTTTCCACAGAGCTAGAAGGCTGTGCTCTGGCAAGGGGTTCCTCTTTCCCAGGTGCAGGATTTGGCATTGGTCCCTCTTGAATTTCACAGGGTTTCTGTCGGTCCATTCTTTCAGCCCCACTCTGAATGGCAGCCTTGCCCTTAAGTGAAACAACTGAAACCACCACCAATTTGGCACAAGTTTGATGAGAGTGGCCTCCATGGCCTCCTTCCTCCACATCACAGATGACTGTATGAAGGAGGACAGGTCCCAGAATAGACACCAAGAATATTGTCCTGGGTTACACAAAAATTCCGGTAATCTACTTTTTCTTTTCTTTTCTCCAAATATGCCTTTTTGGCTTTTTGCTGTTTTACCTTCTTTAAAGAGATTGAACTGCTAGTGATTATTGACTCAAACACTCGACCACCTGCAGTGACCACCCAGGTGCTATGAGAGACTGGATTATTGGTGCTAATGGCTCAATCCTCAGTCTGCTTTGCCAGCAAGGTGCAGAGTGGCCACCCAGGCCAGGTGCTGAAGGCGTGCACATCCAACATCCCAGGCTATAAGCTGTGTGTTAAACAAGATAAGGAAAGAGGCAAACCCTTCAGTATGGGAGAGTGTTTCTTTTCCTTACACAAATGACTCAGCTGTGATAGCTCCCTGGAACATTCACATCCAGACTGAATGTCTTCTTGATGAGCCATAATGAGCTGTAATGGACTCAGCTACACTGACATAAGGGACAGCTGCAACATCTTAGAAGGTGTCTTGTGGGTTCTTGCAGTTGCCTGGGGGGATCCACCGCCCTGCTCCAACTGCCGGTACCGGTAGCACAGCCACAATCCAGCACCATGCAACTCTCTGCCAGTATTGAACCCCAGCTATCTGTCATTTCCTCCCAGTGCTGACCCTCCAACCGTTCCTGCCAGGTCTTCCAGGCATGGAGGAGGTAAACCACATGGAATAGTGGACATCTTGTCTCAGTCCTGTGGCCATGTGTGGGGTTTTTTTTCTGGGTGGCAGGGGCTGGCCACCATCTTAATTTGGTCCAAGGTGCGGGGCTTGGGAACTTTCTCCTCATCGGTTGGCTTAGCCCAGTTTTATCAGTATTGTTATTAGCCTTCTTCTTGGGAAAGAGTTATTTTTTCACTTACATCCAGGTGTATTTGGTCTCTCTCTCTCTGTATTGGAGAAACCAGGGGTATTGAATCCAAGGGAGGAGACTTGTGTCTGAGGTCTTTGCCCCTCCAAATTGTCTCAGACCGAGACAGTATTCTCCTTTTTATCTTCAGGTAGAGCATAACCATGAATCTCTGCCCTCTGCCCCGGCCCATTTTACCATTTTCCATCCATGTAGTGGGCTATATACATAGACTGTAATGTCCACATATGGATAAACAGCTGTTTTGGGATAAAGTGTCAAAAGCTTTGAAAAAGTTGAGGTAAATTGCCTCTGTTGCTCTCTCCTGGTCCCCAGATCCATTCATTTCAGTCTAGAAGGTGATCAGGTTTGTCAGTCATAACTTACTTGCAGTAAATCTATGCTGTTTGTTTTCAGTATCTTCTCATTCATGTTCTCAAAAATATGTCCAAGAGGACCTGCTCTTCATTTATATATATTTACATTTTTTCAAGGTAGGTACAGGTTTTCAGCTAAATCAATAGGTACTGAATGCTGGGCTGTTTATGCGTACACACTGAGTTCTTTGGATTCTTTATCAGGCACTAGGCCTGCACACAATCCTTTAGAAAACTGAAAGCAAATATCTTGTTGAACACCATTAACTCATGTTGATTTGGCTTAGCAACTGAAGATACTTTTCAATTTCATCGAATAGTAGAAGTGATTTTTTTAATTCATTTTTCTTATAATTAAGATCTGCTCAGCAACAGAAATCTTTACTTTTAAAGCCTCAGATTTGATCAATACCACGTTCCTTGGGTTTTATTTGACATTTCACACTGCCATTGTGCATATAAAATAACCCCCTGCACCTACTACTTAGAAAAATGGACTATGCTGTGAGTTTATATACCCTATGTTGTTTACTTACTTGTACCTTTTTGTTATGCATCACGTATCCTTTTTGAACAGCAACATCGTTATTGAACAGTAATCTTATTCTGATCATCTGAAATTTAAAGTAGAGGTTGTAGCATGTTCCTATGAATAAATCAGATGCTCCATGCTCTATGTAGTATTTTGCTGTGGTACGTTAACCTGCATCACATTAGAGAAAAAATCCTGCCTCCAGATTTCTGTTGGGTTATTTCTGTGGGTTTTGTAGACTTTAAAGAGTATTTGAGATGTGTCCTGCATTACCAGTGTCCTACAGACTAAGCTTCTTACAGTGGAGCAGTAGAAGCAACACAGGAGAGCACAATCTGGCAGACTTGCACACTTACAAATGCTTTAGGTCACCAATTCCTCCTTCATCCCATACTTTTCAATTCCTACTGTCTTCTTCATATGGCCAAACCCAGGTAGCTTATTTACGTGGCTGCCCCATCAGCAGGAGCTGGAGTTTTCCTCTTGGTGCTCCTTGCTGTCCGTAAGTCGTTGGAGGCTTTGAACTGTCAAGAAACTGTTCGTTGATATTTGAGGACCATGGAAATCAGAACCTAATTACTTTAATAGAATTTATACATATATATATATATATATATGAGGCAAGAGAGATAGAACTCCTAAGTCTTTTCAGTGCCTGTATTAATGTGCAGTTGCGAGAAGTGATGTTGGGTGTTGCTTACAACTGCTGGTTGCTTCCAGCTACTATCACCAGTCAGACCAGACCACATGCGTGAGTGCTTTATATGTGTCTTCTGTCATTTAAAACCAGTTAATTTTTTGACTGTTATTTTGTTTGATTTAAATTCTGGACACATATGTCCTTGCTGATTACTGCCTAGACAGTAAGTGACAATAACAAGCGCCTGAGGAGGCAGATAGAAGTGAATCTCTGTTATCGCAGCCATTATCACAGGATGGCCAAGCTGTGAGCTTCCAGCATGGTGCAGAGACTTGGACAGAAGCTGCTAAGTCTCAATCATGCTCTTTGTGATTGTACAGAAAACAGATCTATCCTGTCTTCTCTAGCACTTAATCCAATATCCGTGTCAATTTAAGATGCCCATTGGCAAAAATCATCATCAAGTAGTGGTTGTGATTTGCTTAAAGTTTTGATCTGCTTGTTTTTTCTAAAGACTCAGTAAAGAGTTGATACATTTAATATGAAAACTGAGTAAATACCAAGATTTTCTAGCTGTATCTGAAGTCATGCTTAGACAGGTGAATACACAGCTCAGAAAATGTATATTTCTTTGTATGTTCTTATGTATGTATTGATGAATAATGTGAAATTTTAATTTCAATTTTGATACCGAGTTTGTAACATAGTGGATTGATCTGTGAAATCAAGCATAGCTCGAGAGAGTTTGTTCTATAAGTAGCTACATTTTCAGCAGTGGGGATTTTTTAAAATTTCTTTTTCTCATGTAATTCTTGATTTCTAACTGTAAATGTAACTGCTACTTTTAGCAAGCCTACTCAAAAAATAAGCTGAGCAGAAATTCAAGCTCACTGTTCTGCTAATATCTTTCATAAGATAGAAACCACATGGCTCAGGGGAACAAGGAAAACAATGCGGCAAAGGACTTTCCACGGTTTAACGCCCTTTCCCAGCCAGAGAAACAATGGAGAACAGGGACAAATCAAAACCTGGATAGTTGTTTCATCTGAAAGGAGTTATGCTGCTGAAAATGCTGGCTCTGGTGGTGGCAGCAGAGAGAGAAAAGGAATGCCCCTTCCTCCTTCCGGCGCTGGCGTTTCTTTCTTCTTCCTGGTAAAAAAAAAAAAAAAAAAAAGACGCCCTCCCCCCCCGGTGTGATGTGGATGGCATTGAATAGCCAGAACTAAAAAACTCCACCCACCTTCTTTGTAATGGCTCTTTTTGTGACAACTTTTGAAAATATATTTTGGAAGAGGCAATAATGGAGCTCTTTCCCCATCTTTTACTTTTCCTTTCTGGTATGTAAAATACTTTTATTTACAGGGTACACAGAGAGATAACCCTGAAAAGTCAGTAGTAGCACAAGAGCCTTGTAGTTTTGCATCTGATGCTTTCTGCCCACCCTCCTTAAACTATGTACAACTTCAGTCCACTCGCCTCTCTATAGTGTGGCTGCCCTCAGTAGTAGCTGAGGAGCAAGATGGTTTCTTGCTCCTTGAGCCTTTGTTATATAGATATCATAAATACTTTCATAGTTTGTACAATACATACTGTAAGGAAACTTCTAGTTTGGACATTCATCTGTAGTCATGAGATGTAAAGATACTGAAAAGGACACGGATTTTGAAAGCCCCATAATACTTGGCCAGAAAAGGGGTCCTTAAGGAAAAGGGGGATATGCCTCTTTGTGAAGCTAAAAACAGAGCAGAACTTGCAGGCCATTATGAGGGAAGATGAGAAAATGGAGCTCTTCATTCCTCATTATTGTTTTATATAATTTTTCAGTATTTCATAATTTCTGTCTTGTACAAACAAAAAGAAGTGGCCAAGGGAATCTCTAAGGTTTAATTAGAGCACATGTAGGTAGTTTGATATTCAGGTGCAGAAACATGTGCATTGTAGAGGGTGTTTAATATTAAAAGGACACATATCTGGAAATAGGTTGGTTTATAAATATATGTAAAAACTGATTCATTGCTGTATAATTCTAATTTTGAAGTCAGTTGATTTCAATGTATTTTGGGACTGAAGTAATACAAGAGTGAATCAGTTCCATAATTATTTTGGGAAAAATGATATACTAGTAGTTCTGAAGATTTTTGTTCTGTACAAATTCTTACGGCTTTGAGAGGGAAATCATACCTTTCTTCACATGTTTAAATTAATTCTATCTTGCATATGCAAAAAATGTTTCTTTTTTAGGTTTGATTAAGGAAGGATTTTTTTTTCCTTTGTAAATGTCAGATGTCTCAGATGAGTAAGAGAATTCAGGCATGCTGTTATGAGACAGAATCCTAAAAAATCTGATTATTGTAAGAAAAAGGGACTGAAAGTTCGAGAAGCTTACTTATTAGCATCTCTAAATTTAACTATTAAAAAAACAAGATATTTTCTACCACCTTTGAAAATTGAAATGGTTAGTCAAAAAGAAATAATCAAGTTCTTAGCATTTTCTTAGTAAAAAAGAAGAGATGGCAACATTTTGGGTCTAAGTTAATCAAACATATAACAGTGGCCGATAGTGAGGAAGAAATTTGAGTAGCTTATTGCTATAGAAACATGGGCCTTAAGGCAACTTGCAGGGTATTTGTTGAGGTTGTGGGTTCAAAATATTTAATCTTTTTCTTGTCAGTTTTCATTAAGGTGTAAAATTGCAGTAATAGATATGTTAAGTGCAGTTCTTTAATTAGCTCAGAAATACACATTGGTAAGTGTGTTATAACATAGCTGTCAAAACCCTTAAAGTTCTGAAATATTTTTTAGAGGTTTTGTTTAAATTGGCTGAGAGACAAGCATTACAAAAACTGAAAAGTAGAAAAAAAAATGTTGCAAATATATTCCTGTTGCAGAGAAATATTGGAACACCTATCAGGTCTTGTCAGCTAAATATTCTTATTGAGTATCCATGCAGAAATGTAAAATCTTTCTGTTTTGATTAAAACCATGTGAAACTGTCTGAAAAGACAGATGTTTCAGGCAAAAGGGGGAAAGATCCATGACTAATTCTCACTAGAATATATTTGTAGTTAATGTAAATTTGCCAGGTATCAAAGGACCCCAATCTGTTTGCCACAGAGTTTCAAAGGTGCAGCTCTGCTTGCAAGAAGCTCTCAATTGTGGTCAAACTTAGTATTCCTGTCTGATATGTGTCTGTTCAGATTTCAGCAGGTTAGGAAAAAAATTATGCCAGTACTGTCTTATTCACAGAGAGAGAAAGAGCATCCTCCTGAAGCTCCAGTCTGAAAAGGCACAAGAAACGATACAGAGAATACAGAGAATATTGGTAGGAGTATGGCATTAAGTACAGTGTTGGAAGACTAAAGAAAAATAATTGTCCTCTGACAAATGGAGGCAAGTAACAAAATAGGAGAAGTGAAAACAAAATGGGAAAACAGTTTCAGGTGAAGAAATTTGAGAGCTGAAAGATTACTGGGGATCTGTTTTATCCAGAGATGTCCTGAGAAGAGCCATTGATAATGGACCTAGATGGACAAAAAAAATCACTCTGAAGCTCAATTGGATGTGAAGAGTCAGATGAACTACTTCTACACAATGCTGTCAGCCTTTATGTAAGGATTTTTTTACGCAGTAATGAAAAAGATTATTAAAAACTGACCTTGTTAGTCTCTGCCTATGCAAAGAGTTATTCATTCTTCAAACCTGCAGGATCATGAGATTGCTTGATTTAGTAGCTGCTAATTTATGGCAATGTATTCTTTTCATGTTATATTAGATGCAGTTGCTGCTTATCTTCCTAACTTCAAGTTTTTGAGTTGACAAATTTATGTTACTGGTTTCCTCTTGGATTTTGTGTTTGCTGTTTGTTGTTGATTGGTCACAGTTCCTTGATGACTGTAGATGACTGTGATGTATTAACACAGGGCAGTTAACTTTTTTATTTTCCCTCCTTTAAAGCATACCCTTAGAATTGTATATACATATAAAACTCTGACAATAAAACTTGAAAACCCAAGTGAGCTGGCTATTCAAAAAGCATTAATCGCTGTTAATAATTTTACATTGAAAAGACTTGTAAAAGATACTATGTTCTACTTTTGGATTATACTATTTATATATGCCATTTCATAATCTCTTTACAATTGAGCTGCTTGTACAGCTTTTTGCAATTGAGAGAAACAGAAAATAGTCTTTCAGACGAAAATGTTTTGAGAACAGTCATCTCTGATGAAAAGGTTTAGGATGAGATGTAATTAATGGACACAGGTATTGGTAAAGACATTGTGGCTGGTGGAGCTAATTTGAGCCTTTATTCTTGCTGGTATTTAAATAACGTGCCTAATATTGGGAATGCACTTAAGCATTTCCCTTCTGAGTGTTTGAGTATTTGCTTGCTTTCAGGAAAATTAATGATCTGTTCTGCCTTTTGACCCTGAATGGGAAATTGCATAAGGCCTTCTTGTACAGCTCTGTCCTGACAGCATTGGAGCTAGCATTGGAGAGGCTACAGTTAAACCACTGTTTGTGAGAAAAGATCTAATGGTAAGCATGGAAATGGTCCTAATCCGATAAAAAAAAGATGCATGTGTTTTCTGCACGTGTTGCCCTTGGCTTAAAAGTATTATGATCTGCTGTAAAAATTGCCATTTTACTTGTGCTTTGGGCAGAAAAGAGAATTAGGAAGCAGAAGGAAGGACGTGGAATAATCACATAAATTGTTCTGTGTTTGATTCACAGACAGTTTAAATGGGTTATATGCAAAACCTTGTGCAGTGTCTGCTCAGCAGAAGAGGCAGTGGGAAAAGACGGAGGGAATGGTGGTACTCCTGTGCACATCTGTGGTGGGTTCAAGACTGCTGCCATTCTGGTATCCACATCTCAGGCAGGACAAAGCTAAGAGCAGATGTGAGTAAAGGCAACCAGACTGATGCTAGGGATGTAACTTCTACTGTACAAAGAGGCAGTAGGAAGGCTGGTTTGGCACATGTTTTAAACAGCATGAGGCTGAGAAGGGGTAGGACTGAGATGTACAGACTCTGGGAGGTGGTGAATAGAGCAAATGTATAACTTCAGTTCTAAGGGTACTTCTTAAAACTATCACCTGAAAAAGTTAAAGGAAGTACTTCCTTACCTGGGGTTTAGTGAACGTCTGGAATTTGTTGCCAGAAGAGGACATAGTCTCACAGAAGCTGACTCACAGACACAGGGCAGGCCGTATCAGCAGGATCAAAGAGGCATTACCACATTCATGAAAAATTTCATCATTGGGAACAGGAGGGGGTGGGGTGCCCTCCTTCAACCCAATGGCAACAGCTGTGGATGCTGGGGAACCAATAGCAGCGAGTGCCCAGACATGTCCTGACTGATGTGCCCTCCTACCACAGACAGACAGACAGACGGACAGTGCTGGGCTGGGAGGATGACTGCTCCAGTACAGTGCGGCATTTCTTATGCACTTAGTTTTTGCTTTAATTGGATTTAAGTCTAGCTAGGATGGATACCTGTAATAGTCTGTGTGTGGTAGAACAGACGCCTGCCTGGGATAATTTATTGTACTACTGAGACAGCTTTTCCATCCCAGAGTGATGGCCTTGACCTATTTATGTAGCCTTCGAGCTCTTTTTCCTGTAGGTCAATGAAATGTTAAGCTGTGCAACTACTTCACCAGGAGACTGTAGGAAAAGTGATAGGAAAAGTGGTTTTGTTATGGAAATTTTGAGGTTGTTCTAACATATATTTGCCTTACCTGACTATGAATTATTCTTTCTGCTTGGACAGAAGTACACAAGAGGGACAGTTACAGGTGGAAGGCTGAATAAATTATTGATTCTCAACAAATCAAGAGGAAATTTGCAAAAGATATTTTTTTTTCTTCCCAGTATCTGTAGCCTCCTGCTCCTTGGATATTGCCCTCATGGGAATGGTGGGTTAACTTTCTTCCAACCCTTTAGACACATCTTGTCGCCCTTTCCATGGCAGCCAAGGTGTGCTCCAGGGACCACTGCCTGCCTTAATTTCCACATTTCCACAGTTCTGTGTATTTAAAGAGAATATAAATTAATATTAAATGAGATAAAATCAAGACAAAGAGAGAAGAATGTAAAAGCAATAGGAGACTTTATGGCTACAAGTACAAGGAAGAATATCCAGTTCTACATACTTTTGTACCAGCACTCAGTCAAATGAAAATAGAGTGACCAGTGATGACAGGTTTTGAATTTTAGGTAGCTGGTGAAATTTCACTTTTCCTAATCCAAGATTTATTAATGCCAAGACAAGAGTATCCTGTGGTTCCTTATGGACTTACACCTACGCATCCTTGGCAAATACATAATTTATTTGTACTGTTTAAATGCACATTTTGTAGATTTTAAGTTTGGGCTTTAGAAATCTAAATTATGGATATACTCTTGAGGAGAAAAAGGAATTACAAGATTTACGTATAGTGAAAAAGCAAGTAACTGAAGACCTTCCTCTCCTCTGCACTGTTGTGTCCCTGTGGTTCCAACCACCTAAATTCAAGGCATTATACTTTCTGTCTCATCTGCCCTGAAAAACACCGTTATTACTTTAGGCAGTACAAATTGATTCACATCCCCCTTAAATCACACAGCATCCTTCTGTTAACTTTGTGTGCCTGAATTGGTTCACACTTTCCAGGACCCCTGGCAGATGAGGTCCCCACCTAGATCAGAGCCTCAAACCACTAATTTTATACTTCAAAAAGTATGTCTACAACATCACAAGTTGTCAGAAATAGCAGAAGGATTATAAGACAAAGGTCTTGTTGCTGTAGAAAATTAATTAACAAAGAAAACCTGTAAGCACACCCAGTAGATCAATCTGATGTGTAGAGTAAGCTCTTTTAAAAGATACATAGACATTTTTTTCTATTCTTTCTAATATATTCTTATTCCCAGATTTCTCTTTCTATTTGTATCTCAGGCCTTATGATGTGTTGTCCTAAGGATTTCACAACTCTTGCTTCCATTAAAAGATGCTTAAAAAATAGATACCTATTGTCTGGCAGAGGTTCAGAGGCAGTGGCACCTGGGATAAGAGGCAGCCTGTCCTGCAGAGAGCAGCACTGCTCTGATGTGCCATTCTCTCTTTTTTTCACATGCTGGTTGCTACCAGGTTTGCTTTCAGGCTGTTGAGACGAGTAGCTGTTTCTTTCTGTATCATGTTACAGCACTGATACACAGTACTGTATATGGTTTGAAATTGTGTTAAACACAGTCTGTTGCATGCAAAAATAAAGGCGAACGGGAGAGCAGGGAAAGCAGGGTGTGAAATCCAGTTGTTCTGATGGCAGCAGGTCAAATCACTATACAAATAATGCTGAAGAGAAATATCTTTCAGGAAACCTCTGCCATCCAGTGCTGGATTTCTGCCTTCATTTTGCTTTCACCTTACTTATGCAAGATAACAGTCCGCTTTTTTTCTTCCCCAGATCTGGAAGGCAGATTTTTTTAAAGAGAGTAGGCTGTATTTTGTATGTTTTATTTCTTTCTGTATGGTATTTGTTCAGAGCATGACTATAAAAGGGTCACCAGTGTAGAACTTTGAAGTGTGGTCTTCCCTTTCCAAACTTACTTTTGTTGATGGGTACTGATATAGACATCATTGCGGCCAGTAAATTATGATCATGACTTCTGAGATCATGCACATGGAAATGAATGGGATGTCTTGGTGAGAGCTCTTGTAGGTCCTTTCACCTCTTTTCTGTGTTTTCAATGTTTGCTTGTTTTTTCCACTTTTAAAAGTAAAAAACCCAAATGCACTGGGGTACAACCTGAGCTTTTCCACTTTTTCATGGTTAGTCTTTCCTCTGTGTTAGCTGTAATGGCACTGGCATTAGTCCGAAAATTGTTGATAGGTGGTTGGACTTCTGCAGCTTCTCTTAAAAGTCTGCTTCTAAGCCAATCTGAACTTGACAGGTTATTTCTCTAATATTCATATTTACCCATTATAGGTGACACTATTTCATTCCTTCCCTCTTTCTGTTCCTGAACTTTGAGTGCTAACAAGCTTTCCTTTACCCTTGCAATGCCATTAGTGGAAGAGGTGGGAATGAAAAAAAGCAAAACTCCAAAGGTAGACCTGTATAAGCTGGCTTGAAACTTGTATGACCACCTTCAATTTGAAGTCTAGTGCAAAAGCCACATGGTACCTGGGTGGCCACTCAGGTGAGTCACTTTTGACCTCATGTCACATCAGCTGAAGGGCTACAGTGGCCAGTCTAAAACTGGTCTGGTATTGAGCTGCAGTTGATCTTTGGGTTAAGCTGATTTATTCTCATTCCCAAGTGTCTCTACCCAAGGTCACACAAGTGGACATCCACGACAGGTGTAGCTGAAACCAGCTGCCTCAAGTTCCGGTTTTGGGCCCTAACAACTGAACCATTATGCTATCTTGTAAGACAAACCTTTGAAAAGCTGACTGAGTCTGTCCAGGTATTTCATGCTGATATTCTTTCTCAGAGAAAGTATATCCATTTTGGCAGATCTGTCTTTCCTTATAAGTCAATCTCTTTAGTGCTCTTTTTTCAGCTTTTTCCTTTCTGCCAATACTTCTGGAAATGAGGGGTCTAGAAGAAATGCTATTTTAAATAATAAGTACAGCTTGTTAAATGACAGTCACAACAGTCACAACATCCAAGTCTAAGAAAGGAAAGGAAGAGTTGAATCACAGTACATCATGAATTATTCTTAAAATAAACAATATTTTCTATCAAATGTAAGCAAACACTTAGTAAATCTCTCTTCTACCTTGATTTACCTGTTCAGACATACTTGTATGACAGATTGCTTTAAGGACTTATCACTCACTGGTTACACATTAATTCACATTTAATTGTTACTATTGTCATAAATCTGTTAATTTCCTGTGCAAGAGCTCTTATCCTTTTCTCCTGTTTTCTCTATTTTACCTTGTTGATAGTTGTGAAAGTTGTGTTTAAGTACTGAATCAGGCACTTGATTAAAGACAGTGAGGAAAGTAGTTGAGATGTCATGGGCTGGTCTTTTAAAAAGTGTACATAATTCAAAACTTGCATATTCATACTTCTTACCAGGTTTGTGTGCACAGATGAATAGCTAAAACAAGGTGGCAGATTAGATGTTTCTTATGGAGGAAAGTGGAGGAATATGTATTATAACAGAGCAGACAAGTTTCACTAAAAATCTGGTTTTAGAAAGAAGGAAATATTTTTTGTCGTACATACCATTATACGTGACTTCTAACCCTGTTATTCTAGTTAGTATAGTTCCTCTGGAATTACTTTAAAATTCCTGAGATTGACTCTAATTTCATAAAACAGAATTCTTACCTGAGTGTAATAATCCAGAAAGATCTTCCATTCTGTTTCATATTTTAAATTATGTGAAAAAATTAGGGAATACAAAGATAAAGAAAGAATTGGTCTTTACAGTAAAAGTATCTGTTTTTTAAGTGGGATATATATAAATGATCATGCATCTACTACCTGTGTTCTGGTTAAAAATCAGGAAAAAGAAGCCATCCTTCAAGGGTCATATGGTTTGGTTTTGGTGGGTTTTACTTTTTTTCATGCTTCACAGATGGCTGTGGTGATACCTGAGGTTATAATAGGTTATTTTAAATAATAAATGCTGCAATAGCTGTATGTACCTTGATAACCTTGTCCTTCAAAATTGGCATTGAATTAGTAATCCAAGGGAGGAGTTGATAGATTTATAGAGTGCTCTGGCAGCAAATAATCTGTTTAGAGGATGTTTATAATTTAAAAGCATTGTGCTAGTCATTTTGAAATTGCACATCAGCAGGAATAAAAATACTGAATGTGAAAGCAGAAACCGCAGTGACAGAACTGTTAGGGAAAATACTTGTGTTTTTTAAAGAAATACAAAAATGTCTGAGTTTTAAAATGCTTTAAAGAACAGAAGCAGAAATGTATTACTAAGTGAGATAACAGATTCCAGTGTGTGCTAGAGATAAAATGTGAGTTCTCTACTAATGTACTCAATGAAAAGTCACGAACAGCGCTAAGAGTTCACACTTAGGGGAAATCACAAACAAATCCACTGAGAGGAGTGAGAGAGGTTAGAAAGTTGGGAAGGGCTATTTGTGTGCACAAAAACCTCTGTCACTTATTTTGTTGTAGTTGAGGAAAAGCTCTTTGCTCAGTATGGGCTTTTCATTCAGGCTGTGTAACTGGTGCTTGCACAGGTGAGAATCAGATGAGGAAAGTCCTTTGGCTTCAGAGAGGGAACTCAGAGGAGATGCTTTGAAGGTGAAAGGGGGAGGGTGACATGCTCCAAGTCTTACCATACACTGTCCATAATTATAAATTTGTATGTAAGTCATCCTTTGTATTTGGATAAACCTCTTAGTCTCCACAGGTATCCCATTGTACCATTGACTATATTGTGCCTATGAACGTGCCAATGAACGTCACAGGAGATTGGAGACAGGAGTTTAAATGCCTTCTGAATGCTTATTTTAAAAATATTTCAGATTGACTTATAAAGGGTATTGTCATGTGGTGTGAAAACTGGAATATCTGGTGATAGATACAAAGGAAAGACATCTAGTTGAGCAACTTTCAGATCTTACTAATTATCTTCCATTTTGATCTGGAAGAGAAATAAAATGGAAATTCCCAGAAACAGCTAAATCAGGAAAAGTGGTGAATGCTGGTGAGGGTGGACAAGTTTAATTTTACATAAGCACTTAGAAGCTGAAGAAGGGGGCAAAAAATATGTTGGAAAAAATATATTACAAAAAATAAAGTTCAAGGAAGTGAACTTAATATATCTGGAAAATAATTTAGCTATTCAGTGGGAGGGAAAAATCAACAAGGTATCGAAAATGAAACAGAACAGAAATTTTCATTTTATTATGCAGATGAAAATCTGGGAGAACTCCATTGGTTCCTAAGTGAAGCAAATTATACCTTCCTGACACAAAAATGTGATTCCTGTTGATACATCCACGTGCAACTCCTTTTTATATCTGAGAACAGGGATTGTTGCAGACGTACAGTCGGTCTGAAATCAGGGGATGGTTGTCCACCAGTTTGCAAGCTTAACTTAACCCCCTTTCCAGCCAAGATCTTAATTATGTGTTTAGTTTAAATCTGTTTGAAGTCCATGACCTTAAATTTAGCTTTCTGAAGGAGGGTGTTAGTGCATGCTGTTCACTGTAGAAGAAAAGCATGGTAAATTACTCTGATCTGATCTTTCAGCAAAGCAGTTCTCATATACACAGCTCTTGGGGAAAAATATAAATTCTCTTCCTGAATTGCATTAATCACAAAGAAAGTGCATAGATTAATTCTGTCATCAGAATTTACCTCTGACTTTGGACAAGTCACTTAAACTATCTGCATCTCTGTTCTCAGCATGTGCTTTTCAGCTTACATCTTTTTCTGTTTGTTTCAGTTGGAAGCTCAACTGTTTCCCGTTACGTGTTTGCATGATTTAAGTACTGTGGACTCTGGACATTGAGGTAATAAGAATAATAACAGGATGGAAAAGAAATAAAACCAGAGATGAGAAAGAAAAGCAATGTTTTGGGTGCATGCTGGTCTATCCCTTAAACAGAAGAGCGTCTGTTATTTGTCCCACAGAATGAGGCATTCAGCAGTTTCTGTTTCTGACGTATCATTTTGTTTGCTGAGGTGCACAGTGACAGCAGATCATAGCATTGGACTCTGCTCTCAGGAACACCAAAAGACAGACTTTATGTATATCATCCAGCCTAGAGGGTCACTGGCAGTGCGCCGTCATTAACTGAGCTGCTGATTAGATAGTATCCTCATTATAATACATTTAATTTTGCATGAACTTTTTATTTATATAATTCAGTGGACACCTTTACTTTTGGGACTCCTCAGTATTGTCTTCTGAGTGTTGCCAAGACTGAAGCAAGCACAGTTCAGAGTTCACTGGAAGCCTCAGATTGACAGAAACAAAGTAACCTCACAGATTACTCACTGTCTGCAAATGTGGCAGTAATGACCTATTCACCAACTTCCCTCATTTTTTTTCCCTCGTCTTGGTGAGAGAGTGCAACACAAACACACATCCCCTTTCGCCTATAACAGCCTCATAAATCTCAAAATAGGGAATGGATAATATGTCACCTACTGAGAGACAATAGACTTGACTCGGCCAGCTGTTCCCTGAGTGTGGGTGGCAAAAGGAGGGTTATACTAATGTGCAAGGAGATAGGTAGGGTAGACAGATGGGTAGATAGATGTTCAGAAGGTCCTTGAGAAGCTCCTGTGTTTCAACAGTCTTGTCATCTTTACCTGTGTAGAGCAAGCCATCTCCTTTTTGGTGCTTGCTTGTTCATCCACTAGATGTATATGCCACCATGTTGATGCCAGTGCGTGACATCTGCACTTTGGCAGACTTTTTGAGAGACTAAAGTTTGTCCCAACTTTATAATTTCTTCCTGATTTTGCAGGAATATTTGTCTGGAGCTTATCAGACTTTCCAAAACCAATTTCTCAGTGTTTACTTTTCTCTCTTAAGCTTGTGGTTTTGTGATCTTCTCACAGCAGAGGTCTTTGTGATTCTCTGATTAAGCACACATAGTATATGACTGCTATTTCCCTTTTTTTGTTTAGAAATTTCTGGGGTGTTTCCATGTTTGTGCTTTAGTACTCATGGTTATAAGCTATATATATAAGCTTATATATGAGCCATTGTTGGCCCATGCACATCATATTTCTTTTTTGTATGGCTTATGTCTAAATGAAAATCAAAGTTACTGTGCTGGTTTTGGCTGGGGTAGAATTAATTATCTTCACAGTGGGTAGTGTGGGGCTATGTTTTGGATTTGTGCTGAACACAGTGATGATGGGATGGATGTTTTTGTTATTGCTGAACAGTGCTTACACAGAGCCAAGGCCTTTTCTGCTTCTCGTATTGCCACACTGGCAAGGAAGTTGGGGGTGCATGAGAGGCTGGGAGGAGACAAAGCAGGGACAGATGACCCAAACTGACCAAGTGGATATTCCATACCATATGACATCATGCTCATAAAGTGGAGTATCAGTATATAAAGTGGAAGAAGGAGGAAGTGGTGGTGGTGGTAGATGTTTGAAATGATGGCGTTTGTCTTCCCAAGTAACTGTTACACATGATACTCTCCTGGAGATGGCTGAACATGTGCCTACCCATGGGTAGCAATGAACTAATTATTTGTTTTTCTTTGCTTGTATGCACAGTTTTTACTTCCTCTACCAAAGTGTCTTTATCTCAACCCATGAATTTTCTGGCTTTCACCCTTCCAATTACTCTGATCCTACTGGTGGGGGAGTGAGCAAGTGGCTGAGTGGTGCTTGGTTGCTGGCTGAGATGAAACCATGACAGTTACTTACTTTTCAGATTGCTCAAGCTGGAACGTTTTCCCCTTACCTTATTGCCACGTCATCTGAGGCTTGCTATCTGTGTTCTTTGCAACCTACTGCTTTCTTGGGGCTATTGGTTTTTTCGATGGACATTTGCCTTTCAGATATTTATTTCTAATATTTTTTAAATACTAAGGTGTGTTAACTTTCATTTAATTATGTTGCATTTTAACTAGGACAAAAATAAAGCAACAAGTCAGAAAAAAACCCTATAAGATGGCATCTGAGTGTAGCCAGTGCCTTAGTTTTGTTTAATTCAAATAGAAACTGTAATTTAGGGGTTTTTTTAAGGTTTTCTCTGTCTAGAGACTCTCAGCACTTGAAGTCATCTGTTTTTTACTTTTTCTTTCTTTGACACATGCTGTCATGACTGCCTGCTCTGCTCAAAGTAAGCTAAGCTCACTGCAATTTTCCCTTTCATGCCCAATGTCTCCTTTGCCAGAATCTCCATGCCTGTTTCCACAGGACAAGCATCCTACATTCTTCCGCTGAAATTACTCCTTGAGCATGTTTCCCTAAGGAGACTTTTGACCTTGGCTATTTATAGACTAAAAGTTAATACAGTTGCATTTAAAAAATCCCCAAACAATTCTGCTGTCTTATCTTCTATTGATATGTATTAGTTTCCCAAGCAACCACATAATCCCCTTGTCCTTCTGCCTCACCCTTCCTTCTCCTTTACTTTTCTCTTAACTTAGTTTATAAGCTCTTTTGTATGAGCAGATTCATTATTACAGGCATTCCTGAAGTCCGTGTTTATATTGCTGTTAAACATTGGCTTGATATGTGAGAATTCCTGAGTGATCCCTCACTACCCTGTGTTGCTGCAACCTTGCACATCAGCTTTTCTTTGTGCTTTTACATAGAGCCTTGCTGACTAAGTAAGTGGGTAACATGCTCTTCACCTGTTGGCTGATGCAGGACTTCATGATGGCTTTTAGTACTGGAAGACAAAAGAATAGCCAAGAGTTGGAGATGAAGCCAGCAGATAAAGTAGAAGAGGAATTTGGTGCTGCTTTCACTTCAGCAACTCCTTATCTCAGCAACCTCAGATGCTGCTGCTCTTACTCAATTGTCACTGTCTTTTTCCATTTAAGTCTAAAATTGCCCATGGCTGATCATAGTTGACATGTGTCACTGTGGAGATTAGTTATAGAGCTTCACAATCTTGCCCACCCAGAAAGACAGTAAGGACATTTTTCTGTCTTTTACCCTCAGTGTAGATTTGGGCTGGTTGCTGGGCACTAGGAGCATCTGAGGTGACAACCAAAAAATCTGTAACTTTGTACTTCTGATGTAAAGTTTTTTATTTGAGTTCCTGGAGTGCTTCAGGGCACTCCAAAGTCCCTGCTCCCTCAGAGTTGAGAAAGGATGAAAAAGCAAACAAACTTGTGGAGGTAACAGGGTTTAGTGCAGGATCACCCAGCAGGTCAATGCTTGTGCTGGGAGTGCAGTTAAAATCTGAGGTATTCCAGATCAGAGTCTTCTCTGCTGCATCTCACTGCCACGCTCAAGCCATGGATGGAGATATTCAGCTGTCTGGGTAACGTGCCCGTTTTGTTGTGTTGCTTTAAACTCCACAATAATGGAGAAAGTCTGGTTGTCAGGCACCTTCTGCATTCCCTGGAGTGAATTGCTCTACAGTGCCTGTTGATCTCTGATCATGAAAATGTGAAATGTACTGATCTTGGGCTGCTGGAGGGAAGTGCTGCAAGGTGGTGTCAAGATGTCTGTTTTCCAGACAAGCAGGCTATGCCCCATCCTGCTCCACCAGCTGCATAAACCTGCTACTCCTGTCTTCTATTCCATTCACAAAAGGCCTTACACCTTTTGTGTAATGCACTTGTCATTTCCATAACAGTAGTGACAGCTGTACTTTCTAGTGTGTCTAGAAGAACTAGTGCTCTGGTTTGTTGGAGGCTTGGTTTTGCTCAGAAAAACCCTGCCTCTGGACATAACAGGAATACACGTGGTTTCTAAGGGTAGGTTGCTGTCTGTCACACGTTCCTCATGACTTTTTCTTCCTTGGCATGATTAGGTGGAACCCAGCAACTTTCTGACCTGTCTACACTGCAAACATTTAAGTCACTTTCCAGGTAGAAAGTATGCTAATTCTTTTCTCCACTGAGGGAGGACCTTTAGTATTTCCATCAGTAGAGAAATGCAGCTGAAGGGTAGTCGAGGTATGTGCTTTTAGAAATAATACTTGGACACAAGATGCATCACCTCAACTGTGGTATACAGTATATGTCATCCCAACTACAGTACAAGGAATACCTCTGAGACAGTAATTACCTTGTATTCCTCTATGATGAGTTATACAGCAAATACATAATTAGCTGTTGCCAAGCAGAAGAGAATGCTTCATATTAATTTGGAACTTTGGGTGGATGGGATTTCTTCTGGAAAATATCACAAGAGAACCGATCAAGGATATCCTGAACCTCAGAGAATTTCCGACTATTAAGAAAACAACTGAGTTCTTTTTTTATTAATGCATTATGAAACCTAATTTTTAGTTCCGTTGTTTGGAGCTTCTTGCCAGACACCTTTTCTTTTCCCCTACTTGGATTATTGCCAAAATATAGTCTAAACAAGTTAGCAGTTTATTCTTCAAAAGCTTTAATCTCGTTGCTTTTGCCATACCAAATAGCAAAGAATACAGAAACCAGAGCCATGAAATGTTCTTAAGTTTAAAGCTCAAATTAATTTAATCTCATTGATATTTTTTAGTGTTGAAGCAAGGAGACTGCTTTTGAAATATTATGTGGGAATGCAAATTCTTCATGGCACTGCAGAAGTGAGAAGAGATCTCAGCAAAAACCCTTGGGATTTAAGCAAAAGCAAGGAAGAACTGTTTGCACTCACTGATTGAAGTCTTGCACCATCTGTGATAACCAAGACAAACCAACAGTCTTGTAAACCGCACCTGTTAGCTCCCTTTATGGCATTGTTTTACCCCATCGGTAGTTGTAACTGTAATGAAAAACTGCTTGCTTACCTGTTTAATGGAAAAATACCCCTTGTGTGTCCATTCCTCCGAACCCTGGCTATGAAAGGAATGGCATGCCCACCCCTTCCCCAAACCCTATATATACCAAAGATTGTAATCAATAAAAGATTCAGTTTGTCCATACAATCCGGGTCCATGAAATCAGTTGCTACAATATTACATTACACATTTAATTCTATTGATGTTATCTTGGTGTCATCCAGAGCAACAAGGACAAGCTTGAGAGTGGGAATCTCATGCAGTTTGACAGTGCCAAGTTCAAGGTGCTGCACCCGGGTTGGGGCAACCCCCAGTATCAATACAGGCTGGGGGATGAACAGGTTGAGAGCAATCCTGACGAGGACTTGGGGGTGCTGGTGGATGAGAGGCTGGATGCGACCCAGCAACATGCACTTGAAGCCCAGCAAGCCCTTCTTGTCCTGGGCTGCATCAGAAGCAGCGTGGGCAGTAGGTCAAGGGAGGTGATTCTCTCCCTCTCCTCTGCTCTCCTGAGATCCCACCTGGAGTGCTGTGTCCAGGTCTGGGGCCCCCAGCACAGAAAGAACAAGCAAGTCCAGAGGAGGGCCACCAAGTTGATCAGAGGGATGGAGCACCTCTCCTGTGAGGAAAGGCTGGGGAAGTTGTGTTTGTTCAGCCTGGAGAAGAGAAGGCTTCGGATTGACCTAATTGCAGCCTTCTGGTACCTGGAGGGAACCATAGGAAAGATGGGAAGGATCTATATACAAGAGCATATAATAGAGGACAAGGGGGGGGTGGATTCAAACTAAAAGAGAGAGGGTTGAGTTTAGAATCAGGAGAAAGTTCTTTGCTGTGAAGCTGGTGAAACACTGGAATAGGTTGCCCAGAGAAGTTGTGGGTGACCCATCCCTGGAAGTGTTCAAGGCCAGGCTAGATGGAGCTCTGAGAAACCTGGTTTAGTGAAAGGTGTCCATGCCTATGGGAGGGGTGTAGGAACTAGATGGTCTTTAAGGACCCTTGCAACACAAACCATTCTGTGATTCTATGATTTTGTGATTTTTTTCATTCCCTTTATGTTCTATTGGGAGTGCAGGAGGTTTGGCAAAGTGTGATGTTGTTTATATACTTATTTATAAGGAGGTGTACGTATACATGTATATAAAATGTGTGCATAATCTCCAGAGACTTTTTAAGTGGAAAGATCTGGAATTATTGATGAATGATATATTTGCTTTTGGAAAAGCCTCTTTATTATCAGCTGTAATGCAATGTCATCTAGGTCAGTGCCTTGTACATTACAAATGAAGTACAACTATTGTTTAGATTCTTATGTCAAAACCTCCCCAAAGTATTGAATGTATACTTTTTTTTTCTAGTAGCAAGCTCTTTTAACAATGTGTGCTCTTTGTTCAGGATAAATTTTTAATTGAAAAAGAAAACTCTGTGAAATTAATATTTATTTATTTGACTAAAGTGTGGATCAGTTTTATTGATGGTGGTTGTTGACACAGAATTAAATCCAGGTCGCACTCAGAACCTAGTGCTAAATGACTGAACTTTGAGTAATGATAAGTTGTTATGAACTATTCCTCTATTTTTTTGTTTAAGCAAATTAAGCCTGTCTGTATCCTAGCATATGGATTTTGTTTGTAAGCATTTACAGATATGATAGAACTTTTACACACATTACAAGCTTACGTCATAAAGATCCTGAATTTTCTCTTGCATGCAGAAAAATTTACACTTGCAAAATCAAGGCGTAAGTTTGAGTATATTCAGTTTTGTTCTGTCCAAAAGACAGATAAAGTTTGCATTAATATTTATCTCATTTGAGTTTAGGTGGAACTGTTGAATTTATGTTGACAGTTGATTATTTTGTAATGCTAACTGAAGACAAAAATTTGACCACCATGCTGAGCCTTATAAATATAAATCCATATGTGTGTATATATATATATACGTATATAAAAACTTCTTTTTGTCTGAATGCTAACATTCATACCAAACTCTTGGAATGCTGGAAGGAAGTCCATGTCCTGGCTCTCATTTACTCTTTGTAATTTAATTAACTGGCATACTTTGATGTTCAATTAGAGTTTTAAGAGCTGACTCCATTAATTAGCTTGTTTTGAAAATGTCAAATTAGAAAAATAGAGTGAAGACCTTTGTCAGGGAACATGGCTTTGTGCTTTTTGGGCAGCTCATAAATGGTATGCGTAATATAGCTATTTTACAGAAAGCCCAGGGAATAGGATTTGTGTTCCTTGAAAAAAAAAAGCTGGTAATTAGCTTTTTCAGTGCATGAAAGTTTGGTTGGAGTGTCAAAGACAGTGTAGAATTTTCTTTGCATGGTAACATTGTTCTAACACCCGTCTAAAATTAAACTTAGATGCTTGTCTGTGTGAGAGAAGCATTTCAGCTTGACCTAGGACAAAAGATCAGTGTGGACCATGAACTTCTACCTGGTTTGTATTCTGAAGCTCTCTTGGAATGATATGCATTGATAGAGTGTGTCAGAAAAAGTAAGATTAGCAAGAAAATACATTAAATATCTGGTGTCTGTATTAATGTCCCTGCCTGCAATTTGCCTAGCTGATAAATATTCAGACTAATTTCTCTCTATTTAATTACCTATGCCTTGTGAGGCTAATGGATACTGGAAACAGGGAGAATCTGGGCATTCCCACCAGACCTCCGAGGACGCAGGGCTAAACTTTTCACATTGTGTGGTGTTTGAAACTACCACATCTAGATATTATTGAACATGTTGCACGTGGAAATTTTATCAGTGTGGATTCTGAGCCCTTCCTACATCTGTTGAGAAGGACAGCAACCTCGATGGGAGACTGCTTGTTAGGTCTGGCCAGGCTGCTGTCTGTCCAGCCACCCAAGAGGAAAGAATTCAGCTGTTAATGTCATGTGCAGGAAGACTGTCACTGTGGAAAGTACTGGATTTGGTGTGCAGGAGCGATGTGGGAATGACATACTTCTGCAATAGGTCTGATATCTTTGTATCCCCACCCTAGTGCACAGGCAGTAACTTTAACATGTGGTGCCCAGCACTTTCATGCAGGTGAAATGGTAGCGATAGTGGGTTCTGCTCACACCCAGAGTAAGGTAGCCCACATCATGCAATTCACTTTGCAACTACAGAAAACCTGAAACCCAAATGTGGGTCCTACTTAACTCCTGTTATACACAAGTGAGTGCCTGGGTATATCAGCTGTCAGGCTCCCAGTGATTCACTCAGGAGTATAGGCTCAGGCTTACAAACACGTGTAACACCCATGGGAATAACTCTTTTGTGCTTGTTCTTGTTGATTCCAGGAACTACATTTAAACATAAGTCTAATTATCTGTTTTAATAGATATGTTAATTGCAGCAACTAAAAATAAACTAATCAGGCTAAATTTAAATCTAAATTAAATCAATTGTCAAAGCCTAACAGCAGGATTTCCTGCTGATTAATGCAGAGTTGTCTATTTCTGCCATGTTCCTATTTCCTTTTCCTTCCAAACCCTGATTTCAGGTGTGATTGTCCTTAAAATGTTCTTTCCTGCTCCATTTGTATAGATTATTCTGAGATCTTTGAAGAATAAGACATGTTCTGTAAAGACAACTGCAAGAATTGAAGATATGCAGCATGTGCTGCACTCAAGAACTTCACTCTAGTGACAGGTGCTGTTCCTGTTCCAGAAACCTACATGATCAGCTGGTCAAGGGTAAGTTTATTAGGACAAACACATTCCAGCTACTATTTTATCTTATTTTCTGAAGGAAAAATTAAGTTTGCTCTCTGCCAGGGGACTTCCTACCACCCTGTTAGACACCAGATCAGCTATTATTGGGTCAGAACCAACTTGTGGGGAATGTGTGTGTGTGTGTGTGTGTGGAGGGTGAAGGGATGGGTTGAACCTCCACCTAGGGTGGCATTGCATCCTTCGTGGCAGCCCCTGGAGCCCACATGGGGAAGCGCTGGAGTAGCTGTCAGTCACAAACAGCCCAGGTAAACTATAACACACTACAGCTCCTTGAGCCCCTAAGCCAGGCTCAGATTGGCAGGGACAGTGAGGACACTGCCCCTCACCCTGGCCTGGAACCCCCAGGGTGGCTGGTGGGTCAGAGACCCCTTCTGGAGGGGTTGGCCATAGGGACCAGAGCAGATAAAACCAAGAGAGTGTGTTTGCCTCGTGTCGTGGCCTTGTTCTGGTCAAATGACTTGTGAGAGCTGTCTTCTACAAGGCTTCAGTGGTAGCTATATAATCTGTCTCTCCCTCTTTCTCCTTCTCTCTTCTTGATCCCTTTGCTTCTCTTTCTCTGCTCCTTTCTTGAGGGTTAGGGTGGTTTGGAGCTGGAGGGTTTGAATCTTGATTTAAGCATTGTGGAATTGGTTGGATTTTGCGTTGTGTTGTTGGTGTATTGGATCTTCATTTAAGTGTTGCTAGTTTACTGGATTTTGACTTAACTGTTGTGGATTAATAGTATATGTTGAATCAGTATTGTGGTGGAATATTTTGTCTAGCTTGTGTGGTGTCCTTTTGAACTTTGGCCAAGTCCCCTTATTTAGTCCCCTAAATTAATAAAAAAATTCCTTGGGAATAAGGTTGTGGCTTATTCTCTTGATGCTACCTCGAGATATTAAAGTGAAACTCATAGTCAATCCCATGAGCTGGCAGCTCCCCGGGCTCGGAGTTTTACACACACATTACCCAGAAAGTAATGTCAAGTTTTAAGCACTCCAGACAAAAGGTTGAAGATCTGAAAGACAGTTAAATTTCTACAAGTTTCATGAAAATCAATGGCTTTGTAGAAGAAAGAGACCCTGACTGTTTTATCCTCAGGAAAAAATAGCCAAGTAGTGTATTTGTTCTCGTTGGCCTGTCGCTTCACCATTCAACGCACATTTGGCCAGTTAGCACAGGTGTCTAGTTTCAAACTGCAGCAATGCAACCTCATATCACTTTGCAACTAGGGAAAGGAAGCATAGGGTATGAAGGGAAGGTGGCAAGGGACTGGGAAGAAGCATGGGATATGCTGGAGATACTGCTGTCTTGGCTAGGGAATAGAACTAATTGTTACTCAAACAAGAGCACAGTGAATATGAAGGGGAACTGATGTCATTAACTCTGTTAAATGGCATTTTTACTTCCAGAGTGTGGAACTCAAAGACACAAATCCACAGAGAAAGGTGGCATTCATTCTACTTGTCTTGGAACAACTTGTTTGTTACCTTTGACAGCTCACTACTTCTTTGTTTCATGACTGAACAGAGCACTTCTCTGTGCATCCATCCAAGCTGACCTGGTCATCAGAGTCTCCAGGAACCTGCTTAAAGAGTTTGTAATCAGGAGGATTCTTCTTTCTGTATCCTAGTTCCAGTTTTGGCTTCTTTGCTGTGAAAGGTGACAACCTTCCTGCCAGTGTAGTTAGCAAGAATTTAAGTTCACCACAGGCAAACTTTAGTTTGAAATAGAATCACATGAAATTTTAACTGTAGCCTAGATTTACAAGATGGGGCACAGTAAGTGGAGCAGGACACTGCTTACATTTTTCACGTGCATGCCTTGTGGCACAAGAAACAGCCCTAAAAAGGTGGTGGTGACTCCACAGACCCTCTGGTTTGAATTGTGAAGCAATTGCATCACTTCCAACATCTCTGTAATCTTCCACATATTCTGTAGATGCTTGATATTAGTCCTCAAATACCACTAGCTATTGGAGAGATTGATGTCAGATGCGATGCTGTGTGCCTTGAGGGATAAAAGTTCCCTGTAAAATATTAGGATATTTCTGAAATTGTTGGATATTCTGTAATGGAAGTATTGTCTGGTAGCTGCTGTGATTCCCTCTCTCCTAGGCACAGCAGAGGAGTCACAAAGATATCTTGAATATCTCTGAAAAAACACCACAGAAAACATTGACTAAATGATATTTGTGGCTAATAGACAGAGGAGGAATTCCTGTTTTGTTCTGGAGTAACAAATTCAAATAAATTTTTACTTTGCTAGCTAAAATTAAAATAGTGAAAGAGGTAAATAAAAATGCTGAATTTACTTAGGGATCTTTTGTTGTTTTATTTTTTATCAAGAGACTGTTTAATCTGCTTTCCTGAGTACAGCAGTCTTTTTCTCTCTTCCCTCATCTTTCTCCAATATATATAAATAATATATTGGGCACACGGAGGTATAAGCATATAAAAAATTTTTCATTTCATATGGGCAGCAGTGAAGCTTGTAGGTATTTCAGTTGAGCCATTTAAAAATTTTATGAACACATTTCTACTATGCAGGAATAAAACCATCTTCTTTTGCTTTCTGTAACTTCACCTAAAGAAACAATAAGAAAGCACAGTTTCTGTCCAGCCTATTTAATTCTGATCATGCCTAAAAAATAATAACAGCAGTCCTAACTGCAGATCTATCAGATACACAAATAATCAAAAAATGAGTCTCCTCCTTCATTGCACTTGGTTTGTGTCCAGTAAGAAAGTGATTGAGGGAGTTTGAGCAAATTAATGCTTTATATCAGCCGATTTAGATTAAATTTCTGAGACAATTGTGGGCAACGCTGGTAAAAAATAATGGTTAATTTAATTTGACCTTTTTAAAATGCAAGCACTATAAGTAACTGCCTTATGTTGCATAAGTTGCTTGATTTAATAAATCTAGTTTGCTTTCTTTTATTCATTTTATTGCTTATTGTGTGTTTTCAGAGTTTTCTCCATCCAGTTCCCTAGTCTAATAAAATTGGAAAGGAAGCCAGATGACAGTCAGATGGCAAGGCAGCTCTGACACAAATGAAAATGAGTAGGCTTGGGTGTTACTTAACCGTCATAACACAGATGTCTTCACACTGTTTCATTGGTTTTCACAGAGGTTACATTACAGATCACATTTCTTCCCATTGCGCAGTGCTCCTGGCCTCTTTCTCGTGAAAATGTCCTCTCCCTTTTCAACTACAATGACCATGGAGAATTAAATTTAGGAATATAATCAAGTATTTTCTCACAGTTTTTTAAGTGAAAGGTAAACATTTATACACTGACTTTAATTGCACCTACAGCCTCAGCAGCCCCACTCTCTACTTCCCTCAACCTAGCAGAGTGACCTCTACCTGTCTCAATAACCTGGCTGATAATTGTA
Organism: Corapipo altera; assembly: GCF_003945725.1. Classification (NCBI taxonomy): domain Eukaryota; kingdom Metazoa; phylum Chordata; class Aves; order Passeriformes; family Pipridae; genus Corapipo; species Corapipo altera. The sequence goes on from NW_020884931.1 coordinate 124,622, forward strand.
TATATTTTGCAGCTGATCCTCATAATTCACTAGGGAGAAACCAAAAGGTAAACTCTAAAAGCATTATGTATATTAAAACAACTCTTTCCTGTATGTCTGGCCCTGGTGTCTCCTCAGGGAACATCTCTCCCCATAGCCAACATGCCTCAGGAGGGAATCACTGCCTCGGGAGCAGGAGCAACAGGTTGCAGAGCTGCTGCTTTCCTGTCACCAGCTGGGACACCACTGTCAGGGTCCCTCCCTCCCTTGAGACAACACATACAGCTCTGCAGCCCTGGTGCAAGGCAGGTAAGTAACAGAATAGCAATAAAATAACATTTTTCAAAGTACTTCAGATGCCCAAACAATGCTTTTAGGCAGCTGAGCTGGCCCTCAAAAAAGCTGTGTGAAGAGCTATGGTTAGAAACTGCACCGGAGCCCTCCACAGCTCCTCAGGACTTTGCCACAGGTATTGGCCGTGCTTGTCTGTGGATCTCCACCTGCTCCACAAAATGAACAATGTTAACACCTCTGTGAAGGTAATTTTTTTTGTAGAATTACTAAGTCAGTTAACCACAATGACAGAGGTAAAAATGCCAGGTATGTCTCTCTGTAGTCCTGAGCACCTATGAGGAGACGAGTGACGGGGCGAGGTCAGCAATTCAAACGTTGTTCAGAGGTATCACGCCATGGGGTAAAAAAGCAATAGTAGACTGCAGGAAGGAAATTTTTTTTATTTAAAAGAAATTAGAAATCACCTGAAAGGAAAAAGTTAGGAAATTAAATCCCTGGACTCAGCATGGAGGGGCATAAAGAATACCTTATTATCATCACAGAGGGGACAGTGTGCACACCTCAGAATATAAAAGGAGAAAAAAACCAGAAGGAAGTGAGAGCCCCAATAATGTGTTCAAGAGATAAGATACAGTGTTTTATTGAAACTAAATTCTATCTTTTAGAAACACACTTGGAATCAAAACAATTCTAATGAAGTGGAAGGGACTTCGGGAGATAAGAGAAGCAAAGCAGAAGCCTGAAAACTAATATTTAAAGGTACAAAGACAAGGAAGGACTGATTTAAGGTGATCGGAAGTAATCTCACTGTGGGGGAAAAACGTTGTCTCTGTTAGACCACTGGAGTAGAGAGAGGGCAGATGAAGTTCTGGCAGCCTGCAGAGCAGTGTATGAATGTTTCTTTACAGGCTGAGAGGGTCCCACCCTCCCTGAGCCCAGGAGAGGTTGTGGCATTTCACACTGGCACGGACATTACAGACTGCAAGATGTGGACTCTTTCTGGGGAAGAAATTTTTCAGCCAGATAAGCTTTATTTTGGGGTTGCCATCTTTGAGATAGCAAGCACCAAGATGAATAGGTAACAATGAATTGTTGTCATATTGTATATGTGGATTGATCCATGGAGGGGCAGATAGGATTGATTATTTTAACCTATCACTCACGTCATCAGCTTCAACTTAGAGATCTCTTTTTGTTGCCTTCTCTCTGTACTGGAAAGCTCTTCTGCTTTCTGACCCTAATCAATACAGCCTGAAAAAACAGTTAGGTTGGAACTTTTTTCCCCCATATCTTCATTTTCCCTAGTCTAAGCAGTCTCTATTCTTATGTTTTATGATCTCAGTGTCATTTTCACTTGCACTAAATAATCTCAGCATTTTGCCATTTTGCCTTAAGTCCCCTTAGACACTTGTTTTGTAGATATAACTGCCATTAGAGTTAGACAGAATTATAGGATTGATCCTGTTTCATTGAATTTTATGAGAATTTTCATTAATTTTAATGGAAATTACTTATATCCTAAATCTGTGGAGGAAAAAAAAACCCCAGACATTTTCTACTGTAGGTAATAAGTAGTTCTAAACTCACCTGAATTAACTATATACCTATTTGCTCTTCTTTCGTAGCTCTACTTCATCAATTTTGTTACTTGTGTTCAGTTACCAGAAAGATATTTAGCGTTTCCCTCTCTGAGTTTTGCTGAAGCCTTCAAGGCTTTCTCCAACAGCATATGAAAGAAATATGAAAGGTATTCTTGTAGCGTGGTGGGGCAAGAATTGTGTAAAAGTGATCCTTTACATCACATTTAGACAAACCCCTCCACATCTGATACTATGCCCAGCTACTTCTATAGTAATATGAATAGCTGCCTATCCATTTATGCTTTCACTTCTCTTCACAAAATAATCTATTTATTTTTTTGGTCTTCCTCATATTCTGACTGCCTCATCAAAAGAATTCTGAACAGCCCTGGTTAATCAGCACCTGACAACTTTCCAGATATAAATACATAAGTATAAAGCGTAATTGAACTGAAGTAAATTTCCATTTGGCTTTTACCTTCTAATTATTTAGCAGCTGAGCATCAAAACCCCTTTACCACAACATGCCTGCAGGGCCCTGCAGTAGACAGTACATAGCTGAGTAGAATTTAGCTACCTCAAAAAAATGTTACAGCTCAAGTGATTTTGAAATATTTGAAATGTGAGAAACTTTACTGCTCATTAGAGTACAATGAAAATTATCAATTAGAATACAAATGTACTAATTACTGTATTGAAAAATTAAAACTCCAGTAAGAATATAATGGCAGGCTTGCTGACATGCAAAATTAAGTCTATTCTGAATACTGCGTTACTATAAACAAGAAACACTACCACAAAGTAGAAACTTTATGACACAATCCTTGGTAAAGGAAGGAATTTTTAGGCTTATGGTTTGTTTACTCCTAAGATGTTGATTGTAGCTCATTCTCACTGTGTGGAGTAGAGCATTGAAAACCTTGGCAGAAACCAGTGTCTAAATGCATATATATAATCAGTTTTGCTTGATTAAATTAATGTAGTTCTCCTGACATTCAACCTAAAATGCGTAAGCACAGCAAACCAAATTTAAGCTAATGATGTCCTGCTGTCTAACAAAAGCCACAAACACCTCCAAATTTACCAGGTCCATTGCAGGTTCTCGTGTGTTTAACCAGTTCACAAAAATCCCAAGACTCCCTGCAAGGTTTTCCTTGAAATACCATTTCAATCACAGCATATTCCTGATGATTTCTACCAGAAAACTTGGGGCATGTGGTTGCCTAAAGTAAGAAAGTATGGAAGGCTGTGTTTTTCACTCAGCTGAAAGGGTAAATGTAGGAGATCTTGGGAGACAGAATGTGTCCAACCAAATATCTTTTCATTTGTATCAATAATATATATGAGAGAGGATTATGATAGTTTAAAGAGGAATCTTGGTTTTATTGACCTTTATAAAAACATAAATATTTTAAGAAATTAGTAAATAATATTGTTCTTTAGAGTGTGGAAGAATATAGAAACTGATGTCATTGTAAGAGAAAAATTCAGGGGGTAGAAGGTGAGATGGATGAGGATTGCATTTTCTTGAAAACTACTGGTAGGAATATTTCTATGTGGCTTTTTTGTTTCAAATTTTTTTGTTATAATTAAGAAAAAAAAATTGGACTAATTTAAAAAATCAGTGATATTCCAGGAAAAATCACAAGTTATATCAGCTGTTGTTTAGATGCTGACCCTTTATTCTAAAGTAGGCAAGAATACCCCTCTCTTCTTCCTTTGTGCACACATGTGCACACATCTGTATGCACACATCCCCATCAAAACAAATGGTCTCTGAATTTGCTGGAAAAAAATATGTCAAATGTGATGTAAAGTTCAGATTCCATTGATTTATTGCCTCTAAAATTCTCTCTGTCCTCTGCAGAAATTAATCATAATTTTGAGAGCAAGTTCTGCTTTGGGTCATTACATTCTGCTTACCTCCAATTCCTCCAGTAGCTTCAGCTAATTAAATATTTCTGACTATTTTTCTTGAAGAGTTATATAGCATATCTATCTGCTGGTATAAAAAAGAAACTTCAATTATTTTTTAAACAGAAACTTAGAAAAGGACTGGAATGCCTGAAAACTAAGAAAACTTCTGTTATACCAAAACAGTATTCAAAAAAACCCATTAATTACTTTATATATAAAAAAAATCAGACTTCTTAAAAAAGTAAATTATGTTATTACTATATCAAATGTAAATTATGTACTTCATATCTGTATCAATAAATTATCATTGAGTTAAATCCATAAAGACAGTCAAGTCATCCCTGTGTTGTATTAGCTAACACCTGGATGGCTCTGAACAAGCTAATTCCTTTGAGCCATGTGGTGAATAAGGTACTTTGGGACTAACTCCCTTTTATAGGGAGCATTACTAAGAAAGATCAAAGTTGCATTAAGTGTTCATATTAATATTAATTTTTAAATATGCAGAGTACAGAAAAACAAGCCTGAAAGCTCATGTCTGTCAAAAGCAATTTTTTTTGGTAGAAAATACATTACAGAGTTTCATATTAATTTTGAAGGCTTCCATATTTTCTCCCCATTGGCAAGCCTGAAAAATTATTCTGGCAACTAAAATTCCAGCAGTGTTCCTCCCTTTGTTTTTCTTTACATGTTGGTAGAATTATTGTGCAGAAATATACTGATAGTGCTAATGAGATTTGTACCCCCAAGTATCTCAAAATAAAGAGCCTCCACATACAAGGGCAGGCTGAGTGTGACAGAATAAATTGGTGAAAATGCAGGGGTCACAGCAGGTACTGGAGAGAAAAGAAGTTTGACAGATGCCTTCAAAGACAATGGGGAACCTAGAAAAAGATTGATCTTTCTGCCCTCCCCATATCAAGATTTTTGGTGATACATTTTTGTCCATGACACTGTGACCTGAGAACCAAGTAGCAGACAGACATGGAATGACTGCTGAGAGACACAGTGTAGCTTGAAAGAGTTGTAAATTTGGATATGCACTTTATCTTTTGTCTGACTGTAAAAACTAACAAAATTCCAGAGTTAACTAGGGAAAATAGTTAAGGTTTTCCTACCTCCAGAGACATCTCAGTGGATTTCCATACAGAAGAGAACAAATAAGCCTTCATTATCAGTGGTGTTGAGAATGGGGCTCCTTCTCTCTTGGCTCTGCTTATTTCACAAACCTCATCAGAATAAAAAATAGCAGCTGTGTGTTGCTTTTGTCATTCAAATCTACAATCCTGACATGACCCTGATGAGTAGAAAATACAGTTTTTCCTTTGTGGGTGATCTCTTCCTGAACATTATTGTCATATTCCATGCTTGTTATTAGAAAAATACAACTTAAATTCCTCTCTGCTCTTCTGTCGTGGCTACTTAACATGTCTGGAGTGTTGTCTTAGATAGGGAGCCAAAAAATTACTCACCAGGTAATTATTAGTAGAGATCAGATAAGAGAGCAGCTTTAATAGAAGGCCTTCAACCACCATGGGAGTACAGATGCTTGCATGCCTCGTGTCCAGGGAGTTCCACAATTTAAGGTGTTTGTCCATCCAATCCCAGATCTATCCGCTCCCCAGATCCTCCCAGCTCTGCCCCTGGCATGTCCCTCTGGAAATTGAGCTGGGGGTCCTAAGACCCCCTCTTCCTCATCTTCCTCTTCATCACAGCACGTTCAGTCCTTGGAGCTCCTCCAAAGTTCTGGATTTTGAAAGATGCTTTGTCTGTCATGGTATCTTCTTGTAGAGGCCTGGGGTGTGATGTTCTTAAACAGAAAGAAGGCCTACTTTGAGAGAAGTCTAAACAAGCTAAAGGCGTTTAGAAAATTAAATATGAAATTGGGTAATAGGGTTGGGTAAATGTGTAAACTACTGTGCTAAAGGATGAGCTGCCTACAGCTACTTCTAAAATCTACAAAAAACTAAAAATCAAAAAAATCCATAGGTATCATATGCTTTAATATAACTTCAACTTTTTTAATTTTTTTTTTTTTTCAGTGATGCTGCAGCTAAATTCTGGCTGGAAGCTCACACACAAGAAATAAAAGCAGTTATAACTCAAACGTGTATCTCTCCTCCTATGGAAATTAAGTTCTTATCATCTCAGTGCCTTATTCGCAAAGGCCTATATTTGTAGCATTATTTATCTTCCTGAAGGGAATTCTCTGAGACCCTGGAGATGAGTAATGGCTTCTCTTAATCAGCCTTTTGAAATACCATTGTCTTGTCTGTCTTTGTTAGAACATCAGCACAGTGGTAGGTGTTTTGTAGCATAATATGAAACAATGTGTTTGCTGTTAAGAGCTTGTAATTTTAACAAAGGAGAAGCAATCAGAAAAGGGGCTGGCAAACACTGGCACTTGAAATTCAAGGGCTGAATGTTTTCCGCACTGAGAGCAAGAATGAGGGAAAGAATGAACAAACACCAAACAGGCAAGAGTTCTCTTGTGCATGCCAGTGTAATCTGCCAGGTCCTACTTAGCAGGCTGTGTTGGCACAGATTCATACATTCTAGGTTTATGTAGCTTCTTCTTGTCTGCTCACATTTTCTTATGTTGCCTGCTGTTACATTTTCTTTGATCTCTATCTCGGTATTATTTAAAGATTGAACCTACCCTTGCTTTAATATGCTTGGTCCCCATTTTTGTTCCTTTTCTTGCTCTAGATAAATGTTATTTCTCAGAACTTCGAATTATCTCAAAATAAAATAAAACAACAAAGTTTTATGATGCTTAACTCCCATCATACATAGTACATTTTCAGTACATGATAAAAATATGAATTTTCCACTTTATGACTTAGGCAGGGCTCTTCTGGACCACAGTAGGTCATGAAACCATATTTCTGACATGCCCAGACAAGCGTACCTACATTATGCCTTACTGACCTTTTCCTTAATAGCTTCCAGTTATGGAGCTGCCACAACAGTCCTACATAGCCAATTTCCATGTTTCACCATTCTGATGATTAGAGTTACCATAATCTCTAAAGACTGCTCCAAATAAGCTGCATCTTGCCTTCCTTTCATAGAAAACCTCTGTATTTGCTATCAATCTCTTTAACTTTTCTCCTAATTCTTCCCCCCACCTCGATTAGTCCTCTTGTTTTCTCCTGGATTATGTCAAATCAATCTGTTTGCTATTGCAAGCACTCCATGCAAAACTGGCTACATATCAAGGCCTCACCTGAGTGACAAAAAAATAACTCTTAGGAGGTGTGTGACATGACATTAACACACTTGGAGTTAAAGCTTGCTGTTTTGTCTGCGCTGTCCAGTGGTTGATGTGTACATATCCTCTCTGTGTTACAAACTTAGGTCTCATCTCTTTTTCTCTTGCATGGCTGCATCACCAGTTTGTATTTGTTTTCAGTTTCTCTTTACTCTGTGTAGTGGTTTGAGCCTGTCTTTATCGAAATATATCTTGTTGATATAAATCTTTCCAATTTATCGGGTTCATTTTGGATTCTGATTCAGTCCCTCAGCCTGCTTGCACTACCCTCTCCTTGTGCTGATTTTACAAGTATATGTTCTAGTCCATCATCCAAGACATTAATGAAATATTAAATAGAATTTGGTAGTCAATGGATGCAGCAGAGATGAGTAGGCAGTTCAGGGCCCAGGGATGTGGCACGATTTTCTAAATAGCGCAGGAAACCATTACTATTTCATTTTTTCTTCTTTCCCCTATAGCTGGAGACAGTGGACTTTCTGGTAGGGATGCAAAACTGCCAGACAGATTTTATGCATGCTTCGCATCCAAAAATCATTTAAAATCGCAGTAAACACCTTTGTCTTCATGTTATAGATGCAGAGGGCAAATGCAGGCAGCTGGTCAATGACAGAGCTAGTGCCGGCAATGCACCTTCCCTCGCGAGTGCCGGGGGCTCCCTCTGCTGGTCTGCCCTGCTTCTCACGGTGTCTGCCTTTCCTGTGTTTCTGTGTGCTCCACAGACAAGTTGGTGCAGTAAAATCAACTTTATGCATCGAATAGGCATGTTCTCTGCCTTGAATAGCATTACTCAAGTGCCCATTAATTGGTTAGTGATGCTGACATTGCTAACAGCAGAAAGAGAAGACATAAAAAGGGAAATCATCTAGAATTATCACAGTATCACGTAAAACCCTTTAATTTCATCTCTTGCCGCTCCCCAGATGTAAGTGGGTGATGTATAGCACCCCTGTGGGTGTGTTGTGTCCATCTCATCTCCCCTATTTATTACACACAGACGAGAGCTCAGTACTGCTATTTCATGACTATTGATTCAAGATAAGTGAATGTATCAGAGCACATGGATTTTTCTGTTGTCTTTCAGCTCCTCCACCAATTGCAGCAGGAAATATGTTTTGGGCTTAAATTCAATGCTGAGGATTTGAAGGCTGGGGGGAATTGCTCTCCTTTCAAAACAAGTGATAGTAAAGGCTATGGACCTTTCTCTCTGCCTTAGTTGTTTTGAAGTTCTGCTGTTCTACTCTTGTATAAGAAGGAAAGGAAAAAAAGAAAGCCTTGCCTATCTAGTCTGTCTGTTTCTGGGTAAAATTAAAATTCTTTTTATCTGAGCGGCAATACTTTGAATCTCAAGATTAAATGAATTTCAGGAATGAATTGGCTGTTAAATAAGAAGGGTTGTTATTATTTTAAAATCAGAATTAGAATAGATTGAACTAGAATTCACCTCAGTGTTTCCAGGTACAAACATATATTGCAACAGGTATTATGATACTTCATAACTCTTAAGGTCTTCTGGGACAAAACCAGGCTTAGAATGGGGAAAAAAAACCCCAGTGATCTGACTGATACAAGTTTTCAAAGATTTCTCCTCTCAGGCTATGAAGAGTAAAGATTTAACCCTGATGCTAAAACTAATCCCAGGTACTGGAATCTGTGGCAGAATTTGCATTCCTCAATGCCAGGGAAATCTCTATAATGCCTCCCTTCCCCCCCTCCAAAAAAAAAAAAAATGGTTAGAGCAGTAAGACGCTGCTTAGAAATACAGTTGAGAAAAAATAACGCATGCCTTTTGTGCAGCATCACTACAGTAGTCTGCAGGTGCTAAATTACAGCTCAACCTTTTTCAGCCAAAATTTCAATGCAGAACAGTTGTTCTGGTGTCCTCAGCCAGAGAGCAAGAGAGTCCATGGAGGGATGTAGTTCAGAATTTTCTTTCTGTGGTGGAGCCAAGCAGAGTTGATATATAGCTCTGATTTGTAATTTTAAGGTTGCCCTTTATTGCTTAGTGCACTGAACACTGAGGAAAATCACAAGAGAGCTAAAACACCAACCCTCTCTTCTGTTTCGTTGTGGGATATTATTGGAGGACTTCTGGGAGTCTCTCCAGCCCTGAGAGAGGAGACTGCTGCCAGAATTGACCTTAACAGAGACACAGATCTGCTTTTCAAAGGGCTCTGTGTGGGGGGTGGTGCAAGTAAGTTCAACAGAAGTTTCAAGGTTTTCATGTGTATTCTGAAGTGCAATATAAAGGTCAGTGATGACCTTTCTTCCTGCTTGCTATGGGGAGATGGATGTAGATGCAATATCCTTTTCCTATTCTGTTGGGCTCTTCATAATTACTACAGGCATTTAATTTAATGAATAAAGGGGTTCAAAACACCTAGTCCTCTTTCTGCAGACAATTTCCCCTCAAAAAATGTTTTTGTTCTTGGAAATGTGAGAATGAAGTGGGACTTCAGGAAATTGTTTCTGTTATCAGAAAATAATTGCTAAGTTATTTTATCCTAAAACTTGCTAATTTATTTTAACCTAGTTCAGGGAGCCTATAGCCAAACCACCAAATTCTTCCTACCAGCTTTGTAAACAGCCTGACATGCAACAATCCTTTTCCTGATTTGCAGATCACAGACAGCAGAAGAGGCTTGGTAAATCAGTTGTAATCCCAAAATGAGTCTGTTATTTCACTCCTTCAGTTTTACCTGAAATGCTACTGAGGGAGAAGGGACAACTGAGGATGTTGCTGCTGCTGACAAAGTATGTGCCAGGGGCAGATGTAGTATTCTGTTTGCTTCACAGCTGGGAACAATAAATACAGTCCTGAACTGCAGGGTGGGAAAATGTCACTGTATCACTACCCCTTCTCAGAGTTTACCAATGCTGGGCTTTGTGAACAATACAAAGAAAAAACTTCTACCTCACTCTCCTTTCCCCTCTAAATTTCACACCCCATTTAATTTGGTTGTTTCACCAACTTAATTGTAACTTGCTCCAGTCAACAGCAAGAAAAACTGTTTTTTACCAGACTTCCCAGTGATGCTGCCTCTCAAAACCAGGGAGGCTGATGTATTCAGTATGCTGGAGGGCAGACAGTGGCCAACCTGATCTTCTTCCTGTGATTTTGATCCTTTTTCTTAGTGAACAGGGACATGCCTACCCTAACACATGCCTACACAAAGCTGGAGTGTTTTGTGTATCCACACTGAATGAAATGCAATAAAATTCATAGGAGACTTGTCCATCCTGCACAATCTGCCTTCTTTTTTTTTTTTTCATTGTTTTGTTGCTGGTTTGTTTGGGTTTTTTTGCTTTGCTTTAGGTAGCAGTCTAGCTGGGAAGCAATATTGCCAGGATTTTCTATAGGAAACTTCTAGGATAAATATTTCAACATTCACTGAATGTTGAATGAACATACAAATTCACTAAGTTGAATTTGTACTTGGATTTTGTGTGCTCCACATTTTGAGGCCACAACCTGGAAAGCAAAGGACTGCTGGAGTTTGGATGAAACAAAGTAATCCCTCTGTCACTTGGTCATCTCTTCTGTTTCGGAGACCCAGTACTGTTTTCAAAGCAGTGTCCGGCAATAAAGAGGAGAGGTCTGACACTGCATCTGTCCTAAGTTTGCCTAGTGTTGAGTTGCTAGTGGGTTATGTGACTGTCTCATTCACACTGTCTGAATATGGCTGTCTTGGGGTTACAACTGCTTGCTCTTCCTGGTTGATGCTGCTGTGGTGTAAGGAGATTGGGGGTGTGATGCTGTTGAGGGTTGTAGGAAGTACAACACTTATAAGGCTTGGTAATGCCTTGGCAGTAACTATAGGTTTACACCTATTTGTGTTTTGCACCTAGTGTCTAAACGCAGATAGAAAACAATGTATCTCATTTAGAGCTCTCTTGGCTAAGTGCTACATATTTAGCCTTAAGCATTTTGGCAGTATGTAGATTAATCTGTTGACAGTACTGAAGGTGGCCATGTTAGGCTGTTCAGATGAATTAGGAGGCAAACTGATGTCTTGCCTCAAAATGTTTTGAAAAACTGACCAAGTGCACAAGTTTTAACTGTCATTGACACACTCATCCCTTGCCCATTTTGTGCAAAATGTCTTGCTAGATGAAACTGCATTACAGGGGTCACTCAGGGAGTTCAGAGATATGAACTACTTTTAGACTTCTTCTCCAGCTCATTGGGCACGGGCTCTCTGTCTTCAGAGTCAGATGTGATAGACTTTGTGTATATTTTTTTTTACTGAAAACACACATTTCTGTGGGCACTGTAAGGAAAATTACCGTCCCGCTAATGTTTAAAACCTGATTGCATCACAAAGCCATGACTGAGTACAGTACTTTGTTCAATAATTGCAGTATATCTTTTTCTTTGGAAAGAACACTCTTCAAGAAAACTCTAGTGATAAAAGGAATGTCATGGAGTTTATTATTCTCCTGCATCTCAAGTTTCCTTTCCTCTGTCCCTATTTACAAAGGTGAACTTATTTTACTGGAGAGGATTCAGAATGGCACAAGCAGGTTTTTCTTCTAAGCATGCAGGTCTACCATTTTTGGTTTAATAAACCTGTTCTGAGGAGACTGTGCAATGACACTAATGATTCTACCTGTTAGAACTGCTTTCTCTTTAATCTTTGAGCAGTAGCCTATAGCTGAGGTTAAAGAATTATTTCCGTTTTAATCTAGGTCTTCCATTGCCTATTAATATTTGCTTGATGTTTAGATCCCACAATGAAATAGTCTCCCGCCTTCAGTAGATTCTCAGGCAATGTGACTGCTTAAGGAAGGGTTGAAGTTGGTTGAAAAAACAATTGTTCAGGAATTTCTTGGAGTACCTTCCTCCATTTTTGATTTAGCTCATTTTAAGACTTAAAGAAATCGTCAATGCACTCTATCTAATAAATTGCTAAGTTTAGTATGTTATAGGTTTACTTGTTCTAAAAAAAACAAGTGGGAATTTGTTTTTTCTTTTCCCTGCATCATTATGAAAGGGGGATGTTGAACGAGGGAGGGGGAGGGTGATTCTTTTTCCTAAAGTGATTGACACACAAAAGAACTGGCCACAGCCCACATTCCGGATTGATAGCCCTTAGAAGACTGTGCCGGTGGAGGTGATGAGTTTTTTTATCGCTCCTCAGGAAACAGGAGGACTCCATTTTTGCCCTGACTCAGGGAGGGTGTGTGTGTGGAGCTGTGAGAAAAACTTCTCCCTTGAATTTAGAAGGACGGCAAAAACTCATGAAACAAAAAGAAAGAATTTATTCAGCATGCTGGGTCTAGTCTCACACCGAGTTCTTCAGGGAGAAAAGACCCCTTGGGTTTAAATTTCATGTATTTTATAGTTTTACAAAATCCCACTTTTTTCAGTTAAGCTTAATATATTCACTTTTACCAAAAAAGGTTCCTTTTCTCTGAAAAGGGGCTTTCCCTTCTTTCTAATTGGCCACTGGCCATCCCCTGCCAAAAGTGATGGATCTTCCTTTGTTCTTAGCCCAAAGAGAGAAAAGAAAGCCCTGTGTACCAAAGTCTCACATGGCCCCGAAAGATTTTAATTTTTAGGAATTTTTTATTTCCCTTAACCGGCCAAAAAAGACCCTGACACCCAAGTCCACTCTGAGACTTGGATATCTTACAACTTCGCGATACGCCTATAAATCCATATTTTTATTTCTCATAGAGGGATTTCTGTGGTTCATTTTGTTTTTGGCCAAGTCATCTGGCTGCTTCTGGCTCTGGTTCGCCTCCATTCTCCTGCGCCCCGTTCTGCCCCCAGCCTGGACTTGTTCAGATTTCATCAGAGAGGCTTGACTCTTCTGCGAAGGAACCTTTGGGGGAGTCCTGGCCGGAGCCAGCTGCCGACAGTGTAAGTTTGTGGGGAGAGCCCCTTACCCCCACCGACCGTTTCTCCTTCCCCTCCTCGGTGTGGGGGAATCTCCATTTCGGCTCCTCCCACCCCTCATGCGGTGACCACCAGAACCCAACAGCACTCCCTGCTGGTCGTGGTTAGAATTGCGCCAAAAGGCGGAAAGTACTGAACTGTTTCCTTTTGGAAGGGGATTTTTGGGTACAGGATTACTGTTTAGTTGTTTTTGTGTTCTTTTTGTTGTTCTGCCAATGCACATATGTCTTTTAATAAAGGGCTGCTATCTTTTTTTCTTTCACCATGCTTCCTCAGTTGGAGCCTCTTAATTTCATATTTACAGTTTCTTGGAGGGAGGAGCTTGGTCTTCCTCATAATCCTCCTCCTTAGCAAAACACTTCAGTCTCATTGAACTGACGGCATGCACTGAATTTTAAGGTGGGGTATATATGGAAAATAGTTAACAGACAAGAAATATATTTTAAAATGAAGATGTTATTGATATTGCCTCCTCTAACTTATCTGAAGTTTTTTGCATCTCTGAGGCTATTGTATTCTTGTGCACATATGTGTGAAGCAGTGCAGCATTATGTTCTGTTGCATCTTGGGAAATGTGAAATTCCCTTTTGAAATATAATTCATTCCATCATAGCTACTGCCTATGGTTGCTTGCCACTGTATATCACATTCACATGGTGAAGGCTGGCATGGTCACTCACTCTCAAGTTTTTGCTCTGCAATATGATTTTAATCCACTTCTCCCTGCTAAGAAGGATTTTAAAAAGTAACTAAATGTAGGAACTACTAAAAGTCATTAGACGCCAAATTTCTTACATTTCAGCACTGATCATTCTCATTTTTGATAATTCTTAAAGTAGGAGATTACTTATATAAGATGGAACAAGAATAAATCTTGGATGGTTACTTGATTACTTATATAAGAGGGAACAAGAATAAACAAGTAGGAAAAAAATTTTCACAGAGATTGAGAATAGTGTGGGAGCATCAATTCTTTCTTCTTTGCTCTATTGCCAGTTTGGTGTTTTGTCTTTGTGCTTTTCTGAGAGAGGAGTGTCTTTTATTCACGTAGTTCACCTTGTTCTGATTGACAAGAATTTGAAGCTCTCAGAAATATAAAGATTGCATGCTATCCAACTTTTATTTCTTCCAGAGGCAATAATATTCATTACCAAAATGCAGCATGTTCTGTCTTGTGGCTGATCTCATTCACTGGGACTCAACTGTGTTTTCATCCCATTGTCCTTCCCCCAAATCTCCAGGAGGTAGTTTTCTCTGGACTGGGTATCTCTGATGGGAGATACCCATGGATTTCACTTCACTGTGATATTTTTAGACATGCTGCTTTAAAAATTTGCTCACCTACCAATGTCTGATGAGTATGAATTGTGAGGGAACATATGATCTCCCAGTGACAGATACTATATTTCCCTGACCTAAGAGCATCTCAAAGTGCTATTCTCATAAATAAGCCCAAGTGCCAAGTCAAAATCTAACAGTGAGTTAATCCTGGTTAGTACACTTGGTTGAAAGAAAGCCTTCTTTAGTCTAAATGTACCTTTCTGACTCAATACTCTGATTTTCTGTACACCTCTATACAAACACCCATTATAGTTTTTCCCTCCTCTCTCCCACTCCCAGTTTAATTTGCTGCTATCTTTTATAGTGGATGACACTTCTATTGCTCTTAAAACAGCTTTGATGCTTATGTGCTAAGGTATTTTTCAAATTAAGGAATTAAAGCACTTTTGTAGGTAGGAGTCAAATTTAGCAAACAAGTTATTAAAGGAACTTTCAGCTTATGACATGTATGAGCATAATTGCTGGGATAGATTCTGCAAAGCTGGGCAACAAGCGCCCTCTGCAACAATCATATATTTTTCACTTAATTACAGTAACACTGTATGGATCCAAGGGCAATTCTTTCCAGCAATAAAATATTTATTGACTCTCAGCTTCAGGTGAATAGGTACATTTTTAGTGACATTCTATTGGGATATGCAGAAATCCCAGCAGAAATGCTATATACTGAGATGTGGAGGATGGGAACTGTGAACTAGAATGTTGCTTTCTTTCTGAATCTGATTGAAGACATACATTTTTTTAATATCTAAGAAGGAAATGAGGTCTTCTTTTTGTCTGTTTTTAATGACAGTGTGTTTTTTTAATAGTTTTTGTTTAATTTTGTTCTGAACTTCCATTATAAGAGCAATGATAACACAGTACAATAAAAAAGTTTCAAATATAAAATAGTATTGAAATGAAACATACAAATGTTTTGATGTTAAAACAAAAAATTAGGGGATATTTTGCAGACCAAAGTCCTATTTTTGCAAGATACTGAGTTTGAATTTATCTTCATATCATGATATTGAAAAATTTATTTTGAAAAGTTTCTGACAAATGACTGCTCAGCATCCCAAAGCAGTATCATATGTTCCTTCTTCCTCATTTCAGTATTGAAAGCTAGGTTTTAACTAGGAAAAAATCCAACGGAATATATTAAGATTTCACACATCAGGTAACTTATTTTGAATCTGACCGTAATTGTGGGTGTTGAGTGCCTGAAATTATGGCTCTGAGTGAAGCTCCTCTCAGGCTGTAATTCTCATTTAGTCTATTGTCGCTTCATAGAGTAACACCTGCTCCTTTCACTTAGTTTTCCTTCTTTTTAAAATGAGATTTGATAAAATTCTCCAGATTTTTTAATCTTTAAATTTTCTTTTAGATTTTATAACAATAAACTGTTTAACTTCTGAAAACCCCTCTATATAAGAAGACTTCATTCATAACATTTAGATAGTACAGAAACATAATTAAAATACCTAATTTAGTTAATTATTCTTGAAAACTTAAGAAAGACTCTTCTTTGCTCCAGAGTCTTCTCAGACATGTTACTCCAAAATCCTCATTACCCTCCAGATAAGCTTTTGTTATTGAAGTGTGTTATAAAATTATATATATGTAGTTTCAATTTCAAAACAATGAGTCTCATCTGAAAGCAGCAGTTGGTAGGAGTTTTTCTATTCTCTTTAATGCAATAGAGAATATGTGACCAGCTCTAAAAATAAATGCACTCGTCTTCTGCATTTAACCCTCAAACTTGAAAGCTAAACCTGTGAATGCCTGGGTGTTTAGCCTGCAGTTTATGGATAGTGGAAATCTCTGCACCTGTCTGTGCACAGTCGGATGGGAAACTCCCAGCTAGCACTTTGCTGACGCAGGGATGTTTGTAGTGATTTAGGGGTGGTTGTACCTCTCTCTAAATTGGATAGATGCATTTTCTGGGGGCAAAAGAATTGAGCCAATGAACTGAAGTTTTCAAGATAACAAATACTACAAAAACCTTTGCAAGGCAAAAATACCAAGTAAGAATTAAAGTCCAGAAATGGTCACTTAATGTAAACAATGACTTTTTTTTCCCTTAAAAAAAAATCTAAATGAGAACAGCAGTAATTTATAGGGAAATAAATGATTTCTACTTCATTAAGCAACTATGATACCTTGATGAAAATGTATAAATTTGTATTTTAGATAATTCTGGAATAGCAATACGTAACTACAAATTAGAAACTTTTTTCCAGGCAAGGAAATAGCTTTGACATTCATCTCTAGATGAGTATCCTTTTCTGACTAGGAGTGGTAAAGCTCCTAGAGTTTGAAGAATTCTGCTAAGAACTTAAAAGAAATCAGCATTTTGGTCTTGGTGTGCATCATGAATGAGTGCTTTAAAGAATTCTCTAAGTGACTTTAAAACACTCATTCACAACAGTGTGGTACAGCTGTTTCCAAATTACAGCTGAAATCACACATGCTGTCTGAAACCTGCAGTTAGAGAGCCCCTGTGGTCCATTTGGTCTGGTGGAAGGTGTCCCTGCTCGCTGTGGAGTGGGTTGGAACTAGAGGATGTACAAGGTCCCTTCCAACCCAAACTATTTTGTGGTTCTATGATTACTATTTAGTTTTCTGTGACAACAATCGAAATCCTGTTATTTAAACATAGTAAAATATACTCATTGAGAGGAGAAAACAGCCTTTAGCCCTTAATCTTGCCAACAGCCTAATCATTTGCTTTCCTTGGTCTCTGGAGAAGCATGTACTGCTTTTTGGACATGTGAGCTGGCATCGGTTTTTCAGAAGCTGCCATTGCACCTGTTGCCTGAATAAATTCCCATTGAATTATAAAGAAGATGTTGCTGTAGTATATCTGTCAGGAGATACAATTTTCTGGCAGGACTTTCTGCCTGCCTGCTAACTCCATATGGTAATGTGTTTGGATACTTGTTAAAAATCTATGGTTGATCATAGTTTAGGGGCAACACTGAAAGCCTGATTAAGTCAGGAGACATAGTTCACTGTGAGGGGATTTTCATAAACATAAACATATTGCTCCAGGATATATAAGCATCTTTTCTCTCTTCCTATGGCCCCCCAGTCTCTTCCTCATCAGCTATTAAAATATACAAGCCAACAGCCTTATATATCTGGACACGTTCAAGGGAATAAATCTCAGCATAAAAGGGGCAAAGGGATAATTGTTCCCATGGTAATACATTTAGAGTGCATGATTCAGAAGCAAAGATTGGTCTTATTGTTACTGTCACACCAACTGCTGTCAAGTCACATTCAGTGTTCTGTATAGTTATTGGAAAAGTTAATTAATCTAAAGGAAAACTTCTTTCACATGGACAAGGCTAATCAAAAGGTTGCTATTTATGGCCTTGTCTATGAACAGTTGCATCATGGACCTGGTTTTAGCTGCTCTTATTTAATATATAGAGGCTTTTTCAAGAATTCATTGAAAGGAAACAGAAAAAGTGTTTAATCACTGCTATCTCTTATTTTCTTCTAAAATAAAATGGCATTCCACTACAGATTCTAGCAGTGACTGCAATGGAGACCTTCAGCATATTTCAATACTTAGAGTAAAGGGCTTTCTTTTTTGTAATTTAGATAAAGTGAAAACAGTTAAGTGGAAAAGAATCTTTGACTAAGTATGAAAGCTTTTGCTTGATTTATATTTACATGGAAAATATTTTTTATGGGCAGTCCAGAGGTATCTTCTATCCCATTGCCTTTTCTTTGCTATTAGCTAGTATTGGATGCTTGTGGCAATGACTGATGGGTGCAGAACAGTATTTTTTCCTACTTTTCATTCTCTGAAGTGCAGGAACTTCGTAAAGTTTTTAATAGCCCTTGATGGACTTCCTGTTCAGGTTTTGAGTTTATGTATTTCTTATGTAAATCCACATTTTCTAATTTATCCTTCCAACATCTTGTGGTACTGAATCCCACAATATAATTATGTCTTTTCTTAAAAAAAATCCTACCTGATTAATTCAGGATAAAATGTTGACACAAAAGCAAGTGGATATAAACTAGAATTAATATACTTAAGTTTAGAAATTAGAAGAACGGTGCTAGTAATTCCAGTCAGACTTTTAGGGGTAGTCTGAAGAAGGTACACGAGAAGTTGTCAGAACCATTATAAAATGTATTTTTAGGTGACCGAACTTAATGAACCAGGTATTTTCCTACAAGAAGTTCCTTTTTTTTCTCTCTAGCTTTTAAATCAGTAATGTATCTTTCTTTCTACAAAACATGAAAAATTAGGGAGCACAGCTCCTGTTAGCATTAATTACAGCTGTTACAAGGTCTAAAGACTGTTAGGAAAAAGCTCTTAAAAAGCATTTGTAACTTGTAAAACAAGGACTGATCTGTTGTTGCCATTAAGAGTCTCATTTTGGAATGCCCTATCTTGCAAGTTGTGGAGACCTATTATGTAGGAAACATCATTTTGGCACCCTGAAAAATTGCCAATTGAGTTTTAGTGTGTTCCCTTCAGTCTTTTGTTGTGGACACAGGAACAAAGTCATAATTTACTTGAGGGCATTTTTATTTCCTGCCTCATCAAGATGAAGTCTGCTGTATTTAGCCTTTCAATTGCCTAATTTCTAAACACTTCTCGCAAACTCTTTAATTAATTGGCAGGCTACACACAGGCTGGAAGTAATTGAAGATTACTCTTAATTTTAAAAGCACGCTTTTGGTGGATGGTGTAAAATACGTATGCAGATTAGAGGCAAATATAAACAATAATTAATGTGCAAATGCAAACAGTGAATTGATGGAGCAGATCATCCTCCAGTACAATCACACAGCACCCACAGGATGGACAAGGGATCAGACCCAGACAGCACAGGTTTAGGAGGGGCAGGTCCTGTCTGACCAACCTGATCTCCTTTTATGATCAGGTGACCCGCCTGGTGGATGAGGGGAAGGCTATGGATGTGTCTGTCTAGACTTCAGCAAAGCCTTTGATGCCGTCTCCCACAGCATTCTCCTGGAAAAGCTGGCAGTCCACAGCTTGGACAGGGGCACCCTGTGCTGGGTTAGGAACTGGCTGGAGGGCCAAGGCCAGAGAGTGGTGGTGAACAGGGCTGCATCCTGTTGGCAGACACTCAGTAGTGGTGTCCCCCAGGGATCAGTGTTGGGCCCAGTTCTGTTTAATATCTTTATTGATGATTTAGATGAGGGGATAGAGTCCACTATCAGCAAATTTGCAGATGACACTAAGCTGGGGGGGGGGTGTCGATCAGCTGGAAGGCAGGAAGGCTCTGCAGAGTGACCTGAACAGACTGGAGAGTTGGGCTGATTCCAATGGGATGAGGTTCAACAAGGCCAAGGGCCAGGTCCTGCACTTTGGCCACAACAACCCCTTGCAGCGCTACAGGCTGGGCACAGAGTGGTTGGAGAGCAGCCAGGCAGAAAGGGACCTGGGAGTTTGGATTGATAGGAAGCTGAACATGAGTCAGCAGTGTGCCCAGGTGGCCAAGAAGGCCAATGGCATCCTGGCCTGGATCAGGAACAGTGTGGCCAGCAGGTCCAAGGAAGTGATTCTTCTCCTGTACTCAGCGCTGGTGAGGCCACACCTGGAGTACTGTGTCCAGTTCTGGGCCCCTCAGTTCAGGAAGGATATTGAGGTGCTGGAGCGGGTCCAGAGAAGAGCAACAAGGCTGGTGAAGGGACTCAAGTACAAGTCCTATGAGGAGAGGCTGAAGGAGCTGGGGCTGTTCAGCCTGGAGAAGAGGAGGCTCAGGGGAGACCTCATCACTCATCAACTCATCAACTCATCAACTACCTGAGATTTAGGTTAGATATTAGAAAGAATTTCTTTTCAGAGAGGGTAATCAGACATTGGAATGGGTTGCCCAGGGAAGTAGTGGATTCTCCGTCCCTGGAGGTTTTTAAGATGAGACTGGATGTGGCACTTAGTGCCATGGTCTAGCAACCGCAGCGGTAGTGGATCAAGGGTTGGATTGATGATCTTGGAGGTCCCTTCCAACCCAGCTGATTCTATGATTCTATGATTTGGAAGGTGTGCAGAGTTCCTCTGCTTTTCTGAACCGCCATGTTCTCTGACAGCCTTTAGGCTGGAATAGAGCTCTGTGGCTTCTGCACCCAAGCAAAGGCTCTGGGAAGGTGGAGGATGGTGACAGACTTTTTGTTGATAATGAGGTAACCCACAAACCAAAGGCATTCCCCACCTGACAGTTACCCAGCCAAATTCCACCTCTCACAGACACACTCTGTCTCCTCTTATTGCCAGCTGAAATAAATCAAATGCTGGAATAAGTCAGCATAGCCAAGTTAACATTTCTTTGTAGGATTGCAGCAACTACTGAGCAGCCTGGGCCTGCAAAGGCACCTAGCCTCTTGTCAGGAAGATGGATTATTATGTAGCTATAATAAGATTCTGACTTAAACCAGTATAAATCAAATTGGAATCAGCCCCTATAAAGTTGACTGGTTGAAACTGTTGATTTTTATGTTCTATTTCTTTACATGCTTTCCTGCAGCATGTCCTGAGCTAGGTATGTTTTGTCCATGCAGACTATTTATTTATTGGTTTATGGAGTGACCTGCATCTTCAAAAAATTGTTTTGATTAAAAATCCTAGATAGTTTCCTCCTATTTCAAGGTCTGAGCAGGGCTAAAAATGATTCATACTGCACATTAAATTTGGTATTTCTGCAGGTGTAACCATGTAGTGCTTTAGTAATTTCCATGTTTTTCCAAGTTTGATTCCCCTGCAATTGCTTACAGAAATGATTGAAACTTTATCCAAGTAATCATGTTGTAAATATTTAAATGACACCTACTTGAATAGCATCATGCTGCCAAATAGTTTTGAAGATGTTTCTGTGCAACCTCAGCAAAAATTAGAGTGTGTGTGATATTCTGGTTCTTGTGTGTAATATTTGGCTGAGGTAAATTGGTAGATTTTGGCTGAGTTCTTTCTTTAAAATTTCTTATATTTTCTTGGAAGTGCACAGTCAGACATTAAGCTTGTGTTTGAATAAAACGTTGTGTTGATTTTTACAATTTATCTGTTGAGAATGCAAATCAAAATCAGAATTACAGGAAATTTATGTATTATGTCTATTGCACATAGGGTAAATTTTCACACCTTCTTCTATAAGATTCATCAAAGCTTTATTTTGGAGGTTTTTTTCTGTGAGATAATGGATGCTATATAAGAAGAACTTCTTTTCAAGACTTGCAATTTTTTATACAATGGTTTAGCAGAAAGGATGAAAATTAGTAATTGCTTGTGCAGCTTGTTGAACAAAAAGTGTGCGTTCTGACTGGAAATGAAACCAGGACACAAAAATAAAAGTAGGGGACCATGATGATGCATCATATAATGTGACATTGTAAATTCCACAAAAAGAATATACTTTGAAGAGTTTCTGAAGTAAGTTTGTCTCCACTATCAATACTAAAATTGATTCTTGTTTAAAAGGAGAGGTGAAAATATTGTAGTTTTCTCTTTTAGTTCCAAGAAAATTTAAAAAGTGACCAGAATTATCTAAAGCCTTGTAACTGCGATTAGTTTATTAGAGTGTATATATTAGTCATTAAATTAGTCATCAAATTTGAAAACGAAGCTATGAAGTCTTAATCACAAAGTGAATTTTTAAATCTGTATTTAATTTCAGACCACTGTGGTTGGATTATAAAAAATTATGAGTCATTGCATTAAAAACTTGGATTCCCTTTGACAAGGCACCCAATAAAAACTGTTTTGTTAGCAAATTTAATACCAGAATATCTGAAAATCTATAGAGGTGTATCGATGAACAATATCAAGATAGAAAGATAAATCACCTGAATTACTCACTGGGCTAATTGTAATATTTAGGTATTTGTTAACTGGCTGTTGTCCTAATTGTAATATTTAGCTATTTGTTGACTGGCTGTTGTCCTGTCTTTTGCTCTGATATAAAAATCTGAATTTTTTTTACATGTATGGATGTTTTGTCAGTTATAGTATGATTTTACTGGACCTGTCAACTTGGAGACTGTAGTAAACTATATTTTACCCAAACACATTTTCTGTCTGAGTTGGCTGCGAATCAAATTATTTTCTTATCTTTGTGCCACATCTCTTTAAATACAGTAGCTGTTTCGTATCCTTTCATTACTACAGTCTTTTTTACCCTCTTGTTCTCCAGTTTCTGGAGGAAGGACATCTGCCTTGTAATGATCTACGTATGTCAAACATTATGAATGTTCTTTTTAAAGTGCTTTATTCGAGGTATCCACTTTCCTTTATTTCACATGAGAGTGGCATGGCTTAGATGGTTTGTGTGTTATGCTCACTTGTGGTCTACTTCTCCAACATCGGATATCTAATCTGCTGCAAAATTCACTGGAGACAGTTTATCCAAAAGCCCTGTTTACCTCTTGATAGATTTGTTTTCCAGATGTAGAAATAACATGTAGCTACGTGCATTGCTTTGCTTTGAAAAGGTATTTAGAAACTATCAATACTGATGAATTAGAACCCTTCTGCAAGTTTGTCAGCTTGACAGTGTTGGGGATGGATTTGCAAATTAGAGTGCCTGGGCATCTTGTTTGCAGTTCTGTTAGTGGCATTGGGGAATCAAGGATGTTACTTACTGCTGGTTTTTTCAGTATATCTTTTCTTTCATTTTTCTCATTATTTTCTTATTCAACCAGAGAATTTAGGCAGTATCATTTTAGCTGTCTTTGGTTGTATCTTCTCTGGCCCCTTATTCCCTCAGATGTAAGGCACAATTAATCGTCCTCATTCCCTGTTGCAGACGCTTTAACATTCAGAAATTGACAGATTCCTTTATAACGTTATTTCATTTTGGGTCTTAGTTTCAGGATGCATGATATAGCCTATCAGGTTTACTTGGAGAATTGTTCCAAGACTAGATAAGACTCAATCAAATTTTGGGTTCAAAACCTCCTTGTCAGCAGGAAATGAACAACCACCCTTAGCATACTCAGGCCATTTGTGTCAATGAGAAATTAATCAATTCTTCAGCAGCAGAGGTGGCACAAGTACTGTCCCAGTTTCAAAATAGGTTTCAAGCACTCTGACATTATTTAAAAAAATAATAATTGAAAAGGCCAGCCTGATGCCTACTGCTCAGGCAAATAAGATAGCAGGCTCAGAGAGGAGGATTATATGTCATGATCTGACTTAAAAATCTCTGTTTTTCTCTGAGGTTGCACTAGCACTGTTAATATTTTCAGTATGCACAGGCCGAGGAACAAATTAACATATTTTCCCAGCTTTAGAGACTGATAAACAATTCTTTTGTGGACTGTCCAACACACTGTGATCTGCACACCACGGATGTCAGTCTCTTCTACTTCCCATTTCAAAGTCAGCAGCAAAACTGGTGGCATGCAAATTGCAGGCAGTGTTAAAATGTTCCTGTATAAATAGCTTTCCTGGTCAGTGTCCATATATATGAGCATAGTTCAGAGGATTACATGGCTTTTGTGGAATAATTTATTATATGGATTTCATTTACTGCTCATGTTTTCCATCTGAGCAGGAGCTGCAAACGTTTTTTTTCTTAGACTTTTCTGCAATTCAAAATATTGGGCTGATAGTTTTCTTTCATTTTAAAGAAAGACTCATCAGGGAAGACTGGTTGATGGGAAGTGAATGTAAGTTATGGGTCATATCGAAGTATTCAGGAGAGCTGAAGTTCATAAACATAGGGTCAATCTATGTGTACTCTTTGATGTTACTGCGATGCCTGAATCTGCCTAAAGAAATCAGGCTGTTCCTAGATCAGGTTAACAGATGTTTAGTTACAGCTATTTACCTATGCCAACTTACATTAAAAATTTATTGGATAATGTTCAATGGGGGAAAAAAAGATTGTGGCTTAAGCAATTAATTATAATTTAGTTCATAAACATTTTGCAGTAAGGTCTATATTTTCACTCAGTGCTTGTGAAGTATAGCATGCTACATTTTTTGTAGCATAATCCTGATTTATGTCTCTTTGGAAATGCTGTGACCTTGGTTTCCCAGGTAGTAGATGATCAGCTGTGGATAGTGCTGCAGCTCTAAAGATCAACTTTATATTTTCCCTCTGTTTCCATTTTAATTGCTCTTTACCATGCAGCACGCATATTTAAGTTTTAAAAACTAAGGATTCAGGCTTATGCACATGTATAATGTTCTATTTCTGCTGCTGCTGCCTTGGGATGATGTTACCTGGTAGATACTCTACAGACAGTATGGGAGTCATTGGTGGTGGTTTTGCTGTGCTATACTGCTCTCATTGGCCTCTGCAAAAGTTACATTACTATGCTCAGTGCTGACATCATTGTCAGGTGCAGTGTGGGCTCCTCTCCAGCCTTCTCAAACCTCCTCTTTGCCTGTGTTTAAAGCCTTATAATTTCAGGGGGTTTTAATTCCACAATGAACTGGCTGTCCTCTTAATCAGTGTGGTGACCTTCACCATTCCCATACAGGATGTTTCAACAGAGGTGAATTTCAGGAATTTAATTTGAAAGATAGTGATATCACCCTTTCTTACTTGACCTTATCAGGGCTATTAATTTAATGAAAACACAGATTAATTTTAATTTTTAATAGGCCCATCCTCACACATAATACATCACTCCCATTCCCAAGCACCATACATTCCACAGTTAATAAGAGTAAACTTAGAGTGTGCATACAGTGAAGCAATCAGCTGGGTTACTTCTGACTTGAGGTTTTCCATTCCCCGAGGTCTGGTGTTGGGTTCAAATATCCAGAATTTCTTTTTTCTATTGCTTTCTGATGGTGAGTGAATTCAGGTGTGCGGCATAAGAGTACTGACTAATAAACCAAGGACATTGCAGTAAAAATTAAATTTTAATTTTAGGTTAAAGTAAAAATTTATCTCACATTTTCCCTCTTTCACTGTGATTTGGTGGTGATTTGGGGTTTTTTTGTGTGTATGTGTTTGCTTGTTTCTTTTTGTTAAAAAAAAGAAGGCTAAAATAAGATGCTATTCAGATTCTCATCCAACATTCACACAAACCAGAAAGAATTTTTGTCTTAGGCTCTGGATTATTCCCATAAGTAGCTGCACGTGAAATTTGAGTAAGATTATTTCACATAATATACATGTGAAATCCTGCCCTGGTTGGGCTCAATAGCAAAATCACTGATTTCAACGGGGCCAGGCTTTCAGCAAAAATTCATATAATATTTAACCTCTTCCTTCTCCTCCCCCTTCAAAAGCCTTACTATGTTAAAATAAAATACTGATATATAAAAAATTGATAAATAGGTTTTTTGCTCTCCTTGTCAGGAAGGAGACAAAATTCAGTTCTTGACACTGATTACTGATTTCTAAGGTTGTTCAAGTTTTTTATTTTTTTCAACTGCCAAACAATTTTTTTTGTTATAATGTTGCAAAATGTGGAATATGGCAAATTTTCTCAAGAAAAGATGCTCTTTAATATTTGATCTTTGTATACTTTCAGGCCTAATCAACAAGAAGGAAGATTTAATCTTTGACGCACAGATTAATTAAACTTAAGCTAATGAGCTCGAAGTGATGTTCATGTGTTAGAAGAACAGATTCCTTGTTGGTAGAATTGCCTTATTAAGGTTTAGGACAGGACATGCTTCAGTGATCTCAGACCTAGAGGGAGGTTAACAAAGCTTGGGAAGAAGGATATACTGCTGAAAGTGGACATAAAGAATGCCACAAGGACATCTGGCAGAAGTCCCAAGATAAGGAAGAAACTAATAAGGCCAACTGAGTGACTGTGCTGAAATCAGCCCTGACTGGTTAAAAGGTAATTCTGTCAGGGGGAGACCATGACCACTGACTCACAGACCACCGACCCAAAAGAAGAGAAAGACTGAGCATGTGGACTAATTAGCATGAGAAGAGAGAGAATAATTAACAAAAAGAAGATAAAATATTAATTAATTAGAGAACTACGTAACCTGTAGCTAATGAGCAGTAATTCCTTTGTTTGCTTAAATGTATAAATAGTAGAAAGTTCTGATAGTTGGTGTGTTTGATTTATGGAATAACACTGAGCACCCAGGCTTGCACAACTCTGGAATAAATAATCAATATCTCTTTCAAGTGCGTAAATATTGGGTTGTTGCACACGGGGTAACAAATCCGATCTTTGTGGACAACACTAATAAGAGCCATGCCTGGCATGAAAACACCCCTGAGGAGCTGCTGTTGGTCAAGAACCTTTGCTTCTTTTCTGCAATCAACAGATTTATAGCTGATAGCAAAGTTCAGAAACCAAGTCATCAGTGGATTTCTCTACTTAGTAGTAATTGAATTCAGTTGATGTTCATGTTGGCTTGAAGCTGTCTGCCTTGTGTCTTGAATCTCCAAATGTATCTTCCCATACAGATGTCCTGGAATTGAGCAGTGTCTTCACTACTGGAATTTCCTGGAAAATTGTTCCTCTCAATCATTTATAAAATAATTGTAGGACAAAACTATTTTGAATCCTATCTACGACTACCAGTTTACCATTTGGTATCTAATTGGTGTTTATGAGCATAAATACTGTGTCTTACGTCATTAAGTCTCCTATTCTCATTTTATTCTTAATGTCTAATATTTTTGTGTCTGTTTCAAGAGTATGATGTCTTCCTTCTCTATATCTTTATAATTTTTGTAACTTCAGATTTTCTCTCTTCCTCCTTGATAGTTATATAAAAGGGAAAAAGTACAAAGACTTCAGTTGAGCAGCAATTTTGAAGTTTCCCTCTTTTTTAATGATTAATTGTCTGCTATTCATTTTCCTTCTCATCCACATGCAGGATATAAAGATTTTCATCACAGTCTTCTCTTTCAAATTGCTGATTTTGGAAAACTACTTAGTCTTCTAATCTTTCTATGCTAATCTGTGTGGAAAGTAATTTTGACATCAGTCTTTTCAATCTATTTCACTCTCTTTTGCTAACTATGGAGGATTAGAACAATGTTTCATCACTAGCTGAACTACTTTAGAGTTTGTTTGAAGCTAAGAAATGTTAGTTTTCCTCACCAAGTGACATGGTTGGAAATAGGCATGAAAGACTGGATAGAGGCTTCTGGGAATGAGTTATGGATGTACCTTTTTCATTTCACTTGGCATTCGTTGTAGATAACCACAGAAATTAAGTTTTATGCACTAGTGATATTGCTGACTTGAATTATGAATGGATATGATGAACTGTGGAACTTGAGCTATAGCTGTGGACATCAATAAAAATACCAGATAGATGGAAGAGATGCCAAAAGTAAAGGTTCTGCAATAGACAGAAACAGGGAGAGCAGATAGAATTTAAAAACTGTGGCATAGGAAGCAAAATGAACCTTTCTCTCTAAACTTTTCTTAAAATTAAAGTGAAATAGAAGTCTCTGGCAGTTGGGAATTATATATTTAGGATAATTTGTTTGGCCTGTTTTGTTACCTTTGGTGTTTATTTTTTGTTTGTTTGGATTTTTTTTGTTTTTAAACATAGTGCTCAAGATGGGAGAAAGAAATAGAGTGAGGGAGGAGGGAGACTACAAGAATTACATTGAACCAATTCACTACTTGTAGCTATTTTAAAGTGACGAATGAAATTATATTTGTCTTTCAGGCTTTAGATGAAACGCTTGTAGCAACTAATACCTGGATATGTAATTAATCTGCTATTTTTGTCTTTTAAACTGTGAGAAACTAGGTCAGATTTTGAAGACTTATGTATACCCTGTTCCCTCTCCCCTAAAAACCAACCAGCCCAACCCCCCCTCAATCACAACCTCCTTCTTCACTTACATCCAAACACTTTTCCCCCCTGGCTTTTCCCTTTGAGCATGAAGACCTTGCAAGCAGCACAAGTGGTTTCCTCAAGCAACTTTCATCTCACTTCATGTAGTACAAGAATAATCTTTACACTTCGTAAAGATTTCTTTCTGGGTTCAACTTGAGTCTTGACTGAGGCAAAATGAAGAACTGGTTTTCTGCACTCCTGTCTCACCCAGAAATGTCCCTAGTTGTGGCTATAAGTAAGAGTAGTTACTGCTAAATATAAGAAGGCCAGAGAATAGTTCTTGCTTTTAAGGCTAAGTGGTGTTGACTGGCTTATGTTAACACTCCTTAGAGTTTTCTTCATAGATAGCAGAGTCTACGGAGGTTTTCAGTGCATTTAAAAATGGATCTAATGTTGAACTTACAAGGAAACAATGCAAACAATCAAAGGTCTGGTACTCAGATTTGCTTCTTGGATGCCTTTTTATTTAATGGTATGAGCATACATTAGGAGTC
Organism: Corapipo altera; assembly: GCF_003945725.1. Taxonomy (NCBI): domain Eukaryota; kingdom Metazoa; phylum Chordata; class Aves; order Passeriformes; family Pipridae; genus Corapipo; species Corapipo altera. The sequence continues at coordinate 153,159 of NW_020884931.1, forward strand.
CACAAACCCTTGTTAGAGTGTATATGACCCACAGACCCTGAAGGGGATCCCATCCTTTTTAAAGCATCACCTGAGTAGCAGGAAGAATTGGACCTGTCCTTCGTCCAAAATCAAACCCTTAGGGAGAAGTGTTAATGAGCTGTGCAGGGATAAATAATGTTTGCCAAAAGGATGGTTTTATAATACTAGCACTGGAATTAGGTGTTGTGGTGGTTTGAAAAACCTTTTTTGAGGTTAGGTGTTGTGGTGGTTTGAAAAACCTTTTTTGAGGTAGTAATGGTTTGCACCACTGATAATACTCTTACTGGACCAATCAATAATCCACGTGCGCCCTACGGAAATTACATATCCACAGAAAAGGAAGAGAAGGTAGTGAAGATAGTTTAGAAGGTTGGTAGCCATGACCTGAACCAGGAGGAAGCAGGGGGCCAGTGAGCCCCTCTGGGGGCCAAGGGCCAAGGGCCCCCAGACCCCAGACGAGGCTACGGGAGACCTGGTATAGTGTTAAAGCTGGACTGTGTCCCGTAATCAAGAGCTGGAAAAGTTTCCTTGCTGTCAACAGCAGCAGAAGACACTGAAAGTGGCAGCAGAGCAGTCCTAAACAGAGACAGCGATGGCTAAAAGCCAAAAGATAGCCAGTAGCAACGAGATAACGTGAAGCCAGCTGAAAGACGCAGAGATGTTCCTGCAGGAGGGAGAGCTGGCAACAAAACAGAGGTAAACTCAACAGAGCTGGTTTGGGGTAAGACTGCATTATTTTCCCAAAACTGGAGACTCTCTGAAGAGGAGGAGTTGACTTCCAAACCCTTAGGGAGTCCCAAAATGCAGCAGCAGCTAGAGAGAGGGAGAAAGGAGCTGAAAACCCAGAGTTTGTCCTGAGAGCTGAGCCAGGACGGAATGCGGAGGAGGTGGCCATGCCCTCTGCTGCTGCTGTTGCTGTTTCTATCATGCTACCGAGCTGAGACAGAGCAAAATATCTTCGGTAAGACTGAACTAAAAGCTGCCTTCAGTGTTCTAACCCAAGAGGAGTGAAGATCCACAAGGAAATCCCCCAAAGGCTTGGGCTCGGGGATGGAATTTCCACAAGTAAGAACAAAAAAATCCTGACTGCCATACTTAATCTGCTGCCTCAGGAAAATGAAGGACACTAACCAGTGCCACAAAAAACTGAAATGAAGGAACTGTGGCCTGAGAGGTGATAGAAAGATTTTTCTCTTTTCTTCTTCGACTTTTATTGAAGAAGAGGAGAAATTCAATTCAATGTAAATATATATGTGGGTGTAAATAAACCTTTGTAAATATTTTCCCCTTCCCCCAATAACAAATGGTTGTGTTTTGTCTGAAAACTCTCCACATGGGGTGAAAAAGATATCAAGTCCATACCATCACTAAACCCTCTCACAAGGGCAAACTGTGGGAGGAGGGCTTGAACTTAAAAATTAGATTCCTGGGAGTTTCAAACTACCACAGGTGTTTTGAAAGGTTTGAAAAAGCAGAAAGCCATTTATGTAAAATGTATGATAAGTGCACTTAAACCTTTTCCTGGCATAATGATAGCTGTGTGGGAATCTCTGTACCTCATCACTGAGCTGTGAGGAGCCTGCACTGTGACTCACAGGTGCCCAGGATGATGTGCCATCAAAAATTGCATGGAAAATGGATGAAAAGGTGTCTTTGATCATTGATGTGCACTGTATATACAATCCTGGAAACTAACCAAACCACCATGACTAAAGCAACCTTATAATGAGACACATCACGCCATTTCATTCTTCACAGAAAGCAAAATTTTGATGATTGTTAGATCCTGTCTATGGGAACATTTGGTACAGTGCATGATTAATATTAGCTTTGTTACCATCTAAGTCTTTATGAGTCATGCTATTCATCCCCCATGACTAAGCAGCATATTTTTGAGATTTTCTTCTTTAATTTATAAATACAGTGTATAAATATTAATATGCTGAAGAAAAAGTTAAAAAATAACTACTGATGCCTAAAATTTCTTGTGTGAGGGAGAGATACCTGACTCTGAAAATTTCCTTATGAAACAATGACATACAGATATCAGCCAGATAAGAAAAATAAGAAGAAGCAAATGGTATATTGCTCCCTGGGTAAAGTCTTTAAACGTAGCTGGATACTTTTTGATAGATGAGTGTGCTGGTGCACCTGTGAATTATTTTGACTCAGCAAGGAAACAACTGGCTGACTTTCTGTGGCTTTTGGTGTTCTGCAGCTCAGCTACACCATTTTAATTGGGCCCTTCTACCAGTAAAATCAAGAAAGAAAAGCTTGTTTTCATCAAGCTGTGAAAGTTACTCTCAGTCTAACTGGAACTGTGATGTATGAATTGGTTGTAATATACATGTGAATATTATATAAATGTTCTGTTTTGAGGGGAAATGTTCTTTATTGCCTGCCAGAGGTTCAAAACTTTTGACCCTCCCAAGTGATTTCTTGAAAAGTCTTGCAAATATTTCTGATACATTTGCTTCCTAAGAATGCTGAAGAGGCTTGGTTGTTTTTATGAAAAGACAGAAATACGGCGTTAACTGGCTGTGGTTTTGGAAAATATTTTCTGTAATGCTGAATTCTAGAAGAAAGCAAGAAACTGTACTAGAGAAAAACTTTCAAGAGTGCTTGCAGGAGGAAGCAAAATACAACACAACGAAGGAAATGCAAACTATACTACCAACATATGACATCCGTTAAAATGTTGTTCTTACAATTTATGCTGGAAAAAATGTTGTTTATGGAAAGAATTTTAGTGTCACAAACAGAGTGTTTTAAAGAACATCTTTTGCAAGTGTTGGCATTGTCGTCTTCGATCACTGTGAAGCTTTAAATGTGTTTGGACTGAAGTATGTTAGCACAAATCTATGATTTGTAGATTCTGTTTGAATCAGAAACCACTTTGTGAGACAGAGTTGATGTGTCTGAGGGTGAAAAATTGAAGGATGTCGATAGTAATATTTATTACTGAGCTTACTTCAGTTGGCATTTTATAAACTGCTTTATAAGTAGCTGAATTGAAACATCTTCTGGAATAATATTGCTGGAGTATGTTTAGTTCCTTCTGCAGGCTTCAACAATGTCTGTATATAGTAAAAGGCATATAAATCTATGGGTAAAAATATGTAGAGTCTACAGAAAATGAGTGCCTTCTGAGAGGGAGAGGAAAGAAAAAACTAAGCTGATGGAGGCTTCAGAACAGCTCTCTGCATGATTCAGAGATGTCTTGTGCTGTTGCATGTACTTTTCATGTCATACTTTAAAAACTGAAGTCATCATTCTGTGTTTGTCGCAGCAGCGGGCTGTGCCTTCACCACTTCCATCCCACCAGGGTTCTTCAAACACAAAATAGAATGAGAATTTTCTGGCTGAAGGTTGATGGAATTGCAACTGATTCGAGGACTATTGTTTCTTCATGAATCTACCTCAAATCTACCTCCCTGCTCCCCTGGCAGAGATGGAAGAACAGTCTGTTACCCTGTAAAATACAGATTAAAATCAGCAGCATTCAGAAAAGAATTGGGATGATCAAATAACCAGCTTCAGAAGCAGAGGTGCCTGCTGCTCTGTTTACCATGATTTATCAATTCTTCTGCACTTTGCCAAAGTAATTACTTATAAGTAATTAATTTATAAATGAAAGAATGAATTTCTGGGTTGAGAGTATCACTGTGGCACAGTAGGAACAACCAGGCCTTGAATTGCTGGAGGTGGTTAGTTCCTGACATTTTATTTGATATGCCTGTTCTCCTGTTAAGTAAACAGCTAATGGACTGGTTCATGCTTGGGACGGTCACATTAAACAGTGAGACTTAACCCTACAAGGCAGTAACGTTCCCAGGTTGTTTGTGGTTTAGCAAAAAAAAAAAAAAAGGTGTTCTTAGATAATGCTGTGTTTGATTTTGGCTTACATTTTTGAAGGTCAGGTATTTTTGGTAGTACGATGTCTTCACCTGCCTTTACACCATTGTAATTCTTCAACTTCTGTAGCAGAACAACTTTACCTAGGTCTGTAAAGTTGTAGGGGCTGTTTCATTATGACGTTTGAAAGCATCACCACTGCATCAAAGAGGTTCTGTGAGATGCCCAGTACTCTCTTATTTGGGTTCTTGGAGGTAAAGGAACATATCAGTCGTTAGTCCAGTAAAAGCAGAAGGCATTTGTTGGTGCTGTGCCTTCCAAGCAGGAAGTCAGCCTGTCCCACCTTGACTTTTAGGCAGTAAACATTAATCATGTATTCATGTGAGAAAAGTCTGAAATTTTGTGAGAGCATGAATATTTATCAGGTCACAGAAGGATACATGACCAAGCCTGTCTGTATGCTAGCTGAGTAAAATCATAGAATCATACATTCCTTAGCTGGAAAGGACCTACAACGATCATCAAAGTCCAGCTCCTGGCCCTGCACAGGACAACCCCAAAATCACATGGTGTGCCTGAGAGCATGCTCTGTTGCTCTGCTGCAATGGTCTGTGCTTCTGCAACCAGGAAAACCATCAGCTGGTTGCAGGTGATCATGAGCAGAGAACAAGGAGATTTACTTTCCAGTTAGCACTGAATAACCAAAGTTTGATGGAATACACTGGCCAGGAAGAAGGTGCTTTATTGCATAGCATCAGAAAGGGAATCACCACCAATCTGGCATCAGACCAATTGCTGCTGTGTCTTGAGGCACAAATTCTACAGAGGGGTCTGATTACTTAATAGCTCCAAATTCGAATGGGTATATGAGCCTGTGTACATATTGTGCAGTAAGGAGAGAACTCCTTGTATTAGTTGTGTTATTTCTTGCAAGGAGACAGGGCCACGGTGGTCCTAAGAGAATGCTTCAACTGGTCTGAAGCATGAAGGAATGACAACTGCACTCAAACAGCTGGAAATGATTAAAAGAGGAATAATTACCTTCTTCTGAGTGATCTATTGCCAAATGGTTTCCAGATGAGCTAATAACGTTGCAGTCTAACTAGAGAATGTCCCTTTTATTTTGCTTGCTTTACTGGGTGGACAAGATAACAGGGTAAGTTTGTGCTGTAGGGATTTCATAAACTCTTGGAGCTAAAGCCAGTGATCAAAAATTGCAGTGTTAACATAGCAGATGGCATAGAATGACTTCTTAAAGGCCTATTTGTGATTTTGGCACTGCTACATTTCTAGTTGAGAAATTTTTGAAGCACTTGAAGCGTTAGAGCTCTCAGCTGGACTAAATGATTCTGTAATATTAGTACAGAGATGGCTTTACTTCCTCTTCTTAATAATAAGCAAATTGTCTTTCTGTAATAGTTTGCTCAGATTCCATGCTGTTTCATAATTTTCCTTTTTTTTTTTTTTTCAGCTTTGGTGATATCCTCTGAATCAGAAGTTGGGGATTTGCCATTTAAAAATGGTCCTTCCTACAGTGTTAATAGAAGTTATCAGTGAAACTACTGCATTGTTTTGAAGAAGTGTTTGTATCCTGGTCTTTCTGGCTTGAAGAAAACAAAAGCCCTTACATTTCAACTATTGTTTACAGCTTTGTAAATTTATTCTTGTAATACGTAGAATTTAAAAAATGTTATTGAAAATCAGACCATTATTTTCACTATGTTGAATACATTGATCAAACAACAACTCAGAAAATGTTCCTTAATCTCAAATTTCAGAGATTATAAAAAAATAAGGTACTCCCCCTTTTTTTAGTGAACAATGTTCATTCGTATTCATGTGGAATCTTTCTTAAATAATTCAAGAGAATGTTCAAAATCAGACCATGTATGTTCTGGAAAATAAACCTTACACCTATAGCTTTCAAGAAAAACAATTATAAGAAGAAAATGGGACATATTTAGACTCACTTTATTTTATTAGGAACTTAAAATTTTGACATAATAAGGAACTTTGAATGAAGGATCCAAGATTTGAACAAAGTGAGAATTTTATTCAGTACCATCTACATAAACATCAACTTCCACATGGATAAAATTAATAGAAATGTTATCAAGTCTTTAAAATGTTTTCATCCAGCAAGAGTGTCAGTGAAACCCATATAAATAGGTTGATGATAGTTGGTCAAAGGTAGTTAGTGAATTTCCTACATAACTGAATTTTCAATGAAAAAGATGATGAATTTATTTTTGTAATTTGAAAATAATTTTTCTTAATTTTGGGAAACCAAACCAATCAACAAACATTTTCTATGATGAACAGAAAACCAAATATTATCTTTGTATTAGATTGCTTGAATAGAAGTAGCTCAGTTTGCTTCATTAATTCATAAGGGGTTTTGTTGGATTACTTAAACATTAAACTAAATCTTCCTGTGTTGCTGCAGTATATATACTATGGAGATATATTTCATATGCTTCTTTTCCCAGATATGCAAAGCTCCTCCCCAGATCTCCTATAAGCATAAAAATATCCACTCTGACCAATTCTGCCAAACAGAAAAATCCCGTGGTTTTTATATGTATTACTACGGATCAGATTTTAAATACAGTAAAAACAAACAAAAAAACAGGCTTCTGGGTTCGCTAAGTTTTAATGTTTCTTGAGAAACTCAGGGAAATACCTGCTATAAGCCAAATATTAACATTTCCTGGAGAAAAGTGAAAACTGGTATTATTACTTATTTTCTATTCCAGTAACACTAAAGAATAAAGGATTTTTGGTTAGGCTGACAGCCAGAAGGGCCCATAAACAGTGATAAACATGAATAGTCTCATCAAAGTCAAAACATTTCATTTTTATCCTCAAAATATGTGGATTTTATAATTGGCAGCTGCAGAGCAGACTGATGAATTAGCAGCAGATTTACAATTTAATAAAAATCTCTTACTCCCCATATTCACATGAATAGGAATTTGTTAGAATTTCATGCAGTCTGAAAACTTTGGCCAGATCCTCCCTCAGTGAGACATCGCTTTGTTGAAATTAAAGCAGCAAACCTGGTCTGCTTATGTAAATATCTCTACAGCTGTCCTGTCTGGGTTTGTTTTGTTTTGTTTTCCTCCCTGCTTCTGTCTTTTAACTGAATAGCTGTGTAATGTGTCGGTTCAATTTTGAATCTAGAGTACACAAGGATATGATAACAAAATTGTTGCATTTTCAATCTTTCTTTGAATCTATGATTTAAGCCATTTAAACTACCTTTTGCCCCTTTGGTCATCTCAGGTCACCTTTGGTAATTTACATTCTGAATTTTCCCTCAGCTGTCCACATACAGTGTCACCTACTGGTGACAACTCTCTCTAGATAGGCTTTTTTCTGGTTCAGCCGTGATGTAGTTGAGCTGTCCAGGCTTCCAAAAGAGGATAAAGTACTTTATAAATACAATTATCCTTGTCCTGCGTAACTGTGATTTGAAATACGATCTTGCACATGCTGGGTGAATGTTGCAATCAGAGGGCTACTGGTCATTTTGGGGTTGTTTTCTGGGTTTTTTTGTCTTTTCTTAGCTTTTCAGATGGGCTAGGTAAATTGATGTGGGTGGTCTAAGCAACTGAGCTATATATACACTTAACTTCAAGAAAATCCTCATAGCACAGTGTACTGAATCTGCCTGTCACATGCCATGCTAGTGTCTTCATATTGCCTATTTTCTGTGTGCTTCCCTGCTGGATAGGGCAGGCAAGTTGCCAACTCCATCCTGACACTTTTCAGGACAGGAGCTATTTGTGACTGTTTTGGGCACACATTTTAGAGGTGAGGGTACCCTAGGTAGTGACATGCTTGTAATGATAGGTTTTGCATTCCTGGATAAACAGCAAATTTATGATCATGGCAGTAGATGGGTCAAAACTTTGTACCTGTGTAACTAAAATTTAAGAATTAGGTAATTAATTTGGATTTCAAAAATTCATGAGTCAACTCCTTCTGACTTTCCTATTTCCAGTTCAATTTTAAGGGAGAGAAGGCATTATGGTTCTGCAAGTTCTTTATGCAGAAAGGTGTGTAACACCTGTTAACTGCTTTTCTTACAAGGAACCTGTCAAAAAGCATTCTTCCCTTTCCAGTTCCTGCGACGCCTGTTTCTCCTGTAGCTTCCTCCCTTTCTCTCTCTCTCTCTCTCCTGCTGCCACCTCCTGGAAGTTTCAAGGTACCCAACCTCATGGCTGCTCTGAGTCCTGCAAAGTGAGCTGTGTGTGAACTTCTCTGTTCTCCTGAATTTTGTTGTTCCCTGCTAGTTTCTCTTTTTTCTTGTATGTTACTGTTCAAAAAGCAATCCTAACTTAGCAGGACTCCTCTTCCAGTCTACACGCTGGGGCTGGACACTCCTGTATCCTGAAATGAACTGCGTGCTCTCATCCCCAGGACTGTCAAGGCATCTTGCATGTATATGCCTGCTCTTACCCTCAGCATATAGAAAGGTCACCTGAAAAGGCTTGACCCACAGTGCCAAAGTAGTTGCTTGTTAATGTTGTGATGCACTTCAGCTTTAAAGAAGGACATTTCAATTAACAACAACGGCAGCAAAAAAAAAAAAAAAAAAAAAAATAGGAAAAGGACCATGGAGGTAGAACTGCTAAATGGAATTAATATTGTTAAAATTCTGTTACAACTGCTACTGAAAAGCAGTTCCAAGTGTTTGATATGCTGTAGGAGTATGCTCAAGTTGGTCAATTAAGATATGGAGGATTTTAATACTCTGCTTGGTGGAACAGGAAAAAAAAATCTGTAGTTGGGAAAACTTGGATGAATTTAACAGTGTTAGAAACCTGGCAATTCTCCCGCTCTGATCAGGAGCTGTGCTCTGAAAGAAATGATGAAAAGAAGATGCCAGCTTGTGTACACATTATCTCTGACTACACTGTCAGCACGCTTGAATTCTTTGTTTTTCAGGCTTCTGTGTGAAGAAAACAATTGAGTGGGAGAGGGGCATGCCAAAGGGTTTAGGATTCATTTTTCAGTGTGAGCCATGTTCAATACTCAGTAGCCTGCCTTACACTCAGGCGCTCAGCTTTGAAGATTACAGATGATTTCATATTATCAATTTCCTTGCCTTTGATACTGAAAGGAAAAAAAGGCTCTTGTGTGGGCTTTAACGCCTTCTAATGGTACTTCAGAGCCAGCCATTCCAGTAGATGTCACTGTGGGTCCCTGAGTTACAGCCATCCCAGTTACAGTGGCTGTTTGCTTTGGTGTTATACACCTGCTATCAACAAGGCTCAATCACCTTTGTAATGACGGTACCGAATTACAGCTGTCTCGGCGTTGCTAATTTCAGCTCCTTACCGAGCAACATGAGGACAGATACCTGCCAGTCTCTCCATCTCAGCAAAAACCACCAAGCCTGGAGGCAGCACAGTTGTAATCAGCAGTGGCAAAATGCATGAGGATGAGCATCCCTGTGCGATGTGAGAGAGAGGCGTGACTATTATGAGCAGGGTTATGTACTGTCCTGAGTGGATGCACGCAGGGCTACAGCAGAGAAGCAATAGCTTTACTCTGTGTATTAGCAAAACACTGGCTCCACATATACAGAACTTAAAAAAGCAAACAAGCCAACAAACAAACAAACAAACAAAACAACCCTCCAGGGTTTTCTAACTATCTTATTCGGGGGTCCTGAAGTGAATTGGTTTATGCTGAGGTTTTTCCTCGGACATTGTGTAGGAATGCTGGATGCAGAATAAACCTGGCGGTGTTTTGTAGGCTTTGAGCTTCCCTAGATAAGATAAGAATTCATAGCATGTAAGGCAAGACAGAAAAGTGGACAAGGAAAAGCTAAAAGTAATAGAGTGGACAAGACTGTAGAGAATGAGAAGGAAGGAAGAAAGAGGAGCAGGAAATAAATGTAAAGAAGCTCTGATGAAGTAAGAGGACAAGGGATGCAAAAATATTCTGGTACTGGAAGTGCTAAATGCTGCTTTGACTAGTACTTTTTAAAATTCAGGCCCAGACAGCAAGGCCTTTCTAATTCACCTTTCGGTTTATCTCTTCACAGTGGTATTCTTCATAGCCTTTGCCCCTGTTGCAAAGGCACCAGTGAGAGATTTCTGTGGGCTAGCAGAAGTCTTACCAGTTCTCCTCCCATCTTGTCCTGAACTCCACCTATGAAGAACATTTACAGCATCGGTATTCAGATCAGATATACTCTCAAAGAGGGATTTCATTTTGGTGTGTGAGGAAACTTGGCATGGTTCATGCAAGATGTTTCTGTTTATGGTGGAAACAGATCAGGAGACAAACTGGAAAGTTCTCGTTCCTACTTGGATGTAAGAATTGATAGTTTAGTTCTGATGATTTATCATATTTACAGATATATGGCTTATATGGTCATGAGTGTGGTACTTCTCCACAGCATTGTTTTCTTTTAATTATATTGATTTCAGATTGCAAAATGTTGCAGAATGCAACATGAATTAGTAGAAAGGGAAATCCTCTTATTGGATTTGAAAGATAAGAAAAAGCAAAGGAATTATTCAACTAACTGTTCTCCCTGTGCTTCTGAGCCTACAAATGACTCCCCAGGAGTCTCAGAATGTGATTATTACAAGTCTTGAGTCAATATTTAGTCCCCTGTCAAAGCCCTCCAATTTTCCTTTATGAATTTGTATAATAGACTGATTTTCCTCCCGCTCTATCCTGGTGCTAATACAGAAGTGAGAGAGCTCTGGTCCGAGGAAAAACTGTGGCCTTTGATGGAATTTTTAAGTGATGCTTTTAAAGGTTGCTTTATTACTCATATGAATTCCAAGGAGAGGGCACTTGTTTGAAGGAATGAGTTTGAGGGTTTAAGGTGAAGAACTTCGGTCCAAATGTGATAACTTTACAATAAATAAGTTGGCCCAGACAAGCTTGTTACAATAACTCAAGAACTGAGACCCAGAGTGAAGTTGTGTTGCTTTAATACACCCTTCATTGCGGGTCTGCCTCTGGGGTGTGAGATAAAAACATCTGGGTGGCTAATGAGAATATTTTCAGCCTCTCAGGACAGCATGTATTTTTATCTTCTGGAGGTTTAGATCTCTGAAAATACAAGCAGCAGCTAAATAAACACTCTTATAAGTCAGTGACATAAGAAATCACATATTTTATATTTCTCTGGATGTTCTCACAACTGGCTATGCAGTCCTTGCATCTAATTGTTAAGATATCACAAAAAAACATTGAGATTTACAATTGTTCAGCTGGACATAGAGTGTGAAATTGCACACTAACTACAGATGGTTTCATCACTACCTAAGTTTTTGCATACAGAGCTTTTTTTGTAGCTTTTGCTGAGTGTGTATTGAGATTGTTCTGTGAGGCAGAAATCTGCTAAAGACAAGGATTTTGATTTTGCAGCTACCTTCTGGCTTTCCAAAGCACATGCCTGAAGGAAAATCATCTCTGCTGGGAAAATTTCTTGCTTCACTAGAACCTTTCTGGTAGAAAGATGTGCAGAGATGGGTAAGGGTTGTGTTTACATGTATGGCTGTCCCCCAGGTATGAAAATCCTTAATGACCTCAAAGGAATGACTGAAGTTAAAGCTGTCTGGAAGCAGAATTTATGTGTGCACAGGTTGCAGGTGGAATTGAGTCAAGAAGGTGACATGATTTCCTGATTTGCCTTCTGTTTCTCTGTCACACAATCCCACCAAGATGCAGTCTCCCAACAGCCTTAGCTGAGTCTGAAGAGATCCATGAAAGCACTGCGTGAGTTGTGAGTTTGTTATACTATAAAGGTCTATAAATGTTCAACTTCACTTTTAGTGTTCCCAGTGACCAATTTGCTGTCAGCTTTACCTTTAAATTCATGGCCTTTAGTGACTCTTTATGATGATTATCAGTAAGGGCATGAGGACAGAAGGCTTGTTGTTTCATCCTTAGCAGTATTAGGCACTAGATGCTCTTAAAGTTTTCTTTTACTCTTTGGAAACACCCATAAATTTGATTTCCCTCCCCCAGCAACTACCTCTGAGATAAGTGAGGAAAAGAAAGAATCAGGCTTTCGAAATCAGCAAAACTGCAGTGGCTTTAATGAAGAAAGGATGTTCTGTAGCAGCTGGAGATGGGACTCAGGGTATTACTTAGGCCAAACCTTTTTCTTAATTGTTTAATTTATGCCTTTGAAAGTAGGCAATGTACAAGGTATATGAGCTAATGGTGAAGAAGCAATCATAATACTTGAATTTCCAGATTTTTGAGTGCTTGATTTCTCAATGGGATGGTGCTTTGATGTTTTTTTCAATACTACCAATCTCACCTAGTTGTTTCATGGCTCCCAGTCCCAGGGTCTCAGATCCTTGTGCCATTGCTGGACTTGACCTACTCTAGAAGAGATCAGGACTCCTGCAGGGTGCCAGATTTTCCTTTCTAAAAACACTGAGTTATGCTGATTTAGACAGTGAAATTCTAGGCACTTTCGTCATGCACTTTGTCGTAGAAACCTTATGCCAGAGGTTCTCAAACAGAAAGACTTTGAGTAAAGCCATAATCCTACCTTGGAGCAAGAGGTATTGTCAGTAATACAGTGGCATGGGAAATGCTGCTCTAATTAAGGTTCACTCAGTTTTCCTTTATAAATCTCTGTAATAGAGGCTTTGTATGTTAATGCAGCCATTTTAATTTACATTGTTTGGAAACTAGGTAATCAGATTGTCAACTTTAGTGTGATCATTTCTCCATAAATGTATTTTTCAAAAGTATGCTTCAAATCATCAAAATAAATTCTTCTGCGTGTAAAAACAACAAGAACGATTTTTTAAGCCTGCCAGACCAAGTTGTTTGGGAAGCCTGTAAGCTCAGGTGCAAAAGTGTGGAGACTTACACAGTGGTAAAAAATGGGTAATATTAACTTCCTTTAGGTGAGCAGTGGGCAACACTGCTGACAAAATGAGAAAAAAAAAGATTCTTCTTTTACCTACAAAGTTAGCTCTGATGTGAGTGGATTAGGAAGAGTTCACCTCAGTACCTCCTCTGATGGATCTGAGTATGAGGTATTCTTGCATAAAAACAGCTTGACAGGGTGGGTGAAACACTGGCAAAATCATTTTTACTACTCAGCCACTTGTAGTTTTTTACGTTCTTCTTTACTCATGTGCCAATGTGTAGGGACCTCAAAGGAGGATCTGTTCTCCATGTCATTTTGTCCTCTGAATCTCTCCTCCTTCAGTGTGGCTTTGGCTTTGCATAGAGTGAGTTGGTTGTTTAAAATTTGGTGCATTTATTATGGTAATCTGACCTCGGACTAGAGTATATGGCATTAGTAGCATGAGATAGAATTCTGATGTGCAAGAGACGCGTTGAAGATTTCACATGTCAGAATGTGCAAGGCAGTCTGCAAATTCAATGCCCTGTTGGGCTTGTTAAATAACACCACATTATTAGCACTTCAGATACACATGAAGTAAAACTCTCCTTTTTTCCCTTTGCAGTCAAGACTTTTTGTTATGGTAGTAACACAAACAGGAAGAATTGGTTGTTTTCTTAGCATCTATATGTAACTTAGAAGTGCCTTCAACTTTTTACCCATTCTCTCAAGACACATTTTGTTGTTGAAACCACATGAAATGTGCTGAAATAATTTTAAGTAGTAATGTTGTAAATTTTCTTTTTGCAAGTATGTTAATAAGATTTTCACTAGCTTTATTGTAGCTAGTAGCTACAATAGCCTTGTAGCTGAACAATGTTATTGCTGCTTTCTACTACTGCTACATATTACTTTTTCCTTTGACAGTTTATATAAATAAATCAATTTACTTATACAGATTAGATTAATAAAAGGTTTGTTTATTACCATTAAATCAATAAAAGCTCTCACTGAATTTTATGATCACCTTGGTACTTCTTAAGTCTAGTTGTTTAAACATAGATATGAAAATGAATTCCTTAGTAATGATAGATTTTAATCACACAAAGACTCTTCATATATACTTGATTAGCTTTTAATTTGGAAGAAATTGAAGCATCAGCTCTTTGAGGTTCTGTATCATATTACTCTTCCATCACTGAAGATTCAACATATAATAGAAGGTATGGATAAAAGGGACTTACTGCTTCTTTGAAATGGTCATAGTGCCGGAGTAAAACTATAACTGCCCAGAAATTTAGGTGAAGGATTATCCTTTAATGAAGGGAGAGCCTGCAGTGCACAACCTGCTTCCTACTCATAAAAGGATTAATAAGGAAATAGCTCACCCTCACTATAAAGTCTGAGAAGCCTGGTTGAGATCATGGTGAAGATCTTTACCACTCTGCCATATTAAATGATTTGTGGTATTCTCTCCAGTTGCCAGTGAAATATTTAATTGTGTAGCAGTGATGGTAGCAAGCATAAAACAACATTCTTTAACATCGTTGTTAAAGAATGATTACAGTCTTTAGCTGTTTGTGGGTTAAAGAAGAGTTGATGCAAAAGTTCACCAGGAGCTGGCTGGTTTGATGCAAAAGTTCACCAGGAGCTGGCTGGTTTGAAGAGCTGGTAAAGGGATGACAGCTGGTCCTCAGCTAAGTTCCATCTCCATGGTGCTCTGAGTCAACATCAGGCACAGAAATGACAGACATAGGGCAGGGAAAAAAGGGGAATTGTCAGGGAACTTTGACAGTTTTGAGTTAGTAGTTCCCCTGGAGAAACAGACTGTATTTGAGATCTGAACTCTCTCACTTTTTATAATTAAGGGAATGAACCTGAGGTTTGAGAAAATATTTAAAAAATGTATATTGCATATGTTTCATGTATTCACAGTGTCTATACTGCTATGGAATTACTATATGTGGATTTTTTTTTTTTTACTCTCCATTGAAAAACTTGAATAAAATGAGGTGCTAAAATGAATTCTTGGGAATACCTATGAAAGAAGAAATTGCACTTTGTTTATGACTGAAGGATAAGGCCACGTGCAAAGCTGATCCAACAGAGATTTTTCATTGCATTTTTTTTCAAGTAGGGATGTTTCAGAGCGTAGCTCTGATATTTACTCCTACAAGTGTATTATTTTCTATCACTCCTCTTATTTTTTGTCATAGAGATCAATATTTCCCCCATTGGAAGTCACATACCACCTCAGTGATGCTGTAGCTTTTATGAAAGTGCAATGTTAAAGTAATATTTACACTCTTAGATATTGTCTTGGCAGCTGTAGGCTTGAGACAATTTCTAAGGAGAAAGAAAAATTCCATTGTCTCCATGAGACTATACATATTTCATTTGAGATCAGTGGGAGTCTACCATTTTGGTGTCCAAGAGAAAAAATCAGCTGCTACTGGAAGTTCAATAAGATGTGAAACTGCTAATTTTGAAAGCCTACAATCCACTCATTAAAAAGTGCAATTTTAGAGGTTGTGAAAACAGTAATTATTTTGTTTGAATGGCTTTAGAATTTTCAGCCTGAACACTTGCTTCAAAGATTCTTTGAAATTTTAGTCAGAAAAGAGCTGATGCAATTACTGGGAATATTATTTGAAAATACATTTATGTGTCAAACCACATTAGCAGAATTTGAATGAAACAAGTTCAAGTTTGATGACGTATCCTGTGGTGTTCTTCAAAAAATACCAACCACCTTTACACTGTATAAGTGCAAATTATTGTTCCTGAGTATATTATTATACTGCATTGCTCCTGTAGCTATAACTGTACTCAGTGTACTGTAAATGACTGGTAAAGTAGTTCTCTACACAATAAGAATCACACTGTGGTCTTAATTAAGTGATTCATTTCAGTAGAATATGGATTTCAACTGGATAATAGTCCCTATCAGCAAGATAAATGCTAATTCATAGGTCGGAAATTATAGAAAATAACCATCCAGGCAAAGTGGTAAACCATTAGCTAGTCACAATGTTCAGTGTCACTGATGTTACTGCTTTTGCATCTAACAATTCCTGGAGAAATAAGAACATAATAAGTTAGAAATGGCAGTGGCAGATGGACCCCATGCTGGAGTAAAGGATTTACAACAACTTTGAGTGTTAAAAGACCTCTTTTGATTTGGGCTGGAATTAAATACATTTTGGTCCTGAGGCAGCCTGAAACCACTCTCTTGAACATTCTTAGCAAGTTCTGGTAGTCCAGAGAGAGATCAGTACAAATGTCCAATCAGTACAAATGTACTGATCTCAGAAACACCTGAGATCAGTACAAATGTCCAAACCAGCTGTATAGGTTCCTCCTCACCTTTCTGTAGTGGGTCTATCAAAGAGCGATTGCAATAGAGCAACAAACCAAGACATCAGCTTGGGAGAACATGGTCAGGGTGGAGATAGAAACAGAGAGGTGTTACAGGAGCAGAAAAGAGAGATTGAGTCGCACACATCGTGCACGCACATGTCAGCACTGTTTGATCACTGGAGAGGTGTTAGTGAAGTCCAGCTACAAAACAAAACTACAGCTACAAAACACGCTGAAAACAGATCATTCCCTGAAGAGCTGCTTTCTTTCTACTGCCTTCTTTTTGACAACCTGTAGTACCACACCTGCGAACCATGGCTCTCCTGCAGAAGTGAAGAGGCCCTTCTCAAAGGCTGTAGTTGCTGGCACACCCGGGGGCACCACCAGTGATGCCTCCTTAGGTATCACTGTGGCAATGGCAGCTGGGGGGGGATTGGGGGTGGGTTAAGGTTTCCAGCTAGTCCTTTGCACTTTCAGGAATCCTTCTTTGATTTCAAGGGGACACGGTTGCCATGAAGGGGAGAAGCCACCACGATGCCTCCTGTGGGGCTTGGTCATTCACCCTTTGGCTGCTGGCCGGGTTGTATCATGGAGGTCAAAGAAAGTTGAGAGGGGGAGACTGGCTCAGAATGTTCAGAGAAGGGACCAGGCTGGGGTCTTGCTGCAGAGAAAGGAGATTGTGCTTTTTTGAGAAGGGCTGGGGTCCCATCTGAGGGAGGTGAGGTATGTGTGGGACTAGAGTAGTCCTGCTTGGGGTGGGTGACGGGTGCAGGGAGGGGAAGGAGAGGACTGGGACATATCTGCATGTGCCATATGGCCCAGGGCAAAACTCAGAGAAACTGTTGCTGCTGCAGGTGATACTGGATTAGATTTTAATCTCAAACTCTTTTTTTGTGTGTGTGTCTTTTTTTCGAGAAAGCCTGATTATACTAGCAACTACTACATATATTTCTTTCTACAAATGTGATAAGCAAGTCAGGTGACCTTTTGTGATGCAATTCCCTATAGACAGTACCTGTCCAGGGAGGGAAGGGGACTGAGTTAAAGTTGTGCAGGTGGTTGAATCTCTTCCATTTCTTAACATCTCTGGTTGACTACGAGAGTATGTAATGTTTTGAATCTGGTGTTTGTCAAGTAAGGTGTATCATTCCTCGCTCTTTGCCACCTCCCATTGGCATTTCCTGCAAGTTGGCCTGGGGCAAAATGGTGCCAAGGTGGCCAGTGCATTGTATCGCAGGGTCTGGAGCTGGCCAGGCAGCTCTCCTCAGGTAATCTTCAGGAAAGAAATAACTGTGCACGTGGAGTCAAAACCAATGATGGTTTTTAGGAGAGCTTTTTAACTTCAGGCATATTTTCTGTTGCTTATCAGAAAATGACTGCATGATCTTTCCTTCCTTATGTTTTGGATAGTACCTGATTGCAGTGCTTTTACAGCATATTTAGTAATGGATTTTGGAGAGGGCTAATAAAAATGTTTGTTATGCAGTAATCAGATAAACTCTTCCCTGACTAAACTCGGCAATGGATCTTCAGGTATTACAAATGTGTGTAAGATTTTCTGTAGATTTGGGAATTAGAAAAGCAAATTAAACAAATATCTTTTGTTAATAACTATGTAAAATAATTTCATTTCCAGTTAAGTACAAAATCATTATCACTGTTAAGACTGGCATACCTCTGTGCCTATTTATGAAAACATGCCAATATACCTTGTAATTTTTTGACAGACCTCTGTGGAAGTGTATGAACATAATTTTAAACTCTGGAAGGGAAATGTAATACCAGGAGCAGTTTCATGATTCAGGATTTGTTTCATGATTCAGGCACAAAGAATTCTGCCTTACATAACAATGAGAACTTTGAACCTTATTGAATCTACTATTGTCTGGTAAATGGTTAAAAGAAGTGGTTTACTGTTAGGTTTTGTATCCTCACTTCAGGGAACAACAGGTATATTGAAATTTCTGAACTGAACTTCAGGTCCCTTTGCAGGGTATTAAGTCAGCTGAGAGATTTTTCTCTGTCTCATGTTAAAGGTAATATTTTATGTTTGACCTTTCAAAACGGAAGTTGTTTCTTGGACATAAATAAAACCAAGTCCATTGAAGAAGTAGCTGTAAATGCTAAAGAAGGTAGAATAAGTGAAATGCAGGTAACTTTGGAGAACAGCTATTTTTATTAAAGACTACAGTTTGACATATTCAGTTTTTTCTATCTGCCAACATCTCTTTCTGATATTTTCTTGTTTTTTTGCTTGCTGAGGTTTTTTTCTTAGTAACTGAAGTCATAAATGGTGAGTCAGTATGAAGTAGCTTTTATTAAACACTAGTTAAAATATATCATATTCTTTCAAATGAAAGAAATAATGACAGTGTCTAAAATATTTACCTCCTGAGAAAGGGATCAATGCTTAAGATAAGACCTTTTGATGGTGTAAATTGACTTGAATAGAATAAATTCAATCAGTATCAGACAAACTAGGTCAAAGTCTAAGGTAATCAGGAATACCATGAGCCATGCCAATTAGACATGACAAGAAGTAATTGGTATATGGATCACTTTTGTAAACTGGACCAATTTTGATTCCTGTGGTAGCTTTGAGACCTGATTTTGATCTCCCACCACTGTTAATACTGTGCTTTTTGTTTTTTTGATTGGCAAAACTAAATGCAACATACACCTTATATCTAGAGACGACTGTGAGTCTCCCACTATCAAAAACACACTGTAAAATTACATGGGGCAGCTTGTCTGCAGTCTTGCCATGGGTGTCTTCTTCACGGAAAGTAAGAGTAATAGTTAGAAAAAAAGTGCGTATAAAACTAAGTGTGTTCAGGGCTTTATCTGGAAAAGGCACTCCACTCATTCAAAGCTTTTTTTCACAGCAAGTCAAAGTGACTGTTTTCCACCACCAGCTCAGAATATAAAGCACATTTACCATCTCCTTATGCTACAAGAAAATTATTTTCTCAGCGTGATATCCAGCCTGTCCTGAGGAGACAATCAAAAACCTCCTTTGAATTAATAAAATATATTAGAATCTGTGAAGTTCTGTGTTGCAGGGCAAAAATTTGTATTCTGGGTTAGCAAGACAGAAATCGGTGAGTTTTTTTCGTTATGACAAAAAGAGGCTATGTCTTCTGTGTATCTTCAAGACCAGCATATCAGGTGTGTAACTGGGATACAAATTGTCATTAAGTAGATTGGCTGTTAGAGGTCTCATTTTTAGTAAAGATAGACATGGGATACGGTGGCTCCAGAAGGTTCCCATCTACCTTCACAGGAGTGGTAGTGTTTGTTTTAATCCTCTGAATTTTATGAGTTAAGGGAAGAGTAAGTTTGTCTGAAAAAGATCTGATGATGTGGATCTGAGAACCTCAGGGAATATATAATTGCATAAAGGTGGCAACTGAAAAGCAGAAACACACTGTTCACTTTAATCAATATTCATGTGAGTAAGTGCTGCCCAAAACTCTGGAGGACCAAATGTGCATGAAGTTGGCTAAAATTTTACCAGGCCTGTCAGAACACCAGTGATGCTTGTATCTAGTCATGTTCTCTTATTAAGGGGTGTCATTCTGGCTTCTATATTTTGACTGCTTCTAAGCTATATTTATGGTTTATTATAAATATTTTCACATAAATTTGTCAGCCAGCAACAGTAAAATCAACAAACTCTGATGATTGCTATCATGTCCGCATAAACTTAAACCCCAATGATGTGGGTTTGAGTCTTCTTTAAAACTTATGTCATCTTTCACATGAAATTATTTATATGAACAAGGGCTTCTTTAATAGAATCTTCTATGAAAAGATCCAAGTCAAACCCTGAAGCCCAAAAATTACTTTAAAATACTTTCACATTTCAAATAGTTTCCTACTCATCAGTAAATATAACCATACTGTATTTCAAACATTACCAAACAACTTTAAAATTTTATCCTGCTTTCCACTCAAATGAAGCTATGCTTGTTTTAAATGTATCTATGATATGTTTCACAGGCTTGTTATAGAAAGACTTTTCTTTTGGGTATTTTTTCAGGCACTTCATTTAAAAACTAAACTAGTATTCTAGCTACTTCACGTGGAGTTGTGGCCCAGATCAGTGCTTTTTTTTTTTTTCTGTAGTAATTAAAGTGTGGATTTAATTAAACTCTGAATGGTGTTAAAGGGGAATTTATTGCACAAATTTGTACCACAGTTGCTGTCTGCTTCTTGATGCAAGCAGTGGTCCTTTGCTCACTTCTTATTGAAGCTGGTCTTCTGCCAAGCTTGTTTCCAGGTATGGATTGGACATCCATCTCCTTATTAGCATTTTCCTCTACCAAAAGATAAGTCACTTTGACCACTGAATCCACAATAAGCAACAATTAGATGTGGAATTGTTGCAGATAAATTATTTTCATTGCCAATTTACTTGACTTGATCAGACTATGTCAAAAGTTCTTAAGTGCAAATTCGAGATTTGAAGATTTATCTTCTAGCAGTTTTATTATAAAAGCAATTTTTAAGAGAGTGACAGGTCTTGATTTCTTTTTTATCTAGTAATTGTGAAAGTCTTGCTTTCAGTTAGTGTTTGGTGTCCATTATTATAACGCAGTTGTTTTGCAGTGAAGGGCTTAGTTGAAACACGTAACAGGTATTCAAATGATTTAATTTTGGCTTTGACTGTGGTGCATAGCACAGCCTGCTGAGTAGGAGCCCTGAAGCCTTGGTCACTGGAAACACAGGGTATAGTAATGCAGCAGGAATATAGACTATCAGTGTCTTAGCTTTGTAAAATTCTTAGTTTATAGATTATTTAAAATTCTTAGTTTATAGATTCTAGGTTAAGGTTGCCTAGAATCACATTAAAATAAATGCAGTTTGTGATAAGAATGTGTTGTGAGTGTTGGATGAATATATCATAGTATCTGGAACAATATTACTGTCCTGAAACAGTGAGATTTTATGCAAGGTCAGTGATCAGCAATCAGTTGAGTTCTCAAAGATTTATGGTTGGGTAGTCCTATATGTTTATTCATGGTGTATGGACTTTTCTGAGCTGGGATGGTGGGCTTTTTTGTTTGGATATATTTGATGACAGTGAGAAGATTCACACAAGAGGCTCCAGCTTCTCTCATGTTATTGAGACTGCAAAAGGAGAGATTTGGCTTATAATAGATTGTCCCACTCAAAGACTGATAAACTGAATCATTAACAGAATGAGAGGAAAATGGGAGTTTAATCCTGCAGGCGCAGTGCTTGCCTGAGTACAGGTATGACATATGACTGAAGGTGATTTATAAAGAAGTTATAAATCAGAGGGGACAGGGTCCGAAGAATTAAAGACTGTTATAAATTCTGACTTACCTGTATTTCAGTAAACTTGACAATCAGCAATGAAGTTTGCTTACTTCTGGAATGATTTTTTGGGTTGTTTTCCATCAGATTTGCAAGACCTAACCAGACTTGTAACAGATCAGCAAATTTGATCTAACATTTGAAGAGGGGACCTAGAGCAAAGCCCACTGAACTCTTCTAACAGAACTTTTATGTTGCAAGACACACATTTGGAGAGTGATGTTGTTTTATGCCATGTGTACCCTTAATTCATAATAAGTTACTACTGTATCTCGTATGTTCTTTCCGCTCTGTCTGTCAGGTGCCTCTGTGATGACTGAAACCAGGGATAAAGCACTGAAAGGTGGCTGAGCCAGGTGAGCTTGAACTGAAGAACTTTTAGGAACATAGCCCTTGCTTTCAGCTGAGAGTTGGGCCAACTGTAATGAGGCAATAAAGTCACTGATTGTGAAGATTGAGGACCTGCTGGGATTTTCAAAATCATTACTGTTCTAGTGCTAGGTGTAAGCACCTTTACGAATAAGCCCTGGTCCTGACATTTGCATCTAGGTACCTAACTACTTGGAAATCAATGGAGTCTGAATATAAGCATGGATAACAATGCAGGCCCACTCTTGGATTCTGGGTTCTTTTTTTTCTTCCCAGTTATTGCTGTTAAAACAGTGTAGCTTAAAAATGCAAATAGCTGTCTAAATGCTTGCAAGATGTTGATGGGAGATGTTTTAGGCTATGTGAGGCATCTAACTTGTGTGTTCTGAGTAGCTCATAAAAGTGTTAAAGAAAATTTAAATGCTTGACTTCAGTCCATTGATTCACTTTGGTTGGTTATAAACAAAATAGGCTGGTGAAGACAGTTGCCCTTTCTACCCCATTCCCCTGGGTGTTTAGTGGACATGGAGGACAGCAGTTATTCACCTCAACTTTAATCTTCAGACCTTGCAAAACTTTTGTTTCCTAAATGTATATTTGGTCTTTCCATTTGAGCAGTTTGATTCTAAGAAATGCTGAACAGTTTCACTTTTTAAGGCAGTCCTGGCTGAATTTTCAAAGATGCTTGAGCATCTGCCACTTTTTTTTCTTTTTGAAATTAACTGTAAACACCTAGTTTTCAAAAGCTTTGGCCTGCCCATGGGCATAATGTGCTATGGGGTAACATGAAGGAAAAGTGGATTTCTGCTTTGGCTGAGTGTTCTTCCATAGAAAATGATTCTTCTTTTTTCTTTGCTGAAGTATTTTGCTTTGTGTGGCATAATGAAAGGGAAAAGTAGTTTTCAGGCTTTCTCTATTATGTGAAAATAACCATTGGATGTCAGACAGGCTTGATTTGAAGAAGTGAGACAATCTCTAGTGCAAAAGAAACCAAAAAATTGCTTTGCAATGTTCTTATAATCCTGAGTTAAACATTTTGTTTACAAAAGTGACTAAAGGAATTTTACATCATAGTGATTTTACTTTGTTTTCTGTTTAAAACAAAAGATGCTTAATCTTGTTTAATTAAAACCAAGTCTATAAATTTATTAAGATGTCACAATCTGTTTTAATTTGATTTGATAACTAAAACCAGTAGGGAGAAATAAGAAATGTATTGGAATATGTATGTTTTTCTTTGATTAAAATTGTGGCCCTACAGTGTGTAATAGAAACTTCATTTTTGATAGTATTTAGATAATGTGTCAGATCTGTAACAACTGATGGTTACAGGCACCTCTGGTGTAAATTGTTGCAGTTCTACTGATTTCATTGGTGCTGACTCAGATGGCATCAGCTGACAAGATAGAGAAAACTGGTCTGGTATTGTATTTGATTTTGAAAAGGAAATCATTCAAGAAAACGAACAGAAAATACTGGATATGTGTTGATGATTAGACAAATGGTTTAGATAATGGATTTGGTGTTGTGGAGGGTCTGGATATATATATATTATATATATATAATATATATATATATGTATATTTAGTTCTGAAACTTTGAGGATAGAGGGATCAATACTTTGAATCCTTTATTTCAATAGATGGCTAATTGGTTTTTAGGGTAGAACTATAGTGAAAAGGTAACACATGAGAGCATTCATTGTAAAACCAGCATGAGAGATAGGATAATATCCTTGGCATCAAAGGATACAGGGAGAAAGATTCCTTGGTCAGCAAGGTGCTAATGGAGAAATCCAGATGATAAGCAAATGGGATGGGAAATCCTTGTTTATGATCTTAAAGATGATAATATGATGGAGGCCTGGAAGAGGTGCATGACTCAGTGTTGAAATCCACAGCACAGAAAACATCAGGTGAGAAAACAGTCAGACTGTTGCTTTTTGTCATGTGTAAATCAGAAGCAAATGATCTTGAAAATGCAGAATTGAATCCCAACAAATGAAATGTGGCGTAATAGTACATAGTGCTGGCAGCAAATCACCAGATAGTTGTTAAGAAAATCATTTATCTTAGCTCTGTCCCTGATACATAGGAAAATGTCCTCTACTAGCACTGGAGGTGTCTTATGGAACACATTTTACTAGCACAAATGTCTCTGTGAATTAGGAACAGGATTCAGTAAAGTTGCCTGACTCTAAAAAGTCAGTTCAACTTTGGATTTTTTTTTTTTGTTTGTTAATAATCTTGTAACATTTGGGAATTCCAGAGACAAAAGTGATGCTAAGTTTAAAGGATAAATGGACTTCCTGTAAGTCTGTTATCCATACCAAGGGAATTGTTGATATGAAACGTGATTGATAAAGAGTTTAACAAGCATAATATAATGAATGCTAATGTACATGGATTTGTGGGAAATAGATCTTAACAATTTAGACATCACTTTGTTTGGTTGATAAAGGTGTTGATTTAGAGTCTGTAATAAATGTTGTCAGCATCCAATATTGTCAGACCAGGTTCTTCTAGATATTCCAGGCATGGAGAGTGTAATGCTTAATGTCAAACTCACTTATTTAAAGATATTTGATATTACATGCAATTTTTGATTTAGCAGAGTGATACAAAATATACTGAAAACACAATGCAATTGTAAATTATGTTTAGAAAAATGTAACAGTTGCAATAAATTTATTTAGTTAAATAAATAAATCACAATACCAATGTGATTCCCTTTACTGGTCTTAACATGCTAGGTGGGCATCCTCAGTTACCAGGAAGGAATATGTGAGTTGAAGCCAGCTCAAGTCTGTTGTTCTGTTTGAAAGTGTTTTGTTAGTTCTGGTTAAGCCTTGTAGTCACTTTCTTCATCCCGGTCTGCCTTACTCAGAGAGGGCATTTACATCACCACTTGGTCCACTCAACTGTTGACTGCTGTTTCTCAGTCAGAGGCCGCATTCTTGTCCCCTTTGTGTGGAGATCACTACTGTGATCACACAGAGTCAGGTGCTTTCTGTTTTTCTCTGAGCTTCCTGGGCACAAAACCTTTGCTCATCTTCTCTGAGTGTTGGTCAGTTGTAGGGGTTCATTTTGTCCGGGTTAGTGGTTCATTCAGAGACCCACTGCCTTACAGATTTAGTCAGTGACAGATGTCTGTAGGGATTTGAATTCAATAGACCGTGGCATTTTCATTAAAAAAGAGTATTTCCATGGCTCACGGTTAACAGAATAAAACAGGCAAATGTGTCTCAGAATATATTTGTAAACAGACAATAGATTTTACACATCTGTGTTTCTTGGTGGAGTGCCTAGAGGGACTGCTTTTTAACCCTAAGTATTTTATATTTTTTTTTATTCTGCAAGTGAAAATGCAAAATCATCACAAATTTAAGCCTGCAGACAACACTAGTTTGGGAGAAGTGGGTCACTGGCAAGGAGAACAACCTCTGAGTAATGCTGAATTACTCAATAAGCCAAGGCATAAGAAGACAGTACGGCCACATGTAAAACTGGGCTTGGGAATCTCTGTCCTGTGGAAAAATGTAATGGTACAGACCAACTGAAAAGGCTTTGGAGGCTAATACAACAGCTGGATTTAAGAGCAGATGAATATGAGACAGAAGTGGAGAAAGTCATGGTGCTTGTCATGTGGTAGCAAAATGCGTGAGCAACTCATCCCCTGATGAAATTTTCACCAGCAGTGGCTATTTCTCTAAAAAAGTACCTAGTTCAGATTAACTTGAGAAAATGTGGTTTTGCACTCCAGTTCAGACCCCACATCTCTCATCAGTCAGACCCCCTGTGTGAAGGAAAACTGTTTCTCTCAATCTTGGTCTTTGAAAGCAGTGGACCAGGTAACCTTTACAGTGTGGCTGCATTGATATTTTTGCTTACCAGGGCACTACAAAGCAAATAGTGTCCCACTATGTCTCCTGAGGGTGTGATTTGGATATCAAAATTTACATCATATGTCAAATGTATGCCTGTACTATCAAGATTTGGTAAGGTTTTGCACAGGAAAATCCTGGTTGTTGCGCTGTTTCTCAGATGGATAACGTTTCCAGTGTGGAATTCTTTCTGCTGTTCTACAACATCCGTTTCTTTTTATAAGCTGTTAGATGCCATGTAGATGTAAATTTTTTATCTAGTTGAGGATCTATGTCATGCCTTTTACAGAAAGCTGATGTTCTGGTTTCCCTCCTTCTCTTTCTCTTCTTCAAACTGCCTCCATCTAGTTGTCATCACTAAATTATGTTCAACCGATATATAACTTCTATTTGCTACAAGTTCAGTTTGTTTTCAGTTCCTTATTGTCACCTTATTTGATCAAATCTCTGGTGTTATGTGAGAACCGATGCCTCCTAATGATAATACTTGTAGCTTTAATACAAAATGCTGCAAACATTCTAGGAATTTAAGATTGTTACTTTTGAACCCTCTCTTCTAGTTAGATAATGTGTGAACACTGAAGTGCATTTTAGTGAGCTTTAAAATCTGCTGGTTTTCATGTACAAAATTTATGAGAATCTTTTTGTCACTGTCACAATTATGTTCAGAATGACTGTGTGTGTGTATATATGAATGAAGGCTGATAACACTTGATAAATTCTAGGTGGGGATTTATTTTCACATAAGTATATAATCACAGAAATATCTGCACATAAATATGCATCTGTGAGAATGGAATTTGTTAAATAAAGCATGCAGCATGCTGCAGGGAGATAGCGCTGCTATCTGATGAGGCTAATGGCTTCAGCACTGTGTTTTATTAACACCTTTGTTCTTTCCTGAACTTCTTAAGAAAGAAAAAGCAAGCATCTGATTTCACATCTTTCATGGGAGGAGTGTAGTGGCTTTTTTTTCTTTAGACTCTTTCTTTTCACAGTTTTTGGGCAGTTGATCAAAATACTGGTGAAATCAGAATATTTCAACCTTCTTTTTCATCTCTCGGCACCTTATGCTAACCAAACGAACTCATCATGAGTACATGCTTGTATATTATTGTACTTTTTATATATATATAAAAATTAAATTTCATATCTATAAAACTATATTATATCTTTCTATCAATCTATATATCTACCTATCTGTTGTTGCTAACTTTTTGTGACTGGCATAAGTGACCAAGAAAAGTGAAGGTAAAGTGCTTTTTTATTAGTTCATCTTTTCAGATCAGGTCACGTGGAAAGCTTGTCTGTCTGCATTCAGAGTGTGCGTTATCAAGAATTATTGAATGGGCATCTTTCAAATTTCAGTAAAGATATATATAAAATAAAATCAAATTTCTTAATGTGGAAAAGACAATAATTGGTAAAGTATAATAGACAAAAGGCTACATGAGATACTCATTTAGAAATATATTGTTTTCTGATCAGTGGTAGCAAGAAAGTTAAGGTGGGATTGTCTGCATGCAAATTTACACTAGTTCACTACATGGGTTCACTACAAGTGATTTAAATTGCTGTGGACAGACTTAGTTAAGAAAGCCTGCTCTTAATTTTATTGAGCTATACCAAAAATCTGGTTTTAATGGAAATAAGAGGTTCTACATACTTATTTGCAGCAATTTAGCTTTGGGAGTTTAAAATTTAGCAGAAGCAAATTATAATGTAGATGGACTTTAATAGATTTGAACTACAAACATGGGAATAGACTCTCAGCTGGTGATAATGCACCAGCCGAAGTTCCCACCGCATTCACAGCTGTTTCTGCAGACTCTACTTCCTTTCCCAGATAGGTTGTGCTACTTCTGAGAGCATACACAGTGAGGATAGATGAATTCCCTGTGAACACAAGGTTTGACTTAGTACCTAGGGAGACTTAAATGCCATTCCAAAGCCATGTTTCAAGTATTTCAGCATCAGCCTCCTCCTGATGAAGACAGATGGACACCAGTACATTGCCTGGTATTGAACCACAAATGGCTCCTGAACAGGGACCTGAATAAGACGCTAGAGGGAGGACATCTTATCAGTGGCGTAGCTCGGCTGGATGATAGGCTGAAAGGAAGCCCAGGTGCACCACAACTACCTTACTGCTGGACAGAAGGTAAGCAGCCGAGGATGCAATGGGGAGCTCTATGCCTGTAGAGCATAAGAATGTAGTTGAAGTACTTAAACACATTTTGTATAAGCAACAGCGAGTGCCATCAGATATGGACTTAGAACAGCCGTTAGCATGGGCTTATGACAGTGTTCCTAACTTAAATACACACACTGTTTAGTATGTGGAACGATGGGACAATGTCAGAGTCGGTCTCTGGGACAAAGCTACTAAAAACAACAAAGAAGCCACAGAACTTCTAAGCCCATGGTGGACCCTCTATGAGGCCCTGAAAATCTGTGCAGGTCCAAGAAATCTGACCCACTGCCCATGGAGACATCCTTAGCTGAGGTTCCTAGTGAATCCATGGGTGCGTGTGTACCACCACCTCCACTGCCACCATCATCGCTGCCAGATGGCCCCTTGGATTCAGGACTGACTGACCGTGAGAAGGAGCTGGATTTGTATCCATCTAATCAGTGTGATTGGTGGAGCGAGGTCCAGAAAAAAGCGAGAGCTGCGGGTGATATTGACTAGTTTCAGGCTTTTCCAGTGCATTTTAATAAGCAAACGGGGCCCCAGTGGGAGCCCATCAATTATGACATAATTAAGGAACTTCACAGATCGGTACAGACCTACAGACTGACTGCACCCTTTATGCTGAACCTTCTAGAGGGAGTTGTGGAGGGACATTTTCTTGCTTCTTAGGACTGGAAACTTGAATGTTGCTCTCCCCAATGAAATGCATCATTCCAAAAGTGGGACAACATACCTGATTTTTGTCAATATTTACCAGGAGACCAAGGAGCCATTCATGCAATTTTTATATTGAAAGATGGGGTTGAAAGATGGGGTTGATAATCCCACTGCTCGAGACATCTTATTCAAGTAGTTGGAGATTGAGAACGCTACTGTGGATTGTCAGAAGGTATTGTTACCTATGAAGAACCAAAATCCAGCCACAACAGAGATGATGAAAGCATGCCAAAATATAGGCTCGCAATCCCATCAGACTGCATTGTTGGCTGAGGCTTTTGCAGCAATGAAGATTCAACAGGGCCAGTGTTTTGCGTGTGGGTAAAAACAGCATTTCAAAAAGAATTGTCTGCAAACTTCTAAGGGCGTGGCCATCCAATCACCTGGGATTTGTCCTTAATGTAGAAAGGGGTGGCACTTCACTAATCAATGCTTCTCAAAGTATAACAAAGAAGGGCAGCCCTTGCGATGTCCAGGAAATTGCAGCACGCCCAGGGGTTGCACCACAACACAAATGGCCTGTCAGTATCCTGTAGTGATGCAAGCAGGCTTGTCAAAAGCACCACAGGAAGTGCAGGAGTGGATCTGGCTGCTGCCTGCGACGCAGACTTAAATGATACCTCAGTTCAGGTCATCTCTACTGGGGCCAAGGGCCCCTTGGGTAGGGGCATGAGCCCCTTGCTAATTGGGAGATCCTCTGTTTCCTGGCAAGGACTGCTCGTGCTCCTGGGACTTATTGATTCTGACTATGAAGGGGAAATTAAAATAATGGTTTGGACCCCCAACCTCCTTGTCGAATTGCTCAGGGGACCAGATTGGCACAACTGATATATTTTAAGGCTAATCCATCACACGTGACTAAACAACGCCGAGGCACCGGTTGTTTTGGATCTATGAGCACGCCTCACGTATTTTGGTTACAACCAATTCAACAACAACGTGTGCATGCTTCAACATCACAGTCTTTGAACTGCAGTGACCATCTCTGGCCTTTGAACAGTGGTGCTGATGCTACAGTCATTGCCTTGACTGTGTGGCCACAGTCCTGGCCATTGATCCAACCTTCAGCCACACTGGCTGAGGTAGGCGGTACTACTGCCCCACAGCAAAGTCACGATACTGTGCTGGCCATAGGACCGGAGGGTCGTGCTGCAACCATTAGACTGTTTGTTCTTCCCTTGCTGTCTTCATTGTGGGGCTGTGACTGTTTGGAACAATGGGGAATGAGAATCGGGACAAATTTTCCATAAGGGCTGCTGATGTGCAGCATACTCCTGCCCTCGTGTGGAAGACTGATTCCCCTGTTTGGGTGGATCAGTGACCTCTGCATAAGGAGAAGCTGCATCATCTGCAGGAACTGGTGGTGGAGCAGCTACGTACTGGACGTATCGTTCCATCCACGAGTCTGTGGAACACTCCCGTGTTTGTTATTAAGAAGAAGAGCAGCAAATGGCGACTGTTGCAGGATTTATGGCAGATAAATGCAGTGACTGAACTCTCTCAAGGTTGTTAACTGATTTAGACTTGGTGAGGCATGCTACCCTACAGAATAGAGCAGCCATCGACTTCTTACTCCTCGCCCAAGGGCATGGGTGTGAGGAATTTGGTGGCTTCTGTCGTATGAACCTATCTGATCACTCAGAGTCAGTTCACAAAAGTATGCAAACACTGAAGCAGCTTACTAGTAAACTCATGGTAGAAGAGGGATGGAATCCCTTTGCAGGCCTTTTTCATAATTTAGGCATTTGGGTTAAGAAAGTAGTACTGATTTTTGCCTTGGTAGCTATAGTTTTTTTTGTATTCTTTTATGTATTCCATGCTTGTTACACTTAATACAATCACTTATTAATAAGGCCTTAAAGCAGGTATTGCAAGTGCAAGCACATGTGAAAAACAAAGAATGGGGAGATGTGGGAAGTGATGAGATTGATTTGCGGGCCTTGCCGAGACCCTGGCTAAGCACGGAAGAATTGTTGCTGCATAAGCTGTGGGAACAGGCGGAGTGCTGAGCGGTCAAGGACGTAAGAAGTGCCGGTGTGCAGTGTGTGATCAACGCGTGTTCAGCGGATGTGGTGGGAGGCTACTAGAGGGGAGTAACAGAGACTTTGGAAAGCTGCCATAAGGAACTAGAGGGCGGAAAATGATATAAATAGTGACATTAACATGGTATAAAAGTTAGTGACTGTAAAAAAGAAATGTCTCAGTATCCCTGATGAGCTGAGTCCGTGATTCAATACGCCACAGTTTGGGAACCTTTACGTAATGACACTTTTTTGAGAGTGACATTGGCAGTTACATGCATCTGCTCATATGAATAAGCAACCATGAAATCGGTTTGTTTAATTAAAAGTAACTCCCCAGCTTCCAAAATAGACACCCTTTTACAAGTGCAGAAAGTCTTTAACAGAAAGGCAGATGCATGTGTTTGTCAGATTTCCTGAGTTCTGCAAGCCTCATAAACTTATGAAAAAGAGCTTGTGTATATATATTTACCGAGGTATTAAAAAATGTATCTCCATGACTATGACTGTTTTTTCCACAATCACTATACGAGCAATAGAAATTCCTATGCGTGCATTAGAATACTGATGCTGGTAACTTCTTACATGTAAGAATTATCATGTGGTGTCAGCAGAAAATCCTGTTGATACAGAGGACTGTCAGAGAAAAGCAGACTCTCAAGGTTAGTAGTTTGTACATGTAGATGTGGAGAAAGATATTTTAGAAGGGATTTTTTTTTTGTGTGTTTGTTTTTAATGCATAGAGAACACAGAACATTTAATTATATTCAGATGCTGTTTGAGTATGCACAATATAAAATATATATACTGTAAGGTCAGCAGCATCATGTACTTTATAAAATAATATATCCTTATACAGGCTCAGAATGACCATTGAAGGCACCCACAACAGTGTACCTACATGCAGAGGGAGGAGACACTGTGAAAGGAGCAGTTTACATTTGTTTAAATGTTTCAATCAGTTACTTAGTTAAGATTACAGCTGTCAGTTTATAGTTTAAAAATACCGTATTGGAGCTGTAATGCCCTCCTTGTTTTTAATAATTTTCACCAAAGCAAATCCCACTCTAGAGGTTTGCCTGCTCTAACAATGCATTTGATAGAAACTTCTCTGAGGCATAAAGCAGGATGGGCAACCAATTTGGAATTTATAATAACCCAGTCAAGGTTAAGATTGCTTTGTTCTGCTGGGATATTACAAAATTTGAACCATATACATACATCTAAAAGAAATTAACTGTGGGTGGTTGCTGGAGTTTTATTACTCTAGGGAACTCTTTCTTTAAATTTGAGATACATTGAACTCCTATTATCTGGTAATGTGTTAATTTCAGTGGCATATATTTTAAGATTAACGTTGGCTCCAAAATTATGTGAGTGTTTGGATAAAATGAGATCATAAGAGGACATTTTGAAAGGCAGAGAATATAATTACTACTTTAGAGTCCATGACTACTGGTCATGAGATACTCCTCTTTAAAATATCTGGTTCACTGTGAAGGAGATTACAAAAAAGTACCACTTAGCTGACTGATGTTGATAGTCTGTGCTTGCCATTTCTAAGCAATTTTAAATACATACAATACATTATAACTTTTTTTTTCTAAAAATATGATTATTTAAAGCCTTGTATTTCTTAAGCTGATTTATTCCTCTATTAAGTTCCACTATAGGGCTACAAAAGAGCCCACAAATCCCAGAGGAAGTTCAGAGCCTGAATCAGTCAAATCAGACACAGCAACGGAGAAAACAACAGTTTGAAGGATTTTGCATTCACTGTAATATCTTATGAATGTTCTTTTCATGGCCTCATGGTTTGTGATGTATGTACATACTGAGAGGTATGCCTGAAGGACTGGTTAATGTCATGATGATCTATTAATTCAAAAGAAACATGAAACCTTTGACATACACTGCATCTAAACTAACCTGCGTGTTGGTGTGACCCAGAATCATGTTCTCCTGATCAGCTAGTACTTTCCATTCATTCCCCAGGAATGGAAAAAGCAGCACTGGTTCACATCTACCATAAATTCAGGATACAACTAGAGCACATTTTGTTAAGATGCAACCTCTGGGACTGGTCCCAGTCCTAATCTTGCAACCAACGATGAAAACTTCTAATGACTTCTAGAAGAGAAAGGATATGGAAGTGAACTTGGTGATCATTCTTGGAAAGTACTGACCCTGTTCTGGGTCCTCAAGCACCTACTGGGTTGTACGATTTCAGGTATTTCAAAATGTTACAAGATTCATATAGTGAATTAGACAAAAATTACTAGTGACATAATTAAAAGAAAATAAAGGAGAAAGTTGGAGCGACACAGATCTTGGCAACAAAATAAATAACCTCTTTGGGGACATGCAGAAGGGAGTATGATGGTGGTTAGGGAAGTGAAACTCAATAATTATTGTCTTTTTGTTGGTTTGGTTAACATTGCACAGACCAAATTTTTGTTGAATACACTAACAAAGAACTTTAAAAGGTGAGAGAGGGAAAAAAATGAGAGCAAGTCAGGACAAATGTGGAGAAAAAGGTGCATCTGACTATGAAAGTCAGATACAAAGAGAGAAAATTAAACCTTAGATAGAAGCAAAAAGTATTACTGGGTTTTTGCTGCTTTTGAGCAAGTGCACTAATGAAGTGCTGTGGAGCATAGGAGGGAGATGATGATGGAGAAGAATAAAGTATAGGCAGGAGTCAGTGGGGTTAATGACCTAAGAAACTGCAGAGAGGAAACAAAAGATATTTAGGAGTAGAAGAGACAGGATGAGATATGAGATGGGGAATTCTGAAAGAAGTTGGTGCAGGTGTGGAGCTTCCCAGGAAGTGCCCAGCAACTGTGTGAGGAATGGGAGGAAACGGCAGCCAATGAGAAACAAAGTATAGCTTAAGGTCCTAGGTGTGTGTTTAGGTGTATGTGTGATAAATTGCCTTCATTTGTCCAACCATCCCATTCTCGCAAAGGGCAGCACAGTCATTTTCTCTTGCTGTTAGCTCTGCATTTCTCACAGGGGTGTCTTTGTGGAAGCGACTCACTATGGCTTCTACAAGCTCCCCAAACAACCAACTGATCAAATGTAATAGGTGTAATCCACTTCCCACTAAAAACTGTAACAAGTCTATGTGAAAAATTTACCATAAGTTTTTACAGAGTGTAATGAGGATGTTTTTCATGTTTACTATAATTTCTCCTTTTTTTTCCCTTGGTGTTTTGTGATCTCTACAACAAGGTAATTTTTGATTTACAATAAATCTCTTCCCAGATTATCTAAGCTCTTATACATAATAAAAATTCTTTCTGACAATTCTTGAGAAAGTGTTAAGATTTCTCTTTCTTAATGATCTCAGTTTGCATATGAAGTTAATATAGTTAAACAATCAAACCTGGTCCAGGTAGCTGGTTATCAGAATGATTTGTGCATCTTGGAATTGGTGTGTGTTTGAATTTTGTGTTTCTTGTCTGACTTCATATGCTAATTCAGAGATGAGTATCACAGAGCTTCAGGCACTTGGACCAAAGTGTATACATACTATGTTTTTTCCCACTTGCTCACTGAAGAGTGTAACTCTGATGAGTACCTCTCCATGAAGGTGCCTTTAATACAAAGTCTCACTGCACCAAATTTAAATAAAGACTTGCCTTAGTGCACATCAAACCTTGCTGACAGGAGCATTCCATAATGTGCAGCCACTGTAGTGATATGATCAGATGGAAAACAACATAAAATTCACAAAAACAGTTAACAAAGAAAGTTTACGGGCAACCTTAAAGTATTTTTCATGTTGCAGTATATTAAGGAGACTAGAGCCTTTATATGTCCATTTTTTCAGAGTGAAGTAAGAACTTCTCTCCTAGGGGCCACCAAGTTAATTGGCTGTCAAACAACAGTGTGAGTGTGCTCTGAAGCAAAGAGGGATAGATGCAAAGCATTCAGGCTTCTGAGCCTCATATTACCTTTTGTGAGACTAAAAGAGTTTATTTTCATCTCGTAGGAAATGGCACAGTGCAGCAGTATTTACACAATATGATCAGTATTCAATATATTGCAAGGCAAATTCAATTCCACCTAAAGCTCTCACTGTGTGTTGCCATAATCAATAGAAATAGTACATATAGTAAATATTATCTAAACATACATCTTACATCTCCTTCAAGTGGCAGTGGGTATCCTAAATCTTACTGATTCACTTTCTAGTGTAAATACTGTAAGTTTTGAGAATTTTTATTTTTTAGACGGAAAAGGTTAAGAAAAATTATAAGGCAAAGGCTGAGGCTTAATGTTGTATTGCTAACGGCATACTTATTGAGCATAGTTTAATGAAATAATGTTTAACTTCATTTTTTTCTGTTTAGTTTTTTCAAAAACATCATTTTTCATCCATAGGTGTTAGAAGGAACAGCAGTGCCAAATTTAGTGCCAGGATATATATTTAGAAGAAGGTTCCATAGGGACAATGGACTGTGTGTCAGAGAAAGCAGTGCACGTGCTTGGACTGGTTCCTAGGAGGTGGTTGCTCCTGGTGGTGGTGGAGCAGAGGGTGTGCAAAGGCAATGCTTGTTCATCTAGTGCAGCAGGCAGTATCTGTTCCTTGATGCAGCAGGCTGTGGGAGGCTCAAACTGAGTCCCTAGTAGTGGGGAGCAGCCTCCAACAGAACAATGTGTGTGCTTTGAGGAGCAAGAGTAGCTCCTCCTGTATGCTGGGACAGTGCAAACTCTAACTCATAAAGTGAATGAAATTATCAGTACTTTGAGTTAGAAGGGCTATGTGTGGTGATTTCCTAACTTGACCAAAATTATTGTCAAAACCTACCCTTTAACTCAATAGTTCATTTCTTTCTAATGAAACTCAGAAAAAGAGGAAGGAAGAAGAGGTAAATAGATGGGGAAGATCATGCTTTCCTTCCCCCTTTTGTCTAGCAGATAGATCTGTAATCTTATTTTTGTCTGTCATAGATGATTTGCAGTAGAGATTGTATTTTTTTAACAGACATGACTTTATGTTTTGAAGTACCCTTAATGCAGTGGAGCTCTACAGTACTGCACTATGCTAGCTGTGCAGTGGTGCCTGGGTGACTCTGTAGTGCTTCTGAACCCACTGCCTTCATGTGCTCCTTGCATCTTATTCTGCTGTTCTGTTCTTGAGTTATGCCTTTTAAGTGACGTATTAGTATATGCATTCTGTTTCTTTGTCCTTCTAAATCTTAAGTGCTCAGATGCAAATCTGTTTAAAACAAACCTTATTTTTACAGTGGGGGCTAAATGTCTTTCTTTGGGGATAATTTTTGCATTTTATTCCTGTTGCAATCTATGAGAGACAACCCCATAAGAGCAATGTAGTTGTAGCAAATCAATACTTTTTAAAGTCTGTCTGGTTTATCATTCAATATCTGTGGTTTTTTGTTTGTTTGTTTGTGTTTTTTTGCTATTTATATGCTCTTGTAATAGACTAAAAAGAAGTATTAATGATTAAAAGGGTTGTAACTTGTGATACAGAGAGGTCTTGAAATCTTCTCAAATACATGCAGATATTTTTATCCAGCAGATTTGCAGAACAATTTTTCATCTCACTATTCATAGCAATGGGTTTGAAAGGCTGAAAAGAAAACAAACAGCTCCCACACTTTCCAAATGTTCCAGAAAACTTCAGGTCTGGTACCAGAGAAAGACAGAAATGTGTGTGCAAGAATTTCTGTTGTGCTGAGTTCCCCTATTCTGGTATGTCACATTATCTGTGTTGCATATCCTGTGTGACTGCCATGTGACTTATCCTGCCCTGGCAGCCAGAAGGGCCAACAGTGTCCTGAGGTGCATTAAGCACAACATCACCAGCTGGTCAAAGGAGGTGATTGTCTCACTCTACTCTTCATTGGTGTGGGCTCGCCTTGAGTCCTGTGTGCAATTTTAGGCACCACAAAACAAAAAAAAGAAGACATTCAGCTGATAGAGAGTGTCCAAAGGAGTGCAATGAGGATGGTGAAGTTCTGGAGAAAAGCCTTATGAGGAGTGGCTGAGGTCTCTTAGTTTGTTCAGCCTGGAGAAGAGGAGACTGAGGGGAGACTTCATAGCAGTCTACAACATTCTCACAGGGGGAAGCACAGGGGCAGGTACTGATCTTTGCACTCTCATGACCAGTGACAGGACTCAAGGAAATGAGTCAGGGGAGGTTTAAGTTGGAGAAAAGGTTTTTCATGCAGGGGTGGTTGAACACTGGAATAGACTGCTCAAGGAAGTGGTCACAGCACGAAGCCTGACAGAGTTCAAGAAGCATTTGGACAATTCTTTCAGAAATATGGTGTGATTCTTGGGGTGTCCTGCACAGGGCCAGGAGTTGGATTCAATGACCCTGATGGGTGCCTCCAAACTCAGCATATTTTATGATTCTATGATTACATCATGTCTGATAAATTCATAGCCAAGAGAAAACAATATCACATGGTTAGAAACCCTTCCAGTCTTGGAAAGCCAAGAATTTTCTTGTTCTAGTTTTATTAAGAGAACAATAACTTTAAAACAAAACAAAAAAGGACATTAAACAGACATAGGGGATAACAGAGCAATCCAGAGTAGATATACCCTACTATTACCAGAGAAAGCCTTACAACATTTCTCAGACCTGTGCTGGTTTCGTTTTGAGTGTAGTTTATGAGAGTCCTTTGGTCCAGTTGGAACATAGTGACTAGCATGAGGGGCTCTGCAGACAGAGCCAATGCCTAAACGGCAGAAAAAACCCAAACAAACCAAAGCAAAAATAACAAACTCTTCTCCCTTCTGTGAAATCTTATTGTCCTAGTATTTTCTTCTTGTTGTTCCTGGAAAGCAGCTGCTGCACTTCTGAGCATTACATCTCTACATAGTGGCAATGTATCCTCCGTCTTTTGAGATGTTTATGTGCTTCCTGGAAAGTGACCAGAGCCAAGTTGCAACTCAGCTATGCTCTTAGGACTCTGGATGTGGCACCTGGAGACATGGTTTAGTAGTGAACATGGTAGTGCTGGGCTAATGATTAGACTCACAATCCTAGAGGGCCTCTTTAACCTTAACAATTCTATAGTCCTATGTCTTGATCACGCACTTGGAGAAACATCTTTGCATTTCTGTAACCCTGTAATTTCATCTGCCTTTTTTCCACCCTTCCTTTTTGTTTCATGTCCCGAGTTTAAAACCTGTGGAGCAGATGAACTCAATCCATAAAAGGCTTTATCAATGCATAACTGGTGTTGTCCTCAGTGCAGCAGTACTTGCCTCAATAGGTGAAAGCTGGATCTTCCTGATGGAACCATGTTTGTTTATAATTAGAAAACAGGTGGTTTATTCTGGACATTTTGTTAGTTTAAGCTTTGTAAACACAAGAGGTGGAGGGGAAAGTTTAATTTCTTTTTGAGTTAATTATTTGTTGGTAATTATTTGTTCCCTTGTGATGAGAAGAAATTAAGTGAATTGATGATGTCAAATAGATACCAGAAAAAATACAAAAAAATGTGGTGTCCCATAATCACTGCTGAAATGATTTAAATTCACTTTGAAGAGTTTAAGTCATAAGCTGGTTTTCCTGTTTTCATCCTATTTGACATGCATGGTAACTAGTTATTATTTCTATTGCATCTGCCATCCACCAGCAACTGGAGCATTATCAGGTTAGATGTGCATCTCTACATTGCTAGGCATTTCTGGACATGAAGGGTTTATATTCTAGAGTAACATGACAAGAAAGAAGATTTTAGATATTCTTGTTTGCGAGAAGAGGGGGTGATCAGAGCATCACATGGTTTTCCCAGATGTCACTGTAATAGAGTTGTTGGAGTTGGGAACTGTGCCCAGATACCTCAATCTGAATGTCACATTCAAAGCCTGTCTTCTTCTCTAGTGGAAAGCTTTTTTTTGTTGCTATTGTTTTTTTTTATTTGAAAATGATTTATAGTACAATTTCAGATGGGCACAATTTAAAAGGAGTTTTATACTTATCTCCCGCTATTACTTTGAAAGCTACCTGGTGAGCATCTTCCTGTTTTTAAGATGAGCCCTGAATCTGAGGAGTTTCAGAACTTCCAGAGCAGCTTCAGATCTTATCTTGAACTGAACATCTTTGTTGTTGAAGGAAATAAATCCAGTTTGCGTCATAACAGGTTGCCAGTATAAAAGGAACACATTCTTTAAGCATTTTTGCATAAAGTAATGAAGAATTGAGCTCTTGGCCTGCTTTTGAGGTTATAGAAAGATGTGCTTGCTTTTATTCCTCACTTTTTGGGGGCCTATATCTGATTTTCTTTAAGTTACATTTGACATATTTAAACAATTTTGTTCAGAAATTGTTTCTCTTGTCCTACTTCTTTGTATTTAAATAGAAATCCAAGCAGCCAGATACTAGACAATGGAAGATATTTACCAGTGGCTATATTTTATTTCTTGGCAGAAACTGCAGGCAAATGAGGTAAACCTTGTTATGGCTTCTGGAGCTGCTTTTGGAATGTGTCACACAGTTGATGTAATGATGAGCTGATTGGATTGCCTTGTCCATTAATTCATTAATTCATTGCTTCTGTAGGAAAACGAGATGTGTGCTAGTCCCATTATGTGAGGGACTGTTGCAGATGACTGTTCATCATCAAAAGGAAATGACCATATGTTATTTGGGATTTCTCTCTACAACTCTCCAGAAACATGTTTGTTGCCCTGAGAGGTGGTGTCTATATAGAACCTGAACATTGCAACTTGCAAAGGGATTGAAAAACTAATAAAAGTATGACCTAAAAGGAAAAGGGCTTGCATAGTGATAACTTTGAAATGAGATAATAAAAAATTCATGATAGTGTACTGTGGATTAAATGTACGTCTTTGTGACTAAACCAAATATGAAATCGGAGCTTAGAATATTCTGTTTTTCAATGGAAGCAGTTTTTTCTCCATCTGTTTTACTGGTAAGAGAAACTTATTCTGGTGTCTGTATAGAACTTGAATTTTTTTTAAGGTTTTTATTGATGTTTTAGTATCAAAATGCTCAAATTAACAAAAACCAACACAATGACACTAAACAATTCAAAAATGAAAGATAATTTGGGATTGCAATGTAAAGGTAATGTAAATGACAGGATCTGCTTTAGTAGGTATGAATTTCCCTAGCATCCTTGTATGTGGAAGTAAGGAGTGAAATTTAATCAATAGACACAGTAGTTGACATGTAGTTGAATGTTTTGAGGAATAAATAAGAAAAGTAATAGTGAACATTGCTGCTGCCTAAAGCTTATCTACTTACATTAAGATTCCCTTGTCTTTCAGTATTATATATAATGGAGATGCAGACTTCTAGGGTTATATCTTTAATTTTCACAACTGGGAAATACACTTTCCACAGCCAAAAGGGACAGGCCACACGCATCTAGCAAAAATAACTGATAGTTCTTTCCACTTAGAGTATTATCCCTCTTTTCTCTCCTTTTTTTTTTTTTTTTTTTAATTTCAAAGGGAGTTCAAATGGAGTTGTAGCACTGACCTTGAGCGCTATGAATGTAATACACTGGAAAGAAGAGGTCATGGAAATACATGGTGAAATGATAGCAGCTGGACAGAAATGGGAAGAATTTGATGCTTTACAACAGAACATTTTGGCATATTCTATTCCCCCCCTCTTCCTCCATGTTTTGGCAGAGAAGAAAAAAATGCACAATTTAGTCATGCTTTTTAGAAGGCAAGTACATGCTTTGGGGCTCATAGGCCATCTCGCTGATATCTCAGTGAAATACACTTAAGTGTAACACATTTAATTTTGATCATGATACTAGCTGGCCTCAGTCTGCAAGCCAACAAAACACAATAAAGAATACATTCAAATAATTCGGTATTAATTAAAACACACTGATTGATCCAGTAGTATTTAGAAAAATTCTTCATGGATGCTAGTGCGCCCTACTAAAAATTCCAGTTATGTTTCATATCACATGCAGGTATTTTGTGAATTCTAGTCTGAGAAAACTGGAGATTTTGGCTCACTGTGTAATTAATTCATTCAAAGTAGTCACTTCTAGTGTTTAACAGCACATGGGCAGCTTAGAGGAGACTGAAGAGTGTCTGACCTAAGGGAATTGCAAAGAGAACTTGGGGAGGCAGGAGGCATTTTACCTGAACTGGAATCTGTCCAGGAGATGGGAGAGAACATTGCAGTGCTTATTAAAACTCATGACTAATGAAGAATCTTTCACTGTGGGTAGTAATGGATGCTATTGATCTTGGAATGTCTTGACATGATTCACTTTTTCTGGCAAGAGGTAAATGACTGACACTGTCAGAAACTATGAAGTACTCACTGGAAAAAGTATTTTTTTTGTCTAGTGAGCTTCTCTCTGGTAGATTCATTCCCCTCTCAGAAAGACATGGTTAGAGTATCAAAGCCTGTAAAGACGATTCTGCTTGACTTTATAGGTGACCAGCCTCATTTTTGTTGTGAAGAATTTGTTAGGCATTGCAAGATATTTCTGAAAATTGCCAAAAAGGAAGTTTGCAAGTTGTCATCTTCATTGTCAGGATATTCCAAATGATTATAATGAATCTTAGTACATGATGACACAGTTTATTTATCAAAAGTTATTCCAAAATTTCTGTAAATATCCTATTATTATTCCCATAGTATATTATATTTTTTTATTTTCAATGTAAAATCATAAGTATATAATTAAATATTTAATCAAGACTCTCAATCTTGCATTTTAGTGTAAGTATGTAACTTGTAAGTTTATGTGTTTTGGGTTTTTTTGGTTCATCTGCCTCTTTTACTTGAAAATTCTTTTTAAAAAAATAGAAAAACTCTTGCCTAGAGTATAATGTAGAGGCAATATAAAATGATTGTTTTTAAGTAGAGATGAAATAGAATTATTTCAAAGGCTTACATTTCTCAGAGGAACATTGGGACCCAACTGATTTTAAGGAATCGTTTTGGAGACTCTGAGAAATCTAAATTAGCATTGTCTGCATGTTGTGCCTACCCATAAAATGTTAGAATAACCAGCAAAGTTTTCCTGAGGAGTGTCCTGAGTACAAAGATAAGATGCAGAGTTTTAATGTTGTTTATTTCACACCATCCGCATCACAGCAAGGGCTATGGTTTTCGGCAGGTAAAACTGAGCGATGGAACTCGGGAGTTTATCATTTTGGCTTTCTGGCTTCAGCAGAGGGACTACTCCTCATCAGCTCTGGCAGATTTGGTCCCTTCAGCTGTCTGCCGTACAGTGTAATTATAATCTTAAGAGTATGTGAGATTCTCAGCACTGTGTAAAATAAATTCCAAGTACTTTAAAACAATTTGAATTTACCAATTTCACCAAGACCCTCATTCAGCAAAGCACTTGACCGTGTGGTTCCCTTTTAGCCTATGAATGCCACTCTTGATTATTACTGAGGCCATTTTAAGACTTGAATTCAAACACCTGCTGAAGTGCTTTGTAGTAAAACATATGCTGGAGTAAAGCTGCTCAGAAATGCACTTATAGTTTAATTCATTCTAGTTTTATCCTTCTGAGACAGACTGATGTGCTTGTGTGGAGGAGCTCAAATCAGACTTGGGAAATCTAATTAAAAAGGATTTTTTTTCCTTGAAAGTTAAAAAAGTTTTTCTCTTATGTAAATGCATGAGAGATGCCTTCAGTTAGGCTGTGAGACATATTTTATTGCAATGAATTTCACTAGCCCAGAGAAAGACCTATAAGAGGTATGATAATGCAGTCTCACCATGTTTTAATCTACTAGACTGTCAGTTGTTTGCACTCAGTGTTTGAATGTTGAGGCTTTTCTATTTTTAAAGGCAGATCAAAGAGCTGGTTAGTAAGAAAAAAAGGAAAGAAATGTGAAACCTGAAACACATTGTTACTTGTCAGACCTGTTATAAATGGCATCTTGGTAAATTTGAAAAAGGTACCTTAAAGCAAAAAAACCTAGAGAATTTATGTGAAAAAAATAGGCTGATCTTGCTTTGACAAACACATTTTAATTTGAAGAATGCTTCACTTTGTGGGTCCACTCTACTCCTACATACCAAATTCCATCTCCCATGCCACACATCTGTGTGAACAGTATGTACTGGCAGTGAACAGACTTACTGTAAACTCCCAAACAAACATGACCACTTTGTGTTTATGTGGTTTTCTCCCTCAAGAATTTTGTTATAGTTTAGAGGCTGAGGGTAGATATGGAAGGCCCTCTAGGAAGCCCTGAAAAAAGCAAAAGCAAAGTATGACAGGCCACTTTCCTTGCTGGTGAATAGCAGAGCTGGGAATAGAATATGGAACTGTGACCTACAACTACATGTTTTGAGCATTTTGAACTTGATCTAAAACTTATTAAGTCCTATTAAATGGGAAAGCATGAGATGGATATTAATCCTTGGGATTTAGCCAGTCTTGCTTTCCCTTCCACACTGCTTACAGACTGCCAGTCTTGGACCACTTTCCCTGACCACTCAGCCAGTTATGGCTTAAGATCTTTGCAATTTAAAGACTTTCTCCCCATCCCACCCCACCACCCCCACTTCCTTCTATCAATTTTAAGTTGTCTAGAGTACAAGTCTTATGAGGAGCAGCTGAGGTTACTGTGGTTCTTTAGCCTGGAAAAAAGGAGGCTCTGAAGGAACTCTTTTGCTCTCTACAATTACCTCATAGGAGTTTGTAGCAAGGCAGGTGTCGGCCTCTTCTCCCACAAAACAAGCAAAATGGCCTCAGGTTGTACCAGGGGAGGTTTGGGTTGTATATTAAGAAAACTTTCTTCACTGAAAGTGTTGTCAAGCATTGAAACAGGCTGCCCAGGGCAGTGGTTAAGTCACCATCCTTATTGGTATTTAAAACACATGTAGATGTGGTACTTATAGACATGGTTTAGTGGTGGACTTGGCAGTGCTGGGTTAACAGTTGGACTTGATGATCTTAGAAATCTTTTCCAACCTAAGTGATTCTATGGTTCTTGATTTTCCTGGAATAAAACTCCATTCTTCACAACTTTCTTTAGATGCAGAATACTATCAGAAAGATGTGTTAAATTTTATTGCAGCATAAATGGATGCTACTTACTCAAGAAAACCCATTTCAGCCAGCTAAGAGAAAATAAATAGAAAGATATGCATTATTTACAGGACATAATGTGAATAAGTAGGCTGCATGCACAAATAGCAGATGAAAAGCCAGCAGATGTTGCTAGGAAATGACTGTTTGGAAAAAAAAGCTTGTCTTCAGGCCCACATGCTGTATATATATATATATATATATATACACTCTGTTAAAAAGCAAAGGTAAATCAGTTTTTCACAGTAATTGTCATCCCCGGATTTTACTCTAAGAAACTGGAGACACTGGCATTCACTTCCTCCAGCAGTAAGATTATATCTTGATTGCCATCTTCTTTCTTTATGAAAATAGGAGGGAAAGATTAAGCTGTTTAATTAGGAGATTGCTTTCCATGCTGGTTATGGCTTTTGCTTGATTTTCCTAACTGATATTTCCCTCAGTCCTGGAAAATAATTAGCAGCTAGCATAGTGTGCATAAGGCTGGCAATTAGAAGTCAACCAGGCAAACTCTTCCTCACACCCATATAATACATGGTGTATTATGCACACCTGTGGTGGGTTGACCCTGGCTGGAGGCCAGATGTCCACAAAAACAGCCCTATCCCTCCTCTCCTCAACTGGGCAGAGGAGAGAAAATATAATGGAGAGTTCATGAGTTGAGACTGGGGCAGGGAGAGATCACTCACCAGTCACCATTATGGGCAAAACAGATTTGACACGGGGAAATTAGTTGAATTTATTACCAATCAAAATAAGACCAGGATAATGAGAAGTAAACCAAATCCTAGAAATACCTTCCTCCTCACTGCTCCCTCCTCCCCAGGCTATACCTCCTCGCCCGCAGCAGTGCAGGGAATCGGGAAATGGGGGTTATGGTCAGTTCATTGCACATTATTTCTGCTACTGCTTTCTCCCCAGGGAGAGAACTCCTTTCCCTGCTCCAGTGTGGAGAGGTCTCTACCACAGGTGACAGACTTCCATGAACTTCTCCAATGTGTGTCCTTCCCACAGGCAACAGTTCTTCATGAACTGCTCAAGCATAGGTCCCTTTCACAGGTTGCTGTTCTTTGGAAACAGGTTGCTCCAGTGTGGGTCCCTCATGGGGTCACAAATCCTACCAGTAAACCTGATCCAGTGTGGGCTCCTCTCTTCATGGGTCTGTAGGTCTCTGACAGGAGACTGCTCCAGC
Source organism: Corapipo altera (assembly GCF_003945725.1). Classification (NCBI taxonomy): domain Eukaryota; kingdom Metazoa; phylum Chordata; class Aves; order Passeriformes; family Pipridae; genus Corapipo; species Corapipo altera. The sequence continues at coordinate 198,005 of NW_020884931.1, forward strand.
ATGGGTTTTTCATGGGGTCGTGGGTTCTTCTTTCGGACATTCACCTGCTCTGATTTGGGGCTCCTCCACAGGCTGCTGGTGGATAACTGTTCCCCTGTGGACCTCCATGGGCTGCAAGAGAACCAGCCTACCTCACCATGGTCTGCACCACAGGCTGCAAGGGAACCTCAGCTTGCATCTCCTCCCCGTTTTTCCCTGGCCTTTGTGTCTGCAGAGCTGTTTCTCTCACACTCTTCTCTGGCTTCAATTACTTCTGCACAATAACTTTGTCTCAGTTTAATGATACTGAAGGGTTTTGCTAAGGAGGATGAGTTATGAGGAACACCAAGCTCCTCCCTCCAAGTAATTATAAATCTGAAATTAAGAGGCTCTAACTGAGGAAGTATGGAGGAAGAAAAAAAGATAACAGCCCTTTATTAAAGGATATATGTGCATTGACAGAACAACAAAAAGGACACAAAAACAACTAAACAATAATTCTGCATCCAAAGTTCCCTCCAAAAAAACCAGTTCAGCACTTTCCATCTTTTGGTGCAATTCTAACCACGACCAGCTGGGGGCGCTGTTGGGCCCCGGAGCGCAGGAGGAGCCGAAATGGAGATTCCCCCACACCGAGGAGGGGAAGGGGAGAAGGGGGAAAAAGAACAAAACAAGAAAACTTTTCCACAGATTCATGCTGTCAGCGGATGGCTCTGGCCAGGACTCCCCTAAAGGTTCCTTCGCAGAAGGGTCAAGCCTCTCCGGTGAAATCTGAGCAAGTCCGGGCTGGGGGCAGAACAGGGTGCAGGAGAACGGAAGCGAACCGGGGCCAGAAGCACAGCCAGATGGCCTGGCCAAAACCAAAATGAACAATGGAAAAATCCCTCCACACACACCCTCCCTGTGTCAATGCAAAAGTGAAATACCTGCCGTTTCCCGAGGAGAGGAAAAAAACTCACCTCCCCACCCCAAGTCTTCTGACAGCCATCAGTCTGGAGTGCAGGCCTGCTAGTTAGTTCTTAGTTCTTTTGTATGTGTCAATCACCCCAGCCAAAAGAACCACCCTCCCCCTCCCTCGTTCAACATCCTTCTTTCATAAGGATGCAGGGGAAAGAAAAAAAATCCCACTTGGTTTTTAAGAACAAGTAAACCTATGAGAACTTTTTTTTTTTCCTTCTTAAATACAATATCACAGAGATGTTACCACCAAGCTGATTTGGCTTGGTTTTGGCCAGCGGCAGGTCTGTCTTGAAGCTGGCTGGCGTCAGCTCTATTGGCCATGCTTCTATCACCTTTTCAGAGGAGACATCCCTAAAGCCTCCCCGCTATGAAAACCTTGCCATGCAAACCCAGTACAACACTTCAAATAAAGTTTCATTTTCCTTGACTGTTTCAGGGTTAATTCTGCTCAAAGTTACAGTTTTCTTCTTCATGTGTAGTTAACAAGTTCAAAAAATCTCCAGTTATATCTACTTTGCCAGAGATGTAGAGTGTGTTATGTCATTGTCAGCTGCCTCAAATTAATTAGGGTGAATAAGTCAGGGCATAAGAAACTACCAACATTCCTGAAAAGTCACAGAGCAGGAGTCAGGGACCTAAAGGACAGAGCCGTTCTGCAAGAGAAAGCAAGACAGGATCAAGGGTGACAACTCTGTATGCAGGGAAAGGCTTCTATCAGGTCTTCTCATAGCAGCCTGATCTCAAGATATCATTGCAGAGCAGTCTTGAAAGCAGTCTTCAAGTATTCCAGTTTTCTGAAGCTTTTTCTGACCTTACAAGAACTTTCTCTGTCAGTAGGAAGTGGCCAAGAATCTTGCAGACACAAGTCACAAGACAAGGGGAGACATAACTTCTGCATCTCAAAGAAGTCAGATTTTGCAGTATTACCTGGTTTAGGTTTTCTATGAGAAATTGCAAAACTCAAAATTAAGAAGATGGGATAAAAATATTAAAAATGTATTTTGAAATATTAGGCTGATTTTTATCCTACCAAGAACCATTTTACCTATGATGTGACAATAGGGCAGACTTCTATCTGTGCCCTGTGGGCCTCGTCCAAAGCCCAAACCTGCCGTTGATCCTGCATCATACCAGAGGGCTCAGAGAAAAGAGAAATCCAGCTATACTTGTGAAGAAAAGGGAGCAGAATATATCGCACTTCTCTGCATATACCTGAATAAACTCAAGGTTTCAGTTGATAAATACATTGTAGCTGCTTTAAGGAACAGCAATAATATGCCATAAATATAAATGAGTTCTGGAATGAAGAGAGACTATTTGAGAAGATGAATCATGAATATATCTTTTACACACAGGAGGAATTTATATAATTACAACTTTGTTAATTTATAATACGAAAATTCTTACAGTCTTCTTCTTTAGGTAAGTTACTGAAGAAGCTGGGACCTGGGAAAACGGTGTTTTCCCTGACAAATTGGCTTCATGTGACAAGAAAGAATGCCAACGCACTTTGCTGATTACAATGTGGAACAGTAAAATAATAGTCCATTAACAAAACCTATAGTCTTAAAGTAGTCTTAAAGTCTATACAAGAATCCGTCATGGTTAAGATATGAACTATTAGTAGTTGCATGTTTTCCCTTGTAAATGGTGATTTGTGAATGAACTTCTATTTTTCAATAGGAAAGTTCAGAACAGGCACGTCATAGAATCATAGAATGGATCATTTTGTTCCAACCTCAAACTCCACCTCAAACACTTCAGCTTTAAAAATGTTGAACATTTTAAATGGACATGGTTTCTTTTAATCAGTATTGCAAATTAAAGCACTCTACAATGTATTATATATTTACTTGCCTCCTTTTTGACATTGAATTTAGTGTTGAAGTGTCAGAGGTTCCCCTGGGATTGAAATACTGTTTTCTAGATAACTCTAAATGGATCTGCTTCACTTGCTGTACTGGTTTGATTTCTTAATTTTTAATGCAATTACTCTTGATTTATACCACTAAATGAGAAAATGTTTTTTAAACCAACAAACATGAGCCACCTGGGTTTTCTTAATTGTCAAAATTAGTTGTTCATAGATACCTGCTTTATATGCGATGGAATTATTTTACTTAATGCCCAGGTTTCCATTCAAGAGGAGTAGAAGAGCATATTTGCAGTTCTGGTAGGTGATTTATCAGTGTACTGTTGTGCAATGTTGTGTGGATTTTCTAGCTCTGCTAATAAACCATGTCTTTTCCTGGCATCTTTAAAAGTTAGAATCTTTGTGCTTTTCTTTCCAATCTCTGAACTGGCACAGACCCCAGAACTCTCAGAATAGATACGTCTTAGATAATTCTGTTTTACTCAAGTGCTTCATATTTTAGGTTTGGGACAGGTGCAACAGGTCCTTGCCACAGTGAAGGCACAAGTGACTAGAAGAAATCTCTTGAATGTTTTCCTTTGCAAGGTCCAGTATGTTCATGTTAATCCAACATGTCTAGGAGGAAAGAGTTTATAAATGAGACATTTTAAGAGAAAAAATGTTTTAATTTTTACATCTTTCAAGAAGCATTGTACATACATTTAGAGTTGCTCTGTTTAAAAGATGAAAAATAGATCTGAACCCTATGAGGACATTCTGTGTGTTCATTATTATTTTATTCTTACTAAAAGAGAGACTGATTAAAACAATATTTTAGTCTTATTTCACTGACTTCCACTGTCTTTAGTCTTGTATATACACTCAGAATGAATATAAAATTAGATAGGGCTTCTTTATCCCACTTGCTTTACATCTGGTATAATAATTAACTTCTGAGCAATGTTAAAGTAGCAAAAGCTTCCTTCTTGCTAGTCCTTGCCTTTCTGGTCCCATTTCATTGCCATTAAGAACTTTTTGATGGCACATAAATAGTATAACCAAAAATATTTAAACTCACATTTGAAAGAGTGCGTATTTTACACATAAACATTGCACTGTTCACTTTCTATATGGATAAATTTAAGATTTAATAAACGCACTATTTGTGTGTTTATATTGATGCTGTTGACTGACTAAGTCAAAAGGATGAACCCAGCTTCTGTTGAGGGCAGCTCTTGCTACTCAGCTAGATGGAAGGCTGGCTGTTGTGAAAGCAATGATGTAGAAGGCTACAAATGTTGACAAGAAGTCAAAATCCTCTCTAAAACCATAAAGACTGAATCATTCTTATAGACACCATCACTGCTGAAGGCCAAGTTTTTCTGGGTCCATTATTTCTCTTAGTTTTCAGTTCTCTTAAACTTTTATGTTTTGCTTTAATTGATCATATCTCAAAAATACTGCCTCCTTTTTCACACTTAGTTGCGTTTCTGTGTTTAAAAAGTGTGGTAGAGGTGGGGGTGGGAGAGTACAATGTTTATTTTAGCTCATGGGCCCTTACGTTTAATAACACAGACTTTATCTCTGAGGAATGTGCCGTCCCATTTTGGTGTGACCTTGCCTCAAACCAAACAACCAGGTGACATCTGGGCCAAACTTTGTTGCTTCCTGCTACCAGGTTTTTGTTTGTTTGTTTGTTTGTTTGTTTTCCACCTGGATTGAGTTGTGTATCTCATCCATTATCCTCTGTGTCTCATTTCTTTCACTCTGGCAGTACTCCAAATTAGTTTTCTGTGGCATTCACTTGTATGTTACACGTGTTACCTGTGCAGCTGCGGAGCCTCGAGCATCTCAATGTACTGCCTCTTTCAAAACAAACTTTGTGAAGGCTTTATCTTTGCCTTCCCAAGTCCTTGCCATTCCCATCTTTAACACTAGGCTTCTTTCCTTGTTACTTCAAGGATGACACTGATTATTAAGGAAATAGTAGTAGTCATATATTGTTACTTTCCCTCCTCCTTTTGTATGTAACTTGTCTGTTGAGACTTTCTAATATCCGCATTGAATACATCAATGAATAGCAATTTCTGGACAAATTAAATGTTAATAAGTTCTTGTTATAAGTGTCAAGAAAAGTAACACTAATTTAATAATACATGATGGTTCACTGATAAGATTCACTGATCCAGTCTGTAAAGCCTTAAAAGCTTATATTCAGGTGCTTGCTCAGGACAAATTAACATGGATTCCATGTTACAAAACCAGTCATGTAGGTTTGCAAGACACTGTTTTAGTCACTTAAAAGACATCTTGGTGCAGTTTGTCTTTCATTTCACTTTAGAATTTGCTTTCTTTTAAAAAAGGAATACCTATTTCAAAAGGTGTTACCTATTCAGCTACTAAATTCCATTGAATTCAAGGGAGAATATTTCCATTAACTTTAATGAGAATAGGAATGTTGGAATTGTGAAGAATTCTCAATGTAGACAGACATAACAAAATGTCTGTGCACTGTTTGTGCCACCAGTTGTCCATGGTCAATGCTGGGTTTTTTTAATATTCAGTTGTAATACCATAATGTACCATCTGTTTTTATTACCTTCTCCTGCAGGCCTCTGTGGTTTGTGGCTGCTCAATGGTCTGAGCTTGCAACAATATCCCACAAACTTGATAAAAACTATCTTTTGTAAGCAGGGCTACTGAAGAAAGGATGAAATAATATGACATACAGCAGTCCTAGAAAAAAATCAGGATGCAAAATGTATTTCTTAATGTCTTTATTAAAGAGGAGGGTCATCTTCATTAATCTGGGGAGAAAGGCTTGATTTAGAGTTTTCTTTACAATACAAAGTCTAAAGAGCTATTCTTTTCTTCATACTGCTGGTTCAGAAATAAATGCGTGTTATGGAATATGTAGTGTGCTCGTGTACTGCCAATAAAGAGAGTATATGCCTGTCATCTTGATAAAAAATGAATCTGAAGGGAGAAACATGCAGACTATTTTTATTAGTTTGCATATATGTGACAAGTGGCGCAATTCTGGAAAGCCACTTAGCATGCCTTGTAAGATGTTATTTTATTAGCTGTACTTATAGTTTGATATCATTCTGGTTTTTTTTTTTCAAATTTCTTAATGTAAAATATTTTTGGTGTATGAGTTTCTAGTTTACATACATTTTTGTACAACTGCCAGGTTTTTCTAACACTTTCTTAATAACATTTTATATTGTGTGACAGATCTAACTGGAAAACTTTACTGCAAAATAACTACAGAAAGGTCAGAAGAATTTCTTCTCCAAATAATTTCGCAGTATATCTCAGTTTCTACTGAAAGAAACGTGATGTATTTGGAATATAAAGGGGAAATCAGTGCATGTTTTCCGTATTATCCCTTAAATCTTTTGTGAATCCTTAAATAGAAGAATATAGTCCCAGAATTCAGCTCTGTAGGCAGACTGCTCATCTATTTTGGCCTATGTATTTTTGGTACTTTTTGTCACTGTCTACTGATATGATTTTACTGCATTTCATTCTTTGCCTGCATCACTTGGCTTGTAAATTGTCATTGGAGGTGAGGACAGTTGCAGTCTTCTGTGTTAGCCTGGTAATGTAGTTTTCTGTGTGGGTACCTGCTGAGGTGGCCTTATGTTCGTATTAATAATTGGACACAAGAAAATATCTCTAGTGGAAAATTCTATCTAAATGGGTTTAGAAGTCTTGACTGCAGAGGGAAGTTTTGCTTCTTCAAAGTGTCTGCCTGAGCCAAACAGGCCACTGACTTAGAGAAGGCTTTACAAAATCAGTTTTGGTGTATTTTCCTACCCCTCTAATACCACCCTTTGAGCTTCCTTTCAGTGAAAGATCTCTGCATAACAAAAGTCTCTTTTTTTTTGGCGTTACTCTCAAAACCTAAGGTCATAAGGAGATCAGTGGGAATTTAAGCTTCAAAATAAATTATTTATCAACCATCTCTCCATATTTAAACAACTGGACTGTTTTTTAATTGACATGCATGTAACTCACAGCAACTGGAAGTTAGTTCAATAGCAATGTAATAATGACAGGTTTGATCGTACCACAGCTAAACAGAGAATACAGTGGTTTTGGATCCTTTTATCTTTGTCAACTTTATTGCTCCGCAGCTGCACGAAGATATAATAGAAGTGCTCCATGAAGGTTATAAAACTTAACACAAGTTTATATTTCCATTTCATTTGTGCGAGAAATATAGAAGCTAACCTTGGCTATTACGTGTCCTGAGACTACTTTAGCTGTGTTTGTTGTAAAGACAGGAGAAAAGGACAGAGTCTGCCAAGGTCACTGAGTAGTATAATATGTGCAAAACACCTGTGTTTGAAATTACAAGAAGAAAAGTAATAAACAAACTTTAAACTTGGTGCATTTTGTCAAAATGAGAAATGTGAGCAAGTCTGGTGGAAAGGTGATCAAATTAATTTATGCTGAAAAATTGTCCAGCTAAGTAGCTTGTGTGTATATGTGTATTGTGTATGTGTTCATTCACATTGCTTTAATCTGGTAAAATGAATACCTGTACTTGCTAATATCTAACAATCTACTCCATTTGAAAAAATAATTCTAATTTGAGGGAAATGTAGTCTCAGAATGAAAAGAGTTTCATCAGGCCATGATTTATCTGTTTTCATCTGGGTGAGTACAGAATAAAGAAGGGTAGAGATGAGTTATTTCTCCCCTCCTTGTCTCTTAGAATTTTACTCCTGTAAAATGCAATCTAGAGGTAGATCAAGATAAAGAGCTGAGTTCACAGCTAAATGATCAGGGGCTGAAAACAGTCAGTGTATCTACACAAGTGTCTGTTGTCTGCATGGGGGCTGGAGTTGGAGACTTCATCTGGAATCCATCAGAACAACTATATATAAAATTACAACATAAATCCTTAAGTACCTTAATCCTTTAGTAGAGTTACTGAAGTAGAGTCTGTACAATGTTTTCTGTACTGAACAGAGAAGAACTTGCGAAACAAAAAAAAAAAGGAACTTTGTGATATAGGAAATTCCCTCCCTTCAGTATCTTGAAGTGGCGCTGCCTAGAATGGCCTCATATATCTGGTATGTACACAGTTACTTGGTTTATAGGACCTGTCAGCAGAACATCAACATTTTATGCATGTCTTCCCTGAAGACAGTGAACAAAAAAGTCTTTTTTTCTGGACTCCTGTCTGTGATGCTGATTTTTTTTTTTTTTTTAATTGTGTGATAGGGAACAAATTAAATTGAATCTATAGTTAAAAAACTGTCAGGTTGACAACAGATTTATTCAGGATGCACTTAAAAAACATTAATGGGGGACAAAGATAAACTCAATATGATGAACAGGAAACTCTAAACAGCCTTGAGATTTTCAGTGTTTCTATCAGTGAGTGCTTGATGGATGACTGCTTACCTCTTATCAGTAAGCTTTTTCTTGCAGGTTGGATGAAACTGGTTTTTTTCCCCCACATTGAATCCCTTATACTACTGATGTATATACTTTCTGTCCCACCTGCACCACTCATGTTTTTGCCATGTTGACCCAGTTGTTCCTCCCACATTCCACTCCTCCATTCTGTGCCACCTGGCCTATAAATATAGTCCTGTTGCTGTTAAATGTGCTTCCACTGATAAAGGGGCTTGGCAACAGGCACCATGCAAAGTTAAGACCAACTTCTTGTGGTGGAGTAGATAGAATGGCAGACTGAAAAAAATCTGAGTAAAATCTATAACTTGATAAGTTGCTGATGCTGAAACATGGGAAAAGAAATATAAAAAATGGTTTTGGTTAAGGAAGTTAAGGAAGTGTTTCACCATTCTATTGTCACCTGACACTGTTTGGGAAGCTACTGGCTATCATATCCTGTCACACAACTTTGAAGATGAGAAACTACTAATAGCTCCAGACTATCAAATTCTGACATTGTTGGTAAAAGGGTCATTTTTTGAGGGTCATTTTATTGAATGTCCTGAGTCTCTGAATAAGTGTGATCTACTTAAGAAAAGAAGTACAATGTTAAAAGTAAAATTTCTGGTAAACTAGAATAAATTACCCTTGCAGGGTATTTTCCCTTCATAAATGTCCATGTTATACTCGCAGTTAGAGCTGACCAGAGTGGGGATTTTCCTGCCAGTAAAAGAGAAAAGAAAATAATTTTTGAAACCTTTCCTTTAGTGAAGCAAAAAAATTCCCAATACATCTGAATGATGGGATACAGGCTACTGACAGGCAGGTCTTACTGGGGAAGCAAAATGAGAACCAGTAAACAGCAACAAAAATAATTAGTATTATTTGACTTGTTTCTATATTTTCTGGACTGTATATTATTGTGTTATCTTTTCACAGCAGAAAAACGAATGTTGTGTATGAAGAGCGCATCCACTCAGTGTTTTGTTCTATCACCAAAAGCCTCACTTACTGGATTCTAATCTGACCCTGCTTTGGATGAAAAATAAATCTGATTGAAATGCTAACTTTTTCATCTTTCTTAGAGAAATTTCTACTTTATTAAAGAAAAATATAGGAAGTCAGGGTGCTATTTCAAAAGAGAGGACTTGCTAGAACTCTGAGAGGTTATGGGGGCTTTGTGCTGAGGTACGTTTTCCTGGAGTGAAATAGTGCAAAGGCTGTTCTCTCTCTTGGATGGACGTCATGAGCTGTCCCGGGGGACTTCAATATTTTTAAGCTCTTTGACTGCAGAATGCTTAGCTTCCCTTTCCATCTGTGTCTTTAAAATTACTTTTTATCCCCCTGAATTGCACAGCATTTTATAATTAATGGGTAAAAATAGGTAAACAGCTAAAACAAATCCCACAAAGGATCTTTTAAAATGCCTTTCTTTGAGATTGTTAACTTCTGCAGGGCTGGAATTGATTGAAAATACAGTCTTGACTTCCTTAATGCACAGGCCAATGGAAATCTATAGTAACCTCTAGGGAGAGAAAATCAAAGTTCGTGGGTTCAGTGACTGTGAGAAGAGACTCATCAGCTTCAAAGCTGAGCATGCATGTTGTTCAAAACAGTTTTGTAGAAAACAAAAGTGTATTTATTGAAAGGCTTTCTTTTGGGTTATTTCTGCAGTCACTGCACTGAGTAATGCCTATTAAACTGCAGAAAGTAAAGGAATGCATTCCTGCCTGTAAATTAATACAAACGGTAAAGAGCACCTGTAGGAATATAATGATGCATTCCTAATGGATAACTTTTTGGTGTTATGGGCAATGCAGAAAAATACAACAAAGCATGTAGTAGTAACTGGTAACTTTCTAGCATTTCACTAGGAAAAGGAATGACTGAGATTTAGGGAATTAAGATCCATATCCAAGGAAAGAACAATGTAGACACTTAGAGGGACTTCCTTGAAATAGTTTTATACCCAATTCTTTTATCATATCAGGTTTCACTTCATTTGAAGAATCAAATTGGTTGAAATTAGAAGATTGAAATAAACATGATTATATTAAAAAGGGAAATGTGGAAATGATAAAAGGAATATTTTTCAGTATAATTTTTGATTAAACTATAGAATTTTCAGGCACAGGAAGCTATTGAGTTCATGAACATAATATTTATGACATGATTTCTGTAGCTGCTCTAATTAATGACAAATACTTCTGGAAGGATTTCAAACAGATATTTGTTGGAAATGATGTTTGGGAGCACATTATTCTGCATCTTTTACATTGTTCTGGAAGAAGAATCCATCGAATTGACAGGTTGGTATTGCACTGAAGAAGGCCAACTGGACACCAGCCAGCATGTCAGCAGTTTTAGGGACGAGATTATTCCCCTTTTTTCCAGAACACATAAAACCATACCAGGAGTACTGTGTCCAGTTTTGGGCTCCTCACTACAAGGGAGATATGGACATAGTAGCACAAGTCCAGTGGAGGCCACCAGGATGATCTCAGGCCTGAAGCAGAAGGTGTGTAAGGAGAGGCTGAAAGCCCTGGTTTGTTCAGGCTGGAGGAGACAAAGGGCAGATCTTACTGCCCTTTACAAATATCCAGTTTGGAAGAATAGAGAATGGAGCCAGACTCTTCTAGGATGTAAGCAGTGATAGAACTGGAGCAGCAATTGGAATGTGGGAAATTCTATTTTGGTGAGTTTTGTTGGTTATTTGTTTATTTAATGATGAATGTGTCAAACGTCACCTCACATGTGAGTGTGGAATAGCTTGTTTGGAAAGGCTGTGGATCTCCATTCTTAGAAGTACTGAAAATGTGATAGGAGATGGCCATGAGCCATACAAGCTGAAAATATTTTGTTGTCAGAAATTGAACTGTTTTTGACATTTATGTTCATGCTTAGTATTTGTTACTTAGGGAGAGAAAATGTCAAATGTTTCCAGTGGTCTCATATGTTTTCAAGGGTTTTAATATCTGGTAAGGGTCTTTTGAACCGTGATTTTAGTGCAGTTGTTTGCTTTTATTTTTGGTGTTGAGTGTTCACTGACCACATAAGAGAAAGAAGTGGGGTGAGTTCTGGGAGATGTATTATTTGCAATATGAGTGTCTCTAAAGCTCAGTGCTGACTCATTTGAAAGGCCTGTATGTTACTCTTTTTTAGGATAAAGTGTCCTACAGTGCTTCAAAGATTATATATATAGTGAAGTCTGTGTTGCTTTTGCGCATTATTCTCTAATTTGCTAAGTAACATCTTTGAAAAAAATTACTTCTGTATTAGAACATGCATTCATTCAGTGATCAGTTGCAATGTGGCTATATTAAGCACTACCAAACCAATATTTTATAACTCTAAAATTGTGTGCCTATTATATTATATTCAGTTTCATAACACCTTCAGCTAATTTTTAAATGTCATCTTTCAATAATTCTGTCAGTTGTCTAACAAGTTGCTATAGCATAATGAAGTTTATTTTCAGACAGTGAAAGACAGAACAGCCACCTCCCTGGGGTTTATACCTTCTTCTTTTGAGAATAACTTTTTTTGGGAAGAATGTATTTGCGAGTTGATACCTTGGGAAGGTTGATACCTTGGTTCTGGAGTAGCACTTGGGAAACACAGCAGAGGGGTATATGAGAGAGAGTTGTGGATAAAGGGGTATAGGAGAAAGAGTCATGGATAATGAGATACTGTGGTATTGAAGGTGAAGAACATTCAAATGTATTACTGAGCTAGTTAGCAGTGGGAAAGGAACTGTTTTAGCAGCACTTGGAAGATGAAGCTAGAGCATGAATGAACTTGTGGATTCAACGCAGATGAGGAAGTGAAAAACAAAGACCACAGAATGGTTTGGGTTGGAAGGGATCAATAAAGGCCATCTAGCCCAATCTCCCTGCAATGAGTAGGGGCACCTTCAAACATATTAGGTGGGTCAGAGTCCCATTCAAGCTGACCTTGAATGTTTTCATTCAAGAGATGGAGCTTCTGCAGCATCTCTAGGAAACCTGTTCCAGTGTTTGACCACCCTGCTCAAGAAATATTTCTTCTTTATATCTATTCAGAATCTATCCTCTTTTAGTTTAAAACCACTACTCCTTGTCCTGTTGCTAAAGGCCCTGTTGTCTTTCTCTGTCTTTCTTACCTTTTTTTTTGTTTTTTTTTTTTTGGTAGAATTAATTCAATTGTGACCTAAACTGCTATCAATACTCAATTCAGCTGTGTACAGAAACGTGAAACACTTGAAGCAGCATACAACTTGTAAACACCAAATATTTCCCTAAGCTTGTTTGCATTTCTAGCACATTTATGCCTGCTTGTTCTACTTCCATTTGATAGGAATACCAAATGAAGCATTACTGTAGTTGCAACTATATGAAATGCTCTATGTTCATTTGTCATGCTGCATTAAACTGGAAAGGCATTAATGACCAATACAGGGAACAATGTCATTAAACAGAGGCTTAAAGAGATGGAGCTCTTTAAGAGATCGTTAATGAAGCCAGGAGATAGGAGACACAAACTTCAGGGACAAATCACTCCAATGCCCAATTTATAGTAATTTATATAAAATTATTAATAAAGTATAAAAATATATAATTCATATAAAAGTCCATGAGATGCAGAAATAGTGTAGAAAATCATGCTCATCTTGCTTGAAATTAAGGGATTTTTGTTAAAGAGAATACTTCCATTACAGACTCATCACTTTCCATTGCTAGTCCCATGGAAGCTGGGCCGTGTGCAGCTTAACCCCCTTAAAATGAAGTGCTGTATTTTCAGACTCTGTGATCTCCTGATACCTGTTTATGTAGCTATACTGAAGCTACCATATAGATGTGCTGTCTGACAGGATAACTGGATAGCTATGTACTGTACAAGCAGTGTATAGTGTCTTTTACAATGTAGCTGTTTATATTTTGTATCATCTCTTAGTTTATTGTAATTGCGTAGTCCTCAAGTACAGTGTGCTGTAAGGTTTTATGAAGGCAGGGATTACATTTTTCAAAATATTTTATCTGTATTTCCAAAGAAGGTGCTAGCAGCAGTGTGCTGCTGCAGTCCTTCCTCAGTGAGTCCTTCCTTGAATACACATCTCCCCAGAGAATCACACATCTCCCTCATCTGCCTAGGAGCAAGGCTAAGGAGTCGCAGTCCTTCCTCCCACCACGTTTCTTGCTGAGCTGGAGTCGCTGAGGGCCCATGGCATAATTTTGTGGAGTCAAGGCACCAGTAAGCCGAAAGGTTAAGGTCTCTGTAGGTCAGTCATGAAGGTGGCAGCCCCCACCATCTCTTGTCTGCCTGTGTAATTTAAGAAGCAGAGCCACTGCAAAAGCAGAGCCTTGGGCATTGCTCTGGGAAAGAGGAGAGAGACAGATTTCGTGTCTTACTGTGTGCTGCCTCTTCTGCCTCCAACTCCATCTTTTCTGTGTAACCATGGACAGAGTGGTAGTGAGGTTCTCACTACGTCTGTTGTGAGCAGCACCCAGAGGAATTTGGGAGGGAATGGATATCCTGGGTGTGGAAGCTGCCAACTACAGATCTGTGAAACAGTGAATGAATAAAATACATGAGCAAAGCTGCTGCCAGATAATCTAGTTCGAGGACCAGAAGTAGCACAATGCGTTAGAATTACTTTGGCCATAGTGGAAATGTTCCAAGCACTTGTGAATTGTGATGAAGAACGTCACCATATTATACTGAGGACATCTGCCCTGTCCTGCACAATCTGGACATGCCCTTGGTTATTTCACTGTCCTTTGAATGCTGCTACCCAGCAATGAGACAGGTTTTTTTTGTGAATCCTGCTTTTGAATGTGCAACCCCAAATTCCTCCCAAGGCATATGTTAAGACTTCCATTTCTATCTCAGAATACATTTTTCCTTGCTTGTGTTGCCTGGGCACGTAAACACATCTCAGCCTCAGACCAGAATGAAACTCAGCAGGCGGTCTCCATAGATATGGGATAGTCAAGGCCCCATTCACTGATGTAAATAATGAGAGAATAAGAATCTTTAGACAGAGCTAAGAGCCAGCCCTGTGAGTAGAAAGACTGGCAAGGCCAGAGGGGCTACGAGACATTAGAAAAGGGGATCAGACTATTCAGCAGTCTTAGCTGGTGCATCAAGGGATATGCACTCCATCCTGTGCTGGATGCTGAAGAGGATCTGTTTTGAAGATGTGAGGTAGATACCTACTTACTGATGTAGAGCACCTATAATTACATTCCAGTTTGCTATTTCAGTCCCAATTCTATTGCCTGTGTAATCCTTTAATGTGGTCAGAACCAAATGTGCTTGGCAAGGAAGCAGAGGAGACTTGTAACAGTGGGTTGTAGTAACCTCAAAATTAAGAGACTGGAACGGGGTTGGCCTGAGGACAGCACATTCTAGGGGTACAGGGCACCCTGCTCACGTCTGGGGAGTAGGGTCTTGAAATCCAGGGTCAAGAGACCAAAAGGCCAGAAGTCAACCCGAGTGGTTTAAATGTGGAACAGGCTAGGTCCTGACCTGGGTGTAGCAAACACTAGGAACAGATTTGTGTTGAAGCAGATGTGCCTCATGTGCCTAAATCTGGAGCTCTAGCAAGTGAAACTGTCTGGAAGGTGATAACTTCCTTTTTGCTTTTTTGAATCATAGAATCATTTAGGTCAGAAAAGACTTATAAGATCACTGAGTCCAACTATTAACCCAGCACTGACAAGTCCACCACTAAACCATGTCCCTAAATGCTACCTTTACACACCATATTTGCTTGCATGTAAATTTTCATTGTCCCTGCAATGATCCTTCCAGAAGGTAGATGAAGTAAAATTACTGGTACTTTTTCTTCACAATAACAGCTTCTTCAGTACCTCTCTCTATGCTCTCAGTTGGCATGGAAACATGATGCTGAAGCTCTGATAGCTAATCCATAGAGGCCAGTGTTTCCAGTAAGACCCCCACCTCTCCTGTCTGTCTCCAGCTGATCTGTTGTATTCAGCTAAATCCTAATTGGAAACTGAGCACAAATTGGGGCAGTATTCAGAAACAAAGAAGACTTTGAGCTTTTAAATAATGAATACAGCAGGTTGTAAAGAAAAAACAGGGCTAGCGGAGGAAACCATAATCTGAAATGTGGAATGCTATCTGATTTTCTCAGTAGAAATTAGTTGGCTCCATCAGTGGCAGATACTGTCCAGTTTCCACACTTCTATGGCAGCAGCACATGCTGAGCAATGTTTGCTTTCAATCTTGGTTATAATAATGCCCTGGCTAAGAATTAATGTCTGCCATTTGGATGAGAGTACCTCGGCATATTTATACTTTTTAAGACAAATGAGTTAGAAGTTATTAAGAATTTTGTTGACATGCTCTTATTGTATTTATTAGGTCAATTTATTTGACTAAATATCTTTATCACATCTCATTGTAGAAATTTTTGTGAATGCTAGTCTCTGCTACTAATGAAACAACCCCCATGCCTATGCATAAGATAAATGTGTTTGTAGGTACCTACTGCCCCTAAGCCCAGAAAAAGAAAATTATATAAAAATTATCGAGAACATATTAAAGATTTCTCTTTACTGTAATATTTTCACTTAGTTGTTCTTTGACCTGCTGCATTCTATTTTTGCCTCCTGTGAAATAATAGTGATAACTAGCTGGATAAAACCATTTTGTTCTGCTTTACCTGGTGCCTTTTTCAGTCCTATAATTTACATGAGATCTTCAGCACACTTGTATGAAATTGTTGCCCAAATATTTTCAGCATGACTTTTTTTAAAGTACCTTATCACAGAGGTTCATTTAATGGGAAAACTCAAAGGGGGTATCACTCACATCTTTTATTGCTCTGCACATTTGACACAAATCCACAAAATTGATGGTCATAGCTTCAAAGTGTCCCACAGTGGCACAAATAGCCTCTCATTCTGTTGGAATATTGTTTTAACATGTCAAAGTGTATTTGAGAAATATTATGATTAGCCGTGGATAATGCTCTTGGCCTCATTGTGGTGATTAAATAGATGTTTGGTTTGCAGCGAGTTGTGCAGCCCTCTGTTCAGCCTGACCTTTTCTCCTGGCTGCAATGCACCACGGCGCATTAGCATGTGTTCTGCTCGTTAGAGTGAGAGGCAATTGCCATCCTGAAAAACATCAGATAGCCAAGCTAGTGCATGATCCGCTTTCCTTTTCCCTTGGCCTTCACCCACTGTCACTGAATACCCTGAACAAATGCTGAAGAAAGTTGGCAATATTGTAGAACAATTGATCTCTGCATCTGGCACAATGTGTTTGGCACAAGCTAGCACTTAAAGAGTGAGAGCTGTGCCTCTCTTTGTCTCCTTTTGTATTGCATAAATATTTATGTCCTTAGTTCTGAATCTTCCATATAGTTGGAAGAACATAATGCTAGGGTGCTGTAACTGAGGTTCAAAATGAGCCTGGCATATAAAACAGTAATAAAAGGATCATATATATTCAGAAAAAAAGGAAGTTTAAAAGGCCAAATCTTGCTTTATGGCTCAAAGCACATTTTTTAAATGTTCTAGCAAACCTTTTTGCTATTCTTGCTCTTTGGTGGCATGGGGGGGGCCAGGTCAGTCATGACAGGGAATTGGTGCGGCCACGCCACAGGTAACGACAGAGACTGAGTTCTGATCTTGTTAAATAGGAATTAAATTCATCGGTCACAGTGAAGATGTTGCAAACCAACACTAATATAATGAAATCAGAATCTCATTATAAAGTCATGCAGTGTTCAGCAACTTAAAAGGAAAATGCTGTTGACAGAGCTGGGACAGTAAGATGGGTCTGTGCTGCCTGAGCCCTTCCTGCTTTAAGTGATGCTTTTCATGCCATCTCATTACATGCTTATAGGGCTATTGCTGTTGCTGCTACATATTTCAGTGTTGGCCATCACCTTCTGTGTCCTCTTCGGTGAAACTGGAAACCACTTAAATGTAATGAAAGATCTGGTACATGTTAATAAGATGATACGATTTTTCAGTTGGGAAAAGTGTGTAAAAAGTGTTTTTATGAGGACCAAAGCATAATTCTCAAAAATGAAGTAGCGTTTTGCTTCCAATTCTTATCACAAAAGCTCTTCTAGGAATGCTAGGTGTGGCCAGTGCTGAGGAAAACACCTGGTGCAGGCAGCTAGGTGTGCAGGTGTGGGATGAGCACTGGGTGATGGGAGATGGTTGGAGCCCCCGGCAAGGGGCTGTGAATTGGCACGACTCTTTGCACAACAAAGGGCACAGGGACCTGCGGCACTAGTCAGGTGACCGGGCACTGAGGGACACACCAGGAGACGATGGGTCAGCAGGAAGACCCTGGACTGTCGCCTGCACAGACTGTGAGGATGCAAATACCCAGGGGGTACTTAGTTCGGGGTCCCTCCCTGGAGGCTCCAGCTCAAGTTCTTTCTGTGTTACTGCATCGTGATTAAATTGCTTTAAGGATCCAGACATCTGGGACTCTGATATGGGAAACCTGGGGTCGAAACAGTAAAGAAACCTCGTCTGACTGTGAGAGTGGGGCATGTAGGGAGCCAAGCGGGAGACCTGTGGGTTCACTGCTGGCGCTGCCCATGGGGCTTCTGTCCCCAGCAGTGAAAGTCTGGGATGGTGGGAGTGTGGCAGCCAGAGTGGCTTCTGTATGGTCAGACAGGAAAGTGTCTTTAACACCAGCGTATTACTTTGTCTCCCATGTAAATACTGCATGACTGAGCTACTGTAGCAACTGGCCATCACATGCTTGAAGTCCTAATGCATTTCGGGTAGTGTGGAACCTGTTTGTGGAAGAGGAGAACTGGAGCTGCAGCACACTTGGCTCTAGGGGATGGACTGTTTCTCCACAGTGTTCACTGTGTGAACACTGTATTGTTAAGAATCCTTA
Source organism: Corapipo altera (assembly GCF_003945725.1). Lineage (NCBI taxonomy): Eukaryota > Metazoa > Chordata > Aves > Passeriformes > Pipridae > Corapipo > Corapipo altera. Next base: position 216,090 of record NW_020884931.1, read on the forward strand.
GCAGAGCCTACCTTAAAGGAGAATATTTCAATGCTGCTTTTATTTTCTCCTCACATGAAGTAAAAAACTTAGTTCACTGTCTACAGGGTGGGTTCAATTCTGATTTTACACTAGCAAAAAGTTAATTAAAAACTTAAAGTTAATTAAAATTCAAATTAATATTAATACTATTGATTTAAAATAGGCTACTAATAACATAATCAACATATCTAGAGAGGGACACTAGAAAGAGCATGGGTTTTAATCTGATCTTACATCACTGCAAACCTCCTTCTATCTATCTATGTAAATAATTCTGCAGATTTCAGTGTAAGATCACAAATAGTTGGATAATCTGACCTTTCGAATCTGTTCTAATTGGCTTCCTGCTGCTAAGCAAACTATCCTCTCAGACACTGTGTTCTTTCATCTGGAGAGACTTGAGTCACTTCACTGAAAATAGAGGTCATATTCTCAGTTTGTGTATATTTTCCAGTTGTATTCAAGTTAGTAGTTATGTATGTTTTCTGACCTGGGAGCATATCCCACATTGTCTCATAAACATGTTGTATATATGGAAATAGATAAAAGCAACTAAGTGGGAAGAGATGGCTTCAATATGTAATGAGGTAAATATGCTCAGATTCTGTTAAAATCTCCAGCTTGATCTCTAACACCACATTATTCACTCCAGTGTTTGTTCTCAAGCACCGGGGCTCCTGCTTTAGCAATGCGTTAATGCTTCATCAAGCCTTGAAGCTTAAAGGTTTTAAACATAATGCTGAAAACTACTTAATCTAAGAGGTGAATCAGAAACTTTGATACCCTGGTCTCTCATCTCTGTAGAAAAGAGAATATTTCAAGATGCACTGTGCATACCAACGCCCTTTATAATCCCTGCAAGTTGGGAGAAATTGGCATTCCTTGATATGAAATTAATCTTCTCTTAAAAAAAATAGGATGAATACATAGCTCAGAGATAAAAGTGAATTACTGTATTTTTGCTGCAGTGCAGCTGTGAAGAATGAGTTGTGTACTGAAGCAGTGGATACTTGAGAACAGTTAAGTTAATATTGTCTCCTTCAGTTAATCTTACCTTTTAGCTGCGTGTCCTTCAATGTATTTTCCATATTTTATTATTGGAATAATATCCCTTTGCAACAAATGGCTGAAAACAAACTGATAAACGAAAGCACTCTGAGAAGTGATAGTTTCCCTAGTCCTGCAATAACCCCATTAGTTATTGTCTGGAGAGCTAATACCATATTTCATTACATAGTGGTGTTCTTTACTTCTGCCTACATGAGCATCTCAAAGTGGAACTTTCAAAAGTACATGGAGAAATAAAAGTTCTGTCTTGTTTTCAATTAGCTATCAATGCCTCTTTAAATGCTTTTTAAAATTCTTTGGAGAGAAGGGGAGAAAAGAATATGCTTCTCAGAAAGGCAGTGTGTCTTCTGTTTTGAGTTTTGATCTGCATTAGTGGTTTTAACTCTTAGGTCTTCTAACTGTCCATTTAGCTTAGAAGAAGAAATGATGGATTAGGTTTGTATGCCACATCTTATAAGGGCATTTGCTGTTCCTCCGGCAAAGTTGTTATTTCTTTCTCTGCAATTTAGTTCCAGTCTTTTTGGTATTAGTTGGGCAATGATGTGACAACATGGCAATGCTTGCTGTTAATTTTTTTCTGTGATATTTAGCTTGGGATGACAGGTCCTTCTGCTGTCCCAACTAATTGCCAGACATCGGAAAATCTGGTGTGATGTCTAGGAGGAACAGAGGGATCTGACTCCTGGCCCAGCTGCGTGATTTATGAACTAGTTCATTTCTGCAGCTACAATTCTCATTTATTTGCATCACCTTAGAAAGATAAGGGCTGAAAAGAGGAATGTTACTGAAAATGTACAGTGAACTTTGGGGCTCCAGTAGTTTGCCATGTGCCAAACTGCAGCCTGGGTGTTGAATCGAGGCTGGATTTTATTTCCCTGAGGAAGTCACTGAATCTCTTCTTGCTTCAGCTGGTGGGGATTAATTTCATTTGTGTTTCAAAAATACTTTTAGATTGTCACCTGGATGGAGTCATAACAGTGAAAGTGTAAACAGTGCACTACAGTGTATGGCTCAGCAAACTAAAGAAACACTGAGGTATGTGTACAGCTAAACATTATACAGGTATTGCTAAATCATCATTTATGTCCCTAGGGATTGTAGTGCTGAAGTGTAAATGTGGGGTTTTTTTCTTTGAAATACATTGAACGAGATGAATAAATTGTTTACGTGCAAGATGATTGTCTCTTTGATAGTTTTCATACCCATATTTTAAGTGTTGCAAATGAAATGTAGTGTTACATTATCCACATATGACTTCTCACAGGGCTTTTTTTTTCAGAAATAGAGTACAAATTGATCGTGCTTAACATATTGTTTGCAAGGTAAGTTGTCATCTCCTGGGTTAAAATTCTAAGAAGGCATTTTGCTTAAATAGGAACATATACAAATACAATTGTGTATCATTCCTTCTCATTCCCACTGCTATGCTTGTATGAATAACATAAATCTGGTGATTCCTGTCATATTGGGTTGGCTTAAAAAAGTGATAGTCCAAATGTCAAAGTTCTCCTAAATGTCCTGTCTTTTAAAATCTGTATATTCATTATTGTCTTCTAACTAGGATTTTCTTTCATGATCTGAAAAGAAATATTAAATCCAGAACATTTATGTAATTTACAGCAAGTTTAAAGCAACTTAAATATATAGTTGGAAAGGAATGAATAGTTTGTAAAGAATAGGATTTAGAAAAATGTTCCTTTTAACAGTAGAAGTATATTTGCAGCAGACTGGTTTACTCAGGTTTTTGATTTTTTTTTGCAGCAAATGTTTTTGAATGTTTGCTCTATTGATTGGTGGTGAATATTCAGTGTTTGAGCTCTGTGCCTATGAGCTCTGTGCCTATGAGCTCTATGCCTACAGACTATTGATCAGAAGTGTTTTATAATGTTTTGTCTGTTCCTTGATTATACAAACATGCAAGCACTCTGGCTCAAATAATTGTGTGGATGAAGCCGAGGTTTGGTTGCCAGGAACACTCTTTCTTGGGTTTCTAAAATTTATCCAAAACCTGTGGTCAAAAAACCAAGGTGACTCGAACATTTTCTGAAAACCAACCAAAAGGGCTCAAGAAGGGCTAAAAAAGGACTTAAAATGTCCAAAGAAATAGTTGTGCATCTATTTCTTTCAGCATTTTCTTTGTGTTTAGACCAGAGAAGAAGGTCACAGAATATGTAGATTCAAATGATCACATCTGTAAATAGCAGTAGCATTAAAGATTAGTGCCTGAACAGGGAGAAACAGTTCAATTGAGCATCAGCCTTCAGCTGTGACCCACAGAAATTCCGCTGGGTTTGATTCCCCCGATGCCAGTGGGAATATGGGCAGCACTGCATTCTCCATGACTGACCCTGTAGCTCTTTGGTGTCTGGGTGCTCTAGGCAGCAACTGAGGTACATCTGTAAAAAGAAGGATATGGTCTCAGTTTCCAACAAAGCCACTGAGATACCTGTCATGCTGAGGGCTGGGAATATGGAATAGAGGAAAACTATTAACTAAGGTCTCCTTAGAGCAAGAAACGCTGCACCATTCCTTATGGTCTCTGAAAGACTTCTAGTGAAAAGTAAAAATCATTAGAGCTACCAAACTCACTGTTCAAACTCTGATCAAGGTCCTTCGAGCTTGTCAGCTTTATCTCATAAGCTCACTGTGATTCATGCAGAGTGTCAGGGGGAAGAGCAAGAATTGTGCTTTTCAGCCATCAGAATGCTGGGAGATGTCAAGCTGTCAGGCTCTGATGGCGGGAGCCAGCGGGGCCACTGAAGTCAGGTGGGCGTGAGACAGCATCTTTCCTCTGTGGCACCTTTATAAGTATGACCTCAGCTACATGCATAATCTAAGGCTCAAGTCTCAGAGAGTCTGAGAAGGGTGGATGCCAAATAAATGCTTCTCACATTCAATGGTGCAACAGTGTTTGCGAGTCAGAGGGAAGATCAGTTCACTTCACTCTAGCTCTGGTTTTATGTACTTAACTGTGTCTAGGCATGTGCTGTCTGCATATCTTTATCAGGGTTCATAAAGTGGTTTGTACTGGGACTGATGCAAACTGAATTATTTATTTCACTTAATGCAGATCTTCATAAATTGTTTGGGAACTGTGAGAGTGTTTGTACATACCTATTTGCTAAATGCTGAGGTTTGCAAAGTATGTGATATTCTTTGAGGTCTTCCCTTTCACTGTGAAGTGAAAACAAAGATCTGGTGAAACTAAGTGAGAATTTTGCTCTTGAAATTGGTAGGCCTAGGACTCTTGATGTATTGATTAATGTATTGATTGGGCTACTCGAAAACAGTAAGCAGGCAAATCACAAATTAATGAATTGCAAATAATACAGTTTTCTTGAGTAAAACCTCTATACATTTTTTTAGTGGCATGCTGAGCAGCCTGTCTGACTCATATGACACGCCTGTTGCTTTGCTTCCCCCAGCTTTCAGCAGTGGTCAATCTGTCCAGAGTGGGCTTCTTTGTTGGTAGGGCCCATCATTTTGGACTATTTTGAAAGTGCCTATCCATTAAGATAAGAAAAAAAAAAAGAGGGAATAGTATACTGTAGTGAATAGGGAGCAAGAATGCTGATATATCTGGACAAACTGAGCTGCCTTGCAGAATAACAAGGACATGGGTACATTCCTTTTGGTACACATGATTCATTGATACAGTGGTTTCTATTTCATTTATTTAGCTATGTTTGCTTTCAAGTACATCTGTGCTGCAGCCATTTTTCACATCTGTTTATTTGCCAATACAAGGTGTATATATGATATTCCACTTGCTCACATTGAGAGTAGCACTGAAAACTTTTCTTTCATGTTGTAGAATATACAGAGTGCTTTTTGAAGGTCCTTCAGTGAGACAGCTGTAGTGATCTAAGACTTCAAGACACACAGACTACTTGAGGACACAGGTTGAAATTCTGCTCTTGGTCTTGAGCTTTGCTTTTACATATTCTTGTCGGCTGGGTTTTTTTACTGCCTTCTAGTTTTGAAGTTGCTGATTTAAGGTGATCATGCTTCCTACAGTCTCTCTGTGTTGCCTCAAACTGGCTCTTAAAGAAACCTCTAAGACTCAATTTTTGAGTTTTAGAAGCCGGGCAATCTTTATTACAATGTGCTGCATGATCACAGCATGACAGGTGCCCTGGGAATCAGTTTGCCAAAGTGCTCACAGAGGTATCTTCACTACAGCTTATATATCTGCATGATTATTCATTTGTCATTACCTGCATTTCTGTTACATATTTATGACATTTCCCAACACTTATTAACATATATACATATCCTTATATGTACATATCTTTTTATGGTCTCCGAGGGGCTTCACTGGGTGTCTCTGGTGGTTGTTTATGTTTGGAGCCCCCAAAGTTCTAAGTGACTGCCTCATGATCTTCTTTAAGACAGTACAACTGGGTGTATGTATAGGGTTACTTGCTGTTGCTTGACTGTCTGCCTCAGTCTCCTTCTTCGTTGTTTCTTTACTTTGCTTGGTTAGTCCTTTTAAATCCCTTGGCTCAGTTATATGTAGTTTATACAGTTCGTTCCACTGCAAAAAATATTAGCTCTTGTTACATCTCAAAACTCAAATAGTGCCAAAAATTACCAGACTTACCACAGAGAAAGAAGTGCAGACAAAACTAGAAAGACCAAAAAAAAAAAAAAACCCAACCAAGAAACCAAACAAACCCCCAAGGCTCTGAGATTCTTATGTTTCCTCTAATATCAGTTGTGGAGTTGGTTCAGTCCTTAAATAGGTCTTTCAGGAATCTTCCAATTTTTTTGAAGTGGTCCTTGAATTTTTTTGAATGGTAGAACATTCCAGAACCCAAAATCCTAGTTGCATACATTTGCCTTGATCACAGTAACTGTTTATTTTGTTTGCATTGTTCATGCTCCAATTTGGCAGGGTATTGCTTCTGCCACAGGGCAAGTTGTGTAGTCATGGCCAGTTTTGGTCTATTAAGAGGGAAGCCCCTAGGCCCTCTCTGGTAGCCCACCTGGGAGAAGGGTCACAAGCGGAAGTGAATCAGTTCCATGAAATTAATCTGAGTTATTTAAAGCTGTCAGCAGCATGCACCAACATATGTTAATGGGAGGTTTGGAAATGGCTTTTACATGAATGTAAGGGTGATTAGTTTTCCTTTGACTTGTAAATAAGCTTACATGTTGCTCTGACTTACAACACAGCTATTCATGGTTCTCACTTGTTACATCTCATTATATCTTGTACATTTCTTGAACTTTTAACTTTTTCAAGAATCTAACTAATGTGCTTCTGGCAAGCGTTTGAGTATCATTATTGTCATATTTTGAAGTAAGCTCATTTCTCATCTTCTCATTATTTCTTCAAATATTTCTTTTTTTCTTTTTTTTCTATGGAAAGAGAACATCAGGCTCAATTCCTAAAGGATGTAACCTAGATACCGAGGGCACATTTATCCGCTGTTTGTCTATTCAAAGCTCTAATCCTAAATATAAATACTCATCTGCTAGTTATTTGCATGCATGAAAGGTGATGGATGCATCCACACAAAGCTCCTTTTATTATTTTTTTCTTTTTGTTTCACCACTTTTTTGGGGGAAGAATTCTGTGATGCTGGGTTACCATGGAGTAGAAAAGGAATAAAATAATCCATGGTTTTTTTTGTCAGTAAGAACAGTAACAGCTGGAAAAACTGTAATTCATTTAGAACAATTATATACTGATTTTACATATTATTTATATACCACACATTGATTATACTACTGATTTAAATTTTTATTTCTTCATTTTTGGATTTTTTTTTTTACATAGAAAGTATAAGTTTTTGTGGACTTTCATTTCTTACGGCACAACTCCCATTGTTTTGTGAGGCTGGGACAGCTACAGCATCAGGATTTGAAAAAGTCGAAGCTGCCACAAATTAAAGCATTTTCTCTTTTCTATAAGGCTCAGCTTTTCTAAGAGAAAATTATTTCTTTAAAAGATTCTTGACAGATATCTCAGTGGTATGTTGGTTGTGATGTAAAGAACCAGTTTACTTAACTTGTGGTAGATATACCTGAAAACTAAGCTGTTTCTGGAGATGCTTATTCTGAGAAAACTCAGCCTTGTAGTCTAGGTTCATGTTGTCACAGACAGAAAGAATGGTAGTTTGACCCTGATGTGCTGGAGGCCTAAGAACTTGTTAAATGCCTTGTGAACTTGCTGGTAAAGCTTCTCTAGGATATATGTTTAGTCTTGTATCAACATGATTAAACCTGTGTGAACCATGATGCAGGGGACAGATATTTGTGAGACAGTATGAGGACTGTCAGATTAAAAATGTATAAATTATAACAGTACTATATACATATGTATTGTACCATAAAAAAAGAGAACAAGGCCACCATGTAAGATAACTATGATATAGACAATGAAGCACAAAGCCACAGTAGAGTTTGATTACTTAAAGCAAATAAATTAAACAATTTGCAAGGATTGCTAATGCCATCTTGCTTTGGGAAAGCAATAAAAGCACAGACCCACTACCAAATGAACAGTAGTCAGTTTAGATAGTGAGGAAGAAAAATGTCTAAATTGTTGTCCTGAGTTTGGCTGGGACAGAGTTCATTTTCTTCACATTAGCCAGTAGGGGGCTGTGTTTTGGATTTGTTATGGCAACAGTGTTGACAATACAGGGATGTTGCCATTCTTGCTTAGAAGCACTTGCACAGTGTCAAGGTCTGTCAAGTCTTTTCTGCTTTTCATAGGGCCCCACCAGAGAGCAGGCTGGTGGTGCACAAGTAGTTGATAGGGGACACAGCCAAGACAGCTGATCTCAGCTGACTAGAGGGGTATCCCGTACTGTATGGCATCACGCACAACAAATAAAGTTGGGGGAAGAAGAAGAAAGGGGAGGACACTCAGATTATGTTGTTTGTCATCCCAAGTCATTTTTACAAATGATGGAGCTGTGCTACCCTAGACACATCTGAACACCTGCTTGCCCATGGGAGACACTGAACGAATGCCTTGCTTTCCTTTTTTGCGTGAGTGGCTTTTGCTTTGCCTCTTAAACTGCCTTTATGTTAATTCACAAGTTTTCTCACCTTTACCTTTCTGATTCTCTCCCCCATCCCAATGCACAGGGGGTGCTTGAGCAGCTGCATGGTGCTTAGTTGCTATCTGGGGTTAAACCACAAAAATTTTCTCCATAGATTATTTACTCAGTTTTTATACAATATGAAAATTACAAGCTTATAGAAATGTTTTGTGTATTAGCTCAGAACACCCTGAGATTCTTTAGTTACATTCCGTTCGGGCTGGAAAAAGACATCTCTGCTCTGCTGCTATTAGTGATTGCTCTTTTGGTGTGGAGAATTTCTTAAAAGCCTTCAACTCTGCAGTGTGGGGAAGAATCAAAATCAAAGTGGGATTTACAAAGTATCTGTTCTGTTGAAGCCATCTATTACCTCTGTTTTGATGTTTTAGCGTCTAAAAGAAGTGACCTTTGCAAATGAAGAAATAAGGCACATATACAAGAGAAGAGGCAGTAAAAATTTATGTGGTTGCATGCATTTTCAAAGTTTTAAAGGTTTCTTCATTCATTATCTTCTTCAGTTTCTCCTTCCAAGGGACAGATAAAGTGAGGCTTGTTTTTTTAAAAATTTAATGAAAGCTAGATACTTCATGGTGAAATACATGCTTGCAATACTGAGGTAACAATATCAAGGTACTGTAAACTGCTCAAGGAGTACCTTGTTCTATTTATTTAGTATATGACACATGCTTAAATTTGTCTGGGCTTTCCTGGGTATCATTGCAACAACACATTCAGAAGTCAAGGGAAGAATTGCTGCAAGGAGGCACCTGGGAGTTTTCTCCATGACATCTCAGGCCTGAAGCTGTCCCTCCCTGAGGGACAGCTAAGGCAGGGTAGAAGTTCCACTAGCAAATCTTGCACATACAGAACAGCTGATTTCCTTCCCCCACAGTAAAAAATGGCTGTCATCCACAATGGTAACACAGAGGTGCTAATATTCGCTTTTTATTCTTCCCACCTGTGTCAGGTTCCAATCTCGGTGATAGCCAAGATGACACTAGCTATCCTTTGAAGAGCTAGCTCTCTATCTCCTATCAGCCAGAAACTGGAGCCCAGGTAATGCTCCTCAGCCCCTTTTTATTGCTGCCAACTTCCATCTTTTGACTTTATATCTTTGCCCACTCTCTATAACTCCACTGACAATATGGAAGTGAAATTTTTCTTCACCTTCTGGTACCATTCACCTTCTGTTACCATGCTGCAGAGTTTCACATCTCATCCTTCTCCTTTCCTGGCTGTGAAAGCCATGTTTGGCCAAATCTCCAGACTAATTACTTGCAAGTCTGTCTTTACTTCATTTTTTTGCACTCATCTATAAACATAGTCTGAGACTATTTTCTGATCGAGTTTGATAAACCATTGTGCTTTTGTCATTAATTTTACATCTTAACACTTACCACTTCTATAAAGCCAGTAAAAGGTGAATCTCTACAAATGAAATTCTTATTTTTGGATGAACCTTCATGTTTATCCATGCTTACTTGAGAGCAGAAGCCAAATGATCTATTCAGTCTTGTCCTGCCTTCTCTTCTTTCTTAGCATTAACTACATCCCTTTGGAAATCTGCCAGTGAGCTCATTGAGGCAGTGCTTGTGACACACGTGAAAACCAAAATGTACCTGGCAAACGCGATTTTATGTACTAAGGGTATTTATTTTAAAACAAAATAAATGAACTTGCTAATAAAGAAGCTGAATGTATTGTATAACTCATGCAATTGAGGAATTCTTGGGGAGTACTACACCTGCATGACATTATTTACACAATAACCATATAGCTGTTTTCTATGTGAGAAAGGCCTTGCTTACCTGGCTGATGTCTTTGCATTAGCCACTTGATTTGGTGTTTACACTCCTAAACATTCAACAGGATGTTTCTCACTCAGCTTGGTTGTTGCTGGACTCATTAGACTCAGCATTGAGAGGCAACTTGAGAGAGGGATAAAACATCAATTAGTGGAAATTCAAGCAAAGATACTTGTGGGATGCCTCCCAAAAAAAAAAAAAAAATTCTGAAACAGAAACAACACAATATGATGTTCCAGCTCTGTTTGTGTTGTTTGTGTGATTTGGTACAGATTAGAGGCTATGTGATAATGAGCTGGGAAATGGGCAGTGGTATTTCTAACAAGACATCAGTCCTAAAACTCTCTGCATGGAAAGAAGTCGTATCAGCTCTGGTGATGTTTTTTCATTTCATTAAGCCTTGATTCACATCCACAGAACTTAAAAAATATGTGTTAATTCTGTTTGACCCCATGTGTGTGTGGCTAGGGCAATACAGGAAACTCTATTTGCTTAGTCCCTCTTTCTCCCCCACAGAGCTATACATTGCTCTCCAGCATTTCTACTCTGGAATAGGAGTGGTCCTCTCCTCTCACATATAGTTTTTTGCCCCTTTGATGAGATATATGAAAGAGTACCTCTAGTTATTCACTGTTCACAAGAATGTTTTCTGCCTGTTCCGGTTGTCATTTCTCTCAGCATAGGCCTCCATGAACTCTCTACAGTCTGTCTGTGCAATGAAAATGTATATACATTTCTCCACAATGATGTGCTTTTATAGTGTGATAAGCAGTTCCAGACAGCTGTTTTGTGGTAAAATCCCAGCTAGAGTCAGGTGGTCCTTACCTTGACATAGCTAGGTGAAATTATTATATTGTCTTCTCAGCTGCAGTTGACCTCAGCCAGCTATGTTAAGATGATATCTATATAGCTGTTTTTCTTACAATATGTTCTAGCTAAATCAGGTTAGTTGTCGTGCTGTCAAATAGCCAACTTTTTTCCTGGCAATGAAAATATACACTCAGTGTACTGACAGTGGAAGAATTCCATCAGATGGGAGTGCAGGTGGTTAAGGTAGAAACTTGTGTTCTTAAGAAGAGATTAGAAAGTACCCCATTTGATAGTGTGTTGAAGGATGGGTGATTTTTGAGGTGTATTTTTTTTCCTTCTTTCTTCTCTCTCTCTTTTTTTTTTTTTTTTTTTTGGTTTGATTTTGTTTGGTTTGGTTTGGTCCCCCACCCCCTAAAGATGATTCTGGACTGATGAATGTTTTCTTGTGATTTCTGTTTCTGTATATATTTGTTGGGATATCCTGAGAGATGTTATGCATGAGGATGGAGCCTACCTGGATGATTTGGTTCATGATTCTGGAGAAGTTACATACTCTAGTAGACATTTGCCTGACATCTTTATTATCTACTGAAAAGGGTCCGAAAAACTCTGTGTCTGTATAAGTTTAAATTTCTTATACATTAATTTGCCTACTTTGTGGAAGAAATTCCTTTTTTTGTTTTGTATCTGAACAATACCTACTACTCCAACCTGCTTATCTCTGGTTAGAACAGTAAAATACTGTGGAAGTAGTCCTTATGCTTACAAAAATAATGAGTTATAAGGAGAATAAAAAATTCTTTTAAATTTTCCTGTGTTACAGGATGCTAAGCAGAAGCAAATGTCCATTTAGCTAAACCTTGTAACCTTTATTTAGCATGTGGTAAATCATTCTTTTCTTGGATCAACTTCTCACTGTTTGTTTTTTTTGAAGCTCATGCTTTAAATTCAGCATCATAAGCAACTGTGATCATAGGTCTCATGACGCTTAGTAATACAGAAATTATTTTTCTTCTCTCTCTTTTCTTTTTTTTTTTTTTACAGACTATTTTTGAGAGTCAATTTTGAACACACGGCTTGTACTGCTGCTCAGGATACACCCAGACATAGCTGGAAATATATTCCCCATCTGGTTCTGTGTGCAAATAACCCTGCAGCTTTGGGGTCCTGATCCACATGCAGAGTGTGTTGCCACATTGTAAGTAATAATGACACATAGGTACATCATGTTAAACTAATATGAGAGTTGCAGACTTGTAAAGAGAGGAGGTTGAGGCCAGGCAAGGTACAGTGGAATCACATCAGTTTTTCAGAGGAATCTCTGAATGTAGTGATTTATCAGCTATTTTTAAGCATGCAATGCATTTGTAGTCCAAGTGTTCCCTTTCAGCACAAATGATTGTACTTGCACATTCATACTGGACCTAATGCTGATCTCTGCTGGTGTTTTTTCACCCAGATATTGGCAAAAGCAACTAGCTGAGAATAGACTTCAATGATCTCTTGTTGTGATGATGTTGCTATTGCTAGGGGCTACAGGTGAGCATATGCAGCTAACTTACAGAGACTGTAAGAAAAGAGGAAATGGGTGTTTTGTTATCTTAGTGTATGACTTTATTTGGTTATATTGTTTCTGAGAAGAGTATACAGTTTAGAGGGAAGATGCAGTAAGGAATAGCAGGAAGACAAGTGGAAAGATATTAATTAAAAAAACCCACAGCGAATAAATGATGGCAGGAAAGGTCATAAGCTCAATAAGGACTGGAAGAAATCTTTCAATAGGTAATGGAAGATTTTGGGGAAGAGGTAGTGAAATACCTTAAAAGTGAAGGAGGAAAATTACTTTATGACTTCTATGATAGAGGTAGGAATCCATAGAGGAATACAAAGTGAAAAAGCCAGTGTAGTTGAAGTGATTGGCTAGCAGTATGATCCCTCCTGCAGTGTTTGGGATGGCTATGAACAGGTAGAGGCTTTTTTTTTTTTTCAAAACCAGATTAAATAATATTACAGTAAGCAAGATGGAAGTGAGAGTGTGAATTTTAGTAGCATGACAGTAGGTAAACAGGAATGTTTATAAGAAAAAAATTATTCACATGGTAGCTCTACAGAACTCAGATGTGTACTCAGAATTGAAGATGAGACAGGGTTTTATCATCCTGAACAACAAGCAAAATGGTGAGTTATAATGATCAAAAAAAGAGAAAAGGCCTGTGGAAAGGAGGGATCAGGAACTCTTTCTAGGTTTACTTGTGCTTCAGTTCATGGCTAAGAATCTCTAATGAGTTGTCCAAGACAGGTCCTTGAGGTGATGGTAAGGTGAAGATATCTGCATCTCTGATCTCATGTTACTCTGGGCTCTGCTACAGGTGGAGAACTGACTCCTTGTAAAAACAAAAGGAGTTAGATGGATTTGCTCACAGATAATATGAATAACGAGAACAAGAAAATAAAATCACAGATACCAGAAAAGCTGATATAATGATAAAACAAGTGAAAATGGGAAAGTGACTTATACATACAGATACTGATAGAACAAGGGGGAATGGTTTTAAACCTACCCTGTGAGGCTTGTTGAGGCCCTTGAACAGACTGCTCAGAGAAGTTGTGGATGCCCCACCCCTGGAAGTGCTCAAGGCCAGGTTGGGTGGGGCTTTGAGCAACCTGTTTTAGTGGGAGGTGTCCCTGCCCATTGCTGGGGGGTTGACACTGGGTGATGTTTAAGGTCCCTTACAACCCAAGCCTTTCTATGATTCTATGGAAATTGAGTTCTCATTAAAAAAATCAAAATTATGAAGCAGCCATTGGAGACTGGTAAGTCCTGAACAGATCATGTGGGAAAAAACCCCATCAATTTGGTAGAAAAGAGATTCTTGATAGCCACTATCAACAGTGTATTTAAGGATCTCAGGAGTGAAAGGTCAATGTGACAAGAGAATGTGACAAAAAGGAGGCATGAGGTCATGGGTATGGGATCAGCAAACATGCTTGCAATTTGAGGGGGAAAGTCAACATAGTGATGCAATAAAAGGGAGCAGAAATAAGGCTGCATCACTGGGACATATGAAGGGATTAGAGAAGAAAAGAAACTACAAATTCTGCTTCTATTGGAGGAGGGGGAGGAGAAGAGGAAAGGAAGCAAATAAGGAAGAGAGAGATGATAACATATTGTGTAAGTGCTCCCTAGAAGTCACTCACCCAGCTTTTGTGCAGAAGTAAGAGTTGAAGGTGAGTCATCTAAGGAGCCAGAAATGGTGAGAAGTTTGTAAGGGTTATAGAATTTGCAACAGGATCCCAAAGTGACCTTCTTACAGTGAGCACCTTGAAAGAGACCAAAATGGCTTGTAAATGAAATAGCTAAGTTTTATTAGAGCATAAACTAGGAGGAAAACTTTGAAAACTTCAGCTGAGACAGATAAAAAGTATTTAGAAACAAAAATGACACTTTTCTGCACTGCTCTTGCAGGGCAATAGACTTCTTTCTTGCCTTCTTCTTAACAACTCAGAGCCTTTCCTTGGAGAGCTCTTTTTTTTTCCCCCCTTGCATCTGAGGTACAGCTGTGCAACTGTTTCAGATAATGTCTTTTTTCTCTGGCTTCTGTGGCTCTGTTCCTCCTGGACTATGGAATATCCTTGCTGACCTCTGATACTGCCCTGCTGCACCTCTCAGCCTACTCCACCCAAGCAGGCTGGATGCTTTGCTCCCACCAGACTGCATGCTTCATCCCAGAAGGGTCTCCTGATCCCTTTATGCTCTGGTTAAACATGAATATTTACATGCAACAACAGCAAAGAAGTTCTCACCCATGACAGCATGGAATTTAGTTCAAGTGAAAGGAGACATTTTCTTAATGATCCAAACGCTGTGTGAATAAATCTATCGCAGACACCTGATATTCTTTTTTCCTTCAGAAATATTGAGGAGGCAGGAGGGGGATCATGTGGATCAGCTGGGATTGTCAGATTAGTAAGTGAAGGAAAGGAGAAGTGATAGTCAGGCCAATATCAGTTGTTGAGACTGTCCTAGTTACAGGGATAGGAGGTGGAGTTTAGCACTACATGGCTGTAACCAAACTGCCAAATTCTACACCTTCTATGTCACCTTTGGTGGACTGTCTCCGCCAGAAATAGAAAGGGGGCCATTTTTGCTACCGACTCACATGAGAGGGGATGCGGGACTGAGGATCAGGACTTCATGGCCGCTCGGCACCAGGAGAGAGAGCCGGTGGCACCACCACTGCCACAACTACAGCCGTCACTGCCAAAGCCACTGCAACTGCAACCACAGCCGCCAAAGCTGCGACCGCAGCTCGCTGCCGCCGTTCCACAGCCCAGCCAAGCAGAGCCCAGAACCCCAGTGGGGCCAAGCAGAGCACCACCAGTGCTGGAGGCAGCCATGTGGCAGGGAACAAAGACCTCGCTGCACCCAAACTGCTGCTATGCCGGGACCCATGCCAGCATCTCAGCAGCATAAATTACCCTACAAAAAGGAAGAGAAAAGTGTTTGACAGGCCTTCTGTGGTACGTGCATGTGATTTGGGGTAGGAGCAGGGCTCTGATATTCAGGTAAGAAGAGGAGTATTTCGTAGAGCTGAAATGTTTGTAGAGTGTTGACCATCTGCTGCCAAATAACTGTATTGTACTACAGACCTCACAAGTCTGCAGCCATATTTACTTGTTGCTATCCTTCTCCACACTATCATTATATTCTATCATCTGTCTTGTCAGGGAGGGCAAGCAACTGGTGAGATGAATTTCAGCCATAATGAAATCAGATTTATAAAGAAAGCTAGACCAAGGTGGATGATGTGGCTCTGTTCAACGCCTGCTTACACAGGCACCCCGTGCCTGAGCATTATTGGTGTCAAAAATACCCAGGAGAAGAGCTGGCAGCTAACAAAGAGCAGGCCACCCAGTCTGGGAGACTATAAAGACCTTATGAAGAGCCACTGGAAAGGCTGTGTTGGGGCAGCATGCATCAGGAGAGGAGAGGTGGTTCTTTAGGAAACAGCATGTTGGATTCAAATTACAGCAGTCTGTTTTCGACAGGAAGTTCAATAAGCTAGATTGATCCACTTCCACCCAGCAGAGTATGCACTCAGAGCAGGCATTTTAATACTTTGTAGCTACAGTTATACACACTCCCAGGATGAGGTCAGCTGGATTTATTGCTTACTGAAAGTGAAATGAACACCTGGAGATCGAATAATTCTTTCTTTTTCAATGTTAAGGTCTACTGTGCTCACCTTTTCTGCTGTTATCCCTAGTGAGGATGAATATATCTCGGTTGACTTTGGCATTTAGTGGCACTTTCAGAAAGCTGTCAGAGCAGCACACCCAGAGAGAAATCTTCTCTCAGTTCTTTTCTTGTATTCAGGTCTTCTGTAATACCTCATGCCATTCCTGTCAATAAAAATCAGCACCTCTTCAGCCTGATGGTACCTGTTGCTTAGCCTCTCCCTTGAATTCAAATGGGCAGTTTTGGTTATTTCTGGTCTGACTCCAGGATCACATTTAAATGGGATCTGCACTGCTATCAACAGTGGATTTATTTTGGGTTGTGAGTAGAATTAATGAGGGACCTGAAAATTGCTTTTGGGTCCAAGGATCTACAGGAAAGGCTTACAAGAATTTGAGCAATGTGGGATTCTTAAATCCGCTCTTGAGATTTACATAGTGGCTTTTTCCCCCCAGAGTCTGTGGTTCATAACCTTAACAGAGTGATAAACTGTACATCTCTAAATTTTCCTTGATTTACATTAAATATATTGGACTACTGCACTCAAGAGAAGGTGATCAAGTCTCTGCTTGCAGGTGGTTATGAAGTTATGATGTGGCTGGTCAAACTGTTTGTGTGCACATTTTACATTGAACTTATATACCTGATTCACTACCAACCACCATAATAGCACTCATACACCTTTGTGGACTGCAAAGAAATTGTACATCAGAGCCACACACTAAAACAAAAATAGTTGATATTTAAATAGTTAGTATTTCAAAAGAGTATGTGAATATAACGGAGCACAGTAGAAGTCAAACTGACTACTTAATTTCATTATATGGAGACTCAGTCAAAATACATTAATAGTTAAAAAGACATAAGAGAAGAAGGTAATGTTCCATGTTGGCACATTAAACCAATGTTTACATTGTTTACATTTCACTTACTAGGTTCTCAGTTTTTGTAGTAACTCAGATCTGGAAGACTTCTGTATCTTAGCAGGGAAGCAAATGATAGAAACGCTCTTTGGTTGGGGAGTGTCGTGGGTGAAAAATAGCTTAAGTTGTCTGTGTGTGGGGAGTGAACATCCAAATTTGAACTTTTCTGCACTCAAACCTTTGTCCTGGTGAACGCAGCCCATGGAAGAAAAAGACCCTCACCTAGAGTCGAAGGGCCGAGAGGGGCTTGGAGTCCTCCCTCGTGTGTAATGATAAAAGATCCAGCCACAGCTACTGCATGGGAGAGAGAGAGAGAGACTGCTGCCCTAGAGAGACTGCTGCTCTGAGAGTGGAAAGGATCTCTTCCTTCTTCCCTCCTGGACTTTTATTTGGAGGGAGAAGAGATTTAATACATTGTAAATACTGCTTTATCACTGCCTATTACTTGTTAGCTGCAGCCAATATGGGCTGGACTTAAATTTGATAATCTAGATTAAACTGAAGTGGCATGGCCTGAATCCTCCAGTTTATATAGAGAGATGAAAGAGAACCACCATTATGAATGGTGATCATTTGTTGAGTTTCTGCATTTAGGCTATTTAGATTGGGAAAAATGTCATTTTTGGGGTCTGGGAAGAAGAGGACCTGGAGTCCGAAAGAACAATTCCTGAATGGAAGAACTGGTTTCAGGAAATAAGAAGGGCCTGAATGGAAGAAAGACCAAGAAATCAAACACGAGTGGAGATGAATGTAGGGACTTTGACTTGTAATGGCTTAGACAGTTAGCAATGCAAGCAATGGAACAGCATGAATCAACATGACTTTCTGTCTGCCTTTTCCAGATCAGTATTGACAAGAGAAGGAAAATCAAGATCTAGTGGATGTAGCTCTGTGGTGGGGAGTAAGCAAGCACATGTATAAAATGATCAAGTAGAGTGAAAGTACTAACCATGTTGCTTTGTAAATAAACCCCAGTATGCAAACCCACTATGGGTTGTAGTTTAATATGTCTTGCCAGGGAAATGGAGAAACCATTAAAAAATTAGGTGGACTCATACATGAACTCTTAATCTGAGTTTTCTCAGGGCAAGAGGAGTGAAAGTACTGCGAGGCTCATGTATACGACCTCTTTTAAACTTCCCAACAGACCATATTTGTATATCCACCACCTTCCTTACGACTCAGTTACCAAAACAGTGAACTGTGAAGTGAAAGAGCACCTGCAAGTCTCAGAGTTCTATCCTTGACAGCAACAGCAGCACCACTGTCTGCTCCTGATTTTCTTCTCCGTATTGGGTGGCAGCAGCAGCTGATGTAGTTGATGTCAGGTGGTTTGCATAGTGTCTGTTGGGAGCCTTGCACCACGTTGATTTTGCACAAATGGCCCTGGCAGTGTTTCAACACTTCACATTGACTTTTGAAAGGCTTACACCTGGACCATACAAAAAGTATTACAGAAAGTCTGGGATCACTGGCAAAATTACATTCCTGACAAAGGGTTTGACTGTATGTGGACTTTAGAATTTCCTTTCTGCTTCTCTGCAGAAGAGCATAAAATATGAGAGTGAGTTAGAATTGCTTCTGATCAAATGTAGAAGGATATCTTAAAGCTATTTGCTTTCCTTTCAGCAGTCCTATCTCCCATCTGTATTACTCCACGCTTAATAGAAAATAATTCTTTTGACTTTTATGGAGCTTTTCCTGATCTAAATGCCTGAATGAGGGAAGTCTCACATGCATAAACGATATTTTATACCTGAGAGCCTTGGGATTTCTTTTGCATTGTCATATCTGTCAGTGTTCATGGTTTCTTCTTTTCAGTTGGCAAGAGCCACTCCACATAACCCTTTTGTGTGTTCCAATGTCATGCCACAAATGTAGGTTTCATTATTGGTTTCTGTATTACTTCATTATTTCTTAATGCTTGGTTATAATGTCTAAGAACCCCGGTTAGGATTTAAACTCCAAAGAATGAAAGTACAGATTTGAGGACAGTCCCTAAAAGGGAGAAGAGAGAAGAGAAAAGAGAGAAAATTCTCTCCAAAAACCAGATTAGACAAGAAGTTAAGAGATATAGGAATAAAATTACAATTGCCACAATCCAGACTGAGAGAGACTTTGAAAGAAATACTACTAGGAAATGGCAAAATATTCTTCAGCCTTAGAAACCAAATAGTTTGCTGTATGATGAAGGAGAAAGGATCATAATCCAAGCACAGATAAGAGTTGAACTGAATGGTTTGTGCTGGGATTTAGCAGGTCTATGATGTTGACCATCGAGCAAAGGCAAGATGGCTAGCAGCTATGAGGTTATGGAAGTAGAAATTACCACTTTCTAGATGAGAACTGAAAGAGTTTAATCCTATAAAGTCAGGAGACCAACTAATTCCCATCACATAACGTTGAAAGAACTGGCACATGAAATTGCAGAACTACTGGTGAATATCTTTAATAAACCTCAGGGGAGAATGGATATGACTACAGAATAGCAATTGCAGTACCTTTATTTAAGAAGGGGAGAAGTGATGTGGTGAAGGAGAAGCCATTAATCTCACCTCAGCTGCATGCATTTAGAAAAAAGTTTGAAGGAATGACTAATTAAGGCACGTGAGAAAATGGGCAATGGGATGAGCGACCTGGCTTTACCATAAGTAAGCTAAAGCAAAGGCAGGCACCTGTTTTTCAATTGTCTTGAAGAAAAGTGTTCAAAAATTTGAAAGAGTGCTTCTAAGCTCCTGCTCTCTAGAGAAGATTCTTAATTATCATTCCTCAGTGGCTCAGACTTTACAGTGACTTTGCTCAGCATTTCCCTCCAGGCTTCTCCTAAGTTTCCTGCTGAATAAAATGATCTTCAGCAGTAATTTAAAGTAGAGTTGTGGTCTTCTCCCTGCATACCAGACACCAAAAGCTAGATGTAATGTTGAGCCTTACTTTGATATTGCAATAATTTACATGATTGTTTTTGCAGTATTTTACCTTTAATGTTGATTATGTCTTTGTGTGCCTGCAGATAAGTCTGTGTTTTGAAAAAAGGACAGTGTTTAGTGACCCAGGCAGAACATCAAAGAGAAATTTAATGGGGTGTAATTTTACTTCAAAACAAAACCACAACAGTCAACGTTTTTAAATGCTTTTAGAGTAATCTTCAATCTACACTGTTATGAACAAGTTGGTCAAGTAAGTAAAGTGAAGAGACCATTTTTCCATGAATGTTATGCAATTTAATTGTAGTATCTTAGAATTATTTAGAGTACGTTCACACTAGGCCTACTTTTATGAGTCTTGTATAATGTATAGAGATACCAGAGGAAGTTGGGTTGTGTTAGGTTATGTGCTCGCTCAGCCTGCTTCCACTCTCCAGTTCAGCTCAGGATTTTGTACAGGCACACACAGTGCCACTTTGGCTGGAGCATAGGTAACTGTAGTGTATGTCACTTTGAATCACACCTGACTTTTCTGTTTCTTCAGATTGCTAGATCTGCATGTGACGGTAGCCACACACTGATAGAGACATGCAAAGTAAAGGAACTAAATTCATTCTGACTTTAGAGAGATTACTGTTTTCAGCAATCTTTAAAGAGCAATATGTCAAGTGGAAAAGGTGGAAAAAGGGATGAAGATACAATATATCTCCTTTGTGGTATGTTGACCCTGCACCCACAGGGCTGCTTGTCCACTTCACTCCCACTCCCACCCCTGCAAGACGTGGGAGAGAATAAGAAGATTGAAAGTGACAAAGATCATTGGACAAGATAAAGGTAGTTAATAGGTGAAGGAAAGAAATGATGCAAGGGCAGCACTCAGCACCTACCGGGCATCTGCTGTCAAGGACAACCTTAAGAAGCAGATATTCATGTAGTACCAATCTGTAACATTTTTATCTCTTCAAGAATCTTTCCATTGTGTCAGAAAATACATACTAGATTTTTAAACACAGTGAGTAGTAAAAAAGCCATTGTACATTTTGGTTTTAGATTGTGACTTGTCTTTTTTGTGCATTTTCTAACTGACTTGAGATAGTATTTCAGATGTGCCCATTTAAAACATTCAGTCCTCCTCAACAAATCATTCTCTGATTCACTTCATGATGAACTTATTCAATTAACTCTCTTTCTACTCTACTGTGAGACAGATTGAGGCCTATATATTCAAAACAGTCCAAACTCCATGAAACCCTGTTTAAGATATGTGCATCTGTATACCACAAACACATGTACTTAACGTTCTGGGTTTGTAACTGGGAATTAGCTTAATATCTAACATGACTTTACAGAAGACTGTGATCTGAAAAATAAAGAGACATTTAAATAATCCACATAGTTAGTTTAAAATTCAGTACTAGATTGATTTTTATTGAATTACAGCATCACATATGGTCTACAAACTAAAGAAGTTTATCTAAGTCGAAAAAAGTATGTGTAAATTAAACCATTGACAACTAAAAGAGGCTAATGAGTGCTACATGTTGAAGTTTTTGTTTTATAAAGCCTATAACTTGTTGCTATAAAAGTATGAAAAATGTAGAGCTTTTTGCACAGTAACTGAACTTATGTATTCTAGTTTTACTTAGGCATTTAATAGTCTTTAGCTATTCACAAGAAATACAAGAGGAATACTAGAAATCTCATTTCTACTTTCATGAACACTGGGAATGAAGAGTAGCTTCTACTATGTGACAAGTAGTTTCCTTGCTATCCACTGAAAGAAAGATTACTGATGAACTACCATTTTCTCTTCAGATGTGTGTACAGACTTACTGGTAAAGTTTCACATAAAATAATCCTTGACATAACGTGGCCCATGTTAAGAGTTGTGTGAAAGACAATGCACCCAAACAAATGTTTGTTCGAACCATTTCCAGTGGATGTGAAAAAGAATGCTATAGATTCAGCTTGGGCTATGAGCAAACACAGTTGAAATTGATGAGGTTACAACTGTGATTAATATATCTAGTTACTGGCAAAATATTTCTTAATAAAGAATGATCATACTATGTCAAAAGTTATCGAATTTAAAACATAAGGGAGATACAATGATGAAAGTTAAGTTTGTCCTGCAGTTGTAATTGTGCTATAGTCGACTATCTGGGGTGTACCTGAGTGCACATCCAGTGCATGGTCCAGGGTCTCAATGATGTGTCTACCTCAGTGTGACAATCAACTGGTTTGAGACAATGGGTCATCTTGATTTCTGAATTGTAACCACATTCTCAACAAATTCTTTGTCTATCTGTTACAACAGGTTTTCAGGCAGGAATTTCAAAAGATCCTGGAGGTTCCCTCAGGCAGCTCTTACTGTGTTTAGATCAGCTCTGTGTTACAGTGTTCATCAGAGCTGAGTGGAGAACCTGGCATACTAGAGAGCCTAGGTGATTTCTTTTGTAGAACCGACCAAACAGGGCAGAGATGAGACACAACAGAAACTGTTCTTGCAAATGCAGAAATGATCTTGTAGCACAGCCTTTTGTATATGGCTAAGATAGACAGGAGCAGCTTTGTGCATGGGTTAGGATAGGAAATAATGATGCATCATATGTGGGCGGGAGCAGTCCAATACAAAGAGGCCAGACAGATATGAGAAATGAGTTGAAGATAAGTTTAGACAGTTTCCACCAATTCATCTGAAGTCACTGTTGGAAGGGCTTTTGTAAATAAGACTCATTGTTAGTTAGAGACCAACTAACCTTTCCTGTTCAGGAGACTTGATTGCCCATATTAGCATTACCCTATGCAAAATTCTCAATAAAGTAGTTCTGGGTTTTTTTTCAAATTCTCTGTTCGTGGTTGTCTCTGTGACAGAACTGATTGGTATTGTGTCGTAATCCATCACAATGAAGTGAGGGTTTTTTTGCTGATGCTGAATGCTGTATCACTTAGAATTATTTACCCATGATAGTATTGACTGCTTGACTAACTGCATGCCTAGCATCAGTGGAGGAATATTGACTATTTGCTGAATCCCCAGGGCCCCAATGGCTATATTGACACCAAATTGCCTCATAGAATTTGCTGAATAAAAGTTACATTATTTAATTCTGAAAATTTTAATCCACCTGCTTTTAGGTTTTCTAGTGAATTACATCATTAGCAGCTAAAGCCCTCAGAGAGTGGTGATTAGTCTTTGAATGCTAACTTCAGGACGTGAGTGATGGACAGCTGACAAAACAATGACAAGGAGGCCTGTTTATTGCTGAACTCGTTCTGCAAACAAGGCCTAAATGGCACTAGAAAGATGTTAAACAACAACAGAAAGCGGAAAGTGGATGGTAGAGCCAGAAGACTGTAAATTTAGAACAGACCCATACATTTACAAAACTTGTCAAAGAAGTTGAACGAAATTCTTTCATATGCTGTAATGCAAATTCTTTGTATGCTTCATGGCTAACAAAACAAAGAATGTTTACTTATTCACAGAAATTAATTTGATTGAGTTACTATTAATGACACCTAAGGGGGAAGTTTTTATTACTGGAGTAAAGATCATATGCAGGAAGTACCAAGAGAGGAAAATTTGAGAGGAAGTGTCAAATGGCCCTAAAAAATGGCACACCCTATTGCCAAATGACTGGTACCTCAGAGATGAATCATATTCAGAGCTTGCCCCTTTCTCAACACTGAGACTGTTATTAGCCATATGAACAGCATTTAGACAGAAAAATAGGAATGCTAACTGGGAACTGATTAAGAATATTCAATAAATGTCTACAAATCGATGGTTAATCCATGATCAAGGTACTGAACATGAGAAGTGCTCGCATTACAGAAAAATGACGTGATTAGACAGTAAAGAAAAGCAAGTTAATACCTTGTTTCCCTGGCCAATTTACAGATATCAACCATTTTAAACCAATCTGTACTTTACTTGGTTCACTGCTTGCTTGCTTTTTGTAAGAAGTTCAGTTAAACACAACTCACTTCACAAGCACACTTCTAATACATTGGCACTCTTTAGGGGCAGCAGGTGCCTAAAAGGAAGTAAATAAAACCTTAAGTCACAGCATCTTGATCCAGTTTTTCATTGGCTTGCATAGCATTATGTGCATGGACCCCTGTGCTTTTTTGAGTCTGTCTTCAAATGGGTTTTGGAGTCCTGTCCTTTACAGGGGAGAGAAGGGGAAGAGCAAGTCAGAACGTTCCTACACAGCAGCTGTTAAAAGGAAAATATTCTATATCTACAGATCTAATAATTTGCAGATAGTCTTCCTGGGTCATTGATATTAGTTTTTCAGGAAGTTTTCAAAATCATTACAAACTTCCCTGAAATGAAAGAAAACAAGTTTGCAATATTTAAATACACTAAAAAAACCTGTTCTTGGTAGTTCTTGACCTATCTATCAGTCTGGCATCTACCCTGGAATAAAAGAGTGTTAGAAATGTCTATTACTATTGAATTGAAGGCACTGATAATTAAATAACAAGGCAATCAAACTTTGATAAGACATTGCACTAATTCTACACAACTTTCTCTTTAGGAACAAAAATGACACAAAATCAAATTGTTATAAAATATATGGATGAAAAAGCTAAGTGGTGTGTCTCAAACCTGAACTGTAAACAGGAAGACAAGACTCCTGTCTGAAATCTTTCCTTTTTCTTTGTGTCTTTCCAAAATTAGTTTAACAAAAAGATATGTGCACAGGTGAAGTTTAAAGTAATGCAAGTATTGGGAATATGCCATAGGTTTCTGGAGGATGCACATCCCTGAGTACAGTCAGATTGTAAACCCTCTCTACTTGGTAACTTGTAAGAAGAATGATTTACATTGGGGCCCTGAATAGCAGCAAGCATTTGAACAGATTAAGCAGGAGATTGGCCACACTATAGCCCTTGGGCCAGTCAGGACAGGACCAGATGTGAAGAATGTACTTTACTCTGCAGCTGGGGATAATGGTCCTTCCTGGAGTCTTTGGCAAAATGTGCCTGGTGAGACCTAAGCCCGCCCACTTGGATTCTGGAGCCGAAGCTACAGGGGATCTGAGGCCAACTACACCCCAACAGAGGAGATCCTAGCAGCCTGTGAAGGAGTGCAAGCTGCCTCAGAGGTGATTGGCACAGAATCACAACTCCTCTTGGCACCCTGACTACCAATGTTGAGCCGTATGTTCAAGGGAGGAGCTTGTCTACCTCATATCTCTCCCTCTTTAGCAAACACTTCTGTCTCATTAAACTGAGACAATTTGAAAAAGAAAGCTCCCAAATCTTGACTGGTCTCAGAAATTTTGTCAATGGTGAATGAAAAGGTAAAAGTACAACAAGAGAAATTGCATAATTTACATTCTTCTAATGACTTCAGTTTAGAAGGTTAATATACAATATATGGAGACCCACAGGCAAAGTGTCTTACCTATCATGGAACATTTCCAAATGCCATACGAGACTGCCTGTGAGATGAAGGTTAAGAATTTATCATCTTTTAATTAAAAAATTTTAATGAAAATCAAAGAACGATAAAAAGGTAGAAAACCAGCAGCTACAATGGCAACATGATCAAAACTAGCTCTTTCAGAAGGATTGCTCTCGAAGTCCTCTAGATTTTAACCGTGAATGGTAGTGTGTTTGTTTGGACTTGAAAACCCTGAGCTACTTTCTTCAGTGTGATGACCTTTCCCCTTTAATTTTCCTTTGAGCAAATTAATAACAGGAAAATAAGAGTGAAGATAATCTCACCCTGATGTGCTCTTCTCATTCACTGTCTTGCTGGGTGCTCAAGATTCTGTTTTCAAATGAGAAAAAAAGCACCCTTATTTCATGAAAACTCCTGAACTATTTAACTTTAAATCACAGGAGATACAGCAAATTTAATGATTTTGGTAGTTTGCATTGTGTGAATAATTATGTTTTTCCTATGAGAAAATGAAATTATTACTTGGATTAGTATGTTTCTTCTTAATTTAAGGAGGGCTTTTCCTTTTTAAGCTTTATTGCAAAGAATGTTTTTTTCATTTACTCTTCTTTTTCCCCTTTCTCTTGTCATTCTTCCCTTCTTTTTCCTGTTTCTATCTCTCTTTCCTTTTTATTATATTGTTAAGAGAGCTAGATATATTTTGGCTGCTATGGGCTCAGATAATGTGAAGAAAAGAGAAGGTATGTTCACACTTGAAGTTTATGGTGACCAAAATAAACAGATGAATTTCATCTGTCTGTAGACTTTCAATGGTATTTACAGATTTTAAATCTCTGTTCTTATTTTGGTAGCCAAGAAGTGCCCATTTTCCATATGAGCTGCCCTAGGTTTGAATATGTATATACTGATTATGGCCTTAAATTGATAGTGTAACTGTGTCTAAAATAAAGGTTGAGTCCTAGCAATTCTGGCAACAAATTTAGTGTCATAATAATGTAATTATTTTATATATTCTTCTTTTGTTAGTCTTTGATTCTATTTAAAGAAAGATAATATATTCCTCTTTTCTTCTGCACAGCATAAGAGGAAACTGGGAGTAACAGAATGTTCTATTAAGTGAACTAATGGAGCAGTTCTTTCTGCTAAACTTGTCTAACTTTGGAAATGCCATGTGCTGCTTGTTCACTTTCAGTCTCTTTAGGAAGTCAAGTAAGGTCCTATCCTTCTTTTAGGATGTTTCCTTACATCACAGTCTTGAAGCCTCACTTGCTGAAAATTGCAATGATTGAAAATATGTTGACACTAAAGCTTGGTGAGTGCTGAAAAGAATTCTGCAAATATTTATTTGACTTGGTAAGCACGTTTTCTTTGGCAGTGTTCACACCCCTTGGAGATTTTCTTTCACTAGCAGGCTTTTAATGACATGAATGGTTGCAAAGCAATGTATTTTGAATAAATACTGCAAACTTCTGGAAAGCAAATTTTAAATCAAAATGGTAAATATTATTGCTGTCAAACTAGTTTAGGCAGACTGTTGGACCTATGGAAGTTAGTGTGCTGTAGATGAAATAGCTTCTGAGTTTTCAACAACGCATATGGGAGTTCAGTGAAACTGCCAGTTTACACCAGCAAAAAACTTGACTGCTAAACCATATCCATAGAGCCATCTGGGCATCATTACTTGAGATGTGCACAGTTTGTCCTTGGGGAAATGAGGAATTTAAACGCCAAAATAAATGTACTGTGATACAGTTTAAAATATACACTGAACTGTTTTACCATTCTCATCTGTCTTTTCAAAGCTGCACAGCCCTGCACTGATAAGTTTTTTAGTGAAATTTTGTGAAAAATAGTTCTCAAAGGATTCCTATCACTCTGTGTCTTCCAAAACTCCTCCCTATGCAGGATTTTTTCTGTCAGCCCTACATACTTGAGAAGGTAACAGTGCAAAAATGTGCTAATGAAGTTGAAAGGGAAGAAAGACACAGGTGAGGAGATAACAGGAAAGGAAGTAAATAATCCTTATTTCTAAAGAACTTTTAAAAAGGAAGAGGAATAGATGGATTTGTAATTTTTGACTGGTAAATTTCAAACTTTTACATATATACTGTGAAAGGTCAGCAAACTACAATATTATAAAATTGTGAAGCCTACTCTTTTAACTGGCCCTTCACCCCTGATCTTCTTTAAGCTAAGCGTGGGAACAAGGCTAAGCATGGTAAATAAAATTACTTTTTTTCTTCCAATTTATCTTTAAACTATATATTGCAATGTTAGGGGGAAATGAGAATATTAGTTTTCTGCAGCATTTCATCTTCCACTGCTCTTTAGGCTCAATTTACTGAATCCTACTTTGATGAAGTTATGTAAAAAGAAATCAAATGATAAAAATGTGCTGATAGTTAACCTTATAGAAATTGTATTTCAAGCTAAAATAAAGCAGTTTTCTCTTTCATATGGATGCCAAATATAAGATGTTGACAAAGCTCTAGAAAGAATTCAAGGCAGAAGAAGGAGTTACATTCCTCTGGAAAACAGAATGATTAGTATGTAATTTTTCTTTAGATGCTTCCCTTTGCCTTAATCCCTGCTATTTAAAGTTTCCATGTTGTTAGACAAAAATGTTAGATCAGTTTATTGTCAGTGTACACTTCTTTCCCCATAGTATAACAAATCAAATCACATGTAATGTTTGCAAGCAATTTAGTGTTGCTCTGTGTGTATTCAGTGTCTTACAAAATGCAGTTAATTGTTTTAATCGTTTATTTAGCATTACCTGATTAAACATGCAGACATATCACCATAATTAAGCCAGTTCTGCTTTGAACTTGACACATATCAGCTAGATACTGAGGTCTAATCACTGGTAGTTGTAAGCACTGGTTGCACCTGGTGAAAGAGATGGATGAATACCTTACAGAAGTTTGAAGCTTGGGAGGGAGAGTTTTTACCATGCTTTTAGGAAACTATCACTCTGATATTAAATGGTGTGAAAAACAGCATGTAATTCCTTTAGATAACTCTCAGACTAAGAATGTTTCTTTCTCTTTTTTTTTCTCCCCTCTTCTGTAAGTGATGTGCAAAATTTTATCCAGAGACTCTTTGTTCTGAGACCACACCTTTGAAATATACCAGACAAAGTGTGGCAGAGGGGAAGAACTGTTATAACTAATTTAAGAGAGACTGAAGCTCAAAGATGTTAACTTTTTCCAAGATCAGACAGAAGGCTGGAACTGTGAATCAAGGAGTTGACCTTAAGGGCAGAGGATCCTTCTGGATTTGTTTCCTTAAATATTGTAAGAAAAATGTTTGTGATCTCCAGATTTGACATAGCAGGGATAGTTCTTCCTTTGCAAATCTCCATGGAAACTCACAGTACAGGTTGAAATGGAGACTGGAAAGCAAAAGTAGTGTAGCTCTGGGCTGTTTAACTATAGGAAAGAATTTTCTCTGTGGTAACATTTCCTTAAAAATGGATTAGGAACTGTGAGTAAAGGAAGTGTCTCTGTCAGGGATTAAAGCCAGAACTTTGGTTATTAGTGAAATGTTGTAGCGGCATGGCACCTCTACTCTAGGGTTATCTGATTTTAAAAGTTGAAAAGTAGGACAAATACAGAAGAAAAATCTCTGCCAGAGTAACCCAAATTTGCATACCTCACATATTGAGTAGAACTGCGTACGTAATTTGTTTTGTATTTTTCTATATGTCCAGCTACCAGAAGAAGCAGAGGAAGTCTTGACTGACTTTTCAAATGGGTACAGCATTTCCTATACAGAATGAAAATTTTGAAAATTTTGAAGGGTGTCTGGCAAACATTCAACTTTCTTTTGGAATTCTGGGACATAAACAACAGATTCAACCTGTTCTGGGTGCAATGACACAGAGAAGAGACACTGTAGTTCTTTTATATCTAAAATTTCTAAGTGCCTTTAAGCATTGCGGTCCTTTTTCTTCGGAGACTGATGTTACTTTTATCTGACCACACATTTTGTCTTGACTTAAATTATTATTTTTAGATCCCAAGAAATACAGAAACCTTACCTGTTCCAAACTGAGTGTTGAAACTTAATTTGTTTTGAGTTGATGGTACTGCATTGTCGGTTCTACCAAGACTCAAATATGTATATATAGTTTACAAATATAAGCTACATTTTTCATCTTCATTATTTTGCTATTACCCTTATATTCTGACCATAAAATAATTGGCTAATAAAGTTTTACTTTAATTAGTACATTTTGATTTAATGTTTTGTAGCTCATTTAAGATATGCAGATTTGTTATTTGCTAATGTTTATTTGCTTTCCATAAACTTATAGTTATGATCTTTTACTGAGAAATAATATTAAATGTAAATGACAATTTAGTTTCTGACATGTTCTTTTGTTTTACAAGTTATGCTCAGAGTAGCAGTTCTGAATTTCTCCTCAAAGATAGAATTGATATTTTGGCAGTGATTCTGCAATTATCTCTGTGTTAAATGCTTATCTGTGTGTTAATATTCCTGTATTTAAAATCCATACCTTCAAGGGGTTTTTTTTTGAGGAATGGGGTCTTTGTACACACCAAAGCATGCACAAAGTAATAGTGATCATATATATAACATATGTATATAACATATACATAATCTATATATATAATATATATATAAAATCACTCTAGAAAGCTTAGAAATCACTTTCATTGTAGGAAGCTACTTAAAAACATTTAAAATCCTATGCAAATTACTCTGAATTAGTGAGACTTTCACTAAAGTAGAAATGACATCCTTACTGATGCTAAATGGAATCATGATCATCAGTCTAATTGAATAAGAATTGAATAAGAACACATTGCATAAGAAACATTTTCATTGTATTTTAAGAATATGAAACAGGCAAGTCTCTTGATAATACACTCACAAGCAGAGGAGTCCTGCAAAAGCTGACTGTTCCCACTGTGTACTGATGACATTGTGTCCAGGCACAGGTACAGTGCCACTATGCCCAGCTAGCACAACAGTTAGACTTAAATGGTGCATCACTCCCTGCAAGGTTTGAGGCGTGATTTACTGAGGGAAGCTCATTTGAATTTTAAAGGAGTAGATGAAAATCTTACTTTCTTGTTTTAGGCCCACAGACTGTGCAATCAGGGAAAGGACTTACAGAGAGAGCAAGTGAGAGCAGAAGTAAAATGCAAGTGGTCTGAAATTCCTGGTTGGAAAAGCTCTTCTCTCTTTATCAGTTATATGGTGAGTCCAGGAAGAGCAGCTCCTGAGTTCAGCAGCTGAAGTGGGATGGTGAAATACTCTGCTGCAGCCCTTGGCTAAAGCTGGAATTTCCATTGAAACATCCCAGTGAGAGAACAAAGTCTTTAAAGCAACTTTACTAGTTCAAATGAACCCATAGGCTGTGTTGCAGCAAGAAGTTTCCAGGCTTCTGGCTCTAGACAAGAAACTGCTCCAGGCTGCTGCATTCCTGTTAGGGTCCTCCTGGACTACGAAGAAGACAGAACCTGCAAGCCCTGCTGAATGTGCTTGACCCAGCAATTAAGGACTTGCTGTCTCTGACGGTCTGCTGATGGTTAGGAAATTACTGAGTTATTCTGTGCTTGCCTTTGCACAGAACAGCTTGAAATTTGCCTTCTTATACAGGAAAGGTTTATTTAAGAAGTCAAGAAATGTGAAATTTTAGGTGGAAATTGTGATTTGCTTTTCTAAGGAATGCATTTTGGAACACACCATTACTAACTGAGGAATATGTCAGGAAAAAAAAAGCAGGATCTTGACTCTTCTTAATCCTCAAACCTGTAGGCATTTGCCTGTACATAAACTTTTTTCTGTCTTCTCTCTCTGGTCTTCCTATCACTTGAGAACTCTTATTCAACACTTATTCATTTTCAACAGAAAATACTCCATTAGGAGAAGCTTCTTATTTTACTCTGTGGACTTCACAGTCCCTTGTCTTTCCTCCTCCCACCCTTTTTCTTTAGAACAGTCAGGTGTGTTTTTGTCTAGCATTGCAGCTGTTGATATTTCTCTTTATGGGACATTTCTTTGGCTTTTTTTTTTCCTGTCTCATGTTGTTTTTGTGGTAACTTACCCAGAGTGAGAGTTGGAACAAATTAATTTTCCTGAAATGTAGTTATTGGAGGGCTGCACCAGATGAGAGAGAATATGAGAGGATCTCCATTACTGTGTTTACAGCTACCTGTCACTGTTGATCATTAACTAATCTTACTAGAAGTATGACTTCAATTTTCTTTTTTCAATGTGGGTTAAGCAGTGTTGCCAACATACATTTTTCTCTGTCAGACATTACAGTAAGTAAGTGGCATGCAAAAGTTTGAAAGCCATCTCCTCAGACTGCTATTTGAAAAAGACTTTTGAATGACTCAGTTGGAGATGTCATCCTTACTGATATTGAAAAATTAGAATTTAACACTTTCAGCTGACTTAAAAGGCTTCAGAAAGGATATAAATTGGGCAAAAGAATTCAGCTTTTTAAAGTAAAAAAGAAGGAGTAAAGAATAGTGGGGAAAGGGAGATGTTTGCTTGTGAAGAGGCTTGAATTGCAGCTCCAGTGCTTGAATTTAGCATGAAATGTATTGTTTAAAAAACACCCTCACTGCTGCCCAACCAAGAAAGAAACCACCTTGTCTCTAGTTGGGTCAGGGTAGCACTGAAGGCAAGGCAGTCTGATATTTTCTGAGTTCAGCAGTAGCCCTGGCTTTTCTACCAACCTGCACTAAGCACCTACACATACTGAAGGGAAAACAGGGAGAATATTAAATCAGAAGAAACAGGAAAAAATATGGAGAGACTTGAGATTTGAAAGCAGAACTTGAGCAGTCCATATAAAACGTCTAAAAGTGAAGGGCAAGATGTTAAAATCAGTGGGAGAAATTGCGTGTGTTCATGTTTTGCCGGGGATAGCTGTGGGACTTTCTGTGCTTTGTCTCTTCTGGTTTGGGTCCATGGGGCATTTATTTCTGTTTCTAGTACTTGATGTAGGAAAAAAGGCAGTGAGTGACCAGAGGTGGTAAGAGATCTGTGATCTTGTTGCTTAGGCAGACAGTGTTTCCCAGTGCAACAAAGCAGGGATTTGGCTGCCTCACCTGACAGTGGGAGACTGCGCTGTGGATGGGTGGCTGGCTTGTAGGAGGGGTGCCACTTGGTATCCCCCTTCTGTACATCCCCTGGCTATCTGGGTCTTCATCCCGCTCTGGCTTTCCCCCTGTACCTCTCCATACTGTGAGAGTAGTCCCTTGTCATATGTCGGGTTTCTCATCTCTTGTACAGTCATAAGGCCTTGAGCTGATGCTGACTGGGCTCATTAGAAGTTATTTGGTCCCACAGATGCACTGAAGGACTGCTACAGGGAAACACTGTCTGAGCATTATTGGTGGAAGTTGAGTAGCCTCCTTTATAGAACTGTCCATCACAACCCTCATGGGAACTGGAGGGCATTAGTGGGACATGATTTAGCACCGGAGGGAGACCTGAGCTCTCAGGTACTGGGGTGTTTACAGCAAGTTTGTTTGTGTTGATTTATCAAGATTTTAGCAAGTCAGTTACTCTGGTTGTGTGGTATTCCAAAGCTGAGTTATGACACATAAAATTCAGTAGGAAATATGGGAAGGATAGGATACTTCATCCAAGGAGAAGCAGACTCGGAGGGACTTCATTCCGAGAATTGTGGGAGTTAGAGTTTGCAGTGCTGACAGCTCTTGCCATCAGAACTCTGTCTTGCAGGTTGCAGCAGACTCCAGACAGTGGAGCTCTTCTGTTTTTATGGTGCTGCAGCTCATGTGCGAAAATCACAGAAAATCCTCGGTCCTCTCTCGTGTTCCCCCTGCAGTTAGGGCTTTGCATGACTGGTTTATATGGGATCGCTGACTTGGATTTGTGGGGCTCTGTGGGGAGTGGGTTAAGGTGTAAAGTAGGTACGCAGGAGGCACACCTTAGAGAAAGAGCTGCCCCATCTGCTCTGCTCTCTCTGTTAATAAAAGGAAATGAAATCAGTAACTTTGGCGACACTGATAGCCTCCAGGCAGTGAAATGAGAATTATTTGGTAAATAATAGTAAATACTACTTCAATAGCAGTATTTTGCAAAGATGATACATGTTCTTCACTCAAAGTAAAAACATTCAGTTAACTCAGATGTCTATCACTCCTGCAGGTTTCTTCAGCTGTTATTTAGGTGAGAAACACATATGCAGCACCTGTGATCCAGCTGAGAGATGCCAGGTTCTAAACCAAACTCTGCAATTGCTCCCCAGTAAATAATAATTAACATATAGAGGTAAAAGTAGTGTTATCAATCTTTCCAGATATATTTCAGTGTAGGGTAACATATGCAGGAAAAATGCAAGTCACAGATTAGGAAAAATACAAAGGAAGATTAAACCTGCCCTCACAAAGGACACAATGTTACAGATGAAAGAAAATATGAGAAGTTATGCAGCTTGCCAGTAAAAAAACTAAAGCTTGTAGAGACAAAAAAGTTACATCAAACCATTCAAAGTCATAGTAGATGCGGAGGTTATTTCAAAAGGAGAGATCCACCTGTAAATTTGGAATAGGCATTTTCTTTCCTATTGCAAGAACGAATGAGGGAGATGAGTGGCATGAGATCAAAGGGCACTTACAGGATGTACAGAACGGATGAGGGAGAGACAGGCAAGACAGAAAGCAGGATCAAAGGACACTAATGATAAAGAAGCTCTGCTTTCTGTCTCCTATAAAGAAACACTGTGAGTCAGCAGAAGTTCAGAGTGTATTAAAAGAAAAAATCTGAAAGGAGATCATACTAGAAGCAAGGTACTCATATTTTCTGCCCATCAGGGGATGTAATAATAAAGGGATATGGACAACATTCACACACAAGTTTGTTAGGGGCAGGTGCCTTTAGCTTTCAAACTATGGATTAAAAAGACTTGAAGAGAGTAGTCTGAAAGAAGCTAAAGCAATTGGCACTTTAAATGGAGGTCTCATTATGGGGCTTGGTGGAGTCTTGTCTAGAATGTTTTGAGTTCAGTTCTGTTCCTAGCACATACCCTATTGTCAATAAATAGAAATTGTGCATATGTTTAGTTTTGTTTTGTTTTGTTTTCCTCTGAGGCAATGACAGAAATATTATTACTCTTGCCTACTTCTGGAAAGTAAAGTAAAGCTACTTCTGACAAGTCCATTGATGAGCTGGGGGATGTGCCATTGAACAAAGTAGTGAAAAGGAGCTTCAAACCGTACTTTGGAAATGCACTTAATTAAGGATATCGAACACTCAATTAGAATAATTAGAAAATTGCTCAGTATAATATTTAGCACTAAAGTAATTAAAGTTTGCCATCCATTGGTCTCAGATGACTTCATGCATAGTATAAGTAGTCCTTACTGCTGTCTTTGAGAGGCCTGTTTTTGCCTCAGTCAGTGAGGGATGTATGTAGGGCTATGTTGCAAATCCAGCAGAAAGCTGAATATAACTCATACCTGAGAATTGAAAGAGAAGAGGGAAATGATCCATTTCAGACAAATCACAGTGGTACCTTATATGTAGTCTATAAGGAACAACATTGTTGTAGGGAAGCATTATCAATTACCTCTAGAATGGGGAAAGGAAAAAACAACGTGACAATTCTGATCTGAAACAGAGATTTCAGTATCTTTACACCTCTCTCCATCATAGGCCCATACAAGTCAGTACGGCATGGCAGGAGAGAGGAAACTACTCAGGAAATTTTATTTCCTTGAAATAAAATGTGTTTTCAAATGCCTTGGGAGATTGATGAGAGAGGGGCTTCTGAAACCAACCTCCATATGTAGAAAGCCCTGTACAGGGTTTTCTCTTTCCACTATGTGTACACCAGAAATTGTCATGGACCAGTCACTAACAGCAAGGTGAGGAACTTACATTGCAAGGTGCTAAGTCAGCTTCTCAGAGGGTGTCAGTTCATGTACATGAGGATCTTCTTGTCTCTCTTGTGCTAAATCCCACTAAATCTTTAGATTTGCTGAAAGGAGTAAAACTTGTTTCTTGTCAAGCTATTTGCTCAGTAGGTGTGGTTCATCAATGACTGCTTTTTTCAGAGGCCCATTTCTTTGTGCTTCTCTTTCTCTGTGTACGCCTTGAGGAATTTTTCTAATATGAATATGATCACTGAACCTTCTGTTTTCATTTCTTTCTGCTCAATTTGTTGCTGGCCTGCTTTTGATACTACCCCAAATTTTTTCTTGTTCTTTATTTCTTATTGAATATAATACGGAATGAAAACATCTTGAACTAGACCTAGAAATACAGAACTTCCTTAGCAATTATTCTGCTGTTTTATCTCTCTCAGTTTTAATGCAATTGGGCTCCCTCCTTTTATCCCTGCTCTTACTTTCTACTTACATATCTGCTTAAATGAAGTACTTTCTGATTTCCTCATTTTACCGTGTTTTTACTCCAGTAAATTCTACAACTATTTTAGTGAACACTTTTCTGTTGAAGTAGTTAGAAGAGTATATTCCATTTTACTATCTCTTTCCATAGTCTTTAGAGAAATCTCCTCCTGTGTTT
The DNA here is from genome assembly GCF_003945725.1 of Corapipo altera. Lineage (NCBI taxonomy): Eukaryota > Metazoa > Chordata > Aves > Passeriformes > Pipridae > Corapipo > Corapipo altera. The sequence goes on from NW_020884931.1 coordinate 251,893, forward strand.
TCTATATCAAGCCTAAGATCGTATCCTTATTATCCAAGTCTCCTATTGTTAGGATTTTAGGTAGAAGGTTAAAAGTGCCAAAACTGCCAAATGACACAGAACCATTTTTATTTTATGATTCAGATTTTTAAAAGCACATGCTGAAACTGAGAAAATTGAGTAAATTAAAAATTTATTTTTCTTTTTCTGTTGACTCACGTTCTCCATGAGTTTGTTGATCCAAATTGTGTGGCGATCCTTGAAAGACAGCTATCTGCCCAATGCACCTTGCATGTTTATGCTTCTACCTTTTTAAATGAAATGAAACTTTCTGAATTAAAAGTTTTAGTTTGGAAGGAAATTTAATATTAAGATCTTGAAACTTTAGCTCACTTTTAGCACTGTCAAACATGGCAGTAATGAGAATGAAGACAAAGATTTGAGAATTTTTTAGTCGTTGGTGATGGTATAAAAAATATGCAATTTTATATATTTATACAATATCATATATACATTTAGTACACTGGTTATAACATGCATAAAATTTTTTGAAGATGGAAGGAAGGAGTTATATCCCCTTTTACATGCAAGTGCCATATGGTGCAGTCTCATATATTACTATGCCAAAATGATTCCTTTCCAGAAATTACATTATGAACTTGCCATAAAAATAGTCCTTGCCAACACTTGTGTGGTGGCATTAAAAGAGGATAAATGAGTTTCAGTAGAAAAAGTGAAATAACTTATTCCAGTCGTGCATGAATAATTGCAATTAAATTTATAATATACCCTAAACCCATGGCAGTTTTAAAGTTTCCCTGATGTAAAGGGTGTTGCTAGTTCATCTGTAGTCTCCTGGGCATCCAGCAGCACTGCACAGAAGACACAGGTTTTGCCTGTTTGTGGCCCGCTGCTCAAGGTTTCATGGTGTTATGTGTCTACACATCCTGGTCAGACACGGTTGAAGGTTAGGAGGTATGTTCCACATAATAGAGCATGAAGAGAGGAAAGCATATTTGGACTCTTCACATTCAGATTGTCATGACATACACCTTTCTTCTTAAATTACAGCCTTCCATGCTTTATGACACTTTCAATTTCTGTGTGTTCCTATCTCTGTCATCATCCTAGACCACTTAAAGCAATGTGACTATTTGGATCCCGTGACTTAGTCTCACATGGTCAATCTAATACGCTACAAACTGATGGTTCTTCACCTGTACTGGTGATTATGGGATTCAGACCTTCTGCCTTAGATGACAGAGAACAAACAGGGCATATCTGCCAAAAGTTCTGGCTATTGCTATGTGGATATGGAAGGAAAGAATCTGGAGAAAGAGGCTTGTGATACCCACCAACTGCTTTAAAGTAGTAGTTTCTGTGACTGAAACTGATTTATGAAGAGCATTAGAGAGTTTGTTCTCAGGAGCAGAAAGGGAAAAGGCTGCTGATATATTGTTTCAAAAGACCTGCATTAAGGTTCATCAGCATTTTAACTGTAATATTGTAAGAATTGTGTGAAATCTATGCATAAACCAACATCACACTGCTGAGTTACGAATCTTGTTTCTTGAGGTTTCTGAGCATTGCAGAGAGCTTTTGGAGCTTTTGACTCAGAGAACATAAACTAAATTTCCTTCCCTTCCCTCTCTGGCTGGGAAAAGCCTTGTTCCTAATAGTGAGAGGGAATCTGAGGTAGGGTGTCAGGATTTTCAGTTGGAGCAGGAGAACTCTTACATTTCTACTTTACACTATAGATATATAAATGCTATTCCCTGAAAAAGATTAATGTGTCCAGTCTAATCACTGATGATGCACTCATTTAATTTCTACTGGTCAGAACAATATGTGGGATAAAAATCAGTCTAGCAATAGAAAATCTCTCCAGATGTCTTAACAGAGAAATATTTATTGCTTCTATGAAATGAATAGAACTTGACACATGATCTGGTGAAATCAGAAAAATACATTTTAACCAGGTTCTGTACTTGAAGGTAAAAAGCAAAGGGAGATAGGCCAGTTGACACTGCCTGAGGATCTGGTCTTAGGATGAGGCAACATAAAGGAAAAAAATGTACAGCTAAACCAGTGATTGTTAAAGTGAGAACAGAGGGGAAGTAATAGTGCTAGCACTACAAAAGAGATTTAATAGGGGTTTGAAACTGAACTGCACAGACTTACTGATAACACATTATCAGCCCAAGGTACTTTTTCACTATGGTCTAGCTGGTTAAAGGAAAGAATATTAAGAGCTGGAGGAAGGCATTTTTAGCAATAACCAATGAAAAATAGGGCTCATATAGCATTTGCTAAACAAAAAATGGCTTTCAAGATACAAAGAAATTAATTTTAAGGGAAGAAAGTCCAACCTGTTAAGATGCAGTTCAAACTAAACCAAACCAAAGCAAGCACTGAGAAATAATTATAATAAGCCACACATTTTGATGATGTGCAACTCATATTCTCACTCTACTTCTCAACTTTCTCCTCATTACTACTGCAGATTAAAAATGAAGAACTGGACTACAAAGGACTCCTGCTGAAATCCTCATCAGTTTTAAAAATGGGTAGGATTATTTGTGAACATGTTTCTCCTGAAAAGACAAAAATCTTAGCCCAGCTGTTCAAGGGGAACTGGGAGCACTGAAGAAGTCTTGAAATTGGCTCTCCGTGCCTTGTTGTGAAATGCCATACACACAAATCAGGCTCCATAAGGAATGCCTGGGATAAGCATAATTTGTCTTTTATGCATGCAACTTCACCAGTGTAAGCTGATATGTTAAGTAATGGATTTGGTTAATTTGTCTGTCAAAATGCTAAATGATGTGACATGTATAATCCTATAATTAAATTGCAATCAAGGAGGGTTTGCATTAACTAACTAGCTGCTAGGGTGCAACAGTTAACAGAGTTAAGAGTTGCAGGAGAACAACCATAATTTCAGTGCGTACATTTCTTCTCCTTTACACAGTCTGTTTGTGTAGCTTGATTATTAACTGTTTCAGAGATAGACTGACTGGATGTGGCTCTAATGCCATTGTGTCATGACACCGTGCCATGATTTGCAGTCAAACACCTGGATAGGGGAGCAATAGTTTTTTGTAAAAATTATTGAAGTTGCCTTACAGTCAGATGGAAGTCATTACAATAATACAAAACAGACTAGTTGTAGTAAAATTAAACAAAAGTAAATTAAGAGCTTGAGACAGATAAAAATGTGAAAAAGGTGAGGATGAAATGTTCATTAGGAATTGTATGGAATATTTTCTACTTATGGCAACATCTGCTTATCTTGCTGATAAGCCCTCTGAGGTAGTTTTGTATTGTTTTATATATATATATATATATAGTATTATTAACAGAAAAGTATTAGGTACAAGCAGTAATTATACATCAGTATTTTTGTATAATAACAATCCTTGGCATTAGATATACTTATCTAGATCTTTGGTTTCATGAGTATCTATGACAACAATATCAAGTATACCTTCCTTTTTAGGAAAAGGGGTATAGAAATCTTCTGCCCAAAACAGTACAACAGGGATTTTCTCCACAATTTCTTGCTTATCTATGTCCCTCTTTACTACTCTTTTCAGGAAGATCTGTTACAAAATTTGTCCTAACACTTTTAATAGTCTGATTTTGCTACAGAATTTTTGAAATAGTCTTGTTCTTGAAGGCATAATTTGTGTTATTTATGTTTTAAAAGCCTTTGGATGAAATTAAAAAGCATCTGCTGAAATATTAAAAAGAAGCAAATATTTCCTACATGGACATTGCAGAAGAGGCAGGTGAAAAATATTTCTCCAAGGTATAAGTCTGTACCTTTTGGGACTTTTTTGTTCCTTTCCTTTTATGTTTAATTGCCCTCTTTATTCTTTACCTCCATGTTTTTATTTAGATCACGAACAACGAGTAGAGAAAAGGTATACAAGAACATTTTTAGAAACACCCAAGCTTATAAAAATTATTTAAAATTTAGGAAAAAAACCCCCAACATATATACCTTGAAATTGGAAAAAAGTTGATGTCTTAGCCAGTTGATTGTGAGAACTCCATTGCAGTGGTTTTTTGTATTTGTAAGAGCCAATAAACCGTGTGACTCCCAGAGCAGAAATAATAAATGGGTTTATCTCAGTGGAAGCTTCATAAGAGTGATATTTTAGAGCTCTAGAGACTGAGTACAGGGGGTGTTCATTTAGAGTATCAATGTTTTCTTTTTCTTCAGAGAGCTTCTCCTGGAGGACCTAACCTCTTCTTAGCAATAAACAGACTTACACCTTTTTTGAATTATTGAGTGGGAGGGGTTTTCCTCCCTTCTTGGTTTAAGTCTCAAAGTTAATGCTTTAAGAGTACTTAATCAGGGATACAGCAGTAACAGCATTTTGGCTCAGTAGACCCCAAGTGCTTCCAATCAGAAACACATCCAAGCAGGAACAACCGATCTTAATACTTCTCATGCAGCATTTAGGTCCCTAGGTCCTTCTGGAGGTACCTCTTCAAAAAAAGAAGCATATGATATGAAGGAAATAATGATAATAATCCTATAACTGTATGCAACACTAGAGGAATGAATTTTCCATTCCCCTGTTAAAACTGTCCAGTTCTTTCATGTCATTAAGGTATTTCTTTTTCTTTTTGTATGCATTCTTTTTGCTGCTTTCTTGTCCTGTTTACTTACAATAAGTGTTTTTAACTCTGCTATCACCCTATCAAAAATAACACAATATGTTCATCAATTGTGGAATTAAACAAAAATAGTCAGTAAAGGAGTTGCAAACTATTTGGTAATATTAGTGAGGTTACCCAGGAATGGAAAGAAAATGGAGGGCTTACTCCTCAGTTATAGAATTTATTATGTTTTTATCAATAGGCCAGTGAACTTAAGAATTGCTTTTTGGACTGATTGAAGATAATGAACAGGCTGGAACTTTAAAAGCATATGGTCTACTAGGGCACACCCAGTTCACAGCTTTAGGAAATGATATTGCAAACTGGATTGTGTATTTCAAATTCTTGGAGCTGGATGATGTCAAAGATCACTAATAGGCCAGACCACCTTCATCTGGTAGCTCAGTTTAATGGAATTTGTTAGGTCCTAGATTACATCTTAGAGCAGCACAAACACCTTAATTAAATCTGACCAAGTTAGCTGGGGTACCAGAAGCAGTGAGAAGCATCTTTTCTACGTGGTTTCCAAGATGCTGGTTGGTTTACAGCTGATTCTGGTACCTTAATATAATATTGCAGTTTGTAAGATAGGTTACTGAGAAATCAAGCAGAACTGAGAAATTAAGCACAAGCATTTGTACTATTATTTGAATGAGAAGTTTCAGATTCTTATTCTCCTTCCTCAGAAGCTTTTCAGGATTGCATCTTGATAGTAAGGAAACTAGAACTGCCAAGCATAAAAAAAATTTCAAAAACAAACCACCCCCATTCTAATCAGTCAGAGTCAATTTAAAGGCCATTTATGAGGTATTTATGGAGCAAAAGCAAACAGGGGTATCTAGGAAATTTCAAGAGACCTGTATGCTATGATGGTAGGAAATTTCATTGCTAAAGCTCTACTCTGTTGGAGAAAAATAGGATTGTATGGATCATTTTCAGATTATTAGGATGCAGTCCTAACTCTGGAGTAGCTGTGAGTTGTTAATAACCTCTGCACATGTTAATAACCTCTGCACTATGTCTGTTTGTAGAGAGTGGAGGTTTGTACATCCAGTCATTTGTTATTACACAGTAAGGAAAGAGAACTGAAATCTCTGTAGAGTCTGTAGTGATTGGAATGGTTGTAATTGTGCTAAAAGCACACAAAAATGTATCAAGTAAACTATCTGATGTTCTACCTTTTCACTGTGTTCAGTATAAAAAGGAACATGAAATGACCTTCTGATAATTAGAGTAACAAGTGCTCTTACAACCCCAACATGTGCTCAATGTACCAATGTATCATGTATACTTTGTGATTGCATATGCTCTGGAATTGGATGGAAAAAATACAAAGCAATACAAAAAAGGAATATATTTTAAATTAGATGAAAGGAAATAATAAAAGGAAAGATAAAAGGCTGTCATTTTATAGCTGCCTGGGTTTGCAGGGTATGGTTGCGCATTAAGAAAACACTGAATTGTCTCATCACTGAATGACCTACCTCAGGTCACAACAAAATATACACATTACAGTGTATATATCCAACATTGGTTTAGTCCTTGTAGTGCAGAATTTACCAGTTAGAAATGTAATTTCAGTGAAAACTGGACAAGTACCCTTTTGCTCTTGGGATACAGGTTAAATAATTTGCCTGGCACCCAAAGCGGTATCTGATTCAATGAAAAGGTTTACCCGTACCTGAGTAACTCCTGGCAAGAGTTGTCTTCTGATTAGCACTCTGCCTGTCTTATATTAAGGTGTCTGTAAGTGGATGTTTTTGGCTTGTCATATTCTTCTGTTGGGCTATTTGTTGTAAATATATATCTCCTTTTTGACAAGGGACTAGTAATTATTCAGGGCTTTATGTAATTCAGTTCTTTTGACTGTAACATCTATGAAACTGATTTCATAACATCGATTTGTGCCAATAAACACTTAAATATTTTAGAGTGGTTATGTCAATAGTATATTAATTGTGAATGTCATTTACCAGAATGCAGTCATTTGTTGTTCTGCAGAGGGCTCTGCTCATTGAAGTGCTAGAATATACTGATTTTGCAATTTTCTTTTCAGCCCAGGCAGAATGTGGTTCTTGAGATTAAAGGAAAATTTAATAAAGGAATTTTAGCAAGATGCTGCTTTAAGAAGAGACAAAGGTTTAGCAGATATATATTTGAACTAAGTTACAGAAATTGACTGAGGGGCAATTAGAACATTTCACAGATAAGAGATTTAGTTGTTGTTTCTTCCCCAAGGGAAAATTAGTATGTTCCAGAGTGTGAAAGTAGAGTCCGAGAACCTTTGAATTCTCCACTGCAATGTTTGGGATGATAAACTCAAGGCAGAGTGAAGATATGAGCTATTCCTCATGCATCCCACCACAGTGTTGTCATTGCCAGAATACTCTAGATTCTGCAGATTTCTTTGTCATGCTCCTCTTTTGCAGAGTGATTGGAAGTGGTTCAGTTTGACCTCACAAGACCCTCTGACATGACAGAGAACGTGGACATTTTGCAGGACAGAGGAACTGTTCTTTGCTCAGCCCTGGTAGCAAGTTCCTGGTGTAGTATTTAGTGTTTTGTGTTGACTGCACTGTGACTGGAGGCAAAACATCCATGCAGAGGCTTGGAATGAATGATGGGAACTGATGTAAGCTCAACATAGCGGAGGAGCTGGAATGCTGTGCATGGTGTCTCCACAGTTGCTGGCAGAACAGCAGTGCAGAGTGGAGAATGGAAGGGGATGAGGACAGTGGAAATAAAAGGGTCTAAGTGGGGATTAAAAAACTTTTGTTAATGAAACAGCTGTAACACCTTAGGTAAATTTTATGTTTTCCTTGGTTGTCACTGATGTCTGTTATCCTTATTAATCCCTAGTGTATGACAGTAGCATGGTTTTATTTGTTTCTTTTCAGCTTTCATTTTGCATTATAACAAGTTGTAATAATTAGGGTAAGTAATGAAAGAATGGCATATATTGCCAAGAATTCCTTTTTTCTTGACTATTGCTGCTACCTGCAATGTGGTTCTGTCTGTCTTGTACTTTAGCCACTCAAATTGCTTGTAGATCTGTTGTTAAAGCCGCTGCACGTACTGTAGGTCCAGTTGGGTTTAAAGTATTTTTTGTATACTCAGGCAGGTGTTGCTGACACCCAAAGAGTTCTGATGACCCTGGGGATGACAAAAATTTAAGTACTACTTGTCTTGCACTTACCATGGGTGAAGTCCCTCACATTTTATCTTCGCATGCAGTTATCTGAGGCCTTAGGGAGGCCTTAGCACAACTTTCTGCAGTTTCTTTTATCTCTTTTTATTCTTTTGCCTATTATGAGTCCTTTTTCTGACACCATCCCCATTATTGTAATCCCAGATTTAGATGTCACATTTCCTTCTTCTGATATCCTTCCTTGGAGAGGAGAAATGACTTTCAGAAGACAAGCCAGGAGACAAGAAGTGTGATTTTTTAAAAACAGAGTCATGGACAAGACTGTTGGAAAGAAAAGTGTCTTTGATGAGTGCAGAGGGAATGGGGGCTGATCTTTATGGTAATCCAATGCACTTTGTAGCGGTTCCTGATTACAGGAGCCAAAACTGTGCCAATTCTCATGACCCATATGCTCCACTGCTGGGGTATACTGTGCTATTAACTGTTTTGCAAATAGATCAACTGAAATGCAAATCAGCTTTTTTTTCTCTAAAGTAATGTCACTAATGACATGTGTAACCTCTTTATTTGTGCAATGCCTTCTAATCACAACATTTTCCAGTTTCCACCCTTTGTTTCACCCACTCTCAGCTTCTGACATTTCTTTCTTTCTTGAGGAAGTACAGTGTTCCACCTGTCTTTCACAACCTATTGCCTGTACCCTTATCTACTGATTTTCCCTTGTGATTCCTTTCACAATTTTTTTCGCTGCACCCTTCAGCTGGTTTAAATTTTATTCCCGAAATTTTTTTCACATTCTTCTAGCAGGGTTTCAATCTGTTATCATATTTTATGTATTATTGTGTATTTCTACCTTTTCTTGACCTGGCTTTTATCAGGCCATAGTCTGTAGCCTCCAAAATTTCCCTGTGTAAGTTGAAAGTTCCAAGATGAGCAAATTACCTTATTTTAAAGTTGTGTTAATTTCACATTATGAAAGAAAGCATAAACGTAGGGCATTTATAGAAAAATGCTTTTAATTCAGAAACATTATAACATCCCAGCAGGATTTTGTATTTGCATCCTGTATTTTGTGTCTTTCTTATGTCTTTGGATCTTGGAAGGCTGAAATTAATTTGCTTTCTGGTGGGAAAAATCTCACTCTAGGATACATTAGTACCAAAATTGCTGCCTTAAGCTGTATCAGAACTAGGAATATGAAGATTGTTTCCCCTATCAAAGGTAAGTGTACAGCATGCAACCTTGTAATTTTCACAACCTCAGTTGATCACTGGTGATTTTCTTATTTAAAAAGTCTCTGTATTTCTTCTCCTGAAGGGCAATATGAAAAGGAGAGAGTGATTATGCCCATTGGCACCTGTCTGTGAGCAATTTTGAGGTCTGAGCTGGATGGAGTAGAATAGGAGCACAGGAGGGGAGAGGTTGCCTGTCTCCCCTGGCTACCTGAATTGCTGCTTTCCTATCCTAGGTCTTGAATGAGAGAACCCCTTACAGAATTGGATCAAACTGCATTGTAAAAACCATAAGGTTTTGCCGGTATTACTCCTACTGCCACATTTTATCCGGAGCTATGATGTTCTGACAAGTACTTTCTAGCCACAAACAGTCTGGAATTACTTGTTTTGGTCCTTTAGCTCACATTGTTTGTTTCTTCCCTGGTGCTTGTCTCTTCTGTTGCCTTGTTTTTGCGGTCTATGGTTAGCAATTTATTCCCTCTCAGCCTACATTTTATTATTGAGGACAAGTCCTATGAGGAGGGGCTGAGGGAGTTGGGGCTGTTTAACCTGGAGAAGGGGAGGGTCAGGGGAGACCTCATCACTCTCTACAACTACCTGAAAGGAGGTTGCAACCAGGTGGGCATTGGTCTCTTCTCCCAGGCAACCAGCAGTAGGACAAGAAGGCACTGTCTTGAGCTCTGCTAGGGAAGGTTAAGTTGGATATTAGGAAGAAATATTTTACAGAGGGAGTGATCAGTCATTGGAATGGGCTACCCAGGGAGGTGGTGAATTCACTGTCCCTGTAGGTTTTTAAGATGAGATTGGATGTGGCACTTAGTGCTGTGGTCTAGTAACTATGGCAGTGTTGTATCAGGGGTTGAACTTGATGACCTTGGAGGTCTTTTCCAACCCGGTTGATTCCATGATTAGACTACGAAAAACAGGTCTTTTTTAATCTGCTCTCATGAGAGGCTTGCCATTCACCCCTGTGCTCCTAGCAATTCTCTTGTTTGCCTGCAAAAGCTTCTACAGTTCCAGTTCAGCTGGAGCTGCAGATCCCCAGCGTTCCCCAAAACCAAGCTTGACTGTAGCGCAGTTCAGTTTTCAAAAGGTGCTGCCTTCAATCACAGAATTTGCATGGGGTATGAGCCTAGAGAGAGATGTGCAGCCACAGAGACTCAGCACCATCCTATCCTTGCTTTCCTTTCCCTAGGCATGTCCCTAGTACTGCTGTCACAAAGGTGGCCTGTCTTTTATGTGTTCCTTCATGAGAGTAGCTGTTAAAATAACACCATCAGGCATTATAAAACAATAATGAATAATAATGATCCCCGAAGTAGCCTGCCCTTCATTAACTCATCTGGAGAGTAGGCTAAATTGTAGCACATTCTAGTTAAGAGTTTGAAGTCAGTAGGGGATATGAAACAGCACTACTCTATGGAGATGTTTCACATATGAATGTCTGCAAAGCTGTTTCTCTGCTGACTCACTTTTTAACAGGTGACTTGGCTGCTATGAACACTCCCCATTAAGCTGGTTTTGTACTCTGTTATCAAGATGTGGGAAGAAAGCAAGCACACACTTCTGTGATGGTAATGGACCCCTCATGGAAAATCTTTCATTAGAAAGAAATGGGCATAATCAGAAAAGCTCTCATGGACACCTCTCAGAGTGATTACTGGCCTTACTCATCATTATCCAAGGATATCTGCAAGTAGAAAGAGTTGTTACAAATTAGGTGTTGAGGCAGCAACTTCACAGGAAACGAAAGTGCTTGCAAATCAGGATGAATGAATTTACAAAGCCATTTCCCCAAGTTTCTGCCACCAAAACAGTCTGTTTTACTTCATGTCCACTGATGAGACCATGTGTAGCATTTTCCTCTATTCTGAATATGTATAAGGTGTTGTGAGGTCTTAGAGTGTTACTTGGATCAGACAAATATTGTATGTATTTATTCTGTGCTGTCAGTGTATTGAGACAGCCAGACCCCACCCATATGTCAGCTCATTGTGAATTTTGTTTTGCTTTTGGCTGCTAGGATGATGCATAGTACTCCCATTGGCAGCACAGCAGAGCTACTTCCAAGTTAAAAAGAATTTCACATGTTTCTGGAGGAAATATCAAGAAATAACATCTCTGATAATCCAAAAAATGGCTTTCTATCCTCCCCTTCCCCCCCGATACTCTTCATTTCTCACATGGGAGAAGTATGAAAGAAGAACAATCTTCTCATTTTAGGAATTAGCCAATCATTGTGGAATCATAGAAAAGAGATGTGGAAGAGACTAATGAAATCTGACGAAGAATGAAAGAACGTGCCTCAGCCTGGCAGCATCATGCATGAGGCCAATAATGCCTCATATGATCACTTCAGTTAGCTTGTGTGTGCTGGTGAAGTGTGCCATTGGTTTTTCTGTCTTTTGTTTCACAGTTCTTCCTATGTCCTCACCTGTAATTATCATTCCATCAGGGTTCTGTCTAAGAAAGCAGAACCGTCTGGGGAAATCAGCATTGCTTCACTCGGTCTCAGCTGGAATTAAAATGATCTGCTGTGAAGATGATGAAGGAAGAAAAAAATTCAAAATATCTTGTCTGGGGAATTAACCAGAACTATTGACCAGTTTCTACAGTTCAGCATGAGAAAAATTTTTTATTTAATTAGATACTAGAATGTACACCAGCATTACAAAGAAATGGAGGTGAAAGTTTGCTTCTATTTCTGTGTAGCAGATTAGCTGTCACAAAATTGCAGTGCATGTGTACTTTATTGAAAGCCACTGAATTGTTTCTCCTTGTAAAGATGACAGAATGAGGCAAGCATGTGTTGAAATCAACGAAATATATTAATTCTCGTTTCGAAATTATGACCTCATATACCCAGGACTGTAGAAACAGAGGATGTGCAGTAAATTAGTCCAACAGCCTTTTACCTCTAGATCTGAACCTTGCTTAGATCACTGGTTGAAATGAATCTCTGTCTCCATGTGAAGCAAGTCTCCCCAGAATATTTATTGACATCATAAAACTGCTTGGGCATCCGGCACAATTTGACACGATTAATTTTCACTGTTCAAAGAGAGCAGGGGAACAGTTAGAGCAGACTGCTGTTATACTGTCTGGGAGTCTGCACAGTGACTGACTGCTGAACTCATGTTGTTGCTGTCAGGCCTACACTTCCAAAACAGCAGGAAGCTAATATTACCCCAAGAAAAGTTTGTATGTATGTGGGTGAAGGAGACGGATAAAGAGCAAACACGTTAGCAAGACAGTCCTTCAAAACAACCATCTGTCAAACACAATCCAGCACTGATGCCTTAAGTGATGCTTCCTGGTTATCATTTTAATTTGACTCATAAAGTAGTCAGTCCAAGAACACATTGCCTAAATTATTGAATAACATGAGAAAGTCATATCAGGAAATAGTGTTAAATTAATAATTCTCTGAGCACTGGAGCAAATGAGGTCGGATGTTTCATGAATTTGTATTCACTGTTTTGACAGAATAGAATTTATTAAAATGGGTATTTTTCCTGTTAGGATGTTTCTGTCATTTCCCTGCTGTGCCAATCCTATGGTACTTGGTAATGACCTACTTTGTTGTCTGTCCCTTGTTGAGGACTATATAGTGTCTCTCTTCTAGCCAGCCTCAGTCATGAAACATCTGGTAGTGTATTACTACCTGCATAGCTGGAGTAAGTTGGAATCAGAGCCTTCACTCAATCCCACTTTTTTTTTTTTCTTGTCTTTTTTTTAAATAGTCTGCATTGCCCATGTGATTCTTGTTCTGGCTGCAATGAGTCTGCAGAGAGGCAGACAAATAAAGACCTGGGTGGAAGAAAAACCCAAGCTCTTGCTCATAAAGGCAGTACAGGAGCAATTTGCTCAGTCCATTTAGTTATGAGAACTTGAGTACAGCCCTCCTGTTGAATTTAGGTGAACAGGCTCAAAAGATAAGAACTGACTGATTTTGTCACTACATAATAAAATAAATAACCAATAAAAACAGGTCAGCCATCGTGCAGGAGCTGGGAGGAAGTCATATATTCATGCATGCTTCTGCCCCTTTTAATGAATTTGGGAATAGCAAATAAGATCTGTCAGTTTCTAGAAAAGAGGTATAAGGCTCACTCTCATTAAAGCCTACATCCTGCCTGCTATGCAGTGCTAGCAAGGAAAATGTTTTAACCTATTAAAAGAAAAAAGGTAGTATCACCAGCACAATAAGGTTAGACATTTTATTTATTTATTTATTGGCTGTTACTCTGCTTGAAGCTTGAATGAGACTGTGGTGTTTCACTTCACAAGAAGGTCAGAAAAAATGTCTGAAACTGTCAGGATGTGGAAATAGTGTTTTCATCCATCAAATTTTACAGCAGCCGAGCAGAACTCCTGAGAAAGTGTTCAAGTTTTGTAGAGTAGCTTTCCTCTGCCAAAACCACTAGCTAGTTGGCTGCCCTCAGTAGGAGTTCCTGGCAGATGAAAACAGGGGAAATAAAACCCCACAGAAAATGATATTCCTAAATTTGACAGCAATGCAAGAATATTAATAGGCAGCACTGTTTGTTAGGGACATTCACTTCATTGCCTCTGTTTCCACAAGGGTATTGTTTATCGTGCAGGCACTTAGAAGTTGCTTCTGTTTCTGTAGATTGATCTTTCTGCCTTGCTTTTGGTTCTGCAGCACTACATGAAGCATAATAGTGGTGGGAAAGATCTCCTTTATTCTTCTGCAGTTTCATACTGCTGCTTCAGGTGGCTGCGTTGTCCTCACTGATAAGTATGCAGGCATAGATCTCTTTGAATGTGTGCAGGCATTTTTCCTTTTCAGGGTTAATGCTGCATTCACTGTCTTTCTGATGTGCTTTGGTTTAAGTTTCAAAGTTATTTTATATTTTATGAAACTGTGCACAGTGAAAAACATGCATTTTTTCACAATTAAATAGATTTTTTTTACATTTTATGTCTGAAATAAGGTTTCATATAGCAGTGAACTCATTGAGCATAGCACCCTGAGGACTCAGATGTTTAGAAAAATGCTCCATTCCCCAAGCAGCTCAAAATCCAATTGCCCCACATCAGATATAGTCTGGGGTGAATGGAGGAAGGGCAGCGTATAGAAGTTTGGCAGAGGTAGTACAACTATGGAGCATTGATGAAACATAAAGCTCTGTGACTAGGAAGCTGAAGAATGAATGAATGTTTGTCATTAGATCTTTTGTTAGCAACTATCTTGATCTTCCTTTGCTAGTCACTCAGATATCTTCTTCCTGTTGTTGCCCAGAGAGTTGTGTACGCCCCTTCCCTGGAAGTATTCAAGACCAAGTTGGATGGGGCCCTGAGCAACCTGGTCTAGTGGAGGGTGTCCCTGCCCATGACAGGAGGGATGGAACTAGATGATCTTTAAGATCCCTTCCAACCCAAACCATTCTATGATTCTATGATTCTATTCTATGTTCAGTTTGTTTTGTTTCATATTACACTTGATTTCTCTGGCCTCCCATGAGACCACATCAGCCAGTGTGGGTTGATTGACTTGTGAAGTGATTCCGTTAGCTGCATTTGAACCAGGCTATAGCGATCATTCCCAAGCAGGATTTATCCTTCCTCCTTCTTTTCTTGATTTTTTTCAAACAAGAGGCTCCAAGAAGCAAAGGCCTGCAAAACTGCTGGCAAGTGAGCATTTTTGAAGTGAAGGGTCCGATAGTTTGAGCATTTCTTTATGTTCTGTGATGCAAGCTGCCCTCCTTTTAAGTGGAGTGACGGTGTGCATGCTGGGTAATTTTCGTCCTTTGGAAGCTGGGCTTCCAAATCTGTATGTAAAGAATGTAAGATCTTCCTTGTCTTGGGAACATCAAAGGTCTGTATTTGCAGAGAATGGCACTTGGAGAAGTACGGTGGGTCTTGAGCGACATACCACAAACTTCAAGGAGGATCAGTTACAAGGCTAAAGCAATCTGAGGAGCTGATAATCAGAGCGTTAGGTACGTGGATAGCTCACATCTGAATGTTCAGAGACCCCCACAGGCATGAGCACACACCCTGCATGAAGGGAAGAGACAAAATTAGAAGTAGTGGTTAGGTTTTCAGTGTTCCTCACATTTAAAAATGCTCTTGTGGAACAATCCACTTTCTCTGTGATTTCTTCTTCCATATTTCAGTTTGGATGTGATCTGTGATGACAGAATATCCTGTCAGAACAGCTGACCTCTCAGTCCCTTTTCAGATTGAACATGTCATGAAAGCAAGTCAAGAAGACATCAACATCTATGCAGTTTGGAGCAGAGTTTGTTAATTACAAACTGATGTTTCCCACTGAGTTTCTTATGGATTTCATATAAGTGTGTGCAGAATTCATTGTAAAATGGGACAGTTGATCTACACCATATAACTGTTTGGCTCAAGCAAGCAAATATCTTAAAATGCAATATTCACTTGCTACAGTGTGGTCACTAAGAGATCTTCCCCACTAAAGCTTACTCAAGCAAAACACTGTCAGGGTCCTGAAGGCACCAATAAGCCTTTAATTGTACAGACAAGCCTCACCTGGCACCCACCCCACACACCTCCTTCTCCTCATTCCTGCAGGAGCTCTGTTTAATCTGTGCTCTGGGTTTTACTCTGGGTCTGAGCTGTGTTGTAGGTGTATTTGTTTCTGGTCTTCCTCCTACCTTGTTCTTTGGGTTTTCCAAGTTGTTGCTATGCTTATGCCTGAACTGTCCATGGGAAGTTTTGCTACTGTTGTTCCTGCTTGCCAGGCTTTGGTGCTATGGGACTGAGCCCCGTTGGTGAGGTTGCTCTTCAGCCTGAGCTGTGACTGCCTTCACCTTGCTGTCTCTCTTGAATATGCCCTGTTCTCGCTACTGTCTGCAAGTAGGAAACTTCCCATGACTTCCCTAATTGCATGTATTTTCAATGCTGTTATTCCATTCTAAAGAACTAATATAAAAATGCAGCAAAAATTAAAGCGTTGTAACAGCTTAAAGGTTATCAGTTAGCCTTGAGAGTCAGGTTATCTCCTCCAAAAAATAATGAATGTTATTTTCAACAAAAACCCAATTGTTTAAAAATAGTATTGTTTGTAGTTTAAAGACTGTCCTAAGAGAGCTGAAAGGGTTAGTGTGGAAATTACTGTGGCAAAACCCCACTATCTGCTGATACTTTTAGGAGCTGGGGGGTTTCATCACGTTTGAAATGCAAATGCTAATCTTAGTGCCTCATCGTTATTGCTTTCTGTCATTATTTTGATTGATTCTCTTAACTAGTCTAGCTTAATTACAGAATTATCTTGGCTGTGTTCTTTCCAAATGATAAACAGCATTAGATACTTAGCTTTGTAGAGGGGAAAGAGAAAAAAATAAGGAAAAAGTTCTTTTATGCTTTGGGAGATGGAGGAGTCTGTTTGGCTCTGCAGAGACCCAGGAGCCCTGTGGCTGTCTTCCTGCAGCAATGCTTCTAAAGTAGTCACTGTGAAGTGTCTATTGCTACATGAAGAAAATGGAACTGGCTGCGTGAGGCAGCATACAGGGTATGCTCAGCTGAAGCATTTGTATTTTGTTCAGCTCCTGTTGCACTTCCCAAATTCTAAGATCAGACTCAGTGCACCCATGGGCAGGATGTAAAAGAGGAATGAGATGGAATGGCTCCAAGAACAGGGTTTTTCATGGCCAGATTGATTGCTGGTAGTGGGAGAGTGGAATGGGGGATGTTTAATTTCATTCACTGTAGCTTTTTCCAAATGCAGGAGGGACTCCTCAGCTATTTTAGTCCCTGTACAAAATTTGGGGGCCCAACAGTGGCTCTAAATGTATGCTGTTTTCTTAGGTTGCTATCTTCTAACAATTTATTAAGTGGTAGATTTATTTGAAGCATCATAGATATGCTTGCCAAAGAACTTAATTTGGCATCCCACACTGATGACTCTGGATTTTAAATCCTCTGCTATTCAGTACCACTCTACTGTCAAATCATGAAAGCCCTTCAGTAACTGCTTGCGTAGTTTGGAGACCCCCTGAACCAGCTGAATAAAAAATCATCCACAAAACACTGCATGTATGCTTAAGGCACCAAAATGGAAATTAAATAGCACATGGGTCTTGCTGGATTTATTATTTTTTTGTTGTTATTTTTGTGTGAGATTTTAGCTTTTTGTTGTGTGGTGGTTTGGTTTCGGTTTGGGAATTTTTTTATTTTTTTTTTACAGAAAAAGCAAGTTGTTTTAAACACAGCTATCCCAAATCATTTGTGGTTTAGCAACAGATAGAGCTGACAAGTCAAATGATGCTTGACTTTTTTGTACTTTCACAAACACAGCGCCTAACCACAACACTAAAATGTATGTTTATTTGGTTGCTTCAAAGTGACATGTGACAGAAAGCAAAGTCTATATGCAACTGTTTACCAATTCTGCCATTGGATTTAATAAATGCTGTTTGAGCTCATATTCCCTTGCTGCCTTATTTTTGGGAATTGCCCACCACTGTGAAATCTGAAAGTTCAAGAGAAGAAATCATGAAAGGGAATGTGTAATTTCTTTACTCTAGCTGCTGTTCCATTGCCTCAATTAATCTACACTTGCAAGTCCTTCAATTTACAGAAAATTATTGGAGTGGTAATGTGTACTCTGCATAGCCAAAAGCTGGATTTTAATAAATGTGTGCGATTTAGTACGTACACTTAAGCAGGCCTTTGAAATCCATCAAGGCTTGTCCAGCCTGGTCTGAATAATTTTAAGAAATCAGTGCATAATTAATGAAAAATGCTATCAGATCTTTTGGCTGTGGGCTATCATCCTTATTTCCAGCGAATGTGAGGTTGGTATAACAGTCTGGGTTAAAATTTCTGAACTTGTTAGTCCTTTAGGTTGGCTCTGCTTGCACAGTAGTATGATTTATCTCTGTAAAATACAAATTCATAAAAACCCCACAATTGTTCAATAGTGTATCTGGACTAAAAATATAATTATGTAATACATGTAGTGGTAGGAAGTGTCAGAAATGTATTTCGAACAATGTGCCTTGGCTCAAGTTCTGACTTCTGTTTGCTGAATCAAAGCTACAGCCTGAAAAAAACCTATCTGAAAGATTTAATCCAGGATGTTGTCCTGATCACCAAAAGCTTGAGTGCAACAATTTATAACAAATTTGTAATTAGGTAATTTGTAAAAAAGCAGGGATTGTTATAGTCACAGTCACCTTGGGGAGTTAGCACTGCTATAAATTGGACTTTGTACTCTGGATAAACACTCTTGGCAGGTCAGTGTTCTGGTTTAGCCCTCATCTGCCCAAGGAGAGGGTTTTTTTTGTCTGGGAGGCATCAGTTGCAGCGGGGTGGTCTCACTCTACTAGTAGCTGGATAATGAGGTTTCCAAAACTTTGTGGGACACATTCTGGACTGGATCACCTTGTGTCTATTCACATTCAGCTAACACTTATTGAAACTAGTTCACCAGCATTGTATCCTACTCTGCTTGTAGGGAGAGGTGAGAGTGAGGAGGTGAATTTTAAAGGATCTCCTGAAAGTCATGAGGTGCAGAAAACATGGAAGTGAGGGGGAAGAAGGCAGTTTTAGCTAAAGGTACCTCATGGGGAACGCGTGGACAGGTTTGTCTGAATTGCAGATCAGATGAAGGAGCAGAAACGGCATTCCCTTTGACTCAGTAAAGGACTGGAGATTTTTTTCCCTGCTCTGAATATTTGATTGCTTCTAATTAATAGAGTAATAATGATTCTTTTTATCTGTACACCATGAAATGCTCTATGGAAATGATCAGACTGGCAAAGGAAGAGGGGGAAAGAGGCATTTAATTCTGTATAGCTACCAAAATTCTCTTTATGGATGTATAATATGTAAATACAGCTTAGATTGGTATAAAATTTATATAGCAGTGTGAATACATTATACAAATATATACACATATATAAATAAACAGAATCCATTTGTCATAGTGAAGCAGACAATTTTATTTGCAGACATTTATTAAAACCAGGCAATTTTGTCCCCACTTCATGTGCGTAAAACCTCTGCCTGTGGAATAGCTTGAGTTAGCTGCCAGGCTAACTCAACATCTGACAATCTTTCTCTTTCCTATCTCTTTTTCACTGTCTTGATGTGAGGTTCTGGTTATCAGTCTTGCTGAGTCACTTCTTAATTACTGAAAATAATGTATCTAATTGTGGAAAATCTGGAAGTGTAACAAGGGGAATCCTGCTGCTAGTGGAGCTGCTGCGCAGTGCTGCTGGCTGTGTCAATGGTGCCGTGGGGAGCCTGGTTGGGTGTCCCCCTTGCTGACAGGTCTAGAGCTCGGATTTCCCCTGCCTGTCACTTAAATTTCCACATAAGTGTTAGAGAGGCCTCCATTCTACTCCTCAGGTTCACTTCTGCCTCAGCATTTGGCCTCCCTTCAGCAGCTTAGGGGTGGATCAGGGTGTTTTCCATAGCTAGTGCCTCTGATTTCAGTCAGACCAGATGAATAAGAGTATAAACTTTGCATGACAGTATTTCTTAAGAAACGTTACTGCATTAATATGTGCTTACAAAAGGCCCCAGTAACAAACTCCTAATCACTGATAGAGCCCATAAAAGTAAAGGAGGAGGAGAAAATGTCAAACTAAGGTGACTCTCCACGAATCTCATACTTAACATTATACTTCCTTTGTTTCCCACTAGAAGCACAGAGGTCACCAAAGAGCTTCCTAACCCATCATGTGATTTTAGCTTTATTGATGTCTGTCTGGAAAGCATAATTTTAACCCTCACTTCTGTTCCTGTGCCCCAGGACATCAGTGGCTGAGGTTCTGTTCTAGATTCACAGTGTACAGTTGTTAGTAAGGGGGGGTTATATGCCTGTACTTGATATTTTCTTCTATTTTAATCAGGTTTTTTCCAATGTCTATAACTGTCAGAGGCAAAGGGTCCCAAATGGGTGACTGTCTATTTGAAGCAGAGTCTGCTTTTCCCTATGTGCAAGGCCATCTCCAGAGGATCAACATTAAACAGCTCTCCAGGTTGTAAAATTACTCGTTTGCACTTTGCCAGCTATTTGCAAAGCCTCTCTTAACCTGTAGAAACACAAATATATTTTGCAAGTAGGAGAGGAAATTTTGTGCTACTGGTCTTGACCAAGAACTATGATTTGTTTCAAATTAGTTTGCTTTCTCCCTAACTTCTCTGACTTCTCTTCTGTGCTTTGCTCAACCTGCATTGCCTTTCTTGTTGATTATAAAGTCCACCCCATATTGTGCCCAAAAACAATACTGGCAAAGTGTATCATGCTAGCTACACCAGTAAATAAAGCAAACCTTAATATTTTATGGTTTTAGTCAAAGTTTAGTGGTTGAAACGTCAGCCTTGCAGGTCATTAAACTCTTCAAGAATCCAGAGGCCATAAGAAAAAGGTGATGACTTTCTTCTTGATTAAAAATGAACTATTTCAGACTTGGAAACTACTCCTTAATTAAAAAGTAAATCATATTATGTGTTTGCCATGATGAACTGATAATAATTGGAAATTATTATTTTATTACCTTACATATCAATAAACCAGCATAGTATTTGTGAGTCAGAAATAAAAAATAACCTTAAAATTCTGTCTTAGTGATAACCTCTGTAATGCCTATAAGCATCGGAATTACTTTTGTGCCTATTGTGGCTTAATACTTTTATTACCTTGACTGCCATATAGAAGTAAAAAATTATTTTCCATCACATTTTAAATATTATTCTGTAATAAACCTTGGCTGTACCATTAAATCTTCAGGACCTATTAACTGCTTTTACAGTAACAGAATTTACATTTAGGCATACTACAGCTGTTAGTTCAAGTACAGGACATTTGGGGGTTGGTCTTAATAGAACATATTTGTCTCTTTCCTCAGTAGTAGATATTGTTCAGCCTGCAAATGAGGTGATAGTGCAGATTTGCATCAGTGCAAAGCATACAGGTGTGGTAGGACTACTAGTCTAACTAGCAGTTATTAATTCTAAAGCAATTTCAAGACCTGTTCAAAAGCATTTAGTCTTAGGTGTCTGAGCTTGTGGGTCAGACTTTTATGTAAGCAAGAAGACTTACTGAGGGGAGACCTCATCTCATCACAGTCTACAAATTCCTTGTGAGGGGAAGATGAGGGGCAGGCACTGATCTCTTCTCTGTGGGGACCAGTGACAGTGTCTGGGGGAATGGCCTGAAGTTGTGTCAGGGGAGGTTTAGGCTGGATGTTAGAAAAATGTTCTTCACCCAGAGGGTGGCTGGGCACTGGAACAGGCTCCCCAGGGAAGTGGTCACAGCACCAAGCCTGGCAGAGTTCAAGAAGTGTTTGGACAATGCTCTCAGGCACATGATGTGACTCCTGGAGATGGTCCTGTGCCGGGCCAAGAGTTGTAAGAGACTCAAAAGGATCGTTGAGTCCAGCTTGGCATATTCTGTGAAATACGGAGATGTGTGATACAGTCAAATTGGAGAATAATATTCTGTAATAATTTGAAAGTAGGTACTATGAGAACTGGAACCTGACTGTGGAGTAGAACTACCTGTGTACTGAAGTATGGAATTTATTCAGCTAAATGAGGTTTTGGAATCAGGGGACTTTTCAGTGCAGATGATGCGTGTCGGGAGAGATGACCCAATTCTGCATAGCAGGAGGTTTGGATAATAAGAATTCAGATAAACAAGTCCCCAGTGCACTATGCATTGTATTTAAATGTAAGCTTGTGTCCCTACCACATACTGTTAAATAACTGTAGCTTGTACTAATTATCAAAATAACAAGGTTTCTGTA
This sequence comes from Corapipo altera, assembly GCF_003945725.1. Taxonomy (NCBI): domain Eukaryota; kingdom Metazoa; phylum Chordata; class Aves; order Passeriformes; family Pipridae; genus Corapipo; species Corapipo altera. Next base: position 273,684 of record NW_020884931.1, read on the forward strand.
TGGGAAAAAAAGCATTTCCTTTAATGTGCTCTTCTGTGTTCTGTTGGGAAGTCATTGTGATCAAAACTTACGAGATTACAGGTGGTTTTGAGAGTAAGAGTAAAGTCCTACTAAATCCTAGATTCTAATTTCACTGTGAAATAAAGAACAAAATAATACCTTGTCTAGGAGAGACAAGTTGTTGTTCATAAAACTTGCAATAATTAACAGACAGAAAAAGGATAAAGGAAATTGGACACAATAAATTGGTTTTTGTTTCAATTTTCTCTTTATTCAAGTTTGTCCCAGTGTGTTATCCATTCTTTCAGTGTGAATTTTTGTTACTAATACCATGAGATTTCAACAGAACTAAACGGAAATTTTTAGTGTTTCCCAAGCTCAAACCAGCTTCTCAGTCTTCTGAATTTGGTCAAAATAATCTCTTTGAGAGGCTCCTTGGACTTGTGAAGACAAAGAAAAATCTGAATCCTGACCTGTAAGTGAGAGATTATTATTATATTTATTATTAAATTAATTAAATTATTATTATTATAATTTCACTGATAGCAAGGCTGCTGAAGTCACAGGAAGTAATGCCAGATGCAATGTCGTGGTTGTATAAGCTTGTGTCAGTAAAATCAACTGAAAAGTGATATGTTTCAACTTTAGTTCTATCATCTAGGAAGGAATTTGTTTCCTTTTTAAAGAAGTTTGTTTCTTAATTCTTTAATATTTTCCTTTTAAAGCAGAGCAAGAAGAAAGTGTACATCTGTGATGTAAACGAGTCCTGGTATAGTAAAGGAGTGCTGAAGCAGGATGGCGTTTTAATAAATTGGTGTTCTACTCCTAGGGATATTTGACATAAATCTTGGTCGTGATGGCCTTAGGAAAAAGTGAGTGTCAGATGCAATTGCATTATTTTCCATTTAGTAGAATTATTTTATCTCACTTTTACTGCGGCTTAATAGTCAAGTAATTCTTTACCTAAAATTTTATTTTGGGAAACTGTATGCTGATCTCCGGGGAAACCAGAAAGTTTTAGACATTATTGTAAACATAAAAATTGATGTGTTCTATATTGTTGTGTTGTGTTTAATGTATGCATAATGTAAACAGGCCAGATCCTTCATGGGAGTATTTAATGCATTTCACACCCCAGCACTTCCATTGTTCTAACTAAGTCAGTATGGAGGTCCTCTCATAGTGTGAGTTTCTTTCAATAAAATAAAAAGCTGTGATATCAGCATCTGTATTGTATCTTCTTCCACTTCTTGCCTGGGTTGCTTTAGCCCTCTGATAATATTTCTTGACATTTCTTGTGCCTGTCCTTTTCATTGCTATTTAGAAATGAGGAAACAACAGCATTACTCCTGTCTGAATCTGAGATTTCACTCCTCAGCCACACTGATTTTATTCTTAAATTAATTCAGTGTCACTGTCCCTTTCAGTCATCATATAAACCTACACAAGGTAACACCTGGCATTTATCTGCTTTTTACTCAGGTAAATTTGCTACAGAATTTTTGGTCTAGTTGCTATGCTTAATATGCTTCATTGTTTTTATAACAAGACATTTTTGTCAAATTTGAACACTCATTCAGAATAAGAATGGATGAGTTTATATACTAATGTTAGTGAGTCCTTCGATCTTGTCATCTAAATATTCACTGCCATTTAAAGCTTGGAGTTTTAGTCACAGGTCAGCAGCGACATAGTTAATGATTTATGACTAAGAATGCAGCCAATTCTGAATTAAAATTAATTTCCATATAAAAACTTTAAAAATAATGCCCTTAAACTATTGGGTTTGCCATTGCAAAGATACCCAAAGTGTTTGTAGGGCATTTATGTGTGGACAATGCTCTTTTCATGCAAAAACTTTTCACATAATAGAAGCAAATTTTATGACAGCTGTAGTCTTTTAATAGTAAAGACATTTTCTTGCATAAAGCATAAATTTTCTGTTTTAAATGCCAAGTAGCTTTCTATGTGCTTGATTTGTGAAATTTTTTTACCAGCTAAAAATGTAAGCTGTTACATAAATATTTGTTCAGGCTTAGTGGCAAAATGACAGAGAAGTGTTTCATGTACAGTACTTTATTGATGGAACAATTTGATTGAGGTCTGTAGGGAAACTAATGGTGAAAGGAATTATTTCAATGCTAGCATAATTTCCAAAGGGATTTCAACCACTTTCAGCTGTAGCTATACAATATGGCATGTGCATAACAGTTAACTATGAAGATACATTATCTTTCGGTTTTGGTATTCTCAGTGGTACTTCTGCCTCTTGTAAGATGTTTAGGAATGTGTGAAATTTCTTGGTTCTTTTTTGAACAAGTCTAGAAGTCTGGGGAATCCATGTATGTTTCAATTGTAATGAGCAAGAGTTTAATATCTGACACGAGCTTTCTGCCACATTTATCACTTTCATGTTTCAGTCTCCCATACACTGTGGATCTGTGCCTGATATTTAAAACCAAAACATCTCACTGGGAGACATAAAAGGAACGTAAAAGAAATGTCTTGTTATTGCTCTGTAAAAACTACATTTGTGACAGGCTTTAGATAACTCTTACTTTGTTTAGCCATTCCCTTAAAGACAGCTTCATAAACATAGGTGAAGGTTAATCTTTTCTGGTGTATAGCTGTGGTACTGTGGTCCAGCATTTCAAGTGTTTGAAATGCCTAGTTCTACCACAAATTATTGGCTGCTTTTGATCAAAGAATTGCAACTGTATTTAATTCCTATAAGTACTGAGGTCTGTAAATATAAATTCAAGGCGAGTGTATGTGCCCAGCTACATAGGGAGATTCATGGGCTACCATAATTACTTGATTGCTGATATATATGAGATTTAGGGTAACACCTCAAAACTACTGGACCACATAATCTGCATATGTGGACTCAACTCTGTCTCCATCTTCTTCAATTATTCATTTGATTAAAAAAATAGTTGTTTTGTAAAGCAATATTTTAATATCTATATTTTCAGATTAACATTGTAACACGGCTTTCTTGTTGTTCATGAATACTGCAGAAATCAAAGGAAACACTGACTGCATAGAATCTGAAATAAAATATTCCAAAACCATAGTGTTTCAGTATGTCAGTTATGCCAAGATATCTGATAGAGTGATCTGGTCTGTTAAAATGACAAATACAACTCTGAGTTAAGAGGTTCACCATTTCTTTGAATTATCCAGTGACTGGAAAAAAATTCATAGGAAAGAATGATAGTACTAAAAGATGCCTAGGTCATAAGCATGCAGGAGGATTCCTTATGCATATATTTCCTACTCATGAGTATCTTAATTATCTGAGAGGAGTTGTATGCTTGAGTCCATGCACTCTGAATTATTTTCTCTCATGCAAGTCAGTTTTATGATCAACTGTCTGTCCTGTTGTTGCAAGTGGGACTGGAGTCAGAGTTTGTTAAAGAAGTCCTGCTGTTGAGTCACGAGGTGCAGAAAGGACTTCCCTGCTTTCTAAACTCCTTCTCAGAGAGAAGCCTGGGCATGGCTGAATCCGGCCTTAGCCTCGGATTATGTCAATGGTTTAAATTTAAGGACTTATAGAGGTGTGAGTTGAACCACTTTTGTCCTGCAGGTTTTCATGATAGCAGACTGAGAATATTTATATGAGTCATTATTACAAATAATCAGACAATATATCTTAGAGTTATTTACTACACAATATAAATGCTAAAACTACTCATAGTATAGTATAAGATGGGATAGTGCAATATATTGAAGCAATAATTGAAACAATTATATTAAAGCTAGCGAAAAGAAAATATTGTTAATTAGAGATTGACGTAACTAACCCATGCAATGAGGAGTATCCTTGAGGGGCATCCCTACCCAAGGGAGGAATCTCCACTTGTACACCCAAAGAGGGTTATAAGAACCTGTCCGTACTAAAATGGATTGGACATTTATTGTATGAAGTGATTGACCATCAGTCACCTGACTCCAGTGGTTGGCTCACCATCAGGATGTTAATTCAGAGTTAAAACCAGATTGGTTTCATCATCTCCTGTCACCCCTCTGAGCCTACCACTGATACATTTGCAAACAGGGCATTGTCTTGGTGACATTCCAGGGGGGAATGTCCTGCCACACCTGTCTTGAAGTAGATAGCAAAGTATGAGGGGATTTTACCTTTATTCCAAACTCTTCTCTCTGAGTCACTTAATTCCTGATAATTTCATGGTTTTATTTTTTTTTTCCCCTGGAGTAATTTCACTGGAACTTGCTACCACTGACAAGATAAACAAGTGCTGGATGATCTTGCAGCAATTATGAAAATCTTTTCTGACATCAGACACTTTTTTTTTTTTTTGTTCTTCCCTACAGAAAAATGCACCTTTAATAGGTAAGACTACTTGTGGATCTACAACTCCTTCTGGATTCTGTTCACAGAGTGAAAAGGTGCAAAAGCAACCACAAAGCAGCTGTGGAATAACGAGCCCATTTCACTCTTTGGAGCTCTCCTGCTGATCTCATGGAAAGCACAATGGATGGATAAATCTTGCAGAAAGAAATAACCAGCTCTTGGCTAGGTGAGAAGGAGACTCTAACCATAGAGTCCCAGGAGAGATTTCTGAGTTGGCTTCTATTAACCTTGTAAGGCTGCAACAATAGCATGGAGAGTTGATCTTTTCGTCCTGCAGCTTTAATATGGAGCTCTCTAAATCACAGAATGGTTTGTGTTGGAAGGTCATCTAATTCCTCTCCCTGCCGTGGGCAGGGGCACTTTCCACTAGGTCAGGTTGCTCAAAGCCCCATCCAACCTGGCCTTGAACATGTCCAGAGATGGGGTATCCACAACCTCTCTGGGCAACCTGTTCCAAATGTCTCACTGCACTCACAAATAATCCTACCCTCTTTGAGTTTAAAGCCGTTAATCCTTGTCCTATCAGCACAAGTCCTTATAAAAAATTACTCTCCAGCTTTCTTGTAGGCCCCCTTCAGGTACTGGCAGGCTGCTATAGGGTCTTCTCAGAGCCTTCTTTTCTCCAGGCTGAACACCAATTCTCTCAGCCTTTCTTCATGGACAAAATTGACTTTTGGCCTTGGAAGTGCCTGGGGCTTCTGGACTTCCTTGATTGTGGAAAAATTGCAAAATAAAAGTTAACATTGGTTTGACAGACTGATCTGTCACTCCAGCCTTTTAAAGATTACCTTGGAAAAAAGTCAAACAAATCAGCTGGTCTGGAAGAAGCAAGTGCTAAAAATCTGTAAAGAGACAGCTTTTACACAAACTTTTCCTAAAAGAAGTTTTATGATATAATATTTGCTGGTGATCTGAAGTAGCAGGAAACAAATGAAAGAGAAGGCTACTGTGAGAGTTTCTGAACCTGCCTAACATGAATTTCTTTCCTGATGACTCACGTGAGATCTGTGTCTCCTTCCATCTTATTCCTTGCTATTTTAGAATTCCAGTTCTTGAGAGAGTTAAATCTGCTTTTCTTTATTCCTAATCTGTTATGAGAGTTCATAACAGATTATATGAGAGTTTAAGAAGTATGCTGGTGTTTAGTGGTGAGGTTCGGTTTTGGTTTTCCCCTGCTATTTGGAGTTAGGTCTTTATAAAAATTGTAGTTAGGCAGCAACTTTACAGAAGTTTGTGGGTATTCTGATTGATGCTTCCTTGAGATATGTTATAGCAAAGCCAAATAATCACAAATGATATGTACTGAATGTGCTGGGTGTTTCCACTCTGGGGATTAAAAGTCTTTTGAGTTCATTTATGGTAGATGCTGCAGTGTACCCACTCAGTGGAGTCATTGCAAGGCCTGATTAATAGTACAGACTTGTAGACTAAAATTTGTTACTTCTGTATCTTACACACTGTTCTGTGGCAGAAATGTTTTGCAGCGTCTGACAGCTACATTTTTTAAAAAATCACAGCCTTGATTCTGCTCTTGCTGGAGGATGTCCCAAATTTCAGATCTGTTTGGGTATTGTAGGTCCAATGAAAATGTGCACTCTATAATGAGGGCTGGATGTGTCTGGAGTGTTCTATTTGGTATAACCCTCAACACAAAGTAAATACAGTACTTCAGCAAAACATCAGCAAAATCATGTGATGGCTTAAAAAAATCTGCCCTTTGAATATGTGTATGCAGATGGCAAAGCTCTCTTCTAGGATTTGGAGGATTAAACAATAGGTGAGATGGAAATTGTCTTCTTCTTCCCTCCGTTTCAAAACCAGGTAGTTTGACTGAGGCAGACACACTTCTTGTGCTACTAAACCTTATGTGTTCAGTCTCAGAGAGAGGCATGCTTTGTTTCAAGTAGTGTTTCATAAAAAAAAGATTAATTTCTCGGAGACAAAAAGGAAAGCTCCCTGTAAGAAATGTGGTGTTGATCCAGCTTCAGTACTTTCAAGTTTTTGGTCCCTGCTGAAGCAGTGCTGTCTCAGAAGCAAAAAGAAGGGATTTTTTTCACAGATTTTAAAGAAGTTGTGACATTTCTCAGATTCATAATAGTTTCTCAGAAGTTCCAGCATTAACTTTTGTGCTATCATACATCTGAACTGAAAAACCGCTTTGTTCCCTGTACCAATTATATTTTTAGGGTGGAATATTTGCTATAGTTCATGTATATCACAAGCTCTCAATTCCTAATATGTTTAGTTTTGCTATGCTCAGTCGGAACAAAAATTTTAGCTTAGCCTTTCCTAGTTTTAATTATTGTCTTTTGATTGAATTAATGGATTTTGCAGTAACATAGCTGATATTAATGCAACACATAAATGTAGAGGATCTGATGTTCCAGAAGATGTTTGAGTAAGATGAGAAGTGAGGCTGATATTTTTTTCTTCTTTAATAGACCAGAGATATGCTATTTCATTGCAGGTTCAGTCATAATAATTTACACTGATGAATAGAGAAATGGAGTAAAATGTTCTGCTGCAGGCTTTTATTGTAACTTTGAGGTGAGGCTGAGCAAAATAACTAATGTTTCTTTTTCATAAAGAGCAATGCAGATGATGTGACAAAATGTGCCTGGGGAATAAGGTTGTGACAAGATCCTATCTGTGAGGAAACCAACAAAAATCAGGATAAAGTGTTCCCCAGGGGGCCAACCAATGCAGCTCTGCTGGCTTCCAAAAGCATGAGTCAGTTCAGTAAGCCAGATGATCTGACTCTAGGCTACTGAAATACCTTCTTAAGAGAATGATCCTTATTTTCTTCTTTCATGAGAAAGTCATTCTTCTACTGAAGTTTCTATTATTTTGATGTAATTTTGAGTAACTGAGGTATTTAGTACCCCAAACAGTCTATTGTAATGAACCTGTGAGGCTTCCAGGGAAAAGTTAATGAGAAGAAGAATAATGTGGAGGAGGAATAGTGTTGTTCCTTATGAAGGTAAGTCAGGTGTTGCTGCTTCAGTGTTGGGCCGGGATGTTTCATGAGGCCAAAGACTGAGGCATAGAAGTGTCTGAACTAGTGGAGCTCTGCGCTGTAGAAGTGGAACAGCAGTGCGCTCCTACGTGGAGAACTCGCCGTAGACCTTGATGGTTTTGGTGGGGATTTCTATGGCTCTGCTGATGCTGGTGCCTGAATTTCAATACTCTACTTTGTGGATGTAACAGGTCACTGCTAGCACTGAGGTTGAATGGGAAGATTTCAAAACTTTTTCCTCTGTCAGAACACAGATGAGAGTGCTGTGGCAACTGTATACTTAAGGCATTGTCAGCTATTGCACTGCATGAACCCTGCAGGTATTTATGCATGTAACCCACACTGTCCTTTGCAGCAAAGGGTTGCTGGTAACATTTGTCCTAATAAGAGAAATGAAGTATTGTTATAGATCAGATGCTGTCTAAAACCTCAGAAACTAGGAAAACATAGATGGCTCATCCAAGGTCAGTTTTGTGTATCAGCTTCACTTTTTTTTTTTCCAAGATATGAATACAATTAAAAAACTGGATGATAATGCATGATAACTTGAAGCCAAGAAGAAACTGAGGTTCTGTTTTGAAAAGGATTTTTCTATGTCTAAATTCAATGAAGAGACAACATGCTTTCAAGTCAAATTAAGAAATATCTAGAGGGTAAAGGAAGGGGTATATAGTTCTGGTTTCTAGAATGACTGTATTCTTAAATGGCTATGGAGTTTTTGTGTTGGTGCTTTTTTTTCTTTCTTTTTCCACGGAATAACTGTACCAGAGTCTGAGACAAAGCAGATGAAAGTCTACGTGAAGAATAGAATAGAGAATAAAGGAAATTTCCCAGTAATGTTGTATTGCATCTTCCAGTATATCCTTGGGGAATGCAATACTTAGGTGGTCTCAAAAGCATGTAATGGCGTGGGGGAAAATACTCATGAAAAGACAGGAAAGTTCAAGAACAGCTGAGAAAAGATGATAGATATGTGGAAGATAGAGATGTGGAGGATAGATATGTTCTTTCTATAAAGTAAAGTAGCACAATAGATTTCAGTAATATTAACTGCTCAAAAGGCAGATGCCACCCCCAATAACCCCCATGAAAAACCAAGCAACAAACTCCAAGAAATACTCTGCATATAGCTTGTAACGCAGTGATGCTTACAGGCATGCTGTAACTAAATACTCCAATAAAGGAGGGATTACTATGAGGGTAAACATTTTCATGCTTCACATACAAACCAACTGCCTAAATACTGAGGTTTTAGGTTAAATATTCTTTGAACAAGTAGTTATCTACTGCAAGGTTTCTGAAGGGAAATAGCCTGTTAGATCACATGGATGGTTTGTGCCATGCTCATGTTATACTACCCTAACTAGTTACAGCATTGTCGTTAAATGAAGCAGAACCTATCAAAATCCGTATCTTCAAATGCCACTGAACAGCGACTCTCTTTGCTCTTGTCTAAAGCAACTCATGTTGCCTCTGAGATGCTTGTCTAGGTGTAATGCTGCTGACAGATTACAGCAACTGATATGATCCTTCTTTTGTTTCCTTTGATCTGTCCTCAAAAGGTACAGTTTGTTCAAAACAGCTGAAAGATGCAGAAGCCATCTATTTTCTCAAAATTATTTTGGTGCAAGCCTAAACATTGGCTTTGGAGGTTGCTTGTGGAAATTAGCCTAGGATTGCTTTAAAATGTGATATATCCCAAGAGCTGTTTTGAAACTTGATTCATTTCTAATTAAAGTGAAATCTGAACCCACGTGATGGTTTTCATAAGTTCGGCTTTTGTTGCAAGAGCAGTTCTACTCAAATTCTTTTATCTCAGGGGCTGACTGCTGTAATACCAGTTTATGTTATTCACCCCACACAATCCCATTGACTTCAGTGAGAATTTTCCTTAAACAAGGAATTAAATAGTCCTCAGAATTAGTTCCCCCATAAATTCAGAATATTAGATATTGGCCCAAGTTATGTTGTATGCTGTCAATTTTCTACCTGTTAAATTCTTGGAGCAGATGCAATGAAACTTCAAGTTTGATAAGAAAAGTTACAGATACTTTGAATTCTCTGTATAACTCCTGGAGTTTGGCTGGAGTTTGTGAAAGCTGCTCTGAGGTTCTGTTTTGAAAAGGAGTTTTCTATGCTAAGCTTCATATTGTACCATTTTCAATTCAGCATCACTTTGGTGTTACATATTTAAATAAAGAGAAATAACAGTTATTATAAATTATTAATAAATAATAAAGCAAGAACTTAACAACAACAGCAACAAAGCACAGCTCAGCCTGGGTGTTTCACCGTGAAAGAAGATCCACAATTATTTATTTACGTTCGGTTTTGTGGATGTGATGAAAGGGAGAAAGTGTAGGTAGTATATGGGAAATTGAGGATGAGATTGTCATTAGTTGTGTAAAATTGCAGAAATACATTTTATAATGACCATGTTCTTTCATATGGAAGTAAACTTGAGCATTTGAAACATTTTTAGTCTTGGCTTTTCTGGATGTACTGATCTGTCAGTGAGAGTATATACCTAAAGCTAGCAGGCGGACATTGTAAGAGATTTAACAAGTGCCCATTGGACTTTTTTTTTCTTTTAATTTTATTTTTCTAACTTGCAGATAAACTGAATGATTGGAAATAATTGTCATATGCCTTGATCCTTCCTGTGAATGCTACTTTAGAGTATCGATTAAGGTTTTTTATCCTTTGATTTTTTTGAAAAGGCACCTTCTCTATAATCAAATACTTTTGATAAGCTGTGGATGACTGATATGAATTCACATAGTCTTCATCTATAAAAATATATTTAATAAATACTTAGTTTTGAGGCTGTATTAGCAAATAGGCTAGAAGTCCATGTGACTGTATTAGATGCATGAACTTCACAAGTCCCGGTGATTAAGTAGATGAAAAACGAGCTTATAAGAATCTTCTACACTGAAGTTAAGTTTACTTAACTTTTCTACTGAATGCCTTATGCATAGTATACCCTCTTGAACTGGTATTCATTTAGCCAGCTAGAATTATATCTCTTAGGTATGGTTGGTTTCTAGTAAGCATCCATTCTATGGGTGTGTTTTAGTTTTCTTTTCCAAACTGTATGGTACAAAATTTGTGGATGTGCTCAAGAAATAAGCCATGTACCCTGAATACATATTGTAACCATGTGACCTTTAAAATGCTGTAAGTACTTCACCCCAATGGATTGATTTTTTCGTCCTTGCTACCGCATGAAAGTACTACAGGTAAATTTCTCCCTCAGAATTGGGTGAAGGCCAGGAGCAAGATCTTCAGCGAGAATAGATCAATGCAGCTTGTCTCATTTCTTAGGAAAACCTTACCTTTACCCTGGTGATGATCTCACTCTCCAAGAAACAGTACTTCAGCCTCTCTTATAAGAACCTTGCTCCCCTCAGATGCATGTGGAGTCTGGCAAGGCTGTAGCCTGGCTTCCACCACAGTAAAAACTAACAACTTTTTTTTTTTTTTTTTACCTCATTTTCCCTCTCTTCTTCCTGGGCAATATGGTTACTTTTTCTTTCCCCAAAATGGGCTTACAGCACATCCTTGTTTTGGCAAGTAGAAGCATAAGGTATTAACACAGAAGTGAGGCTGAGGTTTCACCTGTGGTGTTCCTCCACTGGGCAATATGGTAGTGGAATCAATGTTTGTTTTTAACTTGGAAATTCTCTAGAAGATACTTCGGCAGTAAATTATACAACAGTACCTTGTTTTATTTTGAAGTAAGTACACTAGATCGTGACTTCTTTATTCAGTTCTTCGTTGGTCAAGCTGCTATAAGTGCTGATAGGAGTTTGTTCAAGTGATTGTGAATACAAATGTGCAAACCATGGTTTTGGCATAATATGTCTAATACAGTTGTAAGTGAAAATCCTTCCTTATTGTAGTAGGTAGAGCACTGAAGACAGCGTATCACAAAAATGCCTTTATTGTTACAGAGCACGTGATGAACTAGGTGGTGTATGCAAACACATGGGTAAAGTATTACTCTACACTGATATTCCAAAAAAACATTTTTAGTCTGGACTGAGTTTTTTCCTCCTCCTTTGTAGTAAGAAATTATATAATTTATCATCACAAACTCTCCTGTACCACCATGGAAGCTAAGATTTCAGGTAAAGCCATGTGGTCTCAGCAGCCAGCACATAATGAAAAATACTAAATATTGTGCAAACTTTCAGCTAACAATTCTGCAGGACGATTTTTGGCCATTTGGAATGTTATTTGCCCAGCACCTCGCTGTGAGTATATGGTACTTCACCTGATGAAGAAAAGATTGAAGACAGATAAAATGTCAAGATTCGTTATGTCTAGTATCTAGCTTGCTGTTTCCAAATATTTAGAGTTACTGTCATAATTTTCTAATGAATAATGCTATTGCTCAAGGTCAGGCATAAGTCCTCAATGCCATTAATTGATTCTGAAGTGAAATACTAAATTCAGCATGGCTTGAGGATGTGTGTGTAAAAAACGGATTCCTGATATTTATTGCTGGCATATATCAAGCAATGTTGGTTTTTGTCACACTTTAAGTTCTTTTTACTATTTTTCTGTAAACCTACTTCAAGAAAGATGTTTATGTGACAAATTCATGATGAGCGTGCTTCAGGTAGGTTGACTGACTGAATGCAAGCTAGGAAAGAATTGTCCATTTTCTTACTCAATCATGTAGGCTTATTACTTGACAGAGAACACAAGAGACAGTTGTAGTCTCAGACCACAGCAGAACATTATTTTTTTTTGGTAATAAAATGACTCTATGGAAAAGTTGTGAATCAATGACCTAAGAGAGAATGAAGTAACCTTTTTAGAAAAGTCATGAGATCTGGTGAATTGGAACTGCATGCTATTCCAATGCAAATATTGGAGCCTTGTATAATCTTAGAGCACTTTGATAACTGTGTGACTCTATTTCTGAATGAGAGGTGGTGTTTTTTTTGAACAAATCAAGTACAAATATATTTATGTGGTTCTAGGAGGTAAAGGCTGCTAGCAAGCAACCAAAACAAATGGTAAAGAGTGTGGCTTTCTACCTGTGGGACTGAGGCTTCTCTTACTAATTCAGTTAAATCTACTGCTTGTTGAAGGCATCAGAGTGCATTTTTCACAGCTTTGTCAGGCTTTGACAGTGAGATCACAAAAACAGTTCAGATATTAAAAGAGTACCCTAGATGTAGTTATGTAGTTTAATGAGCACTGACATTTGTCATTTGGTAAAAAAAACCACCTCCCAGTGCAACAGAAGAAAGTTTGTATTTGATGGTTGAGGTTTAAGAAATTAATACACAATTCACGTGTGTTTTAAGAGCTGTTGTGGTGATTATATTTTTAAAAATAATTTTTCCAAGTACATAGTGCTAAAGATGTCTGTATTTTATGACTCTTCCTCTCACAGATATTTTCCTTTACATTTTCAAGACCACCTTTTAAGCCAGAACACTTAACGCAATATATGTATATAGTTCCTTTTTGTTTTCCATGCTGTCTTCCCTGGAGAAAGCCCTGAGGAGGACAAGAATGAGATCATCTAGATGAAATAAGTCTTATACTCTGCCCAAAAATGTATTTTCCTGAACTTCACATGATGATGTTTACTAAGTGAGACTCAAGCTCGACACACAGTTCTGATACTGCACATCTCAATCAATTTAACTCCTGCTGGTATATCCTGAGCTGATCTAAGAGCAATCAAGCTGTAAAGGACATAGCAGATGGAACAAGGGTGGGCAGAGAGAGTATTCTTGCTATACCTGAGAACAGGTCCAACAGCAGTGCAGTATCTTACTTTGGTAGAGAGTTGATCTCTGTTTGCTGAGCTGTCAGAGACAGCCTTATGAGGCTGTGGTAGTAGGCAAGGAATTCAGCTTGCTCTCATGTGACCTTGTTAGAGTGTTGCATGGAGAATTGCTAGATTGCTGTGTTCTGTCAAGCAGAATCAGTAAGAATATTAAGAGGAAGAGTGCTAACCTTTACTTAGTCTTAGGTAAAGATGATTTAAAAAGATGGTCAGAAAAATGCCCTTGCCCCTGCCCTTGCCCCTCTCCTCTCCTTGTCACTTTGTAGTTTTCATTTTTTTTTGGTGGAAATGAGCTTTTATATTTCCCTTTATTTGGGTCCTTTCTCCCATGATTTTTCTGGTTTGTTAATCTTCTGAAAATGCATCTCCTGCAATCAAATTTGTGACTGCTATCTTTGTTTTCCCCAGCAGGGGTGTGATGCATCACAAGGGAAAGTGTTATTGAATGTGTTTCTGGCTATCGAACACTTCTAAATTGAGGTTGTGTATATTGTTGACCTGTACAGTAGTGCTTAAATTGTACAAATTATAACATGGCTAGGGAGCTGAAGGCCTCATAGTGCTAGGTGTTCAGGAGGCTTCTCATCTTTAAAAGAATTCGGTGAACTATTCAAGAACAATAGCATAATGGGTCATCTATTCTGATTTAATATGATTTTATTGTAAACAAGTGGCAAATAACACAAACAGATCAACCTGGCCACTTCAGGTTTGTAACAGAAGTGCCTGCTGGTGCTTGTAGCGTCATTACCATGTTGGCGATGATGGTTGGGTACTTCAGGCCTTGTCCTTTTTTTTGTTCCCTGGAGAGATCTCCATTCACTGGGCTTTATAGACAACAGGATTTAACTGCTAAAGTATGGGCTCGGCTTAGGTGAGGTATGACTGTGGGCAGGGTTTGCAGTCATCTGCTACCTCTTCTGTGGTAGCCCCTATGATGCTCACCACTGCCCTGGCCTCTGTCTGCACAGAGAGGCTCATGGCCCAGGGCCACTGTACCATGTGGCCTTCATTCTGGAGGACAGGGCCCAAGGATGAGGTGGTAGTTGTGTCAGTACCCTCCCACCTTTGTGTGCACCTGCATGTTACCCACCTAAAGTGTTTTGGGTGCCACTTTTTTGCTATGGCTATATAAGGAAAGGTGGCTGCAGACCTCTAACAGAGGAAGAAGAAATTAAATTGTACTATTTAAAAAAAAAAAAATTCCCGTTTTTGAGTTTTAGACAGCCTTGATCTCATTTGTAGTCTACCAGTAGCAGAGAACATTGTTCACTCCTTTTTCAAAAGACATTTGGCTACAAAGAGGTTTGGACTTATTGTTGCAGTGGATTTTTGCTAAGCAACAAAAATCTTAGCCTGAACCAGACACACCAAACTCCTGCATCCCAGTTCCACCCTGTGAGTGGATCACCTCAGCAGAGACGCTTTCATTTGGCTAAAAGCAGTGTCCCTCTGTTTCAACTCGTACTGGCACAGAGTTCTTCCATCTTAAAAGCCTTTAAAAGAACCAAGAAACTGTTATGTTGGTGTTTTGGGATGTCAACTTTCTTTTTGCTATCAAAGATCTTCACAATGCTCCTGTATTTGGAGCAGACAGGGAATAGGTATCTGTGATCTTTTCTCTGGTCAATAGCGCTAATGCTGACTGAAAGGGTGCCAGTGAAACATTTCCTTAGGTCTTGCTCTGATTTCCCTTTTCTCTTTGTTTTCCTTTGTACACCTGGGGACAAAATGCTTAAACCTCAGTTTTCTAAAAACATCTGGTCATTTGTGCAGAACTGGTTACTCTTAGAAACCAACTTTTATTAGGTGAAAAACATGTTATAACTTTTTAGTATGGAAAGCAAGTGATTTAATGGTGAGAGCAAGGTATCTCCTAAAGTGCCTTGGGTTTGTCTTTGAAAATATCCTTGAGAGAAGAGAAAGATATATCCATTAAAAAAAAAAGAAAGGAAAAATTGTAAGATGAATGAGTGTGTGATGCTGGTGGGGACAGCTGCTCTTTCTCTATATATGTTTACGTAAATTGGGGTAGAAAGTGGGTCTGAACTGTGGCAAATTATGATTAAATGAAGTGCCCTTCTTGTTATTTCCAATGCAAGAAAATGTCATTACTCTATTGATTTACAGTGATTAATGTTTTCTTTCTCTCTTTTCCTTTCTTATTTTTCTTTTAGCCTGTATTGTCAGAAGAGTGGGCATTCACAGCTGCTTATTGATTCTAACCAGGGCTGAAAGATTATTGAGTGCTGTGACTTTTTGTGCCCCATTGTTTCTCCCTGTGCTCTGGTGGAAAAATGATTAAAAGTGTTCCCAATAAAAGCATCTCTGGATGTTCCCTTGGTCTCTGAATAGACGGTTAGAGATAGAGATAGAAATGCCAGTGACTGCCTGACAACCAGTATAAGATGAATGCTCATAATTTTGTGGGATAACAGCTATAAATATACAATCAGGTTCTTTAGAACAAGATTGAAGTATTAATTTACTCTGTAAAACTGCAGACATGTAGTAATAAAGAATTATTAAAAAAGAAAAAAATTCAAGCATTTGACCCTATTGTAGTTTATGGTAACCAAGCTGCTAGAAACATGTCTGATTAGCTGATAAATGAGAAGCTGTTACTGTGTTTTAGATTGTACTGTCACTGTGATAATGACATTGGTGATGTAATTGGCTCTTTAGTTGCTTGATACTATACATATTTGAATCCATAAACAGGATTTAGCATTGCTAAATATAGGTTGGGATTATGGAGCAGTGCTAACATGGATTTACTGTTTTGTTTCAGTGTTTTAGTGAACAAGAATGGTTTTATTTCATGCAAGTGTGTTTGTTCTCTCACTGGGGAAAAATGTGGATAGGTGAAAACATAGCTAGTAGGTTGATGAGAGAAGTAAAGGGAATGCTGGAAGAAACTGTGGACTTTTAATCATTGTCAAAATAGTGGATTTTAAATTGTTCTGAACTGCTCTTGTGATTTAGTTGCCCTGGCCTACATGGCTTCTGGTTACAGCTGACACTACTGTAGGTCATAGGCATCTGAGTTTTCTATCTGCTTCCACCTCTGGTTCCAAAGCATTCTCTTCTCCATTAAAGGCTGTTTTTGTCACTGGGTAGTTGTGGACTTGGGAGCACTAAACACTACTCTTTTACTGATGAGATATCTTTTAAAGTGACAAGGGGAAGTTCCCCTGGTGGGTGGCCATGCTGCTGCCTTTGTTGGTCACTGGGAGATATTTAAGGATGATGATCTGTGGTGTCTCATAGGCATTGCATTTGAATTTGGCTCTTGGTAGGTATGTAAACTTTTCACAAGGAAGAAAAAAAATCAGAAGAATAAGTAGACTTCACTGTTCTTTTTTCTAGCCCAAAAGTAAACAGCAGCCAGAGCTCAAATAATTGAGAAGTAGTGTATTTATGTGCTTCATGCTAAAACTTCAGAGTAACTTCAATGATCTTTCCTTGTAGGAGTCAGACAGTGAAGGCTGCTTCTTTTCCAGGGAAACCTAGAGTCCTAGAAAAAACCCTTCAGTTACCTTGAACCTGTATACAGAAAATGTTCTTGGTCTTCTCTCTCTGCTAACAGTCTGTTAGACACTTGTCTTGGATGGTAACTTAAAAATCTGTGTGCTTACTTCTGTGTGAGAGTAGAAACTGTATTTTGTTCCACAGTTTCCTCCATGCACAAAAAAACCTTCCTTAAGAAAGGTTCTTTGTAGCTGCAATGGAAAGATCATGAGCAAACAGCTGCAAGGAGATGACCATGCAGTTGTAGGGGTGTGTGTGTCCTGTAACTATCAGACTGGTGCAAGCTATTGAAGTGTAGGCAATCCTAGTGTTTGGGCTTCCTGGTTTTACAGTAAGGAAAGCAGGCCCTGTTGCTCCAGTTTGATGAGGAAAAAGTATTTGCCATCTTCTCTATGTGTGTTTTGTGTGCTTGTGTTTTTTTTTCCTCCTCCATACCCAATTAGATTTGTTTGCCCTGTCACTAATGTTTTTACTCTGGTAGATAAGTATTTGGAGATCAGACTTACCCGAGCACAGATGCTGACAGTTTTGTTGCAATAAAACTGTGCTAGTGTCCTTGTCATAAATCCCAGGCACTAATTTGGAGACTTTAATTACAGGTATGTCTTGTGAATTACCCTGTACAATTAAAGTGCAATATAAATACCTGCCATGGATTTTGATAAGCACTATAGTCATAGTACTGCCAACTATTTGCTGGCTGCTTTTGGGGTGTTTTTTTCTGCTATTAAATATAGTGAGCAGTATTGCTGTTGCTAGTTGTTAGAAGAAACAGTGAACAGCATTGCCACCAGCACAACTGTTTAGCTGGAAGTGTATTGTTGTCTCTCCCAGGGGAAATGGACGTTTAAAAGATAAGCTGAACTGTAGACAGCAATACCATTCCTCTGGTTGTGAGGGGCTGACACATCCTAGAACAATCTCAATAGCATCAGAGCTCAGTGCTAAATAAAAATTCAGTAAACCAAAGAGAAGTTCTACCTAGAAAATAGCTATGAAGACCAAGTCCTGGCTGCCAAGCTAGTGTGTGTAGTGAGTGGGATTCTGGTAATGTACTTGGGGCAGCTGCAGCACTGGTGCAGTGTCTCACACTAAGCTAGTGCTCAAACTTTGTGTGATGTGTTTTCCTGTAAGTCATGCTGCTGACCACCCCGTGGGTGGGGGTCAAGAGGAAGATGTGGGTGAAGTCGGAAATACCAGACTTCCATATTTTATTAAATAGAAAAGATGCCAAGGTTTCCAGGCACAGAGCATTGAAGTTAGCAATTAAGAATGCATTCACAGCTAAAAAAATTTGGTGGCAAACCCAAAATCTGATACTGGTAGGAAGAGGGGCTGCTTGTGAAAACTGATACTAAAAATACTGCCTTTTGATACATCTCTTTAGGACAGAATTAACCAATGGCAGTATACTTGGATTTTCTAGTACATCAGCTTCCTAGTGGTTTGGATGATTAGTCTAAAAATAAATACTTCTTGCTACTTACTTCTTGCTTATTCTATGGAGACAAGAATAGAAAGATTCTGCTTTCTTTTCTCTGAGGTGACACCTCCTGTTTTGCTGTGTAACTAGTACCTTCATATATGAAAACTTAACTTTTTTTTTTGATTCAATGAAGAATGTTTCTATTTGCAATCTCCAAGGATTTGTTTGTAAAGAAAACTGTATGCTGTTCTCCAAACCTGCTTCTGTGTGAGTCACCTCTGATTGAAGCTTACTTGTATTATCCTCAAGAGAGAAGCTCTTTAGTAATGGGGAAAAGCATCATTTTCCTTTCCAGTTGAAAGAATTATCTCCATCCGTTTATGCTCTTTTCTGTAATGTTGCATGACCTTCTTTATCTGAATTGACCAAAATATTGTTTGGTTCTGTCACACTGCTGTTGATGTGATACCATCATGCTGTGAAGTAGCTATGTTGAGCCCTGTGATGTTTCTCTTCTGGACCCTGGAGAAGAAATTCAAACTAGCTTGGTCGGGCAGTTCTGCCCAGGCTCAAAACCCTTTTTGCTCCCTTGTGCTTCCATCCTCCCCTTTTTAGTTCTGGAGTTAGCTGTTTTCTGTAGAATTACTGACTCTGTCCAAGAGATATGTGTATTTCATTGCCTTTAACTGGGTGCCCCAATTACTAATTGTTAGTGGCTTTCTTCATAAAGGACTTAATGTAAGAATGGGAAGAAATGTGTCCTCAAAAAAGAGTGAACAACATCATTTTAGTACAGAAAAGTGCACCATGTTTGTAATTATGTGGGTTTGATCCTTTTGAAATCTAATTGAAGCAGCTGGTTTTTTCTCTTGGATTTTGTGTCTTGAATAAATGTAATCTGTTTGCTATTTGAATAAAACTTTCAAATTTCAGCACATGGGGGAGGTCTTCACATTATCTGTCTCATGCATCTAACAAAGATGCTCTGAATTTTACCATTGACTTCTCACCATTCATTACATAAAGAATGTAGTCTCCTAAATTGTAAGATGTAACACAGAGGTACGTAAACAAAGAGGGTCTAGTGCTGGAGGTGGTGAACTCCCATTCAGAATTTTAAATGGATGCAGCTGAGTAATTAATGGAAAAATAGTCATATTATTAAGGAAGGAAGAAATATTCTTTTACCATTAGAAACTGGCAGTCTTAAAAATAAGTGGCACATTAGGGGAAAAATACTAAACTACTCTTTTAAATGTCTCATCATTCCTTACAGTCCAAAGAAAAATTGTAGAAATAATACTTTGGTCAATATGTTTCTTATATATTGGCATGCTGTGCCTCAGATCATGTCTTATCAAAAATTATTTAGTTATTTGTCACAAATGAGTTTTACAAAATATACACGTTGAAAATCTGTCCTAATATTGAAATATTTTTGATTAAAAAAAATAAATCTATGTTTCATATGTCATGCTATTGAGGCTTTAAGTTCCTACCTCCTGGCTGGTTTGATTTATTACTAACTTTTATCTGAAGGATATAAATAAAGCTAGAATTGCGTTAAGCCTTCATCTGAACTGCACATTTCTTTGATATAGGATAACGAGGAAGCAAAGCATTTTCCCATGGCACTTCCTTATTGAAAGTCCTGTTTTGCCCTGTGGAGATGCATGATTTTTTTTTTTTTTTGTAGACACACACATTCCTGCTATTTTACAGGATTACACAAAAAATTTACAACTGTCTTTTAATTAAAAAAAAAGTTGTGTCAGGGCATAGCATACGCAAAAAGTATTTGGCTTTCCTGCATTTGTTACATGTGTACAATGAAACTGCAAATATCTTATTTCACTTGTTAGCTAAACTACATGAGCTACTTCAGGTATTGTAATCAGTGAAATATCTTGCCTAACTTTCATCTCTCATTCCCTCTAATGTGTGACAGTTTGCTGCCATGATAATATGAAATTTTAATTATAAAGTATATAGCCAGAAGGAATTGGAGGTAACTGATATATGGTCCAGTTTTCCAACGGAATAGCTTTCCCTGCAGATGAAGTCAACTGAGTATTTCAATGTTGTGCCTAACTCTCCAGAGGTCTGATAATTACTGTTTTTCTTAAAGTATCAGATTGTTGGACTGTACCCTTAGTGATACTTCATAGTACATGGGTAAAGCTTGGATGGCCTGAGGGAGGCAGAAGACCAATTCTTGCTGGGCTCTGATTGAAGAACATTAAACTAATGTCTGAGAAAAATCTTCACTAAAATGATTATTTTGATATTTTGGCTTCCCAGTGGAAGATTGTTTTTGCAACCAATTGTCCAAACTTTGTACCATTTCCTATATTAGATTTTTCCCAGAGTAGAGGGAAATGAGAGAAAGATTTCTCAGTGAGCAGAATAATAATTTCCTAGAGTAGCAGCAAAATCAAGAGAAGTGACTGTTGTCTAACCCAGTGGTGTAAACCTTAGGGAGTAAATGCTGTAGAGATAAGGCTGTTGAACAAGTATCAGCATTTGCTTGTCTCATGTGATGACATAGGGTGTTATCTTTTATATTTTAAATGGTCTCTTCTCCCAAGTAACAGGAATTAGGATGAGAAAAAATGGCCTCAAGTTGCACCAGGGGAGGTTTAGATTGGTTGTTAGCAAAGACTTCTTCGCTGAACAGGTTGTCAAGAATTGGAACAGGCTGTCCAGGGAAGTCCAGGGTTTGAGCCATTATCCCTGAAGGTGTTTTGAAGACGTGTAGCTGAATCAATTAGGGTCATGGTTTGTTGGTGGACTTGGCAGTGCCAGGTTAATGGTTGGACTCGATCTTAGAAGCCTTTTCCAACTTAAATGATTCTATGCTTCAACGATTTAAAAAAAGACAAGGAATGAAACAACTTTAGTTGTCTGAGAAAATTCTGACTGGTTTGGAATAAAATTGTGGAGAAGGGGACACATTGATGTCCCGTCTTTCAATACTAACTAAGATTTTTGTAGCCCAGGTAGGTGTTCTTGACATTGTGAGTGAGATATACTTAAATGATCTAACTTAAGTGTTAAATCTGGCTCGTTAACCAAGTGCTTAGGGTATAAATAACGAATGAGCTTTAGATGCTGTGGTTGGACTACTGACCGGTCAGCAGGATGGGAAGGGGGGCACCAGTTTTTGAATTTGTAGAGTTTGTAGCTTCCTGTTTGTAATCACGATAGCTGAAAAATATCTATAATAAGTTTGTAAGAAGTTATTCAATGTATAGAATGTGTTCAGTTATGGTGCATTTTTTTCTAACATAAAGGGATTTGAAATTCTAATAAACGTTGAGACTGGGTTTGGATACTGAATTCTTGTGCTCAGCTGAGTCAGTCAACTAAAGTCTTTCTAGTATCTGAGCTAGCATCACCACGTCACTGTGCAGCTCTCTGGTAGCCACAACTGAAGCAGCTTCAAGTTGGGTATTATCCTACACGGTACAGCATAATGCACATACTCAGCTTGGGTTTGGGTAGGGTCTTACCTGTGTCCCCATAGCACTCTCTGTGAGCCACCAGGAACTGTATCAGCTCCTGAAAGGTCATTCATCCAGCTTGTTGTTGCTGACTCCAGATCTGTGGCATGTTTGAAGTGTGACTGCATCCACTGATGCATGGTGGTACCCTCTTGTAAGAAAATGAGCTAGAAACATTCACTGGAACAAATGCTCAGCAGTTAACATTTTTGAACCAGAAACAGTTCATTGAAAAGTCCTAAGCCTGTCAAGTGTTCTCTAATCTAAGCTAGAAGTTGTTGGCTTCCTACTTGATTTCCTAGTGGGTTTGTCCTCAAGAAAAGCCAATGCCAAATGGCAAAAGATTTTTGGTCTGAAACTTTGTAGTTTGGAAGCTCCTTTCACATCTGTTTATATATCAGCAAAGGGAGCTCACAATATGAAAGAAAAAATGCTTTTATAGTCTGCCAGAAGTAATTTTGGCATTTGAAACTGAATATGGCTTTAGTCTTAGCTTGGATAGAATTCATTCTTGCTTCTGGTAAAAAAATAATAAATAAATGGATATAATAAATATTTACATTGCAATAAGATGATAAAATGTAAACATAGAGATCCACATCCTCCCTCTTTGCTATTTGAAAGAGTTCTTCTGTTGAACTGTGCATCATATTGCACCTTGAAGGAATTTGTTTCCTCTAATTCTCCAGTAACTTTAAAAGTTTAATACTGATCGAGAGATGTCTTTGTGTCTGACATGGTTGTCTTCCTGATGATTCAAAATGCCATATAAACACTTCAATTTGCTGCTACCATTTTCAGACTGGCAGGTGGAAATGAAGGCTTATTGTGTTTATATTTCACCTGCCTCTGAACCATCCTATGTCGTGATGTTGACAGTCACTGCTGAACTACTTTACTACTTTTTTTTTTAAACTAAACCTGGGAGATGCTAGACCTCTTCTGTATTTGTGGTTTCTCTCTACATCCTTTGTGTAGAAGGTCATTCACACTCTCCTTTTACTTCTTATACACAGTGGGCATATATATATATAAAGTTTAGTAGTATTTGAAACTTTTTTCACTTTTTTCTTTACTGTAAAACCTATAGAATTTGGTCATGGTACTGCTGATGTGTTCTTGCATTTTGTGTGTTCTGACTGGTTAACACAGGTAGGTAATGACGTGATCTCTAAAATGTTTACAGAGAAAGGAGAAAAAACACATTTTTGAGGTGAGTGTGTCAATCCAACCTATTAGCACATTAGCCTGTGGTTTATTTTGCTTTTTGATTGGTCACAGTGATATTGTGTCCCTGCTGCAATAGGTTTCTCTCTGGTGCAATAGGTTTTTCTTTGGTGTGAAATATTTTTTTCATAGCGTCTCTCAAACTCCCCTAAACTGCAGCAAAAGAGGAAGTATTTCTTCCTTGCTGACTAGTGTGGCTCCTCTACCTTCTGTGCTTTCATTATGCTGCTTTGCAGTTATTTTACCCAGGGAACCCTAAAGTACCTCCAGTTCTCACTTGTATTGAATATTTGTGTCAATGATTCTCTGTGGCTGACCACAGGGACAAAGCTGTAAAATCTGTCTTTGTTTGGCACTGTGCTAATTTTCGACATGAAGAGAT
The DNA here is from genome assembly GCF_003945725.1 of Corapipo altera. Taxonomy (NCBI): domain Eukaryota; kingdom Metazoa; phylum Chordata; class Aves; order Passeriformes; family Pipridae; genus Corapipo; species Corapipo altera. Next base: position 296,962 of record NW_020884931.1, read on the forward strand.
AGATCTGGGAATCACAGCACCAAATTATACTGAATTCTAACTAATCTCTTCTCTTCACCCTTACCCCTCTTCCTGAATACAGGAGTATATATCCTGAACATCATTACTGGCGTGTTCATTAGTTACAGCAGGCAACTACAGCTTTGGTGTGTGTGGTCTGTGACTATAGAAGGACTTACTCCCTCCTTGCTTTGTGTGTGCTGTTCCCAGAAGTTTGCCTTGCTGTCAGTCCTTGAGGCACTAAAGCTGTGTCTAGAGCCCTGAGCACCAGCCTGGAGGGTGTTGTGAGGATTTGGTTTGATTTGGATCAGTTGTCTTTTTGAAGGGTGGTGCTGATACTTTGAAGTACTATTCTCCTTTGGGAGGGTGAAAAGGGACTCTGAGTTTGCTAAAGCCAGTGACTTCTGCACCCCTATGCCGTGGCAGTGAGAGGGGCAGGCATTCAGGTTTGCTTGTGTAAGTATATTTTCTGCTCCTCTTCTTCTTGTCCCCTCCTCCTTCTCTCCCACTTTGGAGCTGAGATGAGGATAGTAGAGAGGTAGCCAGCAGATCAAGGGAAATTATCCCCCTGTTATTTGCTTGGTTAGTGTCCAGTTTTGGCCATTGCAGGAAGAGGACAGTTAATGGGACCAAGGCCACCAAGAAGGCTGAGGCAGTGGTTGCCCCAGGAGGAGAGGCTGTGAAGCAGGGGCTTATTCAGCCTGGGGAAGGGATAGATGTGCGGGAGCAGCAGCAGTCCACAGTACCTGTGGGAGGTGACAGAGAGGTACAGCTGAGCTCTTTGCAGCATGGTGGGAGAATAAGAAGCAAGGGGTATAAAAGGAAATGAAAGAGAAAGACACTTTCACTGTGAAGATGCAGTTTTTCAGCTAGGACTGTGTGAGAGGTGGTGAGCATGACACACCATTTGAGTCCATTTTCCACTCTGTTTCTGATGCTATGTCTTGGTATACCATGTGCCTCTTTTGCATGTGACTTCACTCCTTTTTGAGGGTGTGATTTGCTGTAAGTTGTATATCCTTTTTTAAAGAAGAAACAACTCTTGTAACAGTTTCATACCTGGTACGTGTCCATGCAGGTTCCTGCCCAGCACTTAAAACCAAATTTTTCAATAGCTGCTTGTACCCTCTTTTGTGTTTTTGCTTTTCCACGATATAATTAAGGTGGCTGATGTGTAACTCCCATTTCTCCAGAAATGATAGAAATGATAGAAGCTGATTTGCATTTACCAGTAGCTTATGTCTCTTTGTACTAAATTTTTAACAATTCTGGGATTTATGCAAGCTTTTTTTAAGGTGTCAGATGGAGTTTATGAAGACTGCTGGTACAAAGAAATGTCACTTGAAATTTCTAGTAACTTCCTCTGACTGCCTTCTACTAAGGTATTTCATTTTTTTCCAGCTGGTATTAATTGCAATTCAGTCTCGTCAATGGCAACTGACATAAATGCTGTTTTACATTCTATGGACTTCCAAATGTAATTTGCTAGTGCTTTTGCTCTCCTTTGTGCAGCAGTCCTGCACTTGATTTGCTCTTCCTCCTCTGCTAATCTGCTTGCAGATGAGACTTGTTTGTTGTGAGCTGCATCTCATTTCAAGGTTTAGCTTTTCTCACTAATGAGCATTGTTTCTGTTCTTCCTGCATGATTTCTTCTTGTGTGAGATTGGGAAAGAAGGTCTTGTTTGTGTGACAAAGCAGGCTGTGTGTGACCTAGCTACCAGAATACCTATGGGCAGAGTGTTTCATGTCTGAGGCTGTATTTTCACACTGTGTCTGTGTGGGTTGAAAACTTGTAAGTGCTGCATTTAGCAGAAGAAATGTGGTTTCAAAGCTGTTGGATAATTAGGAATGAAATTCTGAATTATTTTCTCATGACAGCAGATATTTCATATGCTGATTACAGTTTGGGGTAGTATGATTTAATCTTAAACAGATTTTGAAAAACGAAAATAACATGTATTCTGACTCCCCTTTGCCTCCCACTTTCATATTGTTCAATGGTTTAAACAAATGCTTTCAGATTTCTGTGATTTCAGGGCAAAGCAAATCTTTATTTTGGGTTAAAAATTTATGGAAATAAGCATTTCTTGCATGTGAACTTTTACTTCACAAACATGCTTAAGCTTCTAAGCCATAGCAGAGTAATGAGGTTTATTGCGGTGTGCCATGTTGTAGACTTATTTAAGTTCCTAACATATGGATCTAATTTTATATCTTGATGGCAGAGAGAGAAAGAGAATATGCAAAAAGGTGTTACTTTTTCACTGCTCTGTTATTGGAAGGCAGTGAAATAAAAATAAAGGCACAGTAAGTGCAAGGGTGATGTGCAGTGGGTAATATTCCTTTTGGCCTCGAATGTTTTATACAGAGCTCTTTCTGATGCTGTTGAAAGTAATGCATGGTAATTAAAATGCGATGATTTTTCCTTTCTAAGTAAGCATATACATTTTATCAAAAGGCAATTGGATGATCTTAGGTAAATTAATTTTCTGCATTCAGATGTGTTATCTTCTCACTGATTCATGCGTTGCTATAGCAACAATTGACTTCACAAGGCCTGACTTGGCTCCCAACGAAATATGAAATACCCTGGTTTATATTTTTCTGGTGTGACTTATGGAGGTGACTTCGGTAGCAGTAGCTGAATCTTTATACTATGATTTTTCTTTTTTAAATTGAAGATAAAACTGTTTGTTCCCTAAGTTTAATATATTCCCCTTCTTCTGTGTTTACATTTTTACAGTATTTTTATTAGTGTGACTAATTGAGAGTGTTATAGCATACAAAATACAGCTGTGATTTCTAAAAGATGATTCTAAAAAGGGCAATGGCTAGTTTTAAAATATGTTTTTTAATTTTAAGATATACATTCACTTCTATCAGTCTCAAAAACAGGCATCAAATGGCAAAAAAATGGATGTCATTTACAAGCATGGAGGTGTCGGGAATCCTAATTTAGGATCCTGCCAACTATGCCCATTGCTTATGTATCCTGATTTAGGACCCTGCTGATTACACCAATTGGTCACAAATGAGTGATTTATGGTTACTCAAAGAATCAGCAACAAAGGTATTAACAAAAATAGCTTTAATATGAATTTATAAAAGTGTAACTTAACAAAGTTCAATGGCAAGGCTCACTCTATTGCTTATTACATGGATGAAACATGTAAAGGAAATCAAATTAGAATTGATTTAGAATGATTTACAGAGACTAAAGATACAAAAGGGTGAGGGAGGCCCTCCCATTGAGTCACAGGGTTGAGGGGATGCCCTTGCTTTCTAAGCTTCTGATAGAACTTAGGTGCAGCTGGGTCGAGTCTTGGTCTCAGACTTGGAAAACTGTTGATATCTAAAGGAATGAACTACATGGATTTCATTAAATAGTTCAGCATACAACTAATCAGTAACTTACAGAACATCTGTTGGGAATAGAGGATCTCCCTGCCTTGGGTAAGGAAGGATCTCTGTCTCATGTAAGGAGTCTCAAACCTTGAGAGTTGCTCAAGGGGAGTCACTGGTATGCAGCCCAGTTGCAATTTAGAGAGAAGCTGAATAGGACTCAGTCAAAGATCTGTTGTTCACAGAAAGGTCTCTGTGCCTCAAGGAACGAGCTTGAGAGGCATCCCAGCTCAGGGGGAGATAACTGTCCTGCTGCCATGCAAGGGAGAGCTCAAAGTAGGCTCACTTAGGCTGTTGTATTTATGCAGTAGAGTGGTTGGCTCGTAGTCAAGCTGCATACAATGAGAAAGGTATTCATGAGACTTCCTGTACTCTCAGCTTCATTTGTTCCTTGATAAATGAGTCTTGGAAAAACCACCTGTTACTGATGTGTTAATTGCACTTTCAGGATTCCATTGATATAGAATCATGGAATGGTTTGGGTTCTTCAAGATCATCCCATTCCAATGCCCCTGCCATGAGCAGAGACACCTTCCACTAGACCAGATTGTTAAAGCCTCATGCAACCTGGCCTTAAACACTGCCAGGGCCTGGGCATCCATAACTTCTCCAGGACACCTGTTTCAATGGCTCACCACTCTCACATTAAAGACTTTTTTTGTAATATCTATTATCAACCTACCCTTTTCCAGCTTAAAGTAGTTCTCCCTTGTCCTATCACTACATATTCTTGTAAAAAGTCCCTCTCCAGCTTTCTTATAGGCCACTTTTCGGTGTACTGCTGTGCACTGATGCTCACTGTGTCAGTCTGGTCCTTTGTGGGTTTCTTGAGGGAGTTCTTGGCTCAGCTACAGCTCAGACCTTAACCTCCTTGGGATCCTGTACCAAACTACTGCTGCTTTGGTTAAAGGGATCAAGTGCATGTGTCACACTCCACCCCATGACCACAGTAAACTTAGTTTATGGACTTAGAGTGGTAGTACAGTTACCTCTTACTTCTTGCCGTAGGTCATAAATATGTGGTGTATTGCAGATAAGAGGTAATAGTTGATAAACTCTGTCAAAATTAATGTGAATTAGATATTATGTTGTCACACTCTCAGATCTTCACTAAGCAAATAGCTTTTAGTATAATATATTACTCTTATTTATGTTATTTGGGGATTCTTTCTGATGAACAAATATTTCCTTTGTTAGGCACCTAACCTTTACATATGAAAAGTTTATAAGTAATAAACATAATATTATTAGAGCTTATGAAATCACGGTTGGATGAAGCATGATTTAAAGTACCTGTTGCTGTTTGTGACCACCTGAATAAGGTATCCCACCAATGATGTCATACATCCTTTTTATGCTTTCCAGGACATAGTATATCTTTGCAGCCTGATGGGTACAAGATGAGTACCGAGTCCCCTAAAAAAGTAAATAGGTCACAGTCCTGAGGCAAAGAACATGGAAACGAAAATAAAATAAAACAAACAGAAATACTCTTGACTGAGGTGTTTAAAGTGGTTAAAGTGCATTCTTGTCAATATCTGGTAATATTCTTAATATCTTATGCCTCTCTGTGACACTGTGAACGATAAAAAACTTTCTTTACCTACTCTACAGGGTTCTTTCTCCAGGTAGCCTTTACCTTTTCCATTTACTCTGTCATCTACTGAAACAAAATTGTACAGAGCCCATATGGGCAATGGCTTAATATACCCACAGGAGGCCAAAATTAACAATCATGAAGATGGTAACAAATTGCAGAGGTATCCAACTGTGGGACAGAGATGGCCTCTGAAATAATCTGCTAGTCTGTACAGCAGTTTTTCTCCTCCAGTGATCCTTCAGTTCATGGTAGAGAGTGGGGTTTGGAAGTAGGGTATTTGTTTTGGACTTAAACTTTTCTCCCTGCTAGTTTCTTTCCTATGGGCTCTAGTATGTTTTCCTCCTTCCCATAGGCATATGCTTCCCATGTGAGCCCAGTGGAGCCATTCCACACAGCAGGGCATGTCCCTTTCTGTGACATCTGATTACAGGATCAGAGAGAGGTTCAATCTCTGTACCATGGCCAGAAAAGTGCCTCTCATACAATAGTACCAGCAGGCTGTGTGTTCAAGCCTATTCTGTATATGAAAAAGGACTGTGGGAGCACTGTGTGGCTGCTTTGGTGGAGGAATAATTTGCTACCCCTGAAGCATAAGGATGGTAAATTAAAATCACATAGATAATCTTAATTCTGGAATTGCATAATTTTTCAGAGCTAAAATCTGCCAAGGCAGTATTCTGTTGAAATAAAATTCTGGTAATATATATACAAACCAATACATTACTTTTATAAGGATTCACAAAATAAGAGAGTCAAGAAATGTTCAGGGAGCTGAAAAATTGGTGCCAGTAGCAGGTACTCTGATAATACAGATGAAATCTTTGCAAATGGTGTCTATAATATAAATTACCCCACTAATAAATATACACTGTGCATACAAGTACACAGTTTAGAAAATATGTGGTTGAACAGAATATTGATGTATTAATCTTTTTCTCCAAGATTATTCTGAATAGCTTTATTTTTGAGCATTGTTTTCATGTCAGCTTCTCACCCTTGTAACTCTGTGCTAGCTTTGCTGTGTGTTTCCCTAATGCGTTCGTGCACCAGAAATACTCTCTGAGCTGCTTCTGCTAACCTATCAAAATTTGATTGCTATTTCTAATCAGAAAACAGCACTGTTTTCTTACCTAAAAAAGAAATCTCAAGTGTGCCCACTGAAACATAGCAAGGGTCTCTTCTGGAGTAAAGAAATGTAAAAGGTAAACAAGGAGAAAAGTACTCAAAATGCCTCATATGTATAGGGGTTATCATTTGTTTTTGATGCAAGATTTTAGATGGTGTCACTGCACTGATGATTTATTTTCTTTAGCCAGCAATGCCCAGAGGGGCAGTTGCGGTGCAGCAAGGTGGGAAGGGGCACACAGCAGAAATGGGATGGACCAAGCCTCCCAGGATAACAGTCCCATTTGCTTAGCAGTTATGTATCCATTTGTGGTTCATTAATTTTGATGGTACATAGCCTGCTAGCTTCTTCTGTCAGCTTTCCCAGAAAAAAAAATGGTTCATTCAGGGTATTGTACTATGAACACTATTCATGTTCAAAGTTCATTGAAACAATTCTGTGTCACCTCTGTGCTTCCCCCTTCCTCAAGTGCCTTCTTTTTAGGGTATTTGTAAAGTAAAAGTTTCCTATCACAATTCTGTTTGTCTAAAAAGATTTTCTAGTAACAGGTTATAGAGGTGTGTCTTGTGTGTTTTTTTTGGTTTTTTGGTTGGTTTTTGCTTTGTTTGTGTTATTTGTTTGGTTTTTTGTTTGTTGGTTTTGTTGGGTTTTTTTTTTTTTTTCCTGCTGGCATATTTGCAGGGAAAAAAGATTAAGTTTGCACACTGTTCTCAGTAGGATTTCTGAATAGGAATCATTAAAAAAACTAAATTGATGTTCAATTTCAGTTTAATTAGCAGCCACAGACTTTAGGCAGGAAAAAGGACTGTTTAAGTCTTCTTTGCTTCTGGCAGTGGCAGCCTTTCTGATTATTGTACTTTTTCAACGGCTTTGTCCAGTTTAATTATAAATCTCTAATTAACAGTACAAGATGAGTAAATTTTGATAACAATATATGTTTCTCAATGGGGTCCTAAAGACATTTTGGGAAGTTAATCTACACAGAAGAAATTCTGTCTCCAGTAGTTATTATTTTCAGTGCATTATAAGTAACATTCACATATGGACCTGGACTCAGGAGAGGAATATTTATGTTCTATACTCAGGGAAGTAGTTAAGCTGCAGATTGCAGTAGGACAGAGTGTGAGGCAAAATAGTGGTTTATGTGTACAACAGGTGTATTTTTGCCCTCTTGTACACATGCTGAGTGAAGCTGGACAATACCAGAAGCACATCCCTTTGAATCCATATAAAGTTTGAAGGTTTTATTGTGGCCGAACAGTGCTGTCACACTGAAAAGTAAAAAGTGCAGTGCTGTCAGCTTGGAGTGACCCCCACTAAATTGGACACTGAGAATAATTAAAGTAACCCCAAACAGAAATTGCTGATAGGTGTTGGGTATGATCTTTTAAGGTGATTTGATGTACCACTTTGCCAGCCCCTTCCTTTTTTCTCAGAACAGCCATCCCCAGCAACTGAGAAAAAATTCTTTTCTCAGTTTAAATTACTTTGAATGCCCCACTGGAACTGTTAAAATGGCTTTCCAAGAAAGTTCCTGAATAAACTTGCCATTGGACAAAAAGAGTAATAAAGAAAGAATCGGCCCAAAACAAGGACTGAGCAAACACAGGTCTGTGCAAGTATTTGCACCTGCCACTTGGGGAAGCAATGCAGTCTCTGTGGTGCAATGCCTCAGTTTTTGCTGTGCTTTGACTTAGTATGTTTGTGCCACCATTTTGCAATGCTGTGTTCCCCAAAGGGGGGGGCAGTGCAAGCTCCTTCTAAGAAAGATGATTATGTTAACTTTCTTGACCTGCAAACGAGTTGCTTGAATATAAAAGGATTGGGGTAACGCTTTTATATCACTTGCATCTTTTTCCAATGGCACCATAGTTGGTGTAAGAATAAGGGAAGAATCTCTTAGCTGGAGAGGTTCTAGGTTGGGCAGTTGTAAAGGAATAAGCATTCCATTACAACAAGGACATTAGTGTTTCTCTGAATAAAGATACAAGTTTGTGGCTATAATTTTAGTGGTTAAAATGTAATAAGTGACTAAATAGGTAAGAGGGAAACCTCTCTCAGTGGTGTGAGAGGTTTCAGACTCTCGGAAGGATGTTACTCTCATTTGAGAGTTTGGGGGGAATAAAAAATAAGCAATAGTAATTATGCAGTTAATAGGCATCAGAGTCTGCTTTCCATAACTGTTTTTCAACTGATATGTTACAGTTATTGGAGGTATGGTTACACATGGCAAAAACATGAGGGTAAACTTGCAAGTAGGGCAAGGCACAATTAAAACTGAAAATTGAGACCTGAAACATTAATTAGAAAATCATTAACTACCACTCATGATAATATACCTTTTTGTCTTTCCTTTCTTCTATTCTTCCCCTTCTTGAAAAAAAGTATAAATTCCAATTTATCACTTTATGAAGGAAAATTCAATTATGTTTTGCTTCCATGCAATCTCATAATGACCTGGGATGAGAAAGAAAGAAGACAGGGACTGGTTAAAAGAAAATGTTTGAGAGGAGCTTTAGGGTAAAGAAGAAAATACTGACTCTCTGTCAATATAAAGGTTAGATTGGGATTAGATTGTTTTCTCAGTAAGTGTGATTTGAACATGGTTAATTCGACTTGAGGAAGGCTGAAGGAGACAAGTAAGTATGCTCTCATAGTATACAACTGGTTGTTTTGAATTCAGTGAAAATACTCTCTAGAGAAAGTGTGTGAAAATTTAGGCATTTGCAAGACTTAGGAAATATAAGAGGGGAGTCTTATTACCAGGAACTACAAATCAAAGTGATTTCTGATTCATCCACAGCTGGTAAGCACACTATCTATTATTTCTGATAACACTTTCTTTCGTTTCATGGACAATGAGAATATTTAGTGACAAAGAAAGCTTTCAGGTTTTCAAGACACTTCATTAACAGCAATGAAGGTAAAATTGAGTAAAAAAATCACCTAATTTGTTGTCTTTCATTTGGTTGGCAAAAAGACAAATCACTGTTCCTGCTTAGAATGACAACAAGTTTTCTTTGTTCTCTGAATTGTTGATAATTAAGAAAATAAATGTTCTGAGGTTGATCGTGATTTGGTGTATGTTACTGCGGTTGGGGTTTGAAAATATTTTGACATCTAAAGAAATTTTCAAGTAAAGTGAGTTTTCTTGTTCGGTTTTTGGGTTTTTTTGGTTTTTTTTTCCTTTTTTTCTTTCTTTTTGGGAAGAGTTGCTCATCTTATTTTGTGGGGGAACTACCTGCTTAGAGTTGTGTTGTGGTATAGTTTTTGTGGGTTTGTTTTTGTGTTCTGCTTGGTTTTTTTTTTTTCTCTTTTTAATGTTAGAAACATGGTGAAATTTGAAAATGCTACCCGTGTATTGGTGAATTATTATCAGGTACAGGATATTCTGCCTCTGACATGACCAGTTGAAATCTCCAAAATAGATTTAGGGATCATATAGCTTTCTTGAGGCAGTTGGATGGCACTTCATCACTCCATAAAGGGTTTTGATCACCTTCAAGAGGCCTGTGTTAGAGCCCGTAGGGAACACAGAGGTGATTTTCACATGGCTGAAGAGAACATAAAGATGATGACTTCTTACTCTTGTGAGAAACATGGAGCTGGCTGAGCTGGACTGTGGTGTTGTCTCCAGGCCATGGCAGACCTGCATGTTCACAAGGCTGGGGGAGAGGCTATGGGAGTACCTGGGAGACCCAAGACTAAATCAGTTAGAGGAGACCATCCCTTAATGTCATTATGTAAAACTAAATATGTTAGTGTGCACTCACTGTAAAGGTGACTATTAATGCTCCAGGACTATACCACTATTTCTCTTGAAAGCTGTTCTTTTCATACGTAACTACACCATGCAGCACAGATGTTAGGAATTTTCTGTGTAATCAGATGATCTGACGAGCATCATAATCCTCCTTAAGGTACTTCAGAGTTGTGTGGTTAGACCTCAGTTGCTGCAGTTCATTTTTATATTCATAATTCAGACTGCATGATGTGTTGCTTGGGCAAATGTAAGCTTGAAAACAGGGGCACACCAGGTCTCCAGAAGATGCATCAAGGCAGTAAGTGCCAGAGCCCCAGCGGCATGCAGGGGGGTTGTATTCATCTCATCTCAGTTTGCTAAAGAAGAAAGTCTGACTGATTTTTGTGTTTCAGAAGGATTAGGGTATGGCAATGCCTATTCATATCTATGAAAACTGGGGACACCAGATGCTTAGGTAGAATAGGGAATTCCACCTTTGACACAGAAGAATCTCATTGCTAGACCTCTTAACAGTTGTCTTTGCCATATAAATTAAATACTACAAGCTACCAGCTACCAAAGATAGCCGAATTGTAGTTTCTATTGACATGCGATTTGAGCAGACAGAAGTCATTATAATGATTCAAAGCTCTAATCATCATGATAATGGAGCGTAATTGCTAGGCTCCTTAAAAACTTTAAGACAAAATCTATGCTAATACCATTTCAAAGCTGGCAGCATTTTATTATTTCTATTTTGAACAAACTCCTATTTTGCAGGGGGGAAAAAGGTGTTTCAATTATGTACTTGAAAAATAATCTTGGGATTGTAGATTCAGGTAGACAAATTGGGACATTAACTTTTTTACTTTCCCCCTTTAGTAAATAAAGAGCAGTGAAGGTGCTTTTTTAAAATAGGTATTTATCTATTTTTTATTAAAAATAGGTAATCAAGCTCTTGAAAGAGTTTAATTAAATTAATTTTGTCTTTTTTTTAAATTTTTTTTCTGTAGGGCTACTAAAATATAATGGGGAGAAAAAGTCTAATCTGCAAATAGTCTAATTTTTATTGATCTGCTTTCAGTGCTGATCTCAGTTCTTCGGATGCTCTGAAGACATGTATCCTGCACATCTGCTTCAGCACAAGAATTTTTTCTTATATAGAGGTGGTCAATAGTTACGTTTCCTCTCAGGGCAAAAGCTCAGATGTAAGGGTGACATCTCACATTAACCCATCATTGGTCTCATAAATATTCATCCGGAAAATAGACCCATTCTGCCATGTAAAGCCCTTTCTTAGCACACTTTTATTTTTATACTTTGCTTTCTATGCTTGCATTAGAACAGAAAAACCACACAGCAATGCTTTGTCCAGTGTGTGAAGGTAAATTTACTTTACTATGGGACAGTCTGTTTGAGCTGAAGAACCAGTGCTTTTAGCACCTCTTTTGTATTAGCTAGACAGTACTCTAAAATTGGTTTTGGTTTTCTTTCAAATATCACTTAACACTCTTTTTCTGAATAGCACCAGGATCTTTGCTGTACTCATTATGTATGATGCTGTGAGCTGGTGGTTGTCACTCAGTAAAGCACTTATGCCCTGAATAGTACATGCATTTCTAGATAATTCATGCCCATGATGATTTCTTCCCTGGTTTTTTTTTCCTTCTTTTTTAAAAATTTGTATTACTACCACAGGCCTTTTCTGAGGGTATGTATGACCTTTGGAAAAAGAGATCCTTCCCCACATTTGTCAACTCAAACTTATGGTTTGATCTGTACCATTCATTCTCTTTCATACAGCTTTTCCAGGTGTGTTCAGATATCCCTCAGTTCTATTTTCTATTTTCTGTTTCCTGTTTGCTGTAGCCTGAAGAATGTAAGCAAGTAAATATTTCCCTACCTAATAAAAATTATCTCTTGATCAGTATTTGCATCTCTAGTAAACAGAGACTCAGATGTTAGGTAAGCTGTCCTGATATATAGAGTTGCTTAGTTTTTGCAAGTATTTATACTTGATAGTATAAATACTATCAAGAATTTCTCAACCTTTTTCCAGATATTGCCAGTAACACTGATCCAAATTACTTTGCTCTGTGTTTTATGGGAACACATTTTAAAAAATAGAGGCAATTGTCTGCAGCAAGCTGTAGCCAATATGCTGGGCTTCATAAGCAAAGTTATGTTTGTCTGGGGGACTTTTTCACAAAACATAATTGACGATGACAGCTTGGTTATGCGAAGCTGGTGTATACATCAGTTTAAAAGGTTGTCACCTACTTGATGCATTAATTCAAGTCCTTTGTGCGAGCCAAAGTTCCTATTCCAGGCAGAGCATATGGTCTGCCACTTAGCACATGACATGTTTTTAGATCACTGTGTCTGCAAGTGTACTGGCCCTGAATGTGAATGTACAGGCTTGCCCTGTAAAAGCTGGCACCAATTTATTTGCCATTCAAATAGTTCTACTGTATTGTTGGGACTTTTTATAGGTTACACATGAGAAAAGATGTTCAGAATTTAGCCCACACAGCTCTCCTTTACTATCCTTTGAATTTTCCCTGTGAGAAATGACTTCCATTCATCCACCAGCTGAAATAATATTCATAGAAGCATAAATGTATACAGTCGTATTTCTCCATAATAGTCACGTTGACAAGCCTCATAACTTCATAGACAATTCACTTGGCTTACTTGTACTGAACTTGATTTTATAAAGATTGCTTAATTCATCAGAGTTAACTAGACTTTACCCAAATAAAGATAAACTAAATCAAAAACCCAAACTGAAATCAAACTTTAGGAAAGAGTTGTTCGTTTAAACTTTTGATCAACAACTGTGAGTAACAGCAGAGAAGTAGAATTTCTGATCAGGGCCATATATGTAGGAATTATTTACTCTGCAGTGCATCAGAATGAGGTCCAAAGTCCACTCATCCATGATGTAAAAAAAAAAAAAAAAAAACAAACCAAAAAGCCCAACCCAATAAAAAAAACCAGTAATAGCTGGATATTTGTACTCTGAAATTTTATGCAGTTGCCAAAGTATATGAACATTAGATTCGCTACCTTGGTGTAAAATTAGGTAGGCTACGGACCTAATGGAAAGTACTAAAAATCTCCATTCTAAATTCAACATCAAACAGCACACTGCTCCGTGAATGAACCAGACCAATTACAACTTAACTGAACTTGTAACCAAGTTTCCCCTCCTCATAGAAGTGTAGCAATTGGAACAAAGTCATCTCCAAGTATAATGCTGAAAGTGCAAAGCATGTCTCTTTGGACATTCGTTTGCATTCTGAGTTATTGCTTCTGCCATTAACCTTATTCCATTTTCTTTCTCTCTGCAGCTATTGATAGGAATGTGCTTTTCTTGTTTTCTCACACTGATTAGCAAATGTCAGCGACAGAATGGGAATATCTGTAGTCATACGTGTCCTGGAGCATTTGCTATGCATGTTTTACTATTAATTATTCGCTTCATTATTTTTTTTCCCCCAGTGATTGTCATCATTCACTTGGGAAACAGAAAAGGTATTTTGCGACTTCGGTGAAAAATTGTACACCAGGCTGCTGAATGCTAAATCTTGGGATGAGAAGTTGTGAAAAACACATAAGATATGTTTTATCCAGCTGTGGAAACAAGTGTGTTCCCAGACTACTTGAAGGGGCAAATTGTGGGCAGCACTGATGTAGCTTTTCCACAAAAATGTTCCTCATTCTAATTCTTCTGGCTACTTTTGTGCCTTAAAGAAAACAGTCAAGTGTGAAGTAAAGAAGGATCCAGTGTGATGAGTGGTATTCATTTAAATGGCTGATAAATATCCTACTGGCATCTGAATTTAAGTATCAGTACTGTTAACACTTCTATACTCTTCCCCTCTGTTTTTGTTTCTCAAAGCATGTAAAGAAGGAGAGGAAGCACCCTTTCAAATCTGTGCTGGCACAAAAACTCACCTGAGCAAAGACCATGTGACAATTGAGAAGTGTAGGACCTTAACATAATGACAGACAAAGAGTGCATCATTGCTTTGGAATCTCTGACTTGTAGGAAAAGATCTCTGAAAATATGTGCCTAGATCTGAATTGAGGCACAAAATGAAAGTATTAATTGCTCTTGCACATGTATTTACAGAGGGAAGCCTTGTGTGAATCTTGTAACACATGTCAATGCATGCTGAAGGAGGTGAGCAGGTGAAGAGATGACTGTGATGAGGATGTCTCCAGTTTTGTGAGGAATGAATCTGATTTCTTCTGTTTCCTGATAAAAAAATTAGCAGCCTTGCTAGCTATATTATTTACAGGGAGGAGTTCAACATATGTTCTGATTAATGTTCATTTTGCTTGAGGTTTTCTCTTGTCTCTAGTTTAAACAATGTGCCAAATAAGCCTCAGGTTAGTAGGTGTTAGTTTTGCAGGCTGTTGCACTGAAAATTCTTGCATTTGAAATTCTCCTGGAACCTCTGGGAGACAAGCATGTTTCTGACTTCAGAAGAAGAGGAGGCAAATGCAGGAATAAGGTCATGGACTGAGCAATCAAAGGAAAGCTGGATGGCCCTTTTCTATCTCTTAAAGATAAAAGCACTCTCTCTGGCTTTGACTCTAGCTGCCTTTTTAAGTCTCTGAGTTTACTGTTGACATGAGAAGGGATAGATTTAACTTGGCATAATGCACTGCAGAAAATAACTTTCGTGTCTCACTGTTTCTGTACTTGCATGGGACAGTGAGAAGGTGACTTTTACTGTCAGCAACTCTGCTCAGCTGCAGTTTAAAAAAAAATCCAATATTTAAAAATACATGTTAATCGCTGATTTCTGTCACTGTTCATTTCATTATCACCTGAGCTACTTATGAAGGCCAGACTTAACAATTTGTCTTGGGGAAAAAAGTTCTGCTCAAGGGGCAATAGAATCTGGGAGATGCTCATTGTGTCCTAATTTACAGTGTCAGCGGACATGTATAAGGGTGCAGTGTGTAAGCATTGGGAATAGGATTTGGTGATTTGAACCAGTTTCTCAGGCTGTGTATCTTTATTTTAGAGGTTTTGCAGCATATGAATTTCATTCTGTAGTAGTTGGAGACTGCTCTGTTTGTTTTGAATGGTGCATGGAAGCTATCACAAGCTCTGCAGCTGCCTCTCCAAGGAGCTGAATAGGTACCTGAATGGTGCAATACTTCTTCTCAATTCAGGCTTTTCTTGGGAGTGTGTATGTGCTATAGTGAGACAAATGTAATTAGAAGTGGTTTATTCACTGAACAAAAGGCGTAGGAATTCAAGGATGGAAACATGAGGCAACCTTGTAGAAATAGAGCTGAAGCATAAGGCTTGGGCCTAATTTAGGCCTAGTTAATTATATTCATAGTAAACACTATTTAGTATTGCTCATGAATGTGAGGGGTTTTTGTACAAGGAGAGGAAGAAGTTTTTTAAATCTTTGGTGGCTTATATATCTAGGCTTATTATTATGAGCTTAGAATAAATAAGAAAAAATGCTCTAGGAGGAACTCTGATCTGCCTTCACAATAGTGCAGTTCCATCAATTACAGTAGGCTTTGTGAGAGAGAAATCAATTTAAAATTAAAGCACTTCTATTTATAAAGTGCTCTTTGAACAAGGGCCTCTGCATTGAATGAATCTTACAATGTCTAAAATATAATAAAAAAATTCCCTGTTGAAAACAAGACAGAGGGTTGTTCCAATAATTTCTTCAAGGTTGCAGATCAGAAGTATCAAGAAACAATATTCAGTTCACTTTTTTGAAATGTTCTGACTGCAGTTGTCTCTAACACACTTGACTGATACTGCTAGAATAGGGTAAAAAAGTGTGAGAAGAAAACCATCGTGAGAAAATCAGTGAGCTGCTTTCACTATTGTATCTTGGTACAATAATGTTAATATGAAGCAACCATTGCTTTCAGGATGCTATGTTGGATTAAAACTGGAGTAAAGAAAAATAGAAGTAAAAAGTCTGTTGGCAAAGACTGAGTAAGCAGTGAACTGCTGCTCCTCACATCTTTTAAAAGAAAAAAATCCCACCCACTCCCCAGTTGTGCTAGTTGTATCTTTGTGTATGTGTAGGTACTACTGATTCTACATCCATACAGCTGCTGAAGAACTGCAATTTCCATTCTGTAGAATGAATTCAACAATATTTCAAGACTTGATTTTAACCTAGATAGGATAAAAATCTTTCCAGATAATACAAAGCATGTTGCTTCAAGCTAGCTTGATATAATTCCCTATTGCCATCAGGTTTAGTAGCAGGACCACTTGATAGTTTTAATGCATCAGATGCTGCATCACCATTCACCTTTATGGACTGACATCTTCAGACTCGTATTATCTGTTGCTCCCATCATAGGACTTGGTGGTTCAGTCAGGGAGATAAGTTTGGTGCCAAACACGGGAATATATCTTTGCCAATGGGGACAGTCTACAGAGAAGAATGAGATAAGAGTTCCTTTAGCATTTCTAGCAGAGGTAGATTGATCTTGAGTAATTGTGAGATAAAATGGCACATGAAATTCAATATAGATGATGAACCCTAGGGGCAAAAATATCTTAAATAAAACACTGGGCTTTGAACAGACTGTTACTGCTCAAGAGCAAGATATTGGTGTTGTCCTAAAGGACAGTATTGACTTTACTATCTTGTTTCAGTCAAAAAAAGTGAATTGAGGTTTAGAATTACTAGAAAAGGAATGGCATGTAAACCAGAGATCATTATTAGGCCACTGTATAAATCTGTAGTTCAGCTGCATCTTAAATACTACATGGAGTTCTGAGACTTCCATCTCAAACTGGACATTATAGAATAAGAGAAGAGTCAAAAAGAGTGTAAAAATGGTTGGAAGGATGAAAAAACACTTCCATGGGATGAAAAATAAGGTGCGAAGGGGTTGTAGTGGTGGGTGTGATGCAATTAAAGGTTCAAGGATTTATGAGGAAATCAAAGAGGCTAAATAGCGAACAACTATTTGGTTGTCTCTGTATAAGAAATGATAGGAGTCATTTAATGGATGGTTGGTTCTTCACACAATATGAAATTGGATTGTAGAACTCCTTGCCACAGGATTTAGGGCGATAAAAAGCTAAATAGAAAACAAAACCCCAAAAGCAAACAAACATACATCCTACTGGACAGTTCAAAGAGGAAAAAAAATTAAAAAATCACTTGACGGATATTAAGTGCCACTGCTGGACCGAGAAGATGACTTTGAGATAAGTTACTACTTACCCTATCCTCCTACAGTTCCCTTTACATTTACTATTGGTCATGCTGAGCTAATTGTATATTTGCTACTTTAGTAGCGCACTGTTATGAAAAAAATCCATATTTTTAAATGGAAAAATAAACTCAGAAGGCTTTGTATACAGCTTCACTTATGCTTCTTTGATTTCAACAGTATTAAAAGCTGTGCTCTGTAATCCTGGGATATCCTGATAGTAAGAGCAGGAGTGGAAATGACTGATATTTCTTGACCTGCTGGCTCACTGAGGAATTAAAGCAGATGCCATAAAAATGCAGGAGTTAAAAGGTGAGCAGCAGCATTTTCCCATATGTTGGTGCATGACTTTTTATGTTTTGTTTTGCTCTGAACACAAGGCTTATGGGGGCTTTGCAAGGACTTTGTCGCCAAAAAAATCTCTGGTCCTCTTTTCAGAGAGAGGCAGCAGCTTCTTTCTGTTACCAGCCTTCCAGCTGCAGAGTGGCTAGACTGTCCACTAATTGGGTTCTAGAGGGCCCAGTTACAGAACTTCTATCAAAAGATGCTTATCCCAACCTTACCTGCTGCTCTAGGGGGAAGAAGATAGGTTTGCCACTGCTGTGGGGCACAGAAGCCAAACAGGAATATCTTTAAATATATTCTTTAAGAAAACAGTACTAATATAAAATGGAGGTGGAGACTACAAAATGGATTTCTCTAGGAGTTAGGACTAATCTATTTAATGCAGGAAGGATAAATATGTAAATGTTTATTGGAATAAATGACTAGATTATCTTTCTCTTTGTTCCCAGAGTGTGTATGCTCTCTAGAAATTGTCTCCTTAATAAATTAAACAGCAGTAATGTTCATAGTAGAAAGAGTGAAATTAAACTGGCTATTGAACTTCTGTCACTGAAAGGAAATTATTTCTCCATAAACTAAACATGTGTTTAAATAGAGCTACAGAATAGAAAGGGAATTTTTTTCCTTTCTCCAAAAAGTCGTTTTCTTTGGTATTATACTGTTTCCATTCTTATTTCTTGGATAAAACAACTCTGTTTACAAGTGTATGATACAGAACCTTTTTTCCTGAGTAGTAACTCAACTGAAAATGAATTTCTAGAACTGCAATTAATTCTCAATTCATTCTAGCGCAGTTTGGTAACTAAATTCTTGTTAAATAATATTGATTAAAAAAAATTACACACCCCCACAAAATGTGAGGAATGGCTAAGGTTCCTTTGTTTGTTCAGCCAAGAGAAGACTGAGGGGAGATCTCAGTGTGGTTTTCAGCATCTTCATGATGGGAAGCAGAGGGGCAGGTCCCAGTCTTTTCACTCTCATGATCAGTGACAGGACCCAAGGGAATGGCCTGAAGTTGTGTCAGGGGAGGTTTAAAGGCTAGGTATCAGGAAAAAGGCTTTCACCCAGAGGATAGTTGGGTGCTAGAGCAGGCTCCCCAGGGAAGTGGTCACAGCACCAAGCCTGAAGTGTTTGGACAAAGCTCTCAGGCATGTGGTGCGACTCTTGGGGATTCCCTGCTCAGGGCCAGGAGTTGGACTAGATGAACTCGATGGGTCCCTTCTGACTCAGCATATTCTGTGATTCTATGGCATTTAAAGACTTTCTTCCTTGTAGGTCTGAAACAAGGCTAGTAAGGAAAAAATCTTATTTACATAATCCTAAATTTTAATTTTATCTTTGAAACTTTTATTTTAGAAGCAAAAAAATCTGCTGAGAAAAAATGAATGTATGTGTATATTTTGGAGTCATATTTCAGCAGACCAAACTATATTTATTGATTCTGTTGCTAAACAGATGAAAAATCCTTTTTTCTTAGAACTAATATTATTGTTGCCACAGAATATTTGTCTCGAGTTATTAAAATGACCAAATAGGCCCAAACGTTTTATATTTTCTCAAAAATTTTATTAGCCAAGAGTTATATCCTAGAACATTGTGAATAGTTTAAAATATTTTTTGTTTCTTGGAAAATCCTAGGACTACAAAGCATTTGAGATGAGGAAAATGTTAAATCAAAAGACGGTTTTGCACATTATAGTTGTTTCCACAGCGTTAGAGTAATGTGACACCTATTTCAGTTGAAGGTAATGGTGTCAAGAGTATGAGCACATTATGGTCAGGAATTTATTTCAGGAAAATTAATGTATCTTAACTTGGTAGAGGGGGCGAATTATTATCCTTATCTGTCAACTAGCAATGTTTGCTAGTTTTGTTGCTCTGCGTCCTTGAAAAAATAAATGCATGAAGATAAATATATGAAATATGTGCACTATATTTATCTGTTCTTATAGTTCTATGGCAAATTTTAGTGGTGGTTTTGTTTTATGAAGTATACAGTTTTCTATAAATCTGTGTGGTGGTGAAGTTATATGATGCTGTACTGAAGCTCTTGGATTCATAATGCCATAGTTGTTATCATTGCTTCTAGTGCAAAGAAAACTATGGTTTTTATAGACACTGTTGATAACAAAATCATAAACAGTATTACAAACTTCCCTATGCATTGCAGAGATTTCAGACGGATTTTAGTAGTTTTTTGTTAAGGATTGAATTATGTTGAGGAGCATTTCTCTGTGGCATAGAAGATGAATGAACAACTTGTTTCTCAAAATTTGGGAATGACCTAGAGCAAGTCCAGTTCAGCTGGGCACCTCAGAGTCCAGTCTTTGGTGGGAGCTGTGGAAATACACTCTTCCTACCATCACTTGACATTGTTGGGGTGATGGTTGAACTCGATGATCTTAAGGGTCTTTTCCAACTTAAATGATTCTGTGATTCTACGTCAACACAATCTTAGTCTGCAATTTTCACAATGCTATTTCTCTTCAGTTTAACAAAAGTTACATGGACTATTTGAGCACACTAGGTTGTAAACACAGCAGTCTTTTATCTTTTAGCAGACACCGTAGAAAGCAGTTGCACTTTTGTAGCTTTCAGTTTAACAAAGATTGCATTTTAGACAGCATATTGTGTATATGCTGTGAAAGACTGATCATGGTGATATCTTGCTGACCTCTTGATTATGTCCTCCTATCATCCAAGTTCAATTATCACATTGGCAACATCAAAGAAGTGGCAAATACACAGAGATGTCCTGCTGGGCATGTCACACAGATATGTTATTTCATAATCATTCTTAAGAAAATAATATTTATAAAACACACTCTGCAAAGAAAAACCACCCTTTTAAAGGTCTTTAGATGAAAGTATGGTAAAGTTCTGATCAGGATAAATGCAAGTCTAAATAAGGCTATGGTAGGTTGCCAAGTGAAAATAAGTTTATGGGTATAAACCATAATTCAGTTAAAAGGTGATTCTTTGCTTGTAGAAGTTTATTTGATTTTATTTTACAGGGAAAGGCAGAAACTAGTTCTGTAGCCATCATGTTTCTCTCTTCCAGGAACATTCAGGAAATCTTTAACATGACTGTGTAAAAGGTGACAGTTCTGCTTCTTTTATGACATTGATAGTTGATTTATACGTACAGCGATCTGACAATAACAGAAGTTTACAGCACAAAATATTTACAGCACAAAATATTTACAGCTGAGCTTTATCCAAGGTCCAACAATAGCATTGAAGCCACACTTTTTAATGGTGACAAGGTGGGCAAGTATGAAAAGATACAGATACAAAGTGTTTCCAGTCTGCTGCTCCATCAAATACCACTGTATGAAAAAGAATCAGGGTGGGAGGGAAGGGTGAGAGGCCTCAGCCAATCTAGTTGCATCCCTCATCTGTCTTGGTTCCAGCACCAACTCCTGAACAATGTGGTATAGGCCTAAGAAGCAGGTAATTTCTCTTGGTATAATAAAACCCTTGAGGAAAAAGTTCTGTTTATGAACACCAGTCTACGCTTTTACACATGGACCATATACTTAAAAAAAAGTGTTAGTGAGAAGTCAATCTTCCCTTTTATTGTTTTCTAACAGAGAATATACATTTATTATATTTGAAGGATCAGAGAGTAATTAATTTTTTTTATCTCTTTTGTGATTTATTTTTTAATAACATCAACTCGATGCAATAATATCAACTGTGTAATTACTAACCTGCACATAAACCCAGCTATGGAGATAGTAAAAAGCACCTGAGAAGTAAGCATAGAATAAGCTTCTTTTCATTGAAATGGTGATTTAATTTTCACCATAAATTCTTACCTAAAACTTCTGATGCCAATGTGCAGTGTTGACTCAGGATGAGATGCCCTGATGTAATGTAAAGGTGTCAGAGCATAAACTTGTTGTTCTGGACTGCTCCTACAGATCTGACTTTCAGAGTTGGATGCAAGTAAATGAAAAATTAAACATGATACTGATATAGGTGATGATAATGTGGTTTAACACTTAAACTGAAACAAAGAGTTGGTGCGGAATTCAGCCTGGAATTCTAGAATCATTAACTGATGAAAGTTACTAATTTTTACCCAAACTCTATCCAAGTTCTAAGGAAGGAATAATGGTTCTTTGCTATACAAAAGCTGATAGAAAATAAATGGGTGAAGAATAAATTTTTAAGCTATATAGAAGTGGAATGAGTAAAGTACAAGTGGAAACTATATTAGGGCGGCTATTAAAAAAAAATCTTTCTTTTGGAACAGTATCACACTGTGAGCCAATATTCAGTTTGCAGCTTGTGTAGCATGACTTCTTTTTAGTACTGTTTTCAAGCTATTTCTCTACCAAGATCACTTAGAATTCTGACCCAGTGGTTGCAAGTGCTTGCAAAGATAATGGTGACTTCCACAGAGTGTCTTTATTTTGATGTGCAGATTATAAACAGGTACAAATCTAGGAACACACACGTAGATTGAAATAACCCCTTGATCTGACATAAAATTTTTGATACTCAGACTTGCACTGATGACTTTGCAGATAACTCTTTCATCACACAGCTATGTCCTGTGGGGTCCTGGGGAGGGACAGCAGCCGTTACTTCTAAAGAGTTTGCGACATGCTTTGTAAATCAGTAATTTTATACATGTAAATTATACAGTGTGCTCATACCTCTTCTGCAAAATAGTTGTTGATCTGTAAGTGAAGAAAGGTTGAAAAGTCATTAGCTATGTTGATTTTACCTAGTTTGGTTATGTAATGTGATTTCTGCTGTCTTAAAAAATGCATCATAGTTAGGAAATAGTCATTTGTCATTTTCTGTAGCCTTGTCATATAATGAATTTAGCTGGATTGATACAGATTGTTCTTAACAAATCCATCTCTTTAGATGATGTTGTATGAAATTTTAGATGCCTAACATACCACTTCCTTAATAATTTTTTAAGTATCTTTTTATCTTCAGTTTTTAATCTCCAACTTTCAAGGTTCCTTCTAAAGTTACATAATACATTTGTCCTACATATTAAATTTCTTATAAATATAACTACTTTAACTGATAAGTAAATATAGCTGGAACTATTTCTTTTTAAATGTGTTTACAAGGAAATAACATAAATGTGAAAAAGTGAAGCCAAGAAGGAAAAAAAATTAAAAAATCAGTCAAAAAAATTTTGCCCTCTGTTATCTGACTCTTGTTGTAGTATAACCAAGGCTCAAAACAGCTCTAAAAATTCAAATGTTAACCAGTTACTGTTGTTCTTTGTTTCCATTTCCTTGAAAAGGAGAAGTGGGAAATAATATAAAATACTTTTTTTCTTCTCTCCTTCATTTTCCTATTTTGAATCTTTATTTTGAAAGAAAGAAGAAGAATAAGAAAAAGAGAAATTTAAATATCATAATGCACCAAGGAAATCTGTAGTGTTTCACATGAAGTTCTGTCCAGTAAACTGGACAGAGAATATAGACTAGAGAATACAAACCTCAAAATTCCCAGCTGGGCAGTCTGTATTTCTACAGCTTGTAGATGCTTTATTGTATTTCTATACTGTATTTCCACTAATTGTAGAGGCTCTCCTCATAACTCTAGAATAACATCCAACAGAAGTTTTCAATCTCTAATATTGAAAAATTAATATAAAGACCTTGCCCCCATATTTACACATTGATGTTAATGTGTATTAACATCTGTCATTAATGTTAATGTGAACCCATGTTCAGCTTGTACTAGTGGAGGATTAGCACCAACCCAGAGATAAAATCCCAGATGTTGTTGTGGTCTAACCAAGCGTTACATCACAGACAAGTGGAAAAAAATAAATTGAGAAAACTAAAAGCTTTTGAAAATTATTGTAATAAAGAGTTAATATAATTTTATGAACATAATGTTTTTCCTTTTAGTTTTTTAAGAGGCCACTACAGACTGGAATTAAATACTGCTTCAGAAATTCCTGAAAAGATTCATTGTTAATGAAAGCAATAAATGCTCTTCTCTGTCACCTTCCCAGCTATCTCTTTGAGGTCTGACAAGGGTTTCTAAACAGTCACAAGCCTAGATATGTTGAAGTTATATTTGATGGTTTTGTTTTTAATATTGTATGAATTAAAGACTTGCCCCAGTCTTTAATACTAAGACCAGTTGTTCTCCGGGTGCTCAGCCCCCTGGGCTGAAAGACAGGGACAGGGAGCAGAATGAAGCCCCCGTAATCCAAGGGGAAATGGTCAGTGACCTGCTACACCACTTAGACATATGCAAGACTATGAAGTTGTGTGGGAACGACCTAAGGGTACTGAGGAACATGTTAGAAGAGCTCACCAAGCTGCTTTCAGTTACTTACCAGCAGTCCTGGCTAACCAGGGAGGTTCCAGGTGACTGAAAGCTAGCAAATCACAGAATATGATGAGTTGGAAGGAACCCACAAGGACCACCGAGTCCAGCTCCTGGCACTGCAAGGGACCATCCCCAGGAGTCACACCATGTGCCTGAGAGCATTGCCCAAACACTTCTTGAGCTCTGTCAGGCTTGGTGCTGTGACCACTTCCCTGGGGAGCCTGTTCTAGTACCCAGCCACCCTGTGGGTGAAGAACCTTTTTCTAATATCCAAACTAAACATCCTCTGGTGCAACTTCAGGCTGTTCCCTCCAGCCCTGTCACTGGTCCCCACAGAGAAGAGGTCAGTGCTTGCCCCTGGTGGTGGGCTTGGCAGTGCTATATTAACAATTGGACTCAATGATATTAAAGATCTTTTCCAACCTAAGTGATTCTATGATTCAATGGATATGTTTTTGCTCCGCCTAGCTGGAGAGAGAAAGAATTGGAGAAAGCATTTCTCTTCCCTATTTTATGAAAGGTGGTATACATTTACCTCCCACTCAGTAGCATTTCCCTTTCTCTCATAACAGCCTGTACCTACTTTTTATTCGCAGCATGCTTCTGTGGTGTCATTACTTCTCAGTTTCTGTCTTCTGCTAACATCAGGGATCCTCCTGAGATGTGTCATCTCTATCACTCAAGTCGATATTCATTTGCTTTCTTCAGGGTCCACAGCTCTGCCCCATACAACACCAGGAATAGTCTCATTGTTGAAGCAGCTAAGCGGGAATGTAATACTTCAGTCAGTCACTTGCATTCTGAGAGGTGGGCTTGCATTTTGAGAGTTCATAAGTCCTAAAGACAGTAAGGGGTAATTTACCCAACCGATTATCTACTGCTTTAAAACCCAATCAGCTGTTTACAACGAGCTCCTTTCAGTCATACTCTATGAATCTAATCAAATCAAATCATACTGGAAAAACAGCATCACACTATGAGGGCTTTTCTCTCCATGCGTACCCTTTTATAGCTCACTCAGAACTAAGATAAAGAGAGTAATTGAAATAAGAGCAGGGAAATGATAAATCCTACCTTTTTTTTTTTTTTTTAAATCCACAAAAGTGAATAATGAAGAATCAAGTGCTACATGTGTTTTTCTTCTAAACTTTTATTCAATTTATTCAGCGCAATTTATGATATGTTATTATTGGTCATTTCCAGCTATGTTTGCAAGAAGATTTTAATGTTCTTTATACAGCTGTTTTTACTGAGTTTGTCCCTTTCCTGAAACCTGTTCACAGAAGGATTTTCACTTCAGATAACTTTGAAAGAAAACATCTTTATGGAAAAGGAGATGCCCTTAACCAAAATTTACATGCTTTTTTTCCTTCAGAGCAACTTCTTAAGTTTCTAGGGAGCAGTCTTCAGTAGGAATAAGTATAAAAAAGTGTTTCAGGAGCTAATGGTCAGAAGGCCATAAGGGCTCAGCTGCGTAATTAATTCACTCTACTGGTAACTTCAACTAGGAATCATTGATAGGAATTTTCTGAGTTCTTGAAAAATGGTTTTTTGGGCTACTGGCTGAAATTTGTGTTCTTTTTGGCTGTAGAAAACCCTAGGTTCTCAGTGTACTCTCTCACCTTCATTTGAGAGGACTGCTGATAAAACACATCAATTGGCTTTCAGATGCACCAAGCTAGACCTGTTGGTCATTCAGAGAGCTATAGTGCAGCTGCTTCCCAGGCACTGTAGCCAGGTCTATTTTTGCTGAATAAATAGTGTTGGGGAGTCTAAATTTGAAGATGACTTTTATGTGAAAATTGTACTATGGGTACTGACAAAGGGGGTAGATGTCTCTTGCATTATCTGTACTTTTCACTAGATTTCACATTGTATCTTAAAAGTGCTTGTGTAGTTGATTTTAAAACATACTACCCAGGATGCATGTGTTAAGAAACAAAAACTGTACACAATAGGTATTTATTTCCATGCCTTTACTATTGTACCTCTTCATTTATTTTAAGGAAGCAGTTTGTTCATGTTTGTGTAGTGTTGCATTTAAATTGACAGAGAGGTGTTAAAGACAGGACTTTTCCATAATGATTAGTGATTCATAATCACTGGGAATTCATTGCATAATCTTGGAACAACCCTTCAGAAGATGAGTTTCCTTTTGAATGTGCAAATACTATCACAAAACAGATGACTGCCCCCTAGACTCCACCCCAGAAAGTGAAGTGGCAGCTAGTCTACATCAGGAGACTTTCATTTCAGGTAAAAAACTGATCCTGGAACTGAGATGTATTACTTCCCCTCTCCAAGTGGTTTTTGCATTCATGTGTGTACATTGCATACAATACATACATTGTGTCTATATGAATAAAAAGATATATTTGTATACATTCATAATTCCAAACAAAAAGAAAGTCAGATGGTATTTGAAGATGACTTTCCAAAAGGCATGCATAATTATGCTTGGTGTAAACCTTTTGTATGAATACTAGCTATTTGTTGTCATTATAGGTTCCTAAGGGCAGAAATAGTGATGTAATCTTCTGGGCTAAGTCAATGTTAGGAAGCATTATCTTTTTCTTTCCTCTTCTACTTCCCTCTCCCTCCCCCCCAAGAGAAGGTCAAGGAAAACTACTATTTTCTTTTAATCTTTAAGATATGGATGTTATTAGCATTTTATACCACTGAAGTCACAGCATGGAAATGTAGAGGAAGTTAACTTTAAAATTTTATATGAGAAACTCCAACATTCAACACAGAGATGTGATTCATAAAACTCTCTCATTTTCTAAGTGTGCTCATCCTCATTTTTCATATTCTCATCTGTTGATATTTAGGAGGCATGAACTGAGGTTTACTGAAGCTTGTTGTGCTTCATGGAAGGTCCTTCTGTGTGTTATGCATTAATGTTATCCTGTGCTGAAGTTATAATCTGATTTTTAAAAGAGTATTTGAGCCCTAGGGTTGTATTGAATGCTGATCCCTTAAGGACTATTTTGACATCAGTGCTGGAGTATGGATTGGTTTTAGCCACCCACATGAGTTTAAGCTTTCTGTTCCAGCTGGTGAAAATCCTGTTTTGTTTTGTGCTAGAATTGAATTGATTTATTATTCTGAGGTCTGCAGATTCTTACAAATGAAGACAAGATTTAAATACTTCAAATTATTCCTATTGTTTTCTTCTTAAGCAGAAAAAATGTATTTGGATGTTGACCTATGTCTCAGTTTGAGACAATTTGGAGGGGCGTAGACTCAGACAGAAGTCTCCTTCCTCCAATTAAATACTCCTGATTCTCTCCAATACTGAGAGAGAGAGATATCAAACATATCTGGATGTAAGTGGGAAAAAACCCCAACTCTTTACCAAGAGGAATGCTAAAAACCAATACTGCTAAAACTGGGTTAAGCTAACCAGAAAATACCCAAGCTCCCACCCACCAGATCAAAACGAGATGGCTGCCGGCCTCCCCCCACCTGTAAAAACCTGGTAGGAATGGTTTGGAGGGTCAGTGCTAGAGTGAGGCTGCAGAGTTGGCACAGGCAGTTGGAGCAGGGCTGCAGACCCCCAGGCAACTGGAAGGACCCACAAGACACCCTCTGGATCAAGCAATGAGACCTGGTCGCTACAACTCCCATGGTGTTTGTAGTCCTGTTATGCTGATGTGGTGGTAGAAGCCCCAGGTGGTAGAAATCCTGTGAAGTGACGGAAGGAGAGCCTCGATCTGCCGAGTGAAGTCTCAGTGTGGTCTTCTATTGGGCTCAGGGTAGGTGGAAATGCCTCTGGTACCTCCTCTGGGGTGGGGAGTTCTTCACTAGATGATTAACACTTGATCATGGGACATTTCAAGAGTTTTTGACACATTTTAATATGTTACAACTTCCTGTTATATCAGCACAGATGGATCCATGATGGCCATCAGCAGAGATGAATATCTTCAGGCCATGTGTGTGAATTGTCCTGATGCCTCCCCAGGGGGAGTTATCAAGATGAGTCATTTGTGTAAGGACAAAGAAATAACACCCAGCTCATAGCATGAGGTATGCACACTCTCAGCACCTGGATTGTCTGAGTCATCAGCATTCCACTCTTTTCAGACTTGTGGATACATTCTTCTCCTAGGATAATAGAGTACCACCCTTAAGTTCCTCCCCACAGTTTAATTTAGTAGGTATATTGGGGGAAAAGAGAAAAGAAAACTATATCACAGTCTTTGTGTAACCCAGGAGAACCTGCAGGGCTGCAAGATGCTATTCTTGACAATATAAGGGACTATGGGAGTGGGTCTGAAGACTGATGGTCACACTTGAAGTTCTTAATTTTAAATAGGTGTTTTCATTGTCGGCTTTAGAGAGACCTTTTTTCTTTCAGATTCTGCTTTCAGCAGTCAAATCTGCTCTGGTGGGTTGACCTTGGCTGGATGCCAGGCGCCCACCCAGCCACTCTGTCATTTACTCCTCTTCCCAGCTGGACAGGGGAGAGAGTAAGATGGAAAACAACTCATGGGTTGAGATAAGGCACTTTATTAGAGCAGAAGCAAAGCAAAAGCCTGCACACGCAAAAGTGAGGCAAAAGATAACGTAGTTTATTCTTTATTTCCCATCAGCAGTGATGGCTGGTCACCTCCACAAAGCAGGGCTTCAGCACACGTAATGGTTCCCTAGCAGGTAGCCATTGGAGACAATGAATGCCTGCCTTCCTGCTCCTTGCCTTAGCTTTTATATCTGGGCTGATGTCACTATGGTATGGAATATCCCTTTGGTTGGTTTGGGTCAGCTGGCCTGGTTGTGTCCCCTCCTAGAATCTTGCCCTTGACCGAGGAAGGAACATTACAGTGCTGATGCTGTGCTCAGCAGTAGCCAAATCACTGGCTATGTGTGTTATCAGTGCCTTTCTAGCTACCAATGCAAAGCACAGAGCTGTGAGGGCTGCTATGGGGAAACGAACACCACCTCAACCAGACCCAGTACACCTGCATACCTACATTCCAGTCCAAGTGGGAAGATGGTTCTAATTCCATAACTGACTGTCTGGTAAGAATTGTAAGGTCATTACACATGACTGACAGTGCTTAAAGAGCAGCTGAAATTTGTATTGATTGTGAATTTTTGTTGATTGTTGAATGGCTGACTGGTGAGATTTTTCATCCAAGGGCTCTACCTTGGGTTTTTTCTGAGCTGTGGCATCACATGTGTAGTGAATTTATGAGCCAGATAATACCATGTTAGTTTCTTCTGTAGTGGGTGTGTATTTTAGGACTTTTGATTATTTTCATAGTGTCATACACCAATAATCTTTACTGAAAACACTGTTTTCAGTAAAGTGTTGAAAGAATTGGTGCTATTTTCAAATTGATGCCTACTAGCAGCAATAACTCAAACAGAGTCAATTGCAGAGTTTTGAGACCTTTCTTGAACCTGGCTTGTTTACAGGTTCTGGAAGAAAATGAAGCAATAAAATCTTATTAAATGTAAACATTGAGGAGAAGGCTACATGGTCTTGAATTGTGGTTTTATCTGGTTGCAAGGACGGTTGTTCCAGATTAATTAAGACTGATCATGTTAGAGGTGGGAGTCAGGATATCAACAGGCTACTTGAAAAGGTCTTCCCACATACCTAAAGGCCAATGTGTGTCAAAAGCCTAACATGCAGAAAAGCTTCTGCAGCTCTAACTCTGATTGCCTAACTCTGAGATAGGCTCTGCAAAATAACACCTAGCCAGTGGTGCAGATACAACCTTTTAAATTTTCCTTTATTTCCCACTCTCTTTTTTTTTTTTCTTTTAAGTTACTCCTAGTCTTTTTTCATAGCTATTTTTAAGATGTGAAAGTGAGTATTATGCCTGCAGGTATTTAAGGTGTCTTAATACAAGAGTGTAAGAAATGTGTATTCACTGGAATTAAATATTTTGCAAGATAGGCTTTATTTAGAAGTCTGGTTAAAAGACAGTGTAATTTCTGATTAAAAAAAAAAGTGGTTACACTTCAGCTTAGTAGAAAGAATCGTGATAGAAATAAAATGGGGAGAAGATGAGAAAGACATGGATGAACGAAGAGTGGAAATATAAGTAAAGAGTGTTACAGAGGAGATATTTTGATATTTAATGTTGTCCAAAATATATTGGACAACATGAAACTCTCTAGTCACAAATCACAACTGAAATGGCTTAATGATATCAGTTTTTCAAATTTTCTTTCATTAATAAAGGCACAGTTATACTGATTTCTAGTTTATTTTCATTTTCTATTAGTATTTCACATGAAAATGGGACCTGATTTTTGGTGATACCGCTAAGGAGACAAGGGTGTCTCACCCACCTTGTCACCAGCTGGTCATCCTCAGAAGTCTGATCGGTTTCCAGGTTGGAATGAGGAAGTGTTTCCAAGGGTGCTCAGACTTCATTAATGTGTCACGGCTTCATCTGCCATTGCTCACAGCGAGGAGCAGCCCAGAGTAACTTGTCAGAAGCGCTGTCTGCATAATCTGCTTATGGCTTGTGTGATCAAGGAACATATGTCTAATAAACATGGTTATAAACAAACATATCATCAATATTCCTGCCTCCCAAGCCCACCTCAGAAGAGATCATGGTGTGTCAGGTTGGATATAACAGGTTGATTTCAGTGCAGAATGACAGAAGTGCAGATGTGCTTGTGCCCAGATTCAGCACGCTTTTGGTTAATACCCACATCTGCAACCTGAAAAGCCCGGGCTACAGTTTAAGGACCTGCATCATCCATAAAGCCAGTAAGGATTATAGACATCCATGACTATGTTTACTCAGAAGTAAACTAATACATTGAAAAGAAAGAGAGAGAACATTTTAGAAGGGAAAATCTGAAAACTATACCACCCCTGTTATAGGTTCTTTCTGTACTCTAAAAAACTTGATGTTTTCCAGGTAGCATTTTTGCTGCTAAAGGCAGCTGTTCATAGAGCTTAATAGTTTAATTCATGGTGTCCAGTGTGATACATGCAGGTTTTTGTTTTTTTCTTTTTGTGAACCAAAAGTTATCTCTTTTTATTAGATTATTCTTTTCTAAATACATTTTTAAAAGCACAAAGAGGTATTTATTGCATGGTATGAGTAAGAAAGGATCAGTAAAATTTAAGGGCATATTTCAAACTGCACTGAAATCAACTGTAAAACTCCCATTGATTTCAACAGGCCATGGACCAGGTATTAATGGAAGTTGACATTAGGCAGAGCACCTGTGTAGACACTAACTATTATGCACAAGCAGGTGCTCTGCCTTGCTTCTAGCTGGTATTTAACTTCTGGAAAGCATGTCTTTTGTTGACAAAAGCTTTATAGTTTAAAAGGTTGGTTCATTTTCAAGTTTGGATGTTGCACTTGTCAAGTACAGATAACAAAGATTCTTGCTGTTGAGCTTTATTAATATAGTCTCCTACACAGAACTACATAATCATCCCCTTTCTAAATTGGCGTGTTTACTGGCAGTGACAATAATGGGTAGGTAGAGTGCAGAAATGCTATTAAGCATAGTATTGGTACATTGGCTTAAAGATCTGGATCTAAGAAATATTGGGGGAGAGAGAGGAAGAGTAGCCTGAATTGTAATATTAGTGTTTAGACCAAAGGAAGCAAAACGTTATCGCAGCTCACCTGGTGTCGTATATGATAGGAGATCTCTTGTGATTTATGCTTCCTACAGTACTGCAAAGAATGTATACATTGGAACAGAGTTATCTTGAGTTGTCCCATTCCTAATTTAAACTGATTGCCTCTGGTCCTTCCTTTATAAGGGTGAGCTGAGGTTTGCATCATACAGCCTCGGGCTTTCTTGAGGAAGGAGAACAGTAGAACATGCTTGATCATACAGTATCAATGCTTGTTTGGCTGTTTTTGTACAGCTGACCACCTGGATAAGCCGTGCAGCTCAGCACATAGTATTGATCTGCTTCTTTGACCACTGGCATGAAAAGGGCTAGTAAAAATCTGTGGTGGTTTTTGTTTGTTTATTTGTTTACGGTTTCTTTGGTTTTTTTCTCCTTTTATGACTTGCATTCTGTGGGGCTCTGCAGAGAGTGCACTACAGAGAGCACAGTGCTTCACTTTGCAGTCTCCAAGGCAAAAACTATAGTTTAGTACAGTTTTTGATTTTACTAAACTATAGCAAAGTATAAGTAGACATCAAGTGGTACATTCCCTATGCTCTATCCAATTGTACAAAATACAATACTTAAGAGCCCTGTAATGGACAGCTGCCAGAAAGCAGATATTGATATCTGTCTGATGAGTTCTCTTCTGAAAATGGTGCTGTTCACATTGCCTTTTGTTCCTCTCTGGTCTCTTACAAAGCCAGTAGAATGCTGTGCTCACAGAAACATAAGCACTTCAGGCTTAAAGACTTTAAGATTCAATGCAATGACTCCTTTCTGCTACTTTCAAAATAGATCTGGGGAAAAAATGTCTTATTGCTTAAAGTGCTGCCTGCCCCTCCCATGCTCACTGCTGAGGGCCTGTGACATAACGGTTTGCCTTGGCAGGTTTTCCACTCCCCTGCTGCTTCTCCCCCTGCAGTGGCTCATTTTGGAGCCCATGCGGCTGCATATGTTGCTAAAAACCACAGCTGCTCTGCATCTATTGTAAGCTCCAGCTATTGATTTAGATTCTCCAATTTTTATGTGCTGAAAGACAAAATGGTTGTTTAAAAAGGCATTTGTGTGGAACCTGGAGTCAGCCAGGGCCTTAAGGCAGAACAGCTTCAACTTCTCTGCATGGATGATGTGACAAAGTGCTCAAAGTAGCTCCCAGTCTCTTGTCCTTGTTTATTATAACACACACAGAGTGCCCACAAAAGCCGCTCTGTCACTCCCCTTCTCAGCTGGACAAGGGAGAGAAAATATAACAAAAGGCTGGTGGACTGAGATAAGGGCAGGGAGCGATCACTCACCAGGCACCGTCATGGACAAAACAGACTTGACTGGAGGAAATTAATTTGTTACCAATCAAACCAGAGTATGGTGATGAGATATCAAACCAAATCTTAAAACCACCTTCCCCTCACCCTTCCATTTTTCACAGGCTTAACTTCACTCCTGAATTCTCTACCTCTTCCCCTTCAGAGGTGCAGAGGAATGAGGAAAAATGTTGTGGTCAGTTCATCATGTTTTTGCTGCTCCTCCCTTCTCAGGGAAGGCACTCCTTCCCCTGCTCCAGAGTCAGGGTTCCTTCCATGCGAGACACTCCTCCACAAAATTCTCTAAAGTGAATGCTTTCCACAGGCTGCAGTTCCTTACTGCTCCAGCATGAGTCCCTTTCCAAGGGATGAAGTCCCTCTGGAACAGACTGCTTCAGCATGAGTCCCCTGAGGGGTTACAGGCCCCGCCAGCAAACCTGTCCCAGTGTGGACTCCTCTCTTCACAGTTCCTGCTCCAGCACGGGCTTCCTGTGGGGTCACAGTCTCCTTCAGGCATTTATCTGCCCCAGTGTTTGCCCTCTAGGGGCTGCAGGTAGACAGCCTGACTCACCATGCTCTTCATCACACACTGCAGGGGAATCTCTGATCTGGCACCTGGAGCACATCCTCACCCTCCTTTCTCACTGACCTTGATGTCTGCAGAGATGTTTCTCTCACATACTCTCACTCCTCTCATTGCTGGCTGCAACTGCTTTTGCACAGTAACTTTTTCCCCTTCTTAAATATGTTAGCCCAGAGGCACTATCACCATCACCTATGGGCTCAGACTTGGACAGTGCAAGGTCTGTCTTGAAGCTCTCTGACATTGACTCTGTCAGACACTAGAATAACTTCTTGCAGCTTCTCACAGCAGCCACCCTACAGATTTTCCATGTAATCTCCAGTGAGATTATTTAACAAAATTCTTATTTTGCAAACGGAGAATGCTGTGCTCTCAGGGACAGCTGGGTGTACTTTTTTTCAGTTGAAATCTATCTGACAATGCCACCGGAAGGACTAACATGTAGAGATGCAGCATTCTCAAGTTATTTGAGAATTTCAGTTGCATATCAATGCTACAAGAAATGGAAATATTTGCTATTATCATACGAAAAATTCTCTTTTTAAAGGAATATTGCCAAACCAGTTCTACTGTGAATTTTATTACAGTAGGTTAAATTATGAGTCTGGTAATAAGCTGTAAAATACATTTGATTTGTTTTAAATCTGCAAACAAAAAGAAAGAAGATCCAATTTCTTTCAAATTAAGTTTTCAAGGTGTAACTGTTTTTAATTAGGGGAGCTATTTGCTGCAAATTATTTATACTGCTTAGAGGTAGAATTAGAGGTATCTATCTAAAGGTAGAGTGGTTTCTAGTGTGCATATTGCTTGCCACAGAAATGTGAATAGACTACTATACTTACTCCAAGGATGGAATGAAGCACAGCTCAGGAACAGCTTTCACCCTTGGATTAAGTTAGAGAGTGAGGAAAGGAACTGACATCTCCAACTACCAATTTTTCCCTACTGAATATAACTGTTCTGTACTTTGGGAGAGTTGCTAACTTGTCATGGGATGTGTATTGTACATTAGCAGACCTATGAATGCCCATGTTGCAATTTATGTTGCATCCACACTGGAATCCTATCGTGCCTAGTAGTTGGGAGTTTATGGTGTGCACCTTTTGCAGCTGAGGTTATGGGTGCAATGTGAGATTCGGAACGTGTCTTTGAACAAAATGTGGTTTGTATGCATTGCTGAATTCACTGCTGACTTTTCTGCCATGGGAATTATGGTGCAATCAGGTTTTGGGGAATTGACAAAGGAAGCTTGTCTCATGTCTGGAAGTTTGGCACTTCGGTGTTAACACTGAAGGGACAGCTTTTTGATTTGGGATGGAACATGTGTTTTCTTAGTCACTGTGCTTTCAAGTTCTACAGATGATCTGTCACATATTCTGTGCCATTGCACACACTTGGCAGTCTCTGTTTTGAGCTGTAGCAAAATATTAGTGAAATGCAGTCTAAGTCTCCTCAGGGAGGCTGTTTGTACATATACAAATGGCACTATTGGTAACTGTAAAAGGAATTCAAGAAAGCTAAAAGGCATCGTAATTTAGAAGACAATATCTCCTGTGTAGCTAAAACACTATAATGGGTTCCTTCCTTTTTTACCCCATATATTACTCTTTACCTGGAACAAAGAAGACTCATGAATAGCCACCTTCTCCCCTTGCTTTCCTGATAAAAGAAATTAATTAGAAAAATCTGGTTCTTTGCAGAAGAGAAATTTTGCTGTTTATAAAGATTTGTCTTAGCAGTGTGAAATAACATCATGCATTAAAAAAAGATGTATCCAGCTCTTAGTAGGAGAACACTTAAGGCTCAGAGATTTCCAGTGTAGTCTCTTTAGATGTGCATTCTCACTGAATGCTGCTCTCATGGGATTTATTTTATTTTTGTGTAGCCTATTGTTTCCCTATAACCCTGTAGCTCAGGTGTCACAATGACTGACGTTGGCTGTTTGGCCTGCAAATGACTTCTGGGAAAGTTAGTAAATCTGTGAATTGCTCGGGTTTCTGTAACTTGAAGACAAAGTGGCTTCTAATCATATCACAGAGTAGACAGAAGAAACTATTTAAACCAGGGTTTGACTATCAGTCACTTGCAGATTTTCACTATACCTGAGAAACAGTGCGAAGTAGGGGTGCTTTAAAAGTAATTAGTATGTATTCAGTTAATGACTTCTCACTCTGACTTTTTTTTTTGGAAAAAGAAATAAAAAAACTGTTTCACAAACTTTCAGTTCTCAGCTCTAGTCCATCAAGAATTTTAAACAAGCACATTAGAACTAATGTTATTACAAGATATGTAGTTGATTAGTTTTAATTAGGAAAAGTATGTTGAATACACAAATATAATTACAGATTTTTTTTTTTAATAAACCAGCAATTACTGGAAAAAATGTTACTAACTCAGAAGCTTTATTTACAAATATAAATTTCCAATGATGTCAATATAAATATAGAAGTACCCAGCTTTATCACACCACTGTTGTTGTCTTAATTATGAATCTTCAACTGACATGAGATGTACATCCACACTGTAAGTGTCCTAGAAAAAGCAATGAGAAGACTAATGGGCATGTTGTCAGTGTTGCTTTTTTTTTGGGGGGGGGGGGTAGAAATTCTTATAATCAAGTGGCACTTGAAAGCTTGCTATATAAATTGATAGTTTGGGTGAGTTGAAGACTTCACTTGACAGAAAGTCTTATGTAGGTATTGAAGGCAGATATTAACTTCTGAAGATGTTTTAAGGGGCAGGTCTGTGCTGGAAATTCCTGTGAGAGAGGTTTTGGGAGGATGTGAGAAACACAAACTGAATATGGTATGCTGAAGATACTGAAAGATAAGCTGCTCAAGATGCACACACTACTAGTGCAACAGTTTTTTGGGTTTTTTTCCTGAATGACAGTAAAGATGTCAGAATATTGCAGATTCAGTAGAAAAATATATGCATGTGTGCCTGTGATTCTGGCTACTTGCCAGATACTGGAAATAATGTGTTAGACACAGGAATTTCCATGGCTCTTCTCTGCACCCCCCTTGCCTGCTTCCATCCCCTCTTCATTAAATTGCTGAAGAGACTATCTTTTACCTGTAGTATCTGTGAGAGACAGACTGTGGAAAAAAAATTTAGTTCACTGCCTCTGGAAAGCTGATAGTCTGCAGCTTAAGTCTAAATTGTCTTAATGGGTTTTATACTGCTAGATAGCAGGCATTCTGCTCTATGACAACTCTACTTTGGAAACTCACTGAACAGACCTAATGGAAATGGATATAAAGTTTAGTGATTGTTAAACTGTGATGCTGAGAGACAGCACCCTTGAGGTAAAGTCCTCCAAATGAACTGCAACTGCAGAACAGTTGCAGATAAGGAAATTTGTCATATAACCACTAGGATCTGACATTGCTCCTGACTGGCAGAAGAGAGGATAAAAACATTTTGTGGATTCCTACAGTCAGAAGCAGAATTTCCCAGTTTAGAGTGAATCTAAAGTCCTTTTTTGTGTGTGTGTTTTATCTTTGTAAATACTTGGTTATATTGATGTGCAAAGAAGCCTATTAAACAGGTCATATTAAATACTCATAACTCTTGCAGTAAACAGTGACAAATCCTTTGTTACAATGTCTAATTTTTTTTTTTTTGCTTAAGAGAAAATGACAGGGTATTTAATTTACTTGTTGTTTGAGAACTTCAGCAAGGTTATCAGAGATTCTCCCTGACCTTGTCACAACGTTGTCCTTCACTTTGTGATGCATTATGGAAGGTGTGATAGGATGCAAATTTCAGGAGTCTAAAGCTGTAAATAGGGACACTTTTTACTATTCAAGTTTATACTAGGCTTAATTGAGTGCCAAGCCAGGGTTATGTACTTGAGCTGCACAGCTCAAAAAGTTTGGCTTCACAGGCAGATGGGGACTGCTCACTTTGTTCAGCAGCTCCTTTTAGAGCAGAGCAGGAACTTTTCACCAGCCTCAAAATTGAGAATTCATAAGCTGGCATGTTACAGATGTCATTTTATAGCATGTGGAAATCTGTGTGGAAAGGTATGCATTTCAGTAGGTTTAACAGTAAACTCTAATATGAAGACCCTTTCATTAAAATCCTTTCCTTTAGATACCAGATGCTCTGAAATCTGCAAAACTGAAGTTGAATTTCAGTGGATCCATTCTGTATGGAAGCATAATTCATGATGTTACTGTGAAGATGAAGAAGGGGATATCTGGTTTTTTTGAGAGTTTTATAGTCGTAGTAGTGTTCAAAGAGGACTTGCATGACACTGGGAGTTCTACCTCTGAGATACCACCATGATAAATAACTAAATAAGATGTCTTGGTGAGTAAAGTCCTTTGTAATGCAGTCCCTTTAGAAAACAATAGATCAGACTCCTAGCTGAGTTGTCCAGTATTGTTCCATGGCTTGAATATAAATACATGCATATATATATATATATATTTAATACTTTCTGAGATTTTGCTCTGTATTTCTAGGAAGTTCTTCACTGAAGTGCATCAAGGTGATCTTGGAGCATTGCTATAGAGTAGGTTGTTGGCTGAAAGAATCTTTGTGTGCTTCAGGTTATGGTTATAGAATAGTCCTTTCTCTTTTACATTTTGAAGTGTTTGGTTTTTTTTTTCTGTTTGAGAAGAGGTCTAAGAAATTGGGTGCTTTATCTCAAATTGGAACTGTCCTAGATGAAATCTCAACACTTACTTTTATATGCTCTACATACTTTAATATGTTTCTGACTATGAAATAAAATGCATCATCTCAACAGAATAGCTTCTTTTTTACTGCTATTTCACTCTGCAGAGCATCTTCTGCAATATGTTTAACTTCCCAGTAGCAATTCAGTTCAGTTAATATACTACAAATGCAGAACTTGTATTAAATCTGCAAAATGACTGCTCACCCAAAAATGATCTCACTAAAGAAATTCTCCTAAAATCTTTTAACATATCCTAATAAAAGTATGTAACAGCTTTAGAAAGTTTAAAGAAATGCTATGGAACTGCAAAGTATTTCCAGAATCTATTTTATCGCACTTCTTAGGTGATCAAGGTATGAAGGCAGTTGCTGTCAAGCTGTAGCTGTGAGAGGCACAGCTTAAGGACAGCACAGCTGGATAGTAGAGCAGCTGAACTGAACCTTTTCTAGACCTCTTCCACAGTGTAATTGTCCCATCCAAGGCTAATGCCACTATCCCATCACATGTCTGCTGGAACACGCCTCTGCCTCTCACTCTCCCACACCACCAGGTAGGCAGGAGACGTACAGGTTTCTCTTGTGGAGTTCCCCAAGAAATGTATTTTAAGGCACGGCCTAGAGTAGACAGGCTGTAGTGCCATAGTTTTGTGGACTGTTGCTTCCATGGAAACAACACATCTTTTGTGCTCTTGCTCTGAGGAAGCTGCTTCATGAGACACGATTAAAAGAATATGCTAACTTAAAAG
This sequence comes from Corapipo altera, assembly GCF_003945725.1. Classification (NCBI taxonomy): domain Eukaryota; kingdom Metazoa; phylum Chordata; class Aves; order Passeriformes; family Pipridae; genus Corapipo; species Corapipo altera. Next base: position 335,665 of record NW_020884931.1, read on the forward strand.
CATAGATTTGAAGTACTAAAGCTACACAAAAAAGAAAATGGTAAAATGCATTAGGATTATATTTAATAAGGATTTCTCTCAGCTTTCAAGGCTGTTGTGTCCTGGGGAAATTAGAACTATGTCCTTCCTGCTTCTCTTCTGAAACATTCTTAAAAACAGGTTTGTAGAAAAGTCTCACTGGATGATCTGCTGGTCTTTAGTCCCAGATGAAAAGGCTTCACTCTTTTCTTTATCTACCTCCCCTTCCTACTGGCACTAGAACATGGCTTGCTATTGCTGGGGTTTAAGTTGTTCTCTTTTCCTTCTCAAGGTCTCTTGAAATATGTATGCTTTAATTTATATGTTTTCAGCTTGGCAACTATTTGGGATTTTTTGCCTATTTATTTGAGGCCTTTTCAGGTATAGCAATAGGATTTTTACAGATTTTGTTAAAGTCTTTGTTTACTACCCATGCTTCTTAGGCAGTGCTGAAATTAGTTTATTTTCTGCAATATGTATGTTTAAATTACATCTTGGTTTTTCAGTTAATGAGGAGAAAAAAACCCACCCCCTTCTTCATTTTAGGTAACTTTCAGAAGACTTGTCAGACTGAGTGGTGTCTTGTATGTTGGGATGCTCATGCATTTGCTACTCATGCAGAAATATAACTTCCAGGTTTGCTCATTCTCCCATTGCACTGAACCCTTTCAGTGGAAAGCCAGACTAGTCAAGCTAGATCTCCAGTACCAGACTTTTCTGGCAATGCATGCAAAGAATGGTGTTTATCCATACCATGGTGAAAGAAACAAGAACAATAGGTAAGATTATGAGTGTGATCATCTTTTTAAGTCTGGTAAGTCTGATTGCCTCCCAGTAGCATCTTTAATGATAAAGCAGCTGGCTGACTCTTGTACAAAGTTTCACTGGCTCCTATTTGAGTATGGAAGAAGTTCTCTACATTTTCAGTAGCCCTGTTAGCATCATGAATGAAGAAAGAGTATTTTTATCATCATCTTGGCGTCACTGAAATTGTAGGTGAATAGAACATGCATGATATTTTCTTCAGTTCACTTTCCTGTGTCTCATTTATTTAGCTGCTATATGTGTTATTTTTTTATAGCTACCTGTTGTGAAATTCTGGATGTCTGGTATCTGTAAGACTTGCTTTTGCAATAAGTACCATTAAATGATGCAGAAAATTGTTGACCAGACTTAAAATAATTTTATAAACCTCTTATGATAACTGAATTATCAACATCACTTTCCTTACAGAGAAACTTCAGCTTTAGTTAGTATCACTTAATCGAAATAAGGTTTTAAAGACAGATGAAATAATGTGTACATATTAATGATTTATTTAAAAATCACCTGCCTTGTGTATGTTTTCTGCATGTAAAACTAGATGATGGTGAAAAGAAAGATGCATTTTCTTTTCAGCATTGAGCAGATTGAATCATATAGTAGTTTTTCAAAACACTGGTATCTCTTAGTTTCAGTTAGCACACCTGGTATTCTACAAACCTTCCAGGCACACAGAGGGCTCTCATTGCTCCTTCCAAGGATATTTTTAAATCCTAGATTACGGTGACAGGCAAGGATTAAGAAATTAGTTTGGCAGAATGATCTTTTTACCTGTTTTCTAATCTCGTTTGAGAGAACATAGAATATAAACTTATAGGTCTACTTTTATTTTTTTTTACCAAAAGATTTAAACATTTTCTGGAGAGTATTGCAAATTGGTTATTGACTATTCTGGCTCAGGAATGAAACTTCAGTGATGGAACCCTATGAGAAGAGGGAAAAAAAGCTTGTTGAGCATGGCTTTTTGTCTTTTGGATTTTTTTGTTCTTTTCTTTGTTTGTTTGGTTGCTTGGGTTTTTTGTTTGTTTGGTTTTGTGTGTGTGTGTCTTTGGGGTATCTTTTTTTGTTTTGGGGTTTTTTTGTTTGTTTTGTTTTGGTCTGGTTTTTTTGGGCTTTGTTTTTTTTTTCTTCTTTTTTTAAATCTTCTGCTTCCAAGGATACCGTTGGTTCATTCAACCCTCCATCTGTAAACTGCTTGGCATGGGGTATTTTCATAAACATAGAATTGAGAGGAGAGAAAAGACAGATTTGATCCTCCTACACACAGTGACACTCTTTTCCATAAGGGAATATATTTACCCCTCTGGCCTCAGCGGGGGCAAGATGCTGGTGTGTTTGTGGCAGTGGAGGTGGTGATATTTGAGTTGGTGGTGTAGTTATCCACACATACTTCTAAGTATCTGCTGATCTTAAAATGTGTTGTTCACCTACAAAGTTGTCACTGGTGGGCACGTGTGTAAGTGCCTCTGCAGTTTGCTGAGGAGTAGGAGGGAGGTGTGAGCACAAATGGACTGTGTTCCCAAAAGGTAGAGATTAAGGAAGTGGGTGAGGCAGTCACATGGCCATCTGCTTAATATGGTACAAGTGAATTTTCAACTGTTGCAGTAAAATAATCTATTGTCATGGTTTTAGAAAAAATAGAACATTATTTTGTACTCAGTTTTCTTCCAAGAAAAATTATTTTGTGACTATTTGAATCACACATTTAAAATACATTTCAGTAACCTCTAAACCCCAAAAGTTCTATTAGGGAAAAAAAAATTAGCTCCAAGAAAGTACATACACCCCTGACTAAATGCAGACATCCTGAAATGAACAAGGAAGGAAAAAAACACCCCACAAAATCTATTGGAGAAATGTAGAGCACTGTAAATAATCTCAGACAAATACAACTGTAATAGAATAACCTTATCCTGACTCAGTCCACTAATCCATATTTATTCATGTAACAAATAGAGTTCAGAAACTCAAATTTAATTTGTATCTTGTTGCCAGAATGCATATGAAAAGACTGCTAAATTTGCTTATATAAAAATTCCATTTCATACCTTTTCATCAGAAGTAATAAATAGTAGTTCCCTCTCTATTTTCTTTTAGTGTAAAGAAACTAAATTATTTTCAGATTCATTCCTATTTAAGGTTTTGCATAAGTACAGTTCTTCAAACTGTATTATAATTTCTGTTCAAACCATGGGGTAAAGAATCATATATAAATATATATGTGTATATATATATATATATATATATATATATACATACACGAATTGAATGGATTTCATAGACAAGTACTACTATTTAGTCTAAATGTCATTTTATCATCCCCTTGTATTATATAATTGGCTGAAAAAAATGCCAGTTTCCCAGGATAGGTTATTTTATGCAACCCTGCAGAGGTGTAACACACTGCACACATTAACTTGCTTGTGTCAGGCTGCCCTTGACAACGTAGTAGGAGCTTGGTTTCTTTTCTGATTAACCGGCTACAGATCACCTCGAGAAGAGGAATGAAGCCAGTTTCAGAGAAAATTAACACCACTGTTTTCAGCTCCTGATATTCAGTCAGATAATTACTGATGTTTGTCATTAAAATTGGGAAAATTTATGTTCCCTTTGACTTCATTTTTCGAATTTTTATTTTGCACTTTGTTTGAAATGTCAGATATCTGCAAATGCTTTTGTACTAATAATTATTTAAATCATAAAGAAGCCAGTCAAAGCTGTGTAGCCTTTTCAGTAAAAGCAATTGTTTATTCCAGCTGTGTTCTGCAGAACAGTCTTTCAAAATTAGTATTGGAATTCTTTATTCTAGATTGCCATGTTTAATTGTCTTTCAATTGTCCTCATTTCTGTTTCTTTATATTCCCTTTCTCTTTGTTTCAATTATTTTTCTTGTTAGTACTTTCTGCTTTCCAAATTGTTTAATGAAAGCTAAATTATCCAAAACATTTAAAGATTTAGAACTTCAAATTAAATGCCATAATGTATCCATTGTGCATTTTTCTCTTAAAATATATGAACAGAAAAGGTCACAGATGAAATTACAAATTTCAGTCCTGGTTTCATTAATATATGGCTACTAGAAATAAAAATATCTTTATATATAGTGTACAGATAGGAGTGATGCATACCCTGGCATACTTGGAGAATGAGGAGACCCTGGATCAAAAAAGGCTGAGCCAGTTGGTGTGTTGTTTCAGCTAAACTCAGTCTCTTAGAAATACACTAGAAAATTTAAGACATCAGCAGATATCATGTGAATGAGGATTGTGGAAAACATCTTTCCATTAATCTTGCAGAACCATTGCATATGAAGTTTATCAGGGTATCTAAAAGTCAGTATTATATAGCAACATTCATTTGGATTTTGACACAGTGGGTCATGTCAACACTGACGTTTGTGATCTATCTGCCCTGCCCAAGGTAGCTGAAAGTGAGATACCTACACCCATGTTAATTTTTTTTCTGTTTCTTGGGTTTTTATTGGAAAGAGATTGCCACTTCTCCATGGCTGATTCTCTCCTAGGATATAGGTGTCTAAGACTGGCTGGATGAGATGCAGTGATAATCTTTCATTCTCTGTTTTTGGATAGCTAACTTAAAAATGAAGCCCTTGTGAGCTGTCAAAGGGGAATACAGGCAGTCCTTTCTAAAATGTTAGATTTCTGTAAGACAGCTTGCACAGGGCACCCAAATGTGAGAGAATTTGCTTGTTTTGAATGTGATGTAGTAAGGAGCACATGTAATACTGATATATATAGAAAGTCAAGAGAATTTTAAAGCTAGAATCTAAAAACTAAGAAAGCTAAGCCTGTGCATTTTCAACTGAGAAGTACTAAGTTTTTCACGTTTAGTTGGGTTTTGGCTACTGTGCTTCATGTATGTGTAATTCATGTGCTGTTGCTGCTTTTGTCATCTTTGCCCTTCTGCAAGGAAAACAACTAACCACTTTTTGTCATGTTTATTAAACTTCTAGTGTTTCTTTTTCTACCTGCACTGCTAAGGTTTCCATCTGTATACTTTCATGCACAAAAACCTGAGACACATCAGATAAAGTAGTCTGTAGAGATTATCTCAATTCACTGCAAACATACAGGGTCTAATTCCAACATCCTCTTTATGCAGTCCTTCCACTGATTGTCATCTTAAATAAAAAGTACACAGAATTAAGAAAGAATGTGGCTTATCATCCCTCAGCTTGATCGGTCAGTTAAAATAGTTAGTGGGTAGTTTATAGGAGATGATGTAAAGAAACATTTTATAGCATGTTTTGTTAGTTATGATTAAGATGGAAACATTTGAAGCAGCCTGGGAACTCTAATGATGTGCAGAGATAGATACTTTGAGCTTCCCTATCACAAATGTATACATGTATCCATGCTTTGCTGACCTGTATGGGTTATTTGAAGACTTGTAAAATATAGGCACAAAATTGAGGCTACAAAAGTTTGCATACAGATACTTCCAGGGACAGTAAAAGATTGGCTGGGAATTTGTCATGAGCTATTCATTTCCAGAGTGCTTGTTCTGTTGATGTAGAACTCATACTTGAGATCAGCAAGTATATGGCAGTACAAATAACTAAGGTTTCAAATCCCAAACATTCAATTATTTTGCTGCATTTTATCATATCAGCATTGGTTATCAAAAGTCTATTATGCAGCTTATGAGAATCATGACATGGTCAAGTGCTAATCATTACTAAGACTGTGGGTTCAGATCACACAGCTTTGAATGTCATATTTGGAAATTTTCTGAGTTGCAAGTTGTCACTTCGCAAAATTGTGCAAAATTGTGCAAAATTGTTTCTGCCTGTGATACAGGTCAAATGATAGCCACATCATAAATCACATTCCATCCACAAATGGAGTTGAATTGTGTATGTAGTTGGTTGCTAATCTGTGAGTGATGGAGGAGTTGATAAAGAGGTAAAGAGGCAGCAGAGACTAAAAAAAGTTTCTTACAATAAATTTTCAGCTGTATCAGTAACAGGTTACAGCTGAGACCAGCATATTTTTCAACGCTGCAAAACTGACGTATGATGGGAGAAATCTGTTGATCTTTGCTTGATCTCCATGGGTTACTCTCTGTCTTTACAGCAGGGTGTAGGCTATGGAAAGCATTGGTGAAACCCAGGTTTCAAGTGGCATAAATTGATTTTACTATTTTGGCGTTGGCTGAACTACAGAGACTCAGACCAGCTGTTGAAACTGTCTGGATCCTTAACTGATACAATTTGTCATTTACATGTGAGTTTCAAAGAGAAATTTAGTCTGGCTCCAAGGTTTTCCATGTACCCATAAATATGTGCATGCAGGTATGCATACAAGCCTGGAATGATTTCGAGTTGACACATATTTACTGTTGACTCACAAAGTCAGCAAATTTAGTGTGATTGAGACAGCTTATTACTTTCTCGTATTGCTGTAGTAATGTTCTCAGTGATGGCATATGAGGGCTGATTTCCTAATGTGTAGTTTAACTTAGTTAAGCTTACTTTTCAGAGCTAATTCATCTATTGCTGGCAAATAGAATTTTTTCCTGCTTTGACATACTTCAAAATACATTTTTCACACACTCCCCCGTAGCTGGAGATAAGATACACAGAAAAAGTGAATTGAGATGAAAAACATTTACCTTTTTTGTCACTGGCTGAAAGATATGATCCTGCAGCAGCTGTCTCATCATCAGAACATTTGTTTCCCATTGAGATTTCTATTGACCTCCACCAAAGCTTTGTTTGCAGTGAGAGCTATGAGCTTTCAGCACATTGTTTGGTTCCACCACAGGTCCTGCAAACAAAAAGATTACTTAGGTCTCAGACCTGACCAGGAAAGGCATTAATGCCAGCACACTGCCAAAAGCTAAAAGCAATGGGACTGTTTATGCTTTGGAAGGATCTCATTTTGTGAATTTACTGCATGGGCTCCCTGTTTATTTCGTTTTCCTTTCTTGTGGTGTTGTAGCATTTTATTTCTCTGTCTAGCTTTCCTTTCTGAAGTCAGATTCCTTTGTGAGGATCAGACAACTGCTGTCAGATTTCTCACTTTCTGCAGCTGATTTTTATTCAATTAGGAACAGGTTTTGAGCAAGACTGCATGGTCCAATGGTAGAAAACAGACCCTGACAAAGATTGCTCAGTTTTGTTGCAACCCTTTCTGATAAGGTTGAGAAGGGTTAGATTCTGACTGACTGCCACATTGCTTTCGTTGTTTGGTTTGTAGCACTTAAAGCTTTTATTGTTTTGCTATTATGTCAGTGTGCTTCATAGGCAAAATATTTGAAATCCTGGGTCCAGGTTCTGGATCTAGATGTTCTGGCTAAAATGACTTCCAAAGGCCATTATTTACACTCCATATTATTTACATGTTATTTACACTTCAAGCTTGATTAATCAAGCCTTTGGTTCCCACCCTTGAAGCAAATCTGTCCTTCTTCCTCATCATCCCACCCCATGCTCTCTTTGGTGTCCCAAAAAAAGGGCACTACTGGTGTAAGGGAAAGGTGACACTATCAGTACATGTTAAGAGTTGGAAAGGCTGCAGGCTGCGGGAAAATATAAAGTCTTTGGTAACAGCCAGAATAAACTGAGTCAGGAGATTTGCAGTGTGACCTACAATTAGACATTTTCCCCAGAGGACAGTAGGTGATGCTAATATATCCCAAGCCTCAACTGGTGGTGCCTTAATGGCCATGACTGCTCTCTTGGGCAGATGTAGGCAGAGTTGAGGTGTGGCTGACTTTGGCACCCTCTCATCTGCTCTGCCTGTTGTGAGAGAGACGTAACATCGACCAGGATTGGGGCTTTCTACCTTCCTCTACATTCAGTGTATCTCTTTCATCAAACTTTTCCCCAAAAAGAGTTTTCCCTGCATTCATGCATCTCCTATTGGGCAGTTAATATAACCCTGCACTCCGTGGCAGCCCATGGGGGCTTGTCCTATGCTGCATGACACAAGTAGTTTCCAGAGGGAAATAAAGGATGTTTTACACCTCCTATGCTTTATGAAGATTACTGTGGAGGGTAATTTGTGGCTTTAATTGCAAAGGAGATCCAGGGTCTGTGAGGAGATGTTAAAACTGTGCGCCTACAGGGCTCCTGAGTGACCCAGTAGCTTGGGAGTGGTCAGTGAAGATGGCTTCTGTATGAAATGTGTTGACAAACTTTTCGCAAAGGATAAAATTAGTGGACAACAAGTGAATGTGCTGCATTGGAAAAGTGCCACTGTGGCTTTTTCAAGGGAACATAATACTTCAGAAATGGCCTGGTTTTCTCTGGAAGAAAAAAAGTAGTTGGTGAATCAGGGGATGAGCTAGACAAAATTATTGAGAACACTAGAAGCTATTAAAGCAATTGTCATGTGGGAAACCTTCTCATGGGTTAATAGCTTGCTATGAAGATTTGTTTTTTACTACTGACTTTTGTTTTTCTGCTGTCCATCTTTCTCTAGCAATGGCTAGAGGTAGATACTGGGGTGAATGACTAGATTTTTGGGTTTAATGTAATACATCCATTCCTATGATTTTGGTATCTGCACCATTTGAAAACTTGATGTTTGAAATCTTGCCTTATTTTCACCAAAGTGTAATACTTCTAATATCTGGAAATATTTTTGCCTGAACTGAAGTATCTGGTGGAGAGAAAAAGCAGATTTATTGTTTTAAATTGAGTGTAGTAGGCATAGAAAGCTTAACTCTTATTAAGGAATGCTCTTTTACTGAGAGATTAGTTAAGAAATTAAACTTTTTACTGCAGAAACTGAGAATACGCACCCGCAATAATAATTAATATCCGTGTCAGTTGGAACACCACATTGAAGTAGAAAAAATTTAAGATTAAGACATTTCAGGCATGGTTAATGATTTTAATTCACTGGCAATTTTTTTCCAAGCATCACTGTAACTTTTTTGAGGGTAATTTTAAATAAGTTAGTGATCTAAATGGCTTGCAATTCCGAGGTTTAGCATACATTACCACTGCTATTTAAAAAGCTTTTCAGAGACATTTTCAGATCTGGTTTGAATGCTATTGCAGTACAAGAATAATTTCTAATCCCTGTTGTTAAGAAATAACTGTTGTATTTTTAAACACCTTGTTAAAGATTTTAAAATAGGTTAGGAGGTCATCTAAGCTTTTCTTTTTTACGCCCAGTGAGGTTGTAGAAAACTCTTACCCAGCTGAAGAGACTAATGAATTAACAGTATAACATCTGAATGGGCTGTGTGGGTGGATACCTAGTACTTGTGCTGGTGGTGATCCCTGCAGGGACTAATTTATTTCAAAAGTAGTAGGTAGCTAAGGAAGCTGACTTTGACTAAAATTTATTTCAAGAATTCACTTTTGCTTCACTTTAATGTATCCTACCAAATGCTAACACGGGGTTTGAAAAGTATTACCAGGACATTACTAACATGAAAGCTCTGTCGTTGTGAACAATGTGATTGTTGATTAAGTGCCGTGATATTTGCAATGTGAAGTATAAGACAACCTTAAAGCTGACTGTACTAAACTTACTGCTGAGTATTTACTGAGCAAATTGAGTTCTGTTCCTTCAATATGAGCTGGCATAACTAATCTTGACTGAGGTTCAATTTACTTGAATGGCACTGCCTTGTTAGGAGCGCTGTTTTGAGGACAGGTTGTGGAGGTGGATGCTGTGTTCTCATGATGAGCTTGATGTGCTGTCAAAATTCATCTAGACTTGGCTGCTAGCAAGCGTTTTAAACCTAGAGCTGAGATCCACCCGTTCTCGGACTGTATAAGTGAGATACAAGCCAATGTTTCCTCTGCCCCTCTCACGATGTCCCTGGAAATCACCAGTCCCATGAACATACGCAGTTTTAGGCCACAAATCAACAAAAGTTCACTTGCAAAGAGGACTTGTACAGTCTGCTTTAGTACAAAAATTGCCATGTTCATGAAAAATGTCCTCTCTTGATTAAATTTGAGAAAAGATTCTTATCATCAGTACCTCTGCATTGGAGCCTTGTTGGATGTAGACGAGGGCATCTCAGTGGATCTCCTCGGTGCTGACTGATGCAGGACACCGGAGGGACTTCTGAAATGAAAGTCATTAGTCTGTATGAAGAAGAGGCACTAAGCCTGAACTGAAAGAAAAATAGTTTTAAATAATGAAATCAAACTTCTATAAAGGTTTGATTTTTCAATGATATGTCTATTCCAGTTGAGGTTTTCAAGTCCTACTGCCTTGGATACATGTTCTTAGCTTTCCAAAACAGCCAAGAAAATCCTGAGGGTTGAAGGCAGCTTGCACAGAGGGGTGACATTTTTCTCTGATAATATGGCAGTGCAGCATTTCTTAATGTCTACTGAAAATGATTAATGTCTGCTATCAAATACAGCAGTAGTAGCGGGAACTGTCCACTCTTCTCCTTTCCTTCTCAATACATGGAGAAGAATGTGATCTAGAGGGATTATATTTTATCCATGGATTCATTTTCTTTTTTTCAGTTCATGAAATAACAATGACAATAGTTGATGGTTGGATGAGGTAAAAATTTAGGATCACTGTTGGATTACTGAAGGAAGCGTTTTATGGAGATAATGTCACATATGTCAAATTTCCTGTGGCTCTTGTGGCCCCTATGGGCAGACTATAAAACCCTTTCATAAAATGTCAGTGAGTTTGTAAAATTAAAAACTGGGAAATATGAGTTACTGTCTTTCATGTGTTGTGACGGTTGTTTGTTTACAAAAGATGAAAATGGATATAAAAGGGGAACACATTCATATAACAGCATCCAGGGATACAACTTGTCTAAAGATCAGTGTCAAACAGAGTTTGCTCTCTACTCTTTCCACCAGGTAAACCAGTGCAAGGGGTCAGTAGGATTGCCAGGGAGGCAGGCACAGGTCCTGCCCTGCTTGCTCCAAACATGGGGTCCCAGGGAGTTCCAGCTTGGGTGGAGTCAGGATGAGTGACTGAGGTAGGACAGTGACTTTGGTGGTGAGATTTTTGAAGGGAGCAAGTGTAAGGCTGTACTGTGGTGCAGGGGCACACAGGCCTCTGAAATAGGGGTAGAATTAAAGCAAAAGTCTCTAATGCATTTGTAATTGACCTAGAGATGGAAATAGTTTCTGTGGTTCTCTTTCACTGGCCCTTTTCTCAAAGCAAGACTTGAAAGGCTTTGATGGCTGGTTCTTCTTTCTGAGGTTATTTCTGGATGCAGGTACAAGTGAAATGTGAGTAGTATAGAAACCTGATGTGGAAAACCAGTGGAGAAAACAAGCCCATCTAAGCCATGGGGATGATCACTTTGTGGAGGTTGTTTTTTCTGTGCTTTGTCACACGCAGATACTGAAATGTCAAATTTTAGACCTTCAGTCATATTTTCACAGTCTGCTTTTTGACAACACAAATCGCTGTTTTTAAGAATTACATACATCTCTTTGCTGTGTGTATCTTGTGCTGCTAGTTTTTAAACAGTGAACACAAACCTGCTGGCTTCCCCTATTCCATACAATGCTGTGACTAACTAACTGGTGAAATATCAACACCTAGAACGTAATAATTCTTTTGTCCTAAACTGAACAATTTCTCTCTCATTTTATTTAATCTCCAGGGCAGCTGTTCTGGTGAGAGTCTTTCTTACAGTGTCAAATAGCATAAATGTCTGCTTACAAGAGCTGTTGCCCCATATTCTCACATAATATTAGCTGGCAGGTGATAACTGCTATAGCTGTCTCTTGAAGGCTATGGTGACAAAGATAAACCTCAGGCTAATTTTCTGAACAGAATCAGTCAGCTTGAGTGAGTCTTCTTGTTTGAAAGTTAGATAACAATGACAATAGCTGTAACCTTTTAAATTATGTAGTAAATAAAGAACTGGATGCTTCCTCATATAATTAGCTCTTAATTGTCTTCTCCAGTGGCAGTGATGGGATATGCTGATGTTTATGATGCATATAGAGATTGTTCCAAAATTTCTTTAGATGACAGTCTGGAAAACCTACATTTGCTTATACTGTGCAGCATAACATCTGTTTTTCTGTCTTTCTTGACAACAGGCACCAACTATATTTTATCATGACATAATTTCCCAGCGAGTAGGTATTGATGCATAAATTGCAAGGGTTTTTTTTTTTTTTAATGTGTGTTTTTTTTTCTCAGAATAAGAGGTTTTCTATGTTAAAAATAAGAAGCTGTGCTTAGAAGTCAAAAGACAGGTAGATATGATCCACCATAGCCAGATGGGAGGCTTCAAGCTGATCTCACTGCTCTTGTTGACCAGTGCTCAAATGGTTTAAATTAGCAGTTGTGTGCTTCTTGGTATTTATATGCTCTGGAATGAATGTGAAAGAGGGTTCAGGACAGCTTTGTCCTCTATTATTGAGATGGACTCCTGGAAACAGGCAAGTGTATTCACTAGTATGTCAATAGAGGAGATTGTCAGCCAAGCCAGAATAACCATCTCAGCTAGTAAATCACAATTCACACCTTAAAATTGTATTCTAGTGATGCCACCTACCCTTGAGAAAGAAGAGAGATGCTTCTTGGAAGTGTTGGTTTTGAAGTGAAGGCAATACTCATATGTTTGATATGATAAATATTATTCTTGACTCATAGTTTCCAGTGACGTCAGTATTCAGAACTGTTTTGTATAACTTTGTTCCTGGAAAGTACGTATCAATGTGATGGATATGACATATTCATCATACTGCACCAGACCAACACCTTAAATCATCACCTCAAAATATCCTTCCTATTGCAGGGACAGACAATGCTGAACTGGGTCTGAATCTGGGCTGGTGGCTACGTGCTTGTGACTGGTGACATCAAGGATCTCCAACTAAAGCCCCTCTAGGTCTTGTCCAAAGCTTCTCCAAAATATAGACTTTTCTGAAGCAGTGACTAAGTTAAATCAAAATTTCATGGGAGTGGGTTTGTAACCATAATCCAGAATGCAATCCCAGCATAGAAATGCTCAGAAATTGGGAGAGGCAGATTGAAGTCCTGTTAACTGTAATCCTAATTTACTCTTCCCATTTCTAAGGGCTGGATAGGGAAAATTACTTTCTCTGTGGCTGAGGAACCACATTACTTAAGACCCTGGTGTTCAGAACTCACATATTGGCTTTGCTGTGAACCAGTCAGAGTTTCAGAACACAGCCTCCCAATGAGATCAGTCAGAAAGCCCAGGGAAGAAGCAGAAATACTGTGTAGCGATGCGACAAAAAACTTCCTGTACGCTTAGCTATAATTGTGTGGCAAGTCTGGGCTGCAGGTTGTCATAACTGGGGCATTTTGCAACTTACTTTTGTCAGGAAACATAGTTTGCAGCAGATAAGTCACCAACTTTTGGGGTCTAAAATATGTAATTTAGTCCTATTAAATTTGTTTTTCTCATTTACAGCAGCACCACCAGCAAGCAAAACAGTGATTCTGTGCCATTAAAGTTTCCCAGATGCAGTCTTTGCCAAAGACTACACAGGCACTGCTAATAAGTCTCCCTGAGAGACTGCTTTGAACAGCAGAAAATGTGCTATATTTTCCGGATGTCCTCATAAGGCTGAATGTGAAATTAGACTTATTGTCTCAAAGCAAAGCATGCATTTAATGAGTCAATAAATAATAGACATCAGATGTCATACTAAACTACTGAGAAACGTATATCACGTGTTTTTCATAGAAGGCTGGAAAAGACCTTTAAGATCCTTGAGTCCAACTGTTGACCCAGCACTGCCAAGCCACCACTGAACTGTGGGACTAAGTGCCATATTTACATACCTTTTTAATAGCTCCAGGGAAGTGACTCAGCCACTTCCCTGGGCTCCCCACTTTTGTATATAATCCTATAGATTTGTTTATAATACTATATATTTATTCTGGTGGATTCTTCCTCTGGACTGATCACAGATAAGCTATTAAATGAAAATGAACGGATGGTGCTTTTTAGTTTTGATCACCTAGAAGGTTCCTTCCTGAAAAGTCTTGACTTTCACCTCGTGACTCCTTCTGTATATGGTCTTTAATGTACACCACAGTACAATACAAATTAAATTCTGTTCCACTTAGAATCTATATTTTCTCTTTAACTACTTTTTAAATTACCTAGGTACTTTTGTTTCCAAGGGTGAAGTCATTGCAGTCAAGCATGTTAAAAAGTCCCATCCTGTCTGGAAATGCTATTTTTTTGTAATATCTTTTTTCACCTGCAGGCTGTTGGAGGGCTCTGAAATAATTTTAAAAGACTTGGGAAAGACTTTGAACTTAAAATAAAGCCTGCAATGTAAAACAAAACAAAAAAATCCTCTAAAAAAACCAAAAGAATACCCCCAGTTTTAATTGGTCCCACTGTAATGGTCAGTGAATGAAGGTATCATCTCTGTGTTCTTAAGATGGAAAATTCTAAGCTTCATTTTGTAGGTGATTTTATTGAAGTAGTGTTTCAGCTTCCAGAAGGTTTTCCTTTTTGATCTGTGTCTGAATTTAAGCTTGCGTGATGGATCACTTTTGATAACTGGAGGGGAGGGGATCTCATGTGAATAGGTCAGTGAAAGGTTTTTTAGTTGTGGACAGTCTCTTAATTTTTTGCTGCATTTCAGAGGTGTGCTTTCTGTGCATTGAAGTCTGTCTCTAGCTGGGGTGGCTCCAAAATTCTGAAGAGTTTGGTTTGACTCTGAAAAGATGCAATGCCTTTGCTGGTCTGACCCTCTTTCTTGAGATGTAATATTTCACATCGGAAGTTTTACTGTGGCAAACTCTGTCACTTTAAAGTGATACTAGAAACGATTTAAAGTACAGAAGAACTGCAAAAAAAAAAAAGGGGTTTTTATCTTGAGATGAAATCTTGGCTAGCAATGCACTTTTTAATGATCACTCCTAATATCCTTGTCCAATCCTTATCTGGGACACCTGGCCTTGAGAAGAGATTGGTTTAAAAGGCAAAGCAAATTTTGAACATTTCAGTTGATTAAAATTACAAAAGCAACGACACTGAAGTATGTATGGTACAGTTCTGCTACCATATTTATTTTCCCTTTTGTGTCTGCAGGCAAAGTGTAAGGCCTGTTTCTGTGGTACTGTTTAGGGTAACTGCTTTCCTAATAGACCTTATGGTTAAAGGGATTCAGGATTCAGAGGAGTGATAGTGGTAAGTGTTCTTCAGCTTTGTGCAGTATTGTGAGCTGAGAAAGCTTGCATACATTTCCCTACTAGCATCGCTTCCTGATGGAGAAAATAACCCATCACCTCTATGGTAAGGGCATTTGACTTAATTTCTCTAGAGATCTAAGCCTCCAAGAAAGAGAAATTTTCTTGGATACTCTCTCAAGCACACCAGGAGGGTAGGGCACCTAGTCTGACCCAGTCCCTACCCTTGGACTGTCTCCTCTCAGGCAAGTGACTACCTACTTCCCCTGGATACTGCCTTTTAGATCAGTTCAAAAAGGATTCAGTGTTGGCATTGGCAGTGAAAAAATTGGGGAGGAACCAGTTTGCATTACTCCTGTGCTATGTGTTTTGTCACAGCATAGATGCTAACCCCAAAGCCAGGACTGATGGGAAGAATAGGGATGAAAATCCTTCCCACTACAAACATTGATCCATACTCTAACCATGCACGGAAGATAGATCCTGAAAAGTACTTAGCTGCATATCAAGCATCACATAGATATTGTTTTGTTTAGTTAGTTTTGGGGTGTGTGCAAAAACATCTCCAAATGACTAGGAGATATAAAGTATTTTGAAAAGCAATTTGTTGGGTAATTCACAAGCAGTAAAAAGTGCTAAAATCACTAAAAACCCCCCATGTCTTCATAGTTTTCTGGCTCCAACAGTGGCCATTAAGCAAGTTTCAGCAACCTGGTATAATGTAGTAGTAAAGGATGCCATCCGGATTTCCCTGTGCTGGGACTTGTCATTTGTTTGGATACAGTTCACTTGTTGTTTGCAGTTGTGTTAGTAGCTCTGGAAAAACAATAAAAAAGAATTTAAAGCTAGTATATTTATACAGCTCTTGTCTAATCTGCCTCCTCTGCAGGGTGCATAGGAAATTAGTGTAATGAAAACATCTATGAAAAACAGTGCTTTGATACCAGAAATATTTTGGAGATGTGGATTTGTTTTCATACTAAAAGGCCACCTTGGTAAAGTAAACACTAGGAGAGTTTATATTGACATCAGCCTTCTAATTCCTTTAGTCCAGACCATTATATTAAGCCCTACTTTTTTTTAGAACAAATGTGAAAGAACATGGAAGTTACAGATATTAGCATCTATTATCTATCTTAAAATGTATCCTTACCAGTTTATAAACAAAAAATTGAAGCCTCAGCTGCTGAGTATCTGCATACCTCTGTGGACTTCAGTTTCAATTGTGCCGGCACTTTCAGTAGAGCTGGTTTGAAGTGAAAAAAAAAAAAGAAGTGGATTTTCTTCCCTGCATCACATATAATCCGTGTTGCTTTCAGACTACCATTCAGTCCAGAGAATTGTTTTTAGGTGCAGGAAAGCTTCAACATTTATATGATGGAAGTACTCCACAGCAGAGCTATGGATGATTTTATAATTATATTTCTAAAAGAAATGTTATTTGAAAAAAAAAACCCAAACCAAAACAAAAAAAGTGAACAAAGTTGTAATTACTGAAGAAGTTCAAAAACAGAGAAGTGAGAGGAAGAAAATTAAGGTAGACAATTACTTGAGGTAGTTTCAGTATGGATGTGTAGTAAGTATTTTGAATGCTTTGTAAGACAGAGGTAGCTTTAACCTGGTAATCTGGTAAAAATATCAAAGTATGGTAAAAATTGTCAAGCTTCTAACTTGAATATATGCATTCACAAGCAACCTCGAAACCCTGCAGTTGCAAAAAAGTATGAATAGAGCAGCCATACAGCTGGAAACAAGGTGTCTGCTTTCAGCCTAACGAGGATAATTAGAGTTTGACAACAGTATATGGTTATGAATAGAAACTACAGCAGCCTTAAAGTAAATATTTGGAGGAAAAAATGTAGCTCTGTGGAAGTTTGGATATGAAATTGGAGTACAGATTGTTACTTCTCTCTGTTTCTGGTGATCTGGATAGAACCAGCCTTTTTTAGCAGAATTACAAGTGAGAAGTATGATAAAAGCTAAGTATGAGGGTTTCCTTGACCAGTATATATGCTTCTCTTCTGTAATGTAATTACATTCTGAATTTCATGATTCTGATCATCTAAAAATAGTATAGACAACCATGATTTAGAACTTTGAGCACTTTCCTGAAGTGAAAGAACAAACCAGGAGAAAGTCTAACAAATAGTACAGAGAAAAGAGATTAAAAATCAATGCTTTATGCACTTGCATATAAGATAACACAGAAATTATGATAAAGTACTTCTCCAAGCTCTCTTGCTTTGAATTAATTCCAAGGCCTTTTGGGGGGGGGGGAGGGGACACCCTGGGAGACACACTCAAAACAGGCAGATCTGAAAGCAGCAAGGTGTATAGAATTTATTAAATGAATATTCTGTCTCCTACCGGGGGGATAATGTGTTTTGAGAAAGGAGATGTTGAGTGAACGAGAAGCATTTAAAATAGTTTGGCTGGTACAGCAAAGTCATGATGGAGACAATAACCACAGGTACTCAGTGGTGCTTTCCACAGTGCTCTAGAGAAGGTACAGAAAGAGATCAGGAAATTAGTTTATGGATAAGCCTTGCAAGAAAGACTTTGAGCTGCTTGGAGGTTTCAATTTAATGAGGGTGGTGTAAAATTTTGGAAGGAATGCTTTTTTTGAAGCACTGAGGTGTCTTTTATATTCAATATGCTAGAGTGACATGATCTATTTTTGCCCTAACCTTAGTAAATGAGCCTACTGTGACAGACAGCACTGAAGCTGTGGCTGTCTGGGGTTTTCAGCTTCAGATGTCATTATATTCGACATTGTCATGCGAGCACATTTTTGAGGAACAGCAAAAGAGTGCATTTTGCCTTCAGGAGAGCTGACTGAGTAAATGTGAAATGCTCTAGGGATTTTTCATTGGAATTCAGTAATGTGTTGGAAGTAAACAAAGAAATAGTTTTAAAAATAGAGTGATAGGTAGGTCTGAACAAAATCGTAATACAATTTTATTTCAACAGGGAAAGCACAGCAATATCTAATTGGCAAAAATCTGAAACTGAGTAGTCAGTGATACATAGCTAAAGATTTTATGTTGTGAAGCTTTTACTGTATTTTTAGCCTCCCCTCCCAGCAAATAAAGTCCAAACAACAGACAAAATAAGACATTAAAAAAATCCAGCCTAGTAAGTAAAACAGTGTACTAAAATGTAAAGGAAGTGGTCAACGTACAGACCAAGGAAGATGTCTGTGCTGGATGGTGCTGTAAGTCTCAGCTAATACAACAATTTTCCACACCTGAAGAATCTGGATCATTGTTCATGGGACTGTAAGTGAGTATAAAGGAAAGAATATATCTACCAGCACAGCTACAGAAAGTTGAAGTACTGTATGATTGAGCATAATGTGAATTTGAAAACAAGCATTTTAGAAAAGATAGATTTTTTTTTAAGCTGTCTTTGCTTTCTGCCTTTTATGAAGGAAGCATGGCACAAATCTGTTTTGAATACCCAGAGAGAAGTGAAAGTGGTTTGTTATAGGAAGGCTGCATGTCCCAAAGCAGCTTTCAGAGTTAAAAAAATGCAGATCCTTACTTTCTTAACACACTTTATGAAAACTGAGTACTACTCTGGGCGGGACAATTCCAGGAATGCTGATGTAGCCAATCAGAGAACTTGGTTGTCAAAACATTTACAAGCCTGCTTTTCTTTCCTTAGGAGTTCATGAGATTGAGCAATTTAGACTGGTTGCCTTCAACCTTAATTGCTCTCCCTCTCTCTCTTTTTTTTTTTTTTTGTACTTATACTTGAAAACTGATTAGGTTTTCAGAAAGCTGGTAGTGGGTAGTGTTATCTAGGAGCTATAGAAAACTGAAAATTGTTCTGTCAAACTGTTGTAGAATACCCAGGAATATACTTGTCTTCATTTAGTTCCTTTTGAGCATTGCAGGGAAATAACCTGGGAAGGAAGGCAGGAATCAACTGATGAGGGATATTTAAAGGCAGTTCAGGATGCAGTATATTAGTGAGATGATTTTAAGGAGTTTCTGTAAGCAGCAAGGGGGATGATTAGTTATGGAATTGTTTCTGAACAAGGATTGATCCAGTAGGTTAGGATGGTTGCTCGGACAAGAGAGAAGTGAGGTAGAAGTCACTGAAATTTATAAAAATCAGGCTTACCAAGGAGAAGGTGGAATGTGGTTGCTTGTGCCTCTTCGAGTGTAAAAAATAGAGGGGATTAAACGGTCACAGATTCAAAGCTAGAAAAGATGCTTCTGCATGTTACAGGTACCGGAGGTGGGGAACTCCAGCTGGGGTGTCACTGCTGTGTGCTTGCCTCCTCTTTAGCAAATACTGCTTTCAGGGAGACAAACAAATTTTGAGAAGATACTCTTTAGATGTTAAAAATAATGACATATTACTTATCACATCTAGGTCTCATAGCTTTCCCAAATGTATTAAGGAATTTGTACATGTGATTAGTTACAAACAATAATTCTGGTTAGCAGATGGCTGTATTGGCCTACAGAATTTTGTGAATTTCCAAAACAGCTAGAATTTTGAGGAAGAAGGAAGAAAAAATATTACAAATATTGCGAATTCATGGGCCTATGCAAGCAAAGGTTTTCCTGACTGGTTGTTACATTTCCATAGTGGAATTAGAGTTTAGGTAGTCTTTTCTAAAGTGGAAATGTCTCCTCAAAGTGCCACTGAATGGCTTTGTGTGTGAAAAGATACCTTAGGATAAACATGATTATTGAAAGACTTCGGTCAGACAAGACCTAGTTTAGGACATTTTAAATTGTTTAGGTTTGCAGAAGAGATTTGTCTGTCATCTGTGGGAGATTTGTCTGTCATCTGTGGTAACACATTTATTGTGGAAAAAGTATGTAAGAATCCCTACAATATACGCAGCATTATAACCCCACTCTTTATAAAAAGCCACATTGTAATCTGAATTCCAGTACGTATGTATAATCCACAACTGTTAGTTTTTCTAACTAGACTTCTGCTTGTTGTTGGAGAAGATTGTTTCTTTCATAAGGATTGATCTTTGTAAGATCTAAATCAACAGCGGTGATGTTTGACTGTGCTAAAATACCTGGTAACAGTAAGTACCAGGAAATATGCATTTCTTTGGGCAGTTGGAATAACCTGATTCTTTCAACGAATAGAAGATGAAATTGCAGGGCAGTAAACACAGGGACTATTAAATAGGGCTGCATTCAGCCTCCCCATTTAGCCTTTAAGTTTGCATGTGTGTATGTGTGTGTGTGTGTGCACAAGTGGGATAAATCTTTGCTGATATAAACTGGCAGAGATCCACTTACACCACTGGGGCTGAAAGCTTGTCTCAGCTCTGTGAATTCTGGGTTGTAATTGAGGCTTCAAAATTATGATTTTTCTTGTCTTGTTACAGGAGCATGTAAATTGGCTTTAAAAATTAGGACAATATAGTTGCTATTATTTTTAACTGTTAAAGATCAGATTTTATATGTCAACATGGTATAGAAAACTCCTTTCTTAACTGCTTGTGGGATGCAATTAGCTTAAATGATGAAATCCTTGCAACTAATTAATAAATTTACTGGTATTAAATTTATGAGAAAACTTTTTGTTGCAATACATCTATGCATTGTTCATTTATTGATCCCATCGAGGAGTTTAGTAGATCACCAACACATGAACTCTGTCACAGTAAATCAGGTCATTTGTGTTCTGTGCGTGGATGAGTGGGTGATTTGAAGTTGAACTTCTGGGGAATGAAGCAGGGTGCGGCAGAAGAGAGAAGCTTGTAGGTTGGAGACACTCAGAAGGACTTTCAGAATGAGCTTTCAGATTGCACTTTGGATTCCTTCATACTTGTCTACTTCAAACACTTCAAAGCATCTTCTGCTGGGGTCAGTGGTTTGGCTTACAGAAGAAACAATAAGTGTCTAATTAGAGGGATCCTATGTTGTGTGCCTAATGTACAATTGCCTGATTGCTGCAACTTTTAGGTGTTGATTGTGATTTCAGAGATGCACTTAGTGAGACAAATGGAGGCAGGGCTCACAGACACACAAGTCTGGATTTATTTATAAAAGCATAAGTTTAAAAAGTGTCTTGCTCACTTTCTTGTTTCTTCTTTCAGGCAGTGCTTCAGAATCAAGATCTTGTTTTCATGATAGACTTGATTGAAAATCCGTAAAGGAACAGGTTCCATATATCTGAATCTACCTGGAAGTAGGCTTGTTGTGTTTTGAAATCTTCTCCTTTACATTTCTACAGTTGCATTTTAGAGCCGTTTCATATTGTTTCTTTATTCAAATACCAAGCAATGGAAGAGACTTTGTTCATAAATCTTTTTAAAGTGAAATACGTTTAACTACTGACACTTTATATTAAGGATAGAGTCCAACTAGTGTCAGAAATTAAGATCTGATTGGAAATCTTGGAATCTACAAAACCAGATTAAATCAAAGTTGAAGAGGTTCTGATCTTACATTATTTTATAATGGCTTAGATTAGTTTTCTCAGCTCAACAGTTATAATTACATAGGAAGGAATACTCAGTTATACCTAAGAAGGTAATTGCTAATATATAAAGTGAATTATCTGCAAGCTTTTAGAACAATGAACTGTTAAATAAAACATGTGATAAAAGTGGGCTGTTGTAGAGCTGGATTTTCATTCCCAGATTAGTCCAGTGGCACTGGAAAGATTTCACTGAAAGAAGAATGAAAAGTTTTCGAGATGTTCAGTTAAAATAGTGTAGCAGTAAGGAAGAGCTTTAATGTGCATTTTAGACCCCAGCTTTGCTGTTACTTCTGTACTGACAAAGTTTGCTAGCGTTCTGTCCTTCTATATATATTCATGATTTGTGGAAGAGGATAAAGGAAATAAAAACGTCATAGAACAGCTTTAAAGAGCAAGTGACAAATATTTAGTGTGTTTTTGTGTACATTTAATGGGCATGTAAATGGTAAATACCCACACATTTCTTTACCCCTCATTCACAGTATGTAGCTCATTGCCCAGCTCTTTAAGCCACTTGCTGCCTGCCAGTAGGAATTTGTATGTGGCCTTGAGTTAATGACTGTTGTCCTTTGGCACAGTCAGTCGTTGCTGCCTTGAGAACTGTAGGGTTGTGGGGTTCAGTCTTTGTGGGGAGGACAACTAAGGTGTTTACTTATTCCTTTTCCTCTTGAAGCTCCCTGAGCCCTTGCCCATCAGGCTGAACAAGATTTTTTTGCATTGTCTGATGATGATCTATTAAAACAATCCATTGAACATCTGGATTTCAAGTTTGCTGTTCATCTCTGCTTTCATTTTTCTATTGTGTTTAAACAAAGCAGGAAAGCTGTTTAAGGAACACAAAAATTAGAGCAAATGGGAATGCAGGAAACCTTTGGTGTTGTTTCTGATTACATTCACTGTGCATGATGATGCAGTGTGATAGCACAAACTGTTGAAACCAGTCTTTTTCCTACAGGGCTCTTAAGGTAGAAATCAATTAACTGCAAATGTACAGCTCTCTAACATATAATATATTTTTCCTTGCTGTAAAAAAGAGTTTTGTAATTAAGATCAACAATGTCCCTGGTAAATTGTAAAAAGTTTGTGAATCTAGGTAAATACTCGTTCTTTTTTCTAAGAATTTCCAGACATCTGGCTCTGAACATTATTTCCAAAATTCATTTAATTTCAGCCTGAGTGATGTTATAAAAAAGCCAAAACCCCCTACCAGTATTGTGATGCTAATGTGCTTGGGACTTTTATAGGAAAAATGTCAGGTGTACACTATGACATGTGAAATAATAATTCCAGGAATTTCAGCTTTATCTTAATAACAAATGAGAAGTAATGAGATTAATGGTGGTTTGGTTTGGGTTAGTTTTTTTTTTTAAATTTATGAGAGCAATTGCCATCTAAACTGTGCAGCTATTTTGACTCTGACGAAGAAATTAGGGAAAGCAGAAACCAAGAAAAATTGTTACTTTAGAGTAAGAGGTCCAAGAAGATTATTATTCTTACCTCTTCATCTCACCATATGTTTTTATCATCTCTCCTTCAGGCAGTCAGCTGATTTGTTTAAAATAAAAAGTACTGTTCTTCTGTGCTGCTTCCAAAGTCCTGTTTGACTTCCTGGCTGATTTTGTAGGGAGACCTTAGGTGCGGCAGTAAATCTGCAGTATATGAGAAAACTGTGGTTTAAACATGTTTCAAAATGGCTTTTTGTAGTCTCTGCTAACTCATGCCTTCTTCTCCCCAAGACCCCCCACGACAAGTGTTATCCCATGCAGGAATGTCCTGGGAAGATGTCCTAAGGTGTTCTCATTGGACCTTGTTAACCCCTTCCTGTGATTGGGTGTTCCTGTAAGCCCCTTGAGACTTCTAATTGGTTACTCTGTGAGTCCTTCTAACCCTATAAATGTAACCCCTCCAACAATAAACGCTCTCTTGCCTCCTCTCCGTACCAGTGTGCTGTCTCTGTGCCTGCCATGGGGCCACGTGGGTGGGAGGAGGGGAGAGCACCTCTCCCCTCCAGGCTCAGGACCTGAGGAAACCCCTGGTGCTGGAGTCCCCCCCCCATCCACTTAAGCCATCGGAAATGGTTCCTCAGATGGAAATGGAACTAGAACTGGGCCGCCCCACACCACGGGGGGAAAGAGATCCAGACTTAGGAGAACATAGTTCATGGGAATAGCTATCAGGTGTGCCTTGCAGAGATGTCTCTGCAGAAAGCACCATGTGGTCCTGCAATGCTAAGGCAATACTGTTTGCATGACAGGAGATTGAAAGGACCAGACCAGCCTGCAGTGATTAACTTATGTCCTTGACTCCCTGTGCTCTAGAAATGTGAATCTGAGAGTGTGCTTAGCTTCTTCTCTCAAGACACATCTCATTCAGTTGTTTGAGGTGTTGGGTGGTTTGAAATGATTTCATCCACTTTTTTCTTAGCTTGCTTGGAGCTTGATTAATATTCCACTGTCCTAAACAGGAGCAGTTCCTTGCATAATGCAACAGCTGTACCTTATAGCCCTGGTACAAGCACTGTGTGTTGAGACAGCTGGTCTTATACCCTATAAACCCAGTGCCAAGCACTGAACAGTTGTGCAGACTAAAGCAGCCCCAACAACCATCTCCTTGAGGAGCCTCTTGTCTGTTTCGACTGATGATGTTTGTTGGAGCAGTTCACTGGTGGAGAATATGAATGAGAGGAAATGAAAAAAGGAGGAGGTTTCTGCAGAGGAATGAGTTGGCAAAGAATGCAGCAGGAAAAAAAGAAAGAGAAGATGAACAGTGGGGAAAGTAACTGAAAGAATAGGAACCAATTGAGTCATGAACTCCTGTCTCTCCATGGTGGGGTGAAAAGTTACATATCTGTAAGTAGATATGTGCATACATACTGATGTATGTACTAATAATTAAGAGACTATATGAAAAAGAAAAGGCAAATATAAAAAGCAGAGTTAGAAAGGAGAATGTACTGGACAATGAAATAAAAGTTTCTCTTAGAATAAGAATAGTGCATATTAAAATTATTAAGTACAAAAATTAGACTGTAGGACTTTACTTACTAAGAATGACTTAGAGAAGCAGACAATACCAAATGGTAAAAAGGAGGAATGAATGAATACAGATGAAAAGAAAATCTAGGTTACATGATCCATTAAAAAGATACTATAAAAAGTTTTCAGATATATTTGCTTTTCAAATGGAATTAAACTGCACTAAATTGCTTTGATTTTAATAAGGAAAATTAAAATAGATTTTTTAAAATATTAGTATAGATTCCTATTGTATCTCTGGTCCTTTTAATCATCTTTTAAGGTAGCTTTTCCTTATTTGCCTGGTGATGAAATGAAAGCTCTTCTCAAATCTTTCTTTTTCTGAGGTATACCCGGTACACATAAGCTGGAATTAATTTAATGCAGGAAATTCAACTAGATGGCAGCTATTAGTATGTCAAGAAAGTAGATATAAAGTAAGTACAGCTTTTTTTTTTTTTTTTATGAAAATACCTTGTTTTCTTGTAGTAGGTATGGTTTTTAAAATGTCACATCTTTAAGCAGTGATTGCAATGTTTGAGATGATCTTGAATTCACTACATTACTACATATTTGACAGCCATCAAGAGGACTGTATTTACAGGGACAGTACTTCATACAGTTGTTCGTTTAGCTGCCCAGGCATCTTCTCAAAGGCTCTTTACTCAGTAGGTAAATGCATGAAACCCTAACCTGCCACCAGTTCTATATGTAATGAAAATGCTACTCTTTCTGCTAGATGAGTATATTCCCTCCTATAGAAATGAAAGGCATTAAAGAAAATAGCACAGTAAGCATCTTAGATGGGCAAATATCTTATACAGGTAAAATATGAAGTACATAAACCTGTATATACACAATATGTAGTCAATTGGTTTTGTATAGTTTAAGTAACTGAATTGAGAGCCAAGCAAGAAAGGATGATAGTGGAAGCTAATTCGGCTCATCCACAATAACTCTGAGTAAGCTGCTCTTGGAATTCTGCCCTGATCCCTTATGTCAAGAAGGAAAGGAAATATTCTGCCTTAAGCTTGCTTTTCTTTTATTTTTTTTTTCTTGGTTTGTTATTTAATCTTGAAAGAATTTTACATGTCAGAAATTTGACCATTTGACATTTGAAGCCCCCACTCAAATGCTATGTTTTCCTTGAAAATGAGTACTTAATTGTTGTCCTTGGAGCTCCTCCCTCGTGGTTAGATCTGGATGAAGCCTGGTTCTCTAAAGTCTTTCAGTTACTATTTGCTCCCATAATCCCTTTTGACGATGTTTTTGCAGTTCTGTTGGTCTCGCTTTTTGAGTCCATCACCTAGCCACCACTTCTCTGAGTTTTGTTGCTACATCATGCTTTTGAGAGAGGATAAGCTTTGTGGAATTTTTGTTTGTTTGAATAGCTGAGAAGGAGCTGCTAGGGATCTGTTGTTATTGTGGTTTGAATCCATGGTGCTTTGTATTGTTGCCTCTGAAATAGGTATGCTTCAAATTATGAAGAGTTTTCTCCCAGAGGTCAGATTCTGCGTGAGCCAGACTCCAAATCACTTGTGAAACAGCTGCCCTAACACTCCTTTACATACATAACTTCTGAATTTTTACACTCCTTAGACATGATCTGAAACTACGTGTTTGGAGGGTTCATACACAAGTACGTATCTGCAGCCGTAGTGTTCACTTTATGTAGGATTTCTTTTTTACGACCTTTTCAAGCTAAATTACTTAACATAACTTACATAAATAAAATGTGCAAAAGCTGCAGTTCAGTTTTCACTCCAGCAATTCAGTTTGAGAGTTTATATTCACATGAGAAGGAAGTAGTTAGCCATCTGATAATCTGTCTCACAACCTAAGTCATGGTCTAAAAGTATTTTGTGCCTGAAAAAATTATCTCTGCAGCTTCTTCTTATTTAATTCTTTTGGCTGGACCAGTCCACAGTGTGAAAAAGAAGACTGTGACCATATTTATACTCTGACATTGTGTAAGAGTATTAAGAATTATAATGTGGAGGAAGAATCAAGTCAATTGTAACTTTAGGAATAAATCAGCTACTGTTCTTTGGTTAGTAAGGCTTTTGAGGCATCGTGGACAATCTTTTTGTTTTCATGGTGGGTTGTCCTTGGTTGGCTGCCAGATACCCACCTGGTGTCTCTCCCTCTGTCTCCTCAAACAGACAGGGATAGAAAATAGGATGCAAAAACTTGTGGGTCAAGCTAAGGACTGTGAGATCGTCTTACCAATTATGGTCACAGGCAAAATGGACTTGACTCACAGAAGATTAATTTAACTTGTTGCCAATTAAAAATAGAGTAGGAGGATGAGAAACAAAGAGAAAACACCTTCCTACCCCCGCCCCTACCCTTCTTCATTATGCACAGCTTCAATTCTCTTTTCCCAGTGTCTCTACCCTCCCTACCTCAGAGTCATGCAGAGGGATGGGGAAGGGGTTTCAGTCAGTTCACAACTGTGCCTCTCCACGCTCCTTCAACCTCATGCTTTTTCCCCTGTGGTGCCTTTTAAGATGATATATGCAAAAGCCAAAGTGATATCAAACAGATCCTCATGTAGTAGTAGAGGTGAGAGGGACAGAGCCCTCTCCAGGCATTGAAGGCCTTTAATGACCTGTTTAAAATTTGGTAACTTATTTTCTCTAGGAATCAATGGCTGTTTTTCTCTAGTTAGTTCAGTGAAGGCAAAGAAGCTATTTAGAAAAGCTCTTGGAAGTAATATTCTTAAGTAATATTTAGGTCCTGACTGCTTAAAATTATATCATTAGAATACACTTTACAGACTCTCTGTGTCAGTGTCCCTGCATGGGCTGTATTCCAAGCACATACAAACTTTCCAGCCATCACTGTATTCCAATCCTGGAGAAAGGATTTTTCAAAAGGCCATGCTGTTCTTTTATATAATTCCTCTTTTCCTGATTTCCATTCATAGTTGGTAATGTTTTAATTTCTTCCTATAAAAGAGAGTGCCAAAATCTTACGTTTTTGAAGTACTTCTATTCAGGACTGTTTTCCTGTCACAATGTCTGGTCACCTATACACGGTGTAAGTTCAGGCTGATTGCAATGAAAAGTTGGTAAATTCATGTCATTAGCTTCTAAAGTTTTTTTGCAAACTCCTGCCAGAGTGCAAGGTTTTTACCTTGCAATAAGGTTTTTACCAAAATTACAGGAGTTACTGTAAATTGTTGATCTAGTTTTGCTGAGATAAATCAACCACTTCTAAGCAGGAAAATATTACTATTTGTGTTTGTAATATTATACTACTATCGTACTATCAGTGAGGAAAGTGTTTGATGCTTTTGTGGATTACTTTTCTGTGGAGGAAAGTTTGTTTAGAGTGAAAGACTATGCTTGCTTTGATACCACCTTCCTTTTTGTAGGAATTATGCAATACTGCTAAATATGCCTTTGGCTGTGGGAGCCGTGGACACCTTCATCCTCTGTCTCTATCTTTCACCACTCACACGTGAAATGCCAGGACATATTCTTTCTTTTGTATCTTTACTTTTGATTTGGTGAAGTACTGGGTGAGGAGAAAGAAGATTGATAAATGAGATGGGTAGAAGCCTACTAGAAACAAGTAACTTGTTTTAGACATATTATTGTGGAATGTGATATACTGAGGCATAATTTTTGCTGGTTTGGATGATCAATGCTGAGAAACACAGAGCAATCATATTTTATAACCTCTATTCTGAACATTTAATACCCATATGTGTTGTCTCTTGGATGAAAGAGCATATATAAGCTAAAAATTTCCCCTGCCTCCCCTTATGCTGACTTACTGTAACACCTCCTGGGAGGCCCTGTCTTCACTGTTCACTGCAGCAGATGGAAGTGGCTTTAAAACCTAAAGAATTAAGATCATGAGGCAATCCTGTAAATTCAAATCCCAAAACATACTGTAGCAACATGTCCAAGTGTGAAAAGATTTTGATTTACAGTGTTTTGTTATAAATAGCAACAGAGATGGTAACACATCATGCAGTGGGTGAGCAAGTGGCTCATGGATCCAGCACAGAGGGTAACATCAGACTGGTGAGCTGTCACTAGTGGGGTTCCACAGGGCTCCATCTTGAGCCCTGTGCTCTTCAGCATCTTCATAAATTATCTGGACAGAGACTGGAAGAGACACTAAACAAGTTTTCAGATGACACAAAACCGAGAGGAGCTGTTGACTCCCTGGAAGGCAGGGAGGCTCTGCAGAGAGACCCGGGCAAAATTAGAGCACTGGGCAATCACCAACCATAGGAAGTTCAACAAGGGAAAATGCCTGATTCTGCACCTGGGATGGGGCAACCTTGAATGTTCATACGGACTGGAGAGTGAGATGCTGGAAAGCAGTGCTGTGGAAAGGGACCTGGGGATCCTGGTCGATGGCAAGTTGAATATGAGTCAGCAGTGCCCTGGCAGCCAGGAGGGCCAACCGTGTCCTGGGGGACATCAAGCATTACCAGCCAGTAGAGGGAGGGGATTACTCTTCTCTGCACTGGGACGGCCTCATCTTGAATATTGTGTGCAGTTTGGGCAACACAATATAAGAAAGGTATTAAGGTTTTAGAGAGTGTCCAAAGGAGGGCAACAAAGATGGTGAAGGGCCTTGAGGGATACGAGGAGCAGCTGAGATCACTTGGTCTGTTCAGCCTGGAGAAAAGAAGAATGAGGGGAGATCTCATTGCAGATACAACTTTCTCCTGAGGGGAAGAGGAGAGGCAGGCACTGATCTCTTCTCTTGATGACCAGTGACAGAATCTGAGGGAATGGCCTGAAGTTGTGTCAGGGGAGGTTTAGGCTGGATATTAGAAAAAGATTCTTCACCCAGAGAGTGGTTGGGCACTGGAAAAGGCTCCCCAGAGAAGTGGTCACAGCACCAAGGCTGACAGAGTTCAAGAAGTGTGTGGATAATGCACATGGTGTGACTCTTGGGGATGGTCCTGTGCAAGGCCAGGAGTTGGACTCGATCCCTGTGAGTTCCTTCCAACTCAGCATATTCTGTGATCCTCTGACAACAACCATAAGAAAAGAATATTGCTAGCAGAAAGTGTGTGAGGTGGGAAGGTCTAGAAATGGAAACAGTGATTTTTTAAACATGTATTTGATTAAGAATCTTCAACTACCTTAGTTATTTATGTGGTGTCTTGATACTAGGTTATGATTCCAACTCAGGGAAGCTCATACCCTGATATTCCTCTTTTTAGAAGATAGGATTTATTTATGCCTTAACATGCTACCTTTATGCTAGGAGGTGGACTTTCTGAACTCTGTAAAGAATTTGTGACTGAACTATACAGTCACACCCCTGACCCTTGTTCAAAACTATTTGATAAACATTGACCCCATGTCCATGGCCAGGCATACCAAATTATGCAGCCAGAATCGGACTCCAAACCGATCACTGGTTTTTCCCCTCCTGAGACTGCAGCGTAACATTGTATCGTCCTAGAGCAGCAATGCAGGATCTCATTCAATGAGATACGATCTCATTCAGTGGATCTCATTCAACTCAGATATTCACGAACTGACAACCACAGTAAGGCCCAGATATCCACAAACAGCAAGGCAAGTGGAATTCAGTGCTCAAAGACTCTGGGCTCCTGTGTTTGTATTTCTAAGTGTGGTTGTAAGGTAAACATATGCAGATATTGTTCCAAGAATGCCAAGGCAGTAGAAGGATTAAAAAAAGGTTTATTTCAGATGCAAGGACCACTTTTTTTACGATGTTGCACACACTGGGTCTCCAGGGGCAAAAGGCAATGCCCTGCCTCCTCCAAGGCTTTTTGTATCTTCTCTCTCCTCCCCCACCCCCCGCTCTGGCCCAGGGAGGCCTTGTACATGTCTGCAAACATGTTCTTTCTCTGCATACCAGAGAGCAAGGCTGAGAACTTCTCTTGCTATGTGGAGGGGGAAGAGGAAAGCATTGAACTTGCCTTTGAGAAAGAGTTACTGTTTAGGCAGAAAGCTTTCCTAGCGAAAACCTAGTACAGAATTCCCGTTACAGATTCTTCTGGAAATGTATCTATTCCTACAGTGGTATTTTCAGATTTCATGGGTTCCCACTGCAACTAATTGCCCAGTCTCTAGACAGTGCTTGCTGTGTGTGAAAGACAGCCTTTGCACATATTTATTCATGTGAGGACAGTTTTATACAATATCTGACTGTGGGCTAGAACACCAGCTGTTGGTCTCCACTGAGGTGTGCAGCACTCATCTGTACTGAGTTTGATTACTTTTGCATTACTTTAGATTCGTTAACTCTTCAGAAGCCCTGACTGACTGTCTAATAAGTCGCCTTGTTCCTTTTCTAGTTTTCAGTCCTTACTGTACACTTTATGGTAAAAGACATTTTCTTAGGTTGCCAGTAGGTCTGGCTGCTGTTTTCAAGAACACCATAAAATTAATGCATTGAGTCTGATTTATGATAAGGAAATGTCTTTTAATTTTGATTGCTATAACTGAAGGAAGGCAGAAGCAATGGCATGCAGTGTATTCAGGTTTCTTTAGTAACTACGTAGTGATGGACGAACAAAAATACCACGTTGTTTACAACCAGGGATTTGAAAGAGGCAATAACTTAGTTCTGTTCTAGGACTATTATCTTTGTGTCTTATACATATAGTATGCAGATGCTGGTGTATATGATGACTATTGCCTAGAAGACTGTAACCTAGGAAATGGAGGCACTTTACAGTGTTTGAATTAAAAATGGCTAACCTGTTACTACAGATAGTTGTTCGTATTGCTAGTCTATAATTGACTTTTGAGAGTAACTTATTCCTTGCAAGAACCTAAGGCCTAAAGCAAATGCAACAGCCATGAAAAATAAGTCACTTGCCTGAAAGTGTTTGACTGTCTCACATTTCTTAGTGGTGGGTACTGAGGTGCTATTGTATTTCAGTAGCTATTTGCATCTCTTTCATAATAGTTAAAGACTTGATGCAGAGGACTAAATACTACTCTGAAGCCATAGGATATTCCTGACCCTTACTGTATGTTTGGTCACATTGGTATTATCATTTTGGCTAAGAAAGTATGTTTTAATTAAGTAACAGTAGGATCTTGCTCTGTTTTCCCACCATACTGCTAAATCCCAGTACTTTGGATGTGTCAATGCTTACCTATGTTGCAAAATAAAGGACTCTATTTGCTGATACCTGCCCCTGGTGAGGCGTTTGGAACTTAAATGACCTTTAAGGTCCCTTCTAACCCAAACCATTTTATGATATCTAAATTTTCTTTGCTTCAATGATTATTGTGTCATAGCTTACTTGTCCAGTACGTACATGACATTTTCTTATTAAATGTATTTGAGAAAGAAGGCTTATTGTAGAGCACAGAAGTACCCTGTCAATGCTAAACTATGCTTTGACTGTCATCTTGGAGATATGAAACTGGAGGGAGTGACAGAGGGTACCTGTGGGCCTCTGTGGGAGAAACTCTACATATCAAATGCACAGAAAAGTTTGGTTTTTTACTAACTGTTCTGAATTTTATCATGGAGAAGGCCACTGCGAAAGAAGGGAAACTCTGTCAGGGATATCGGATTCTTCTTTTAATAGGCTTGGAGAAAT
The DNA here is from genome assembly GCF_003945725.1 of Corapipo altera. Taxonomy (NCBI): domain Eukaryota; kingdom Metazoa; phylum Chordata; class Aves; order Passeriformes; family Pipridae; genus Corapipo; species Corapipo altera. Next base: position 367,665 of record NW_020884931.1, read on the forward strand.
GAAACTAAGTTTAGGAAAGCTCCTGGGAGCTTATTTGCTTTGATTGCTAAATGTTTTGAAGTGTGCTTATTGCTGTAAGGAAGGAAATCTGGAAAAGGTCAAGTATGAATTAGGTGAGAAATACAAAAAGGAATTGCTTGAGATGGTCATTAAATAAGACAAAAATAAAATTCAGGAGTAAATGGAAGAGTATCACTGTAAAGGTGAAATGCCTCAGTATAAATCAGTAAAGACAGTGAAACTGCAACAAGTCTATCCAAGACGCACTGACTTTGTAGAGGTCCAATTCCAATTGGGTGAAGTTGACATTTTGGAAGAGCCTCATATCCCTGTCTACATGCCTGTTTGTAAAGACCTTGTAAAGACCAAGGGTCAGTCTATCTGCCTCTGTCTAACACAGCCATCATCACCACATCTAGGCAATAGGAAAAATGATCTATATTATTGTCCCTGGTGTTGGGGAGTATCTAAAGCCCTGCTACGTAAGACTCCATTGAGTGACTGATACAAAGACACCCTCAGCTCCCGGGAGCCCATGATCTCATGTTTTGATCAGGAAGTTGGCAATAGATGAACTATCAGATGAGCAGGAAACAGAAGTACGGAAGTGGCACCCCCTTGCAGTTGAAATAGTATTCAGTGTAGCCACAGGTGGCTGGAGACTAGGCCTCCAAAGTATACAGATGTTCATCTGAGAAGGAACCTCTTCATTCTTCATGGCATAGCATTAGGGGGTATTGGAGAAACACTTTCTGATGCTCTGTTGCCAGCTTTGAATGTGGGAAGACTGAGTCCTGCTGATTCTGTGTAGTTATTCACACTCTGAATTAATCCAAACATGAATTGCAGGTGTATTTCTCTGACTTTAATCTTATTTGTCCCATAATTTAAATAAAGCAAAAGGCTGCTAATGTGAAGCAGGTAACTGCTGTGAAGGGGGCTCTGCAAACGATAACAGAGATTAAAACAGAGTGGATTAATGCAAACAAAAACTGCTCAGCACATTTCTTTGGTCCTTGCAATATTTACCTTTTAAAATGTAAATTTTGTGTGAGGAATGTTAATACCAATATTCATATCTGCTGAGATAAACAAAAATAACAACGTATTAGAAAAAATAAATGTTAGCCTGCACAATGAAGTTTTCAGTGGAGAGTGTCAGAAAGCCAGTGAAAATCTGCGAGGACTGATTGCATCTCTGAATTTTAGACTGGTGACATTGTTCTACACAGTCTACCAGTGTTCCTTGCTTGCTTGCTTTCCTTTTAATAATCTGTCTCTACGTAGTGGCAGTTGAATATCCTGCAGAGAAGAACATCTCTAGTTTGTATCTACATGAATGTGCATAGCTGGCTTCAATACTTAATTGTTTGATATGTTTAACATGCTACCTGTGTCTTTTAGAGAAGATACAATAACTATGTTTAATATATGCCTTTTTCCTGCAACTTCCCTCTAATTGCAAATAAAATTTGTTGGCTGCTTATTTCTTTAACTGTACACTTTCCTGGTATTTGAAAACACTTTAAAGTGGAAGCAGCCTTAAGAGTTATTTTCAATAGAAGACGGGGATTATCCTTTTTTGTTTTTCTTTTTTTTTTTTAGTCTATTTTCTTTGATTTGTTTTTGCACAGGAGATTTATGCTTACATACATTCAGCCATTGTGAGAGGAAAGAAAATGCTGTATAGCTCTACAGTCAGACCCAAATGCAAATGCCCTGTCCCAGCATAGGTCTCTGGTGACAGAGCTAAAGCTACCTGGGTAACCATTATCAGTGAAGCTGAATATGTGCAGTACCTGCCTATTTGGGATTGTGGATGTTGGTTCTGGTGAGAAGTCCACCATTGATGGCTGATATCATGCTTGTTCAGATGTACTTGAACATGATGCTGTCATACTGAATTACAGTGTGGATCTACACTGACAAGACAACACCTCATCTTTATTGCCCCCAAGAGGTTTAGCTGAAGCATCCCCTCATGGTTTTGAGCTCTGGGCAATTGCTTGGTGTCTGACAGCTCTGAGTCCCTGTAAGGTACAGCATGTCCTCAAATTGGCACATGGCTCCTAGCCATGCCTTCCCCTGCCAAGTCACAGGAGTAAATTTTGCAACTCTCTTCCCGATGGTTGTGACAGGGAAATCCACTGTCCTGTGGGGACTGGAAGATGCAGATTGTCCCTGATGCCATTCTGGGAGCCTTAAACCAGGTCCTGGTTACCTTTACCTAAAACATTTGCAAGAAAATTGTGAGAGACGTGGCTCAGGGGAAGTTTTCTCCAGTGACAAATACTTGGAATCTCATTAGGACCATTTTATTCTGTGAAACAGGGGGCCAGAAGCAGCAGCTGGTGTAAAGCAGCATTGGTCCCCTGAAGAGATTAAGGAGATGCTGCTTTACATTGGCAGCTGCATCTTGTCCTGAGTTTTCAAATTAGGTTATTATGGATGAACACTATGACTTGTTCTCTGAAGAGACTAAATTTTCCTCTGAAGAGACTAAGAGGATACCACTTTGCATTGTCAGCTTTATCTGCATTTTGGCCCTATTGACCTGCAATCTGTTAGCAGGTTTTGGCAATTACACACTTCATATAAATGATAAATGACTAATATTACTGAATGCATTCATTTTACACCCTTTCACCTCCTAGTTTTACTGCAATAAAATCACTAGTTTCTCCTGCTTTTTGGTAAATGAGTAAAAACTTATAAGAAAAGTGAACAAAGATCACAGGAATGGTATGGTAGAGCTGTCACCCTCTGTGCATTGCACTCATTTACTGCAATAGCCTAAAAAACGCACGAGGGTGACTCTATCTTCCATTAATTATCTCAGTCTGGAGGGAGAGGATCTCTTACTTTGTCCAGATATCTTGTGAGGGTAATCATGTTTTTCTACAAATTCCCCTAACCTGATTTATGGTTTGTATGGAAAGAAATCCCCCTGCACTTTCCATTCTTCACGCTCTTTGTTGTCCTTTGCATTTAATCTGTTGGTTTCTTTTCTTGCTTTAAATGTTGATCCCAGTAACATGGTGTAGGGATAGATACAGTCTTGGAAGAATTTGTGATGGAAACTCAGGGACTTTGCTTTCGCTAGGAAGGCTTTCTGCCTAAATGGTAACTCTTTCTCAAAGGCAGTTTCAATGCTTTCTTCTCCCCCCCCTGCATAGCATGAGAAGTTCTCAGCCTCTCTGATATGTGAGAGGGAGGAGATAGCCCTAACAGGTATACACAGAGGCCTTGGGAAGGAGAGGGAGAAACAGAGAGGATAAAAAAGGCCCTGAGAGGTGGGAACTTGCCTTCCCCTCCCCAAGGCACGTTGCGCAAACCACACTATTAAGTTTCTTGTGTTCTGGCCTTCTAAATAAACTTTTTTTTGAATTCTTCCACTGCCTTGGCATTTCTGGGCGTACCTGCATATCTTACCATGCAAGATAAGTCCTGCCTGGCTCTTGGGCTTTTCATAAAACTTGGCTTAGAAAGACCATTTCCTACTTGGCCGTTCCATCTCTGGGCCTTTGGGGGGGCATTTCTGCTCATCAGCCATTGACTTTGGTAATTGCTCCTGGCATGGCAAATAGCTTAGGTTTCCCTTTCACAGAATAACATGGTGACAAAGAACCTTGTCTGAGGGCCAAATCTGGCAGTGGACTTTCCTAAAATGGCTGCTAGCACAGGTCTTTACTGATTCACTCTCTGTGGCGGAATCACAAGATGAGGAAGTAGGTTCATTTCAGTGTGCTCCAAATGCTATTTTATGTTATGTTGTTTGCAGTGCTGTAGTTTGCTGCTTTACTGCCATTTTCATCACCTTCTATAAAGCTTAATTTAATTGTTCCTTAATTACCTCTTTGGCTTAGCGTATAAATCTCAGATGGAAGCTGTAAGTAGCATCCATAAGGCTATGGATGTCACAAAACATTGCTTCTCTCTATTTTCATGTCCTTGTCTGGGCCAAACCTTTGCTGCTGCTGTAAAAATGTTCAGGGGAGGGAGGAAGGTCACATGCTCACAAAACTTCATTTTTAGACAAAATTCTGGAAGGAACGGCAAATGGTTACTCCAGGTTTTCCAACCACTTTCTACTAGAGCATGTATTATTTCATAGTGTTTTGTCAAATTATGTGAAGAGAAGTAATCTCTGATAACTCATATGAGTTATTACCTGAATAGTGTCAGGACCATAAATGTTTCTATTTGCAAATAACTTTTTAAATAAACCATATATTCTACTTTGGGAGTGAATCAAAGCTGAAATACTTTTTACTTGAGTTCTTAAGCTTCTTTCTGCGTTAAAAGCAGTTGCACCAATCTTCTCCTCTTTGCCCATCTTCCCAGCTCCTGAGAAGTCCTGGGTTTAGGGAGATTGTATTGTGCTGTCATAGCTTGCAAGGTGCTCTTCTCGCCTCCCTCTGTGCCAAGTGGGTGTGGGAAGATCTCACATTCATTTTAGACTTTCAATATGAGTCTTTAATGTTTTAGTGTATGTTAATTTAAGTGTTCTTCCTTTCAAAGATAATGTAGTTCTACTTTTCAAATAGATTTCTGCTTGGAAAGTGTATGTTATATATAGAATTAGACAGAGAGGAATATTGACCACAAGGGGAGCTGGCATCAGCAGATACTATGTAGATCATTTGTTTACAAGGAGATTATTTTCTTCTCTGTGTCACTCTTATTATGCTTTTTTGTGGTTTTTCTTTTTTTTTGTTTTTTTTCCCCCTTTGGCTTTCTGTTGACATAGTACTCTGTATTTTGCTTTACTTTGCTCTGTTTTCCTTCTGCCTCATGTAGGCAGACTAGAAAGCCATTAATATTAACCTGTTGACTGAAGCTTTTAAAGCCACGATGTTCATGGGAATTCAGAAATGAGCAATATCAACTTCCCACCTGTTATTGGATCTGCATTTACAAAAAACAAATACACTTGACCTTTTCATGAGCTTTCTAAATAATTTTTGTTGAATGCCTCTGTGAAACTCTGTTTATTAGAAGACTGTAAAAAAGCTTATACAGAGATCACGAAACTGCGCCTTGGTCTTCTGAAGCTTTAGATTCAAATAACTTCTACAAGTTGGAGTGGAATAGGGCTATAGGGCTTTTTTTTTTTTTTTTTAGCGTATCAGACTTTCTTGTTGATGACTATAGAGGGAGCAAGAGCTCTCCACCTGTATATTCTATCTCTGGCTAGTCCAACTGGACATTTAATTTTGCTGTGGTCTGTGCCTGCAACACCAGTCTTCCTGGGAGAAGTGATGAGATTTCAGCACCGAAATATATCTTGAAGTTTTACGTGAGGATTGAAATGCACATTAAAATATCTTGACTTGTATTATAACCCCTTAAATTACTTAGAGAAGGAATTTTGAAATACAATTTACACTTTCTACTTATAATCTGGCTTGTGCTTGACATCTATCTACTTTTAGCTGATGAAAGCAACCAGGCCATTTTGTTTCCATTTTCAGACAGGTTCTGGGCAAGTCTCACTGTCACTTTTTGACACACCATCAAAGTGCTGCACTGCTGAAGTAGCAAACCCAGGGCAATGTTTTACTTAAAATGCACTTTAAAGCACTTTAAAACATACTTTCCCTTGTTATTACTTCTTAAAATCATAAGCATTTTCTATTGGCTCTTTTATTTTTCCATAAAATGCTTAACTGGGGCTAAGTTTCACCTGGTGGTGTCTCTTCAGATACCGCACTTTGCCTAAGGAAAAGATGGGAAGACAGATGTTGTACTAACCTCCACTGATTGCTTTCTGATTGCCAGTTTAGTTGTCTGTCTTCAGCCATTTAAGGTGGCCATATGGGAAATCAACAGTGATGATCTTTATTAAAGTACCAGAAGCAAGGTGCTTCACCTACACATATTTTCAAGAGAGGCAGAGGGATCCAAACCCAATTAGAAAATTTATGAAACTGCTAGAGCACGGTATTCATTTAAAATTGCTGAGAGCTGCAAAATGAACAGAAAGTTTGACAGAATATTCACACTGTTGCAGGTCCTGTATATCAATTAGTCTCAGAAATGGAGAGGGCCACAAACTTCCAATATTTTGTTTTCTTTCCATGCAAAAATCTGGGCAGTTCTTGTTATTAGGAAATGAGAGATGAATTAGTCAGAAAGGCCTTGGAAAGTTCAGTTATAGAAAAGTTGTTGAAATTTGCTCCTGTTGAGTGACAGGATAAGTCAGGATCTGATCTGGTATTTCTGATGCTTCCTGTTATGTTAGGAGTTAAATATTTCCGTTTAACATTTATTTTCCTAACAGAAGGAGTCATGATAATTTAAAATTCTTCAAATTGTACCAAAGTACTTTGCAGCAGGCATGGGAAACAAGACAAATTCAGTCACTGAGGAGATGATGGTCTTTGGTTTTGGATGGTTAATTGTAGTGTGTTCTTAAGTTAAATGTATAGGCTACACTTGCAAAAGCAGCCAGCTTCACTGGGCTAGAAAGTGAAGTTCTTTGTTTATCTGCCCAGGTAGCGTAGCAGAGGCTGCCTCTACGTCTCAGCACTGTTGAAATCTTCTCTAGTGTACTTATACCCACCTGCTGCAGCTACATTTATTTTGGTGTTCCTTATTTTGTTCCCCTAAAGAAATTAAATAGAATTTGTCACTGGCCCAGCTTTTACCATTTAGGAAAAGACACCACATCTTTCTCTCTCAAGTCATTTTAAGATTTGTCAACGGTTTGGTGGAGTTGTAGATGCAGTTTTACATCATCCCTTGATTAAAAACAAGTCTTCCACACCACCAATTCCATTTCAGTCTCTAAATTTGCACCATTTGGATATGTAGGGTAGTACCCTGATGTGAAATCCAGGAACAGCTCTATTTCATTCTGCTTTTTATCTGATAGTGGTTTTGACAATACTTGTGCTATAGAAAGCTATATGGAATTTTTTGTATGAATATAGTTATCATCTCAGAGGGTCAAAATGTCACCTAGTTCATGTTAACTGAAATATCCTATGAGGTTCCCTGTGGTCAACCACTGGATGATAAGACATCAAATATACATTAGTTGTCTTGCTAATTAAATATCTTCATTGCATCTAAAACACATAGTAGCATTTTCTTGCTAGTAAAGAGAAAGGACACTGCAGTCAGTTTGTTGCAGATACCTCATTGCCACTCTATGCAGTCTATTGTAGGAATAGGATATGAGCAAATTTGTTGTAAAAAGTAACACATAGCTGTGATTTTACAAAGTGTTATCCTATTTATTTTAAGTGTCATGTAATTATCAATTCATTTACTACCTATTGTAATACTATGAATCATAATGAATGTATTTGCATAATAGGTAGTATCACACGAGCTCAATTATAATTTAGTATTAGCTAAATGTACCATGAAAAGAAAATGTTTCCTGTAAAGGTAGGCTGGGGTTGATATATAGCCTGTCTTATACATGGTGTATTGCAAATGCTGTCATGGGAAATTGTTCCATTTGTGGACTTGTTCTCAGAGGGAACTGTTTTGTAGCACTGTCCTGTCATTCATTCATTTCCTGTCTTGTCTCCAGCCCCCCAGTTTAAATGCTCTTCAGGTTTGACAACCTCTTGGGTGAAAAAAACTTCAGAAACCTGTTTCTGCTGTTTAGCTGGTATGTTAGTGCTCTGCTCACTGAGGCCACAAGGCAATGTCTGCCTAAAGACTGAGCTTACTGCTTCAGTGATACCTTGAGACCTGTGCACCCTGTGCTGGGTGATTAAATCAAGGAGTGGTCACACTGAGGGCCAGTGGATTGCCTCAGCTCTGGGTAGGTTCTTTAAAAATTTGTTTCCAGACATTCTTTTTAAATAAAAAGACCCCATAAATTACACATGCGCCGTCCTGGAACAGGAATTAGCTCTGTGTTGCTGTGTTGGGGAGTATAATACAAGGAGGCTGCCAGCTTCTTAGTTACACAGTTTCCTCTAGTTATCCTCTATGTCTAGATTGCTTTGTGCTCTCTACTGCTTACTCATCATCAGCACAGTCAGTTGCCTCTTCTCTCCTGCCAGTGTTTAAACTAAGAAGGTGGTCTCCCTTTCAAAACCAGGTGCAGCCTGTTACTACATACTCTACATGCATACATTTGGCTTGAAGAATGGCCAGATGTCCTTTTCGCTAAAGAACAGTGTTATCTGTAGTCCCTGGCTTCTGCATGGCCAGGCATCAGAGATACTGCTTCACCTCTGCCCTTTTGTAGAGAATGATCAGAGGTGATGCACCAGCCCTTGGAGTGTTACACCACTGCAGGGAGAGGGAACAACTCTGCGCATGCACCAATTGTCAGCAGCAGTTCAGAGGCCTGTACTACTTCCCAAACCTTCCCCTTTGCCATGTCAGAGCTGCTTCTCCTACCCCAGATACTCTGCTGTATTGTTTCTCTGCCTTTATTACATGAAGATTTATGCAAACGGAAATGAAACATATATCATGCTCTGCATACAAAATAAGTGGTCCCTTTTGGCTATGGTTTAATGTGTTTTGATGACGTGATCTTGCAACAGTAGAGGGCTTAGAATAAACCAAATGTGAGCAATATCTAGTTTCTGAGAAAAATCTTAGTGGCTCTTAGCTATCTTTTGGTTCACTTACAAGTTCAGCACATTTTGTTGCAGAAGAAATACTTTCTCATGCAGTAGCCTGAAAATGATCACTGTGTGAACTTTTGTGTCTGTAACAGATGCGTATAATCCCACTTTCCACTTTTTAAATGTATCCCATTTCCAAACAGAATATGAATTGCTTACTTTCTGGCTAGCACAGTTGATTTTTACTTGCTGCCTGCAAGTTAGATTAAGAACACTGAAATTGCAGAGCATAAAAAGAGAGTTATTGCCACAAATACAGTGGACTTACTGGTACCTCAAGGGTGCTGTAGCCTGATCTACATTCAGAAGCACTGCAATGGCAAAAAGTGAACATAGTTGAGAACACTTAATTTGTTTGGACTTGTGTCACCATTGGCTTTACAATTTGACAGGAGAAATACATCTCAGGAACTGATGAAGTAGTGCCACATTTGCACAATACTACAATGCTCTACACACATTTAGGGCAAGATTTCCTCCTTGATATACAAGGTAAAGCTTCTGATTTTCATGTGTGTACCCTGGCTGGTGTGCAATTAAAGCCACCCTCTCTAAGTTATAATTCAGTTTGGCCGATTAAGAATCAAATGGGCGGTGGAAATAGAGCAATGCCATTTTTGGATTTGGGTAAAGTTAGAGCTGTTACAAGGGAAAGATTAAATGTATGTTACAAGGAATCCATGCAATATTTGTACAACAGACATTCTTGTCAAACATAGAGTTGATAATCCCCTTAACTGGGACAAGCACTGGACATGACAGAATGCAGTTGCCCATATGAACATACAGAGGACGGTATACCCGGCAGTAGAATTACTCCCCAGTGAGAAGACTTATTTGAGAATCTGTGTCTTCACTAGGCCAGCTTGTCAGGGAATAGCATCCCCGAAGGAAGTCACAGTTGAGAATTTGAAGGAAAATTCTTGTTCTTTAACGGAGATATCAACTTATGTTTCCGTAGTTCTCTTTGACACGCTGCTAACAGGTGGGAATTTCTGGGCCTTGCTTCTTAATGGGAAGTTTGCAAATAAGGTTTAGGAGAAAACTAAAAGCTAAAGTACCCATGAATTTCACAGGGGAATATTTAATGGTGTTTAAATTCAGTATATTATTTCAGTTTTCAACCCATATCTTTGAAATGTGCCTTAAATGTGGTTTTTGTTTTGCTCTGTTTTTACTCCTAATGGCTTTTTATAGGCCAAAGGCTTATTCTCATTGATCACAATTCAGAAGAGCCTACCGTGTAGGAATCAAATTCACTAGGTGATTGCACTTGCACAGGAGATATAGTACTAAACCTGGTCAGAGGAAGGACTAAAAGCACTATGAAAGCTGGTGGTGTGATGTTTTTTGCACCATAACCAAACTTACTGTCGTGTTTGTACCAACCACTGATGATTTTGTGAAGGGAATCATCTGTCACTGGACAGTACACAGGGATCATCAGTTCATTTTGCACAAGTTATTAGCGGTCTGCGAGCCATGAGGTTAATTGCTGTCCAAGGTGATAGGAGGTCTTGCTAGCTGTTGCCTTGCACTAGATTTCCAAAAAAATCACAAAGTTCAGATCAGTTTACACACCTGTCCCCTTCCCATTATGTTCCTATCATCATTATTATTATTATTATTACTACTCATCATCATCATCATGGCTGGGCTTCGCGAACGAAGATTAGGGAATTATTACTACTACTATAAAATAATAACACTGTTTCCTCCAGAAGGATAGAGCCTGTGGCATATTTGAATCCTAACAACTACGTATCATGTAAGATTCCTTTCTGATATAAATTTTGGTACAAATCATCTGGTCTCTAAATAAGAGAAAAAAGAACAGAACTACCCTAGGAATTAGTCCCAGGGAGTTAAAATCTACTTGATATGTCATGTGATTCTTGGTATAATTTTTACCGATCCATGAAAAGTGAAACTGTGCAAAAAATGTTCATTTACCACCACAATTATTTGCCTCCCCCAGCCCTGAATCAACTCTTTAGTATTCTGTTCTGCTGTTAAATGTTTTGAAAAGCATCCTGAAAACTATGTGTAGTGTCTTCCATCCAAGCTGCAGTGATGCTAGCCTTAAGTCTGCTAGCTGGGGGTCAACTAAATCAGTACTAGATAGTAGTTCTACTCATCTATCTTTTTTCTTTGGGGAAGGAAAGACTCCTTTTCTACTGGAGTTAAACTGGACTTAAAGCTGCTGCCTTAGCTCAAAATGGCTATAGGTTCCTTTCATTTGGTGACACAACAGTGTTGTGTCCATAAAGGTTTTGGGCGCTAAATGGGAACCTACATTTGACATGAGCCTTGGAGTGGGGCAAAGGAAAAAACAGAGCAGATAACTGCACAGGATTTTGAGGTAGGTCCAAACACTGCAGGTGATCATTCTGCCATTTTACACAGTACGCATTATATGCACTACTTCCAGGAAAAGAAAGCTCATCTTGGACACATGACTTAAAGCAAAGAGATGCTGGTGTTTCTTCGTCCTATATAGATTTTCCGCTCGCCTCTAGAGAGCATATTTCTGCTAAGACCATCCTTCCCTAATTTTCCCTACTGTGATACACCATTCATAAATATTCTGAAATAAAGAGTGAAATGGGATATCCCTCTAAAATCATTTGTATCATTGGCACAATAGCACTTTTATATAAAATTTTAAAGCTTAGAGAGCCTGTCAGTGTCTACTCCAATCAAAGCTAGAGATTACCTTCTTATCTCTTCTTCCGGCTTTCATCTTTACAAGATAGACTTTCTCAAGCTCACAGCAGAAGTGCCTGGAAATTTTGAATTGAATAACCTGCTTTTCCCCATGGCTGATTAACCCCCTGTTTTCATGCTCTGATAGCAAGAGAAGTAAGGCTGTAGTGTTGTAAGACATTAGTACCAGCTGAGGAGAGGGCTACATGAAACCTTTCCCTTGCCCAAACCAGCTTTGTGCTGGCTGGAACATGACTTGTTCAGACCCTGATCAAACCCGTGTTGCCTGTGTGCTTCTTTCCTTCTGCACGTGAAGGATCTTGGAGGTCAGCAGAAGCCAATGCTGACACACAGTGTGGGCATCTTCAAGCAAAGGGAGTGTGGAAAGGATGTCTTAAATGCCCAAAGCACTCACTGTATGACTGTTATTGCATTGGCATGCCAAGAATACTGCTCAGACACATCTCTTTTTTTATTTGTTTTAAAGACAAGCTTTACGTGAGGGGTAGAGCACTTTTAAATTCATTTTGTGTTTTTTAAAATGCCTTTTCCATCTAACACTATAGCTTTAAGGCAGTTCAGATATGGACACTTTTTTTTTCCATCTTAGCAGTGACTCTATCAGTAACTTCATAAAATTATTTCAAGGATGTTTAATTTCCTGCCTCCATTCAGTTTCTACGTGATGCCATTTGTAAATGGCTGCAAGAATGAAAGTCTGGAGAAGAAGATCTTTTGCCTTTCTGATATGGTTTCTTATTCTTGGTCCTGTAGCTGCTTACACACATCTATTGTGTTATGTTGGTTTTAGTCTATGGGTGGCAGTCACTTTCTAAATTTCTTGTACAATGTTTGCAGTCTTTCCTGCACTAGGCTTATCAAATTTGCTGTTAGTAACACACATCAACAGGCAATCGATAAAATCAGAGCTAATTACATAATGTAGGGGTTTTTTAAATCTGTCTGCAGCACAAGCAGATGTTAAATGAAAGCTAATAAAGTGTGTCATCTTTTAAATAGGGGTATGCCCTAGGATTTTACACTGGACAAACTCTGCAACACAAAAGGCAATTTCCATAGAGGTTTGTATGCAAGAAAATGAGATAATCATGCAAGTAAAGCATATTAGAGCTAAATCTGAGCAGTCATTACAGATCTCTGCAAAATCTTGTGACCCTCTTAGAAAATAAGATACCAGGGAAAGGCAACAAGCAGTGCTGCAAGCAGGCTGCTTAATAGAGAAGATACACTAGCAAAAGTCCCAGCTGTTCCCATAGGTTTGCATATGTGTTCCGTGGAAATCTATTGTTTGTCTAAACAGTGGTTCTTTAAGCGTAGAAATAATGGTTGTTTACTTGGCTTTCATTCAAGAAGGGAGAATTTATACTATGTGCTATGTAGAAAGAATAACACAGAAGGCATATAAAGTAAAATGTGTTTTTCTTTTTACTTGCTCCATTAATAAACTCATGTAATAAACCTCTATACTGCTACAAGTTATTTTTAGTCTTTTGTTTTCTTTCTCTGTATTTTTCAGCAATGCTAGTGACAGGCAGATCTCAGTGATTTGAGGCTGCGTCTCTTTCTGAGATAATAAGTAAGTGTGTGCTAAATCTCAAAGCTGACTGTCAATGAGAAGAGCCAGTGAGAAATAAAAGGAGAAGAAAATCTTAAATTCCCCTGAAATCAACAGAAAAGGTGGATTGGTGCTGCCTCAGAAATACCAGTAAATGTCATGTTATAAGTTAAGTATTGCGTGGTGCTGTGCATTTGCTTTCTCAGAAAACATGTGACTCCTATGGGATTGGGGTTCTTTATGCTTGTCACTTGAGTAAAACTACCACCACTAAATACCTAAATGTCATGAGCTAGATCCCGGGTATCACGGAGGTAAGTAACTTAGATTTTTGTGGGGAAAGCTGAAACACTTTTATTTACCATTTGTTGTTGGATTCCTAAGAGTTCACATTTTTTAGACATTTTCCCCTGAATTAGTAAAGGCTTAATTTTTTTAAAAAATATGTTTTTAAGAAAAAAGTGTGAATTTCAGGTACTTACATCAGTTACATACTGGGAATTTTTAATGATGGTTCAATTATCCAAAGACTCAAAGTAAGTTCTCAGGATATGGTACCATAGGAAATTGGAGATCCCAATCAGAAATGGAAACCATTTCTGTCTGACAGTCATTTGAGTTTCTCTTAAAATTGTTGAGAAATTTAATAGATAAATTCGGTTGAAAGTGAAAACAGAAGAATTACATTTGATAATTCCTACATAGAAGCTTAACAGCCCAAAACCATAAACAGGTGAAACTGGATATCACGGTAGGCCTCCTTTGGTGGGGTGTCTCTGATTTTGGGATAATTTACTAAGCAATTTCTTAAAAAGTAGATTTTATTTCTGTATTCCTAATTTATTTTTCTTTGAGACAAATGAAGGAATGGCCTCTGACTTCAGTGCTGGGAGCATCACATGAATGAGTCACCTGAAAAATCTCACCCCGAGCCTCTCAACTGGACTTTTGTGTTGTTATGAGCTATTGATATGGTTTGAAGCTGGCTCCCTGCCAAGTCTCCAAACCTTACCACAAGAAGTCCCCCCCCCCGCCAAAACCTCAGGGAGAAGAGGGACAAAAACAACTAAGAAAACCCTAAACGAGAGAGAGAGAGCTAAAGCAATATATATAAATATATTTACACTTATGTTACAATTATATACAATTTCACAAGGGAAAGGGAAGAGGGAAGGGAAAAGGAACAAAACCAAAATAAAAAATATATATATATATCCCAGTCAGTAGCCCGAGATCTAGTAACTACAGAGTTAGCAAAGAAATATCCCACCACTCTCCTTGGGACAACCGAGAGTAGCTCCGGAACGATCACTGGCAACCTCCGCCTCCCAAAGTCGACAAGGCCTCACCAGGCCTCGCTCCCCAACACGGCAGACTCAACAGCAGGGAACCTGCACCTCCAAGCCACCGGAAGGAAAGAGAGCGAAGGCCTCTCCTCCTTTCTTCTTATAATCTGGCTTATGTAAAAATCGTAGGGAATACTGGGTAAATCTGGACCCTTCCTTGGTTACAAACTGGTCACCAAGGAAGGCCTAGCCCAAACTACCACAGTTATTAAATGGCCTCAACTCTGTTTGCTGATCCAAGTGTTAAAAAAAGGAAAAAGATAGTTGAGAGTAAATAACATGAAAAAAATAAAGTTAAAGTTTTGAATAGTCACCATAATGCTCATGAACAATGATCAATGAATATTATTATCACATTAATAATAGAAAAATAATATCTGAATCATTGAACTTCAACTTGCTTTGTGAATATTCATTTTCATTATTCAGCTGGCTTTATTTTTCCCTCCAGGAGTGGAAGTTCTCCTTCATACTTATCATCCTACTCTTTGTGCCTTTTGACAACCATTTAAAAGGTTACTGGAATGATTTGTCACTCCTGTGTGCTGGAAAGACCATCTTCCCCAACACTGAAGCCCCAGTAAAATCTGGAATGCAGTGTAGAAGCCTCCAAACATTGTTGTAGGCTTTGAAAATGTAAAATACTGTGACTTTCACTTATGGTATCTCAGAACTTTTTGGGGCTAGAAAAGAATAATAGAAAAAACCTTCCAGTAAGTAATTTTGAATGAGCTTTTGTCTGCTATGAATAGAGCACCCTTTAAAAAGCTATGCTGAACTGGAGTACCTTGGGATGGAAATGTAACTCAAAGGACTTTCAGTCAGCTTAATAAAATCTTATATGGTATTTACAGCCTGCTTGAGGTCGTCATCCATCTTGTCTGGAGGGATTTTGCCCCTTGTCTGACATTATCACCTGAGCTTTTCAATCTTTTTGTCACAGAGTGGCCTTTTTTCCTTCTGTAACTGGATTGCAGAAGGTAAATACAAGATACCTACAGTGACCACAAGTGACTTTTACAAGGTAACAGGAAACATCAGTGATATCATAACATCTTCCTTTACCTCCCTTCAGCACAGCCAATAGACTGAGTTCTTGGTGTGAAGCACATTGAAGAAGTAAATCTAAAATGAAATAAATATATTTATTGGATTCATTTTTATCATAGTATTTTTAACTCTGGAGTGATACTACTAGAGATCCTAAAGGCTTTGTCATGTTAACCTTTCTTTGCTGTTTCCCAGCTGGTTGCCTTTCAGCACAATCAAGGTACCACACATAATAACTAATCAGATGCAGTGAGCAGAAGTGATGTGAGGGTGCATTTTAATTGGAAATAGTGAAGAATTTCAGTATATCTGTCTGTGCTACAGGGTGACATTTTTAAATGCTCAAAGGGCATGCAGGTCTCCAGCTCCTGGTGAAACTTCGTGAGAATGTGATGTGCAGTTCTGATTTGTGTTCTTTACAGTGATATATATATATATATATATATATATAAAAGCTATTACTGTTATTTATTTATTTCAGATCTGGATTTTTTAATTTCTAATAAGAAAAGTTGCCAGTCAGTGCCACTGACTAAAAATCCCCTCAAGGAACTATACCAGCATAGCTGGGGGCACATGCTTTCCAGTACTTATATTTTATTTAAGCAGAATATATAGACATCTTTTAAGATCGCATTATTATGTGTGGCTAAATAGTTGCAACCTTTTCTATTATATTCCATTTAGTTTTGTCATAATGTTGTCTTCAGAAATTGCCTCTACCTCCTTTGTATATGCTTTTCATGCATGTTTACTGCTGCAACTGCAAAGGTCTGTTGAGAGAGAACTTGAGAGTACTGAGAAAGCTCAAAAACTCTAAAAAGCTAGTTTGATATTTCAGGATTGTTTTGTACAAAAGGTGTTTTCTGCTTACATTTAAGCATGTGTGTTTAGAAGGCTGATAGCCACTCTCTTATACTCCTGGAGAAATGTGTGAGTCTGCAAAAGACTCAGGTGAAATAAAACTAATTCTTTTTGTGAAAATTACTCTTGATAATTAAGGTTCTTCATCCTGAGCTTCAAACCCATGAATTCAAATGCATGAATTAATGAGTAAAATAGGAACTCAAAGATTGAAATATTTCAAGATTTTAGTATAACATAATGTTCATGTGAACTCCATGACAATATGAAGAACATATTTGCCAATTAGAAACAAGTGAACAGAAGTGGAGTGAGATGATGGCTCATTGACTAGTGACAGGAGCTGACAGTGGGTGAAACTTCACTCTCCTGTGTGGAACCTATGGCTGGCTGGAGTTAGATACAAGGAATAGCTCAGAGGAATTTCTTTCAAAACACAGCTGTTAGATGACATTGGTTGACAATGCAAAGCAAAACATGGTTTTGAAGTTGTGAAGTGCTTTACCTTACTTATTGTACTGCAGAATGATTTTTCTGTTGTTCTAATTTCAACCAGGAGCGTATTAATTTTCGCAGTAGCCAAGGGAGTGTGGCTGTGGTGTGGGCATGTTAAGAGATTATTCCATACCATCTTATGTCATTGGCAGGGGTGTTGGGGAAGGGACTCTCACCTTTCTGAGGAGACTGGCATCCCTTTCTGGTTGGGGAAAAAAACATGGTGGAGGGAGCAGTGAGGTGGTGCCAGCTGCAGTTGCTCTGTGTGTTGAGCATTTTAAATGTAAACACCCTTTCGTTTATACACTGTTGTAACTAGGATTGTTACTGTTACTGTTTGTTTTCTTATCTCATTGCTGTTTCCAGTAAATTGTCATCTCAACCTGTAATCTCTTTTGTCTCTCTCTCCTGAGGGGGTCGAGGGAGGGGAGCAGCTGTATGGGGCTTTATTTCCAGGTGGACTTAAACCGCAACATCTGTAAAGTGCATACTTTGATAGACAGATGTGGCATAACAAATATCATAAAATATCCCTTTATAAAAAATAGCTTTACCAGCTACAGAAGTAGTTCAAAGTTGGTTTGCAAAATGTAGCCATGTTGAAAAGATTTTGCTGCATTAGCATGGCAAAGTTGTTTTTTTATCTTTGTATTTCCAAGACTCATTGGCCACTGTACAAGCAGAAGCTTCAGTGTTTGTTAAGGCAGTATGTAACTTGAATCTAGTCATTTTTATAGATATTCATTATTTTGGTGGTGCTGAAACTAATACAATTGCAACTGGATGAGCAAACTGTATATATTGCAATATAAAAAACTCATCTTACCCTTGAAGAGTTTGTATCATTTAATGGAGAGTGGTTAATCTTGAAACATATAGGGGTCTGTTATGTAGCAGCGGAGTTGTGTGGAATAAGTTCATGCAGAGACAGCTCTGTGCACTCTGAGGGACACATAGTATGTGAAATGGCACAGTATCTTTAATCTGTGGGATCATAAACCAAATCTTTTGATTTGTGGACATATGTATGTGAGTAGATATTGTGCATTTTAAATGATACTATGGAAAGATGATAGAATTTACTTATGATTTGTCTATCTGCTCACAGATTTTCTGATCAAAAGGAAAAAGCTGAATCCAGTGCATTACTTTCAAAGGAATACGAGAAGAACCAATTCTTAAACTTTTCAGGTTAAGATGGAAATGATAGCTTAAAGTAGTGAAATAATTCAACCAGTAAATGACTCACTAGTCAATTGTTTTGTGGAGTAACAATATTGCTACTACCTTTACTGTATAGTTCTTCTATACCCACATTTTTCTGTTTGCTTTCGTAATCATTGATCATTTCCATTACAAACTGGAAACAAGGATAAAGATATTTAATACATCTAACAATTGACATTCAATTGTTGGTAATCAAACTTTCTGTTGATTTGAACAGGGATTTTAAGATAAGATAAAGTCAATATGCTTCTAAGTCAACTAATTGGTAATTTTAATATTCAAGGATATTATTTATCTAATATAAAATGTATGCTTCAAAAGAGAAATATATGGTTTCTTTAATCATTTTTCCTTTTGAATTTTATTAGTGCTAAATTGTGCAATTAGGCAACTAGAAAATAGAGTATACTACTGTATTTTCTTAAATTCAGAAGAAAAATCAAATTATTAATGTTCATTATAAGTACTGCCAAAAATTGTGATTTTTTTTTTAAATTTTATTTTCATTAAGACACTATTCTAAGGGGACTCTGATCAAAACTGTGCAAAACCTACTATTTTTTTTCACTGGCCTTGGTCCATGTGGACTTAAGTTCTAAGGACTCACACAACCTTACGTTATGCATTGAGATTCTAACTCAGAAATTCAAGGGAGAATTATGTTGTTTATGTAAGGCTTTTGCCACAAGCAATAAATTGGACAGAGCAAAATTCAGCTGAACTCTTGAGAAACCTGTTTGTTGTTATGGATTCCTAATAAATAATTTGTGCAACTCTAATTGCATGCACTAAGGATTATAATCTAGATTTTCATGTTGAAATGCATTTTTTTTAAAAAGATGTGCAGATTTAAAAGTTAAAGAGAACACAGCAATAATCTAATCTGAACTCTTGTCTATTATAGACGAGTAAAAAGTGCAGAGGATCTTAATTCAAGAGATTTAATGCAGAGACATGATTGGGTTTGTGCAAAAGTGTTATGGTCTGAGTTTCACAGTCAAGAAGGTGAGGGGAAATCATATTTCCATCTAGCTTCCTCTGTCACTTGGCTGTGCTGTGTTGCCAGTGTCACCCTTCCAGTGGGGCAAATGTGCTGTGTTTCTACTTGCTTCAGACACCCAGTACAATTGTGCATACCAGCTTCAAAAAGCAACAGCAAGAAGTAAACCAAAATATGAGTAAAGAACAGTGGTATGGTTCCGAATTTTTATTTACTTTTAATATCCTTATTTGTTTTCTAAACAAAATTTTAAAGTTCTAGGAATTGTGTGTGTGCTTGGCTGCTTTTTCTTTAGTTTTCTTTCCTTCAAGGAACCCTTTTTAGTGACGCTGCTTGCAGATGCATTTCTTAATTAATTGTGAATGCGTAGTGTGGTGACAGATGCAGAGGATGTTGCCTTTATTGTGATCACATTAAAATGAGTTGTTTTGAATATTCTATGATGTTTGGGGAAATTGCTTAATCCTATTACTTCTTGGGGAAGATTGAGTACCTCCTAATGTGAAATATGAAACCTCAGAGCTGCACAGCGCAACTGCTGCCTCAGAGAGCGCAGCTCAAAATGTATAGGATTTCTTCTAATGTGAGTCAACAATGATTTCTAGGCTTGTTTATCACATAAATGTTATCTGGCAAATTATTGGACAGTTGCTATGGAAACAAAGACCTAGTAGTAGAAGGATTTGTTACCATAAGTAGTTAAGACAATGATCAGACTTGAATCCCTGCTGCAAACAGCCAGCTTCTAAGGATGGAAGCGACAGATAACAAAACACTTATTTTTTACTGATAACAGAACAATTTAGAAATATTTATCAGCTGGCCTTTGCTTTTCTAACAAACACAGAGATATATGAAATAAAGTCCAAAGGTGTGAAATCACTAAAGAGAAAAATATTCTTTTATTTTGTTTCATAATGTTCAAAAAGATAATATAGATGTTGGTATCTGCTAGAACACAATGTGTAAGACATGGAAAGCCTGAGCGTGTTTCTCTCACTGCTCTGTAGTGTTTCATGAAACAAAAGGACCATATATTCCAGCTGCAGGGAATATTAATTGCTGATTGTTGAGCTGAATAAAAAGAAAAACGAGGCATTTGGAAATGTTGTCTTCCTTCTGATGGAAGGTATAGTGGAAATATTGCAAAAGAGAAATGGAAATGTTCATGGAAAAGATGAGCCATAGTTGGATTGTTCCAATTATTTTCCTTGTGGATCAGCAAAAGTAGTATCTTCATTTTCTGTATTTATCTAGTAAAGAATGTCAGGTTATGATATTGCAAAAGCTCTAATTTCCATATAGGCTTCAGTGTCCTCAGTGCTTATAATCTTCTAAGGGGTTTCATAAAGTTCTGTGTTTTATCCATCCCCTGAATTGGGCAGTTATCCGAACCTCTCAGCTGTTGTTGTGGAAGAGCTAGTCCTTGAATTTGAAGAGAAAACCTTATAAGATGTGGATGCCAAAACCAAGCCCCATAAACCCCAGAAAGTAAAAGATCATTTTGTTTCTTTCTTACTCTTGCAATTTAGAAGCAAACAGCATATCTAGAAGGCTGGGTTGTTTTTCCTCTTGAAGCAGAGTGGTCCCACTGTTTTCATGAATGCAATCAGTATTTCCATGAATACAACACTGAAGTATTTTCTGTGGCAACTTTCATCAGCAGAGCTCTCAGCTTGTGAAACAGCAAACCGTGTTAAGCGCAGGTAGCAATTACAGACACACAAGAGGCAAAGTCCCATGACAGTGGCAGAGCTGAAATGTGAAGTTGGATTCCAACAAAATGGGCTCTGTTGTGTCAACTGACATCAGCTGAAGTGATTTGCCAGTGACCTGAACATATAGGAAAATGTGCAAAAAACACTGCTAGGAAGGGAGTTTGCCATCACCTTTTTGATGTGCACAAAAAGAAAAAAAGGTGACATTTGTTGTATGATTTTTTTTTCTTTCTTTTCCTTAGCAACTATGGGCAGCAGCAGAACAGAAGATGAATAGGCTATTGATCTAAAAGCAAAAGGATGACTGTTTATTTTAAGTTAGATGCTCATGCCTGGTCTAATATATTGCCACAAATTGTGTTCTAGCAATAAAAGAAAAACCAGAGGCACTGGAGGATTAAAAGACTAAAGCAGATTAATAGAGCTGAATTTCTATGTACTGAACACATATGTTGAATATGTGGGAAAGCCAAAATTACTCAACTTGTGCTAAGACCAGAAAAAAACAGACAACAATATCCATCATTAGGTTAAAATTGCATCAGATGTTTAGCAAGAGTTATCTTTATCCTTTGGTAGGATAAAGAAAACAAAGGAAATTTGGAGACATCATCCAGGGAGCAGGAGAGCCCTCAGCAGAATACTGAATTGAGCTGAAAAAGCTCTGCTTTGCCACACCATTAATGACCTAGGATAGATCCTGCTGTCCAAAAGGCAAAAGGAAAAGAATGCCACAGGCCCTATTGCTTTGGAAACTTCTGAGCAAATAGAAGAAACAACAGGATGAGTATATTAATTTTTCGTTCTGTAGAAATACTTTATATATAAAGTATAGATATATATTTATAGATACATACTTTTGAATGATCATCACAGTAGGGTTCTGGCAGGGCTGTGTGTGTGTGTGTTCAGCACCTTGTTTGGAGGGACTGTTTCCTCCTGCTGCTGTTTGGCTCATGTTCAACACCTGAGGTGTAGCAGATTTTTTATAGTATAAGGGGCTTTAAGTTTATATAGATTTAGTTTACAGTTTATATAGATGTAGTTTATATTTTATCCAGGGAAAAGCCATAGAAGAATGCCCAAAGGCAAACAGACTTTTTGGCAAGGATAACAATAGTGGCTCCAGCTGAGTAGATACGTACATTTTGAATAACAAAAATAAGCTACAGGAGAGACATTAATCCAGCAACATGTATAGATAGGTCTTCACTAACACACTTGACTTTGTAGGCAATGAAAACCATGCAGAGATTCCATCTTTTGAATGATGTGGAAGGAATTTGGGCCATATCTTACAGGCCTCGAGATGTTAGCTTGGAGGACGAAATTCATAACCTCTAGCATACTGAGACAGAGGCTTTAAACTTAGCTGATAGAAGTACCTGATAGAGGAGCTTTGTTTCTGAAATTCAGTTCTATTATTTTTCTGAGACTAAGACATGTATCTGCTGCCTTCAGTTATGTATAATGTAAAACTGGAATGTCACAGCCACCACAGGCTGTGAGAGAAATGACAGGTTTTTCTTTTAGTTGAATGTGAAGTCAGTGAAGGCAGTGAGACAGTAAGAGCAGCAGGGAACAGAACAGAGATGTGGGGGTTAAATTCTCTCCTCAGTCTGAGAAAAGCACCTATATATTACCTGCTGTTAGGAAATTGTCTTCACCACCCCCTTACATTTCCCTGGAGATCATCCATCAGCATTCCTATTGAAGTTGGCCATCAGACTGACAAGTATCCAACGAGGAAATTTCAAGTGGATAAAGGAATCAGAAGCATGACCTTAATGTCTAGAAGTAAGGCATGCAGTTGGAGGAGGGGAGAACGGGGGTCTGAGTCTCTACTCCTGAGGGTGTTTGTGTGACAGTCACTGGATAAGCAATGTGCAGCAGCTTTCTCTGGTCATGTCTGTGAATGATAGAGGCTGTAGTTTCTGTGTGTTTAGTTGAACTCCGTGATTCAGTGTGTTCCAAGTATGTTTTATGCTTGATGGATTCTGAGCATGGTTTAGCTTAGTTAGTTACCTGACCTGCAAATTCTAGACTACACTGTGCAAAAGACTGGCACCTGGAGAGAAAGTTTGTTATGCAAAGATGAGGGTATATTCAAGAGCAGATCTTTGAACGTGCAGGGTTTTGCAATGCTATGTAAGAACCTGCAGCCTCTCATATGCTAGAGCAGGTTGGCTAGCAGCTTTGTGCATGTGATGGAAATTTGGGATTTAGGCACACAATTTCTGTAAGTTTTGCCTATGAAATGTTTCAATATTATTTTGAATCTTTCACTTTGTGCAGAACACAACTGCTTAAACAATAAAAACTCTGAGCCCTCTGTGGAAATATAACTGTCCTAGGCAAAGGGAATGTCTTGGTGGAGTTTTGAGAAACTTCTCTGGCAAATGGAGCAGTGTGTTAACTTTGTCTGTCTATTCAGAACTGTACCAATTATTAAGCAATTAGATTAGGATACAATTAAGGAGGAAAGAATCACTCCCAGTCTAAATTTTGTTGATTTTGTCATCTTTCCCAGTTTCAAAAGCCTGGATACCTCTTGTGGAAATACCTTCCTAATGATGAGCTCTGTCAGCTATACAATTTTAGAAGCTCTTTTGTTTTTAATATATATATGTCTGTGTGTATATATATGTATATGTATTATATGTTATATACACACCCATAGACATATATGAAAATATTTTTAATGATGTAGGCAGTACTCCATTTCATTTTAAGGTACAAATTAAGGTATAACACTATTGAACCACTACTGATTTAGGAGGAAATGGCAAAACCAGAGTAAATTTAGTGGCAACAGTAGTATAATATTAGAAATTAGTTACTTATATTTCCCTTTCTTGATTGAATTCTAGAAACACCTCATTCTCCTTGAGAATTTATTATTTATATTTTATTTTGATTAAAGTGAGTTTTCTTCTTTCTGTTTTTGTATAAACACTCAAATAGATCCATAAAAGGATATTTTAATAAAAAAATCTCTGTGCACCATATTTAGTCTATTATAAGAGCTGTAAAGACTATGTGTGATTCTGCATACTGCCCTATTTTCAACTGGAATAGAGTTAATTTTCTTTTTAGTAACTGGTATAGTGCTGTGTTTTGAATTTAGTGTGAGAGTAGCGTTGATGGCACACTGACGTTTTAGTTGTTGCTAAGCTGTGCCTGCACTAAGTCAAGGACTTTTCAGTGTCCCCTGCTCTACCATCAAGGAGATGCCTGAGAAGCTCGGGAGAGAGCACAGCCAGGACAGCTGACCTGAACTGGCCACACCATAGGATATCATACCCAGTATAAAAGCTGGGGCAGTTACCCAAAAAGGGTGCCAGTCGTGGTTTGAGGATGGATTTGGCATTGGTCAGCGGGTGGTGAACAACTGTATTGGACATCGCTTATTTCTCTTGGGTTTTATTCTTCTCAATCATCTTCATTATTATTATTTTATTTTGTTTCAGTTATTAAATTCTTCTTATCTCAAGGTTTACTTTTTCTTTCCCATTGTCCTCCCCACCTATGAGGTGGAGGTGAGGGGAGCGAGTGAGTGGCTGTGTGATATTTAGTTGCCAGGTGGGGTTAAACCACAACACATACACACATACTTTCATTCATATTTGCCTATTAGAAGTAAATATAGCCAAAATTATCTTCCAAAGCACCTTAGCAGGGACAAAGGACATCTCCTTTTGGACTATAATGCCACTGATATGCTTCCATATATAACTCATTTTGGAAGCAATTCTCCTTAGTTATTACAGCATGTGTGAGCGTTTTTCTCTTAGTCAAATTCTGCTTAAACAGTTGAAAATCTGCACCTAATTCATTTCTTTTCTGAAATTGGGGGTCTATATTTCCCAATGTAATAGCTAATGGCATTATAAATTATCTTGAGAAAGGTAAAGCAGTCTGAAAAAAGAAAAGAAATTGCTGTCCTTTTCTGCCTAGAGGCCAGCAGCTTCACTGAGCCTGGTATGGAAGAAGTGGAGCTCAGAATATAGATTCTTCAGGGAAGAAAAACTATTTTAAACATTTCCTTGCGTGGAGTTGATTTTAATGTGCAGTTAACCACCAGTGACTGTATTTTGTTCATGACTTCGGTCTTAAAATTCTTTTTTTCCCATAAGAGATGGAGTTTATCTGTAAAATGCATAATTCTTTGAACCAAGTATCTGTCAGTAAGTGCGCTGCCGTAGATATGTGCCTAGGGAAAAACATTTTTTTATGATTTAAGTCTTCATTTGTCTTGTTTAGTGTTCGTGTATTCGGGCAGAAGAAAACAACAAAAGCCTAGAAAACCTCTTATTTCTCCCCTTATACTTTCTCATTCATTAGTTTCCTTTCCTCCACTTCACATCCTAAAACTGAGTTG
Source organism: Corapipo altera (assembly GCF_003945725.1). NCBI lineage: Eukaryota > Metazoa > Chordata > Aves > Passeriformes > Pipridae > Corapipo > Corapipo altera. The sequence continues at coordinate 392,631 of NW_020884931.1, forward strand.
AAATGCATTCACTTTTCGTGTAAGTACTGGTATTTTTTTGCGGACAGGCTTTGAATCTTTTGGAGTGGAAAAATGGTGGTAGTGCTGGCAAAGAGTATTCTATTTTCTTTTATTCTGTCAGTCCGATGTTCAATAATTAGGAAGTGCTGCTCAGAGATGAAGGTCAACTGGTAATCTTGGCTGACGCGTAAAATGAGGTTTCCAAGCTGTAGAGTCTAAGATTCAAGTCTAAATTCAAGAACTCTCTTGGTTTTATTACAATTCTGATCAATCTGTCGATAAGGTTGGAGGTCATTAAGGATGAGAATGCCTCTTTGTAATAACCTTTGATATTCAGTTGAAAGGTGGAGAGAAGGAGAAAGCAGAGACCCTCATGTAGCACTGAAAGAATCAATTCAAACGTACAGTCCCTGATGGTATGAGAGGAAGAGGTTAACTGAAAACAGAGCAGCAGAATTCATAAAAAAAAGAGTCGTGAGACCAATTTTTATACTGAGAAGACTTTCTATGAGCTGCAGGGGCCAAGCATTTGTGCAGATGGTCAAGAACTGATTGATCTAAACCATCATTACTGAAGGAGACTGATGTGTAAAAATGAGCCTTATTCTGAGCAAAGGAAAGTTTCCTGAGAATGTCCTGCTGGTAGCACATGCTTCAAGCTACGATTTAAAGACTTAGAAAAATGCAGTACCTAGCACTGTAATCCTCCAATGAGAGTTGTGCATCTAGCTTGATTTCCCAAGGAAAGGTGACTTTCATGATCACATTCTTGCATATATATATGTTTATACACATGGACTTAAGGATGCACTTGTTTTCCCCATTCACCAAGATCTATTTAATCTATTGATTAATTTCAACCAAATTGCAGAGATGCAGAAATCTCAGAGACACTACATTTCTAAAAGTTTTATAAGAATAAGCAGCCAGAAAGAGGAGAACCTATTACTGCCTCCACTGGAAGAAAGTTCCTATGAGAATTGGGTCCTTATTAAACATCAGAAAATCTACACAAGGCAAAACCACAGGAAACACCAATTCGTAAGAATTTGGTCTTCATTACTTTTATTGGTAATGAAACTACTCCTCAGTGTTTAACAGTTCTTGAGCAAACTTGTGTCTGAATAACACCATCTGCTCCTTCAGCTAGCAGGAGGGAAAAAAGAACAAAACTTGTAAGTGTGAGAGGGCAAGAAAATGCATTTCATATGTCAGCAGCAGTGTGTACCTTGTTTTTTTTGTCAGCTCTTGTATGATGATTAGATTTCTTAAATGTGACGGTTTGACAATAAAATAAAACATCTGCTTTTAGAAATTGAGAGGCTAAGACAGTTTTCTATCCTTATTTCACTTAAATCTGATTTATCTCGAAATATAATTATGGTGATCACAGATTTGCACACTTAAACACTTAAGGATAATGTTAAAATAACTTAGATACCAGACTTATGTACTTATTTAGCTGACTTTCAGTCAGCTCAATTCTGCATATTAAATTTTAGAGATAAATTCTATTTTGGCAAGCATGAAGGTCTGGGTCTTTGTGCAAACTACAATTAAAGGTCAATAGCATTAAACCATAACAAACAGAAGTCTTAGAATATAAATTGACTCTGTCAGATGTGCTTCAACTAGATCTAGACTGTAGGCTCCCTAAAAGCAAAATAAAAGGAAAACTATATGGATTAGTTTGAGTAAAAAATTGGAAGTACTCCAGAAATCAGAGAGAGTTGCTCATGATATTTTGGTCCAGGCTTCTTTCTTTTTTTAAACTAACAGATATACATTCTTTGTGTAACGGAGAGATGAAGAGATTAAATCTAATATAAATGAGGACGCTTATGCAGTTGCCTTCTTGTAACACAGCGGTAAGGAATTTACAGCTAAGGTTTTGCTTAAATTCAATTCACATAGTTTCCTACTGTGTGTGTATCAGGCTAAATCTTTACATTAAATTGTTGTTAGAAAGAGCAGTATGTAGGAGATTAATCTTGGTCTTTCTGGTCCAGCTTTCTAGAGCCAGACCAGGGGTGATAAACAACTGATGAGGTAGGCTTGGTCCCTGCTTTGCACCAGTGATGTGTGTCCTGTAAGGAATGCATCCTCCAAACCTACAGCACAGGCACTATAGAGTTCAAGTTGCCTCCACATGCCCTAGCACAGAGATATACCAGTGCACAGGTACTCAGGCAGCTCTCCAATCACTTCCTGTAGCAATGGTACTGGGCATTTCCCTTGTTTGTGCATTTGTCAATGTAGCCTATGAAAGCAGGAAGGAAAAAGGCGACCTATGCAACTTATCTTTCTTAGCTATGATCACTAGAGGTGTGATAATTGGTTGTGGTGCTACTTTCTCTGAAGAAGATTGTGTTTGCGAGGCAAAGATTCATTGAAAAAACACTGATTTGTTTAAATATCTTCACTGGAGTGTTTCTAGATTGCCCTAAATAATTTTTACATTTGGAATAAAGCAGTAGACTCTGAGTTTAATGTCAGAGTTCCCTTTTCCTGCAATACAGCAAATTTGCCCTTGTAGTCAGCAGATGGGGATAGGCTGGGTGCTAAATGCTTGACCAATCATCTCAGCAATGCATAGTGAGATGAGGAAACCAGTGTGATACTTAAAAACATTTCTTGAAGAAATTGCATTGGAAAGGAATGCTTGATATTTGACATATTAGAAGGAAGTATGGGTACTCAGTCTAATGGTAGCCTCTGTGACATGTTGAAATCTTCATATTTTCTGAAATTAGAAGATACTGGTTTGTGACATTAATTTAGAAAATAGAAAAGAACACCTGCTTTAGAGAGAGGTTCCTTATTAATCATCTCCACTAACGTCCAATGCATGTCTGTAATCAAAGATCACGTATTATTGATTATCTGCATGTTAAATTCCTGTTAGTCACAATTTTTCCCATATATTTTGTGTCGAAGCAGTTTTTGATTGATGGGTGACCAAAAAAATGCAACAAATGTGCAGTAATTTTTTTTATTCCGTAGCTTTCATGTGTATGGAGACAAAAGTCATGTCTGCAATGGGTAAGGAAGCCTTTCTCTTGTATTGTAAGAGATGAGAAACTTGGAGAGCTCACATGGAACACAGCTGGTGACTGATCTGGCACAGGAAGGTCAGATTTGTGCTGAAAAATTCTCTACCAGTAAACAGAGCAGAGTATTAGATATTCAAGAGGAAAATGATGTTTCAACACAAGCGTTTGGTTTATTTTCCTGGCAGGATTTTCAGCAGAAAATTTTCAGAAAAAAATTATTTAACTGAAAACCCATGATGTGGCACCTATATGCCCACGTTGCTCAATTTAGACAGTTATTTTTATTCATCTCAGCAAATGCTCTGTTCCTGATGCTGCGGGGGTTGTGTAAGGTAGCAGAGCTCTCAGAGGTACTGGCAGAGCAGTCTTGCTGCTGACCTGTTTGCTTGTTAACAAGTATATTAGTCCTGATTTTTCAAGCCTGCAGCTGGGAGTCTTTGGCTTATCTGCAACAGGAGAGTGCAGGCAGTGGCAGCATGAAACGCTCTGTCCTGCAACTCTGTTTTCCAGCAATGACCTCTGGGAGCATGAGTCCTCATTTGTTTCTCTCCTGAGGCAAAATTGTTCACAAGGAGGTAGCATTTCATGTCCCCTCAGAACTAGACTTAGAGCCAGCAGTTCATCTCAGATCATCTTGGTAAAGGTTCTTAAGTGGAATTAAAATGTATTGTCTGTACAGTCAATGTCAGCATTTTCTCTGGACACAGTCATGATGGGAATAGGTTACTATTTATCACTGCCACGAGTTTGCTGAGCTCTAGATGTACCTGTTTGGTTTGGCGTAGGAGAAATTCCAGTCTCATTACAGTCAAAATAAGCAATTCAAGCAGTTATAGCTACTCCTGACAGAAGTGGGTCATGGAGGGATCTCAGTCACTCTGAAAGGGGCTAGAGACTCCCACTCCTCTTCCCCTGCAACAGGGGGAAGGGGAACAAGCAGTAGGTGGGAGGGCATCTTGGGCCATGCTCAGGAGAGGGCTCAGATCTGCTGCCTCAGATGTGACATACTCAGCATTTTGTCAGCTCTTTTAATATGTTTTAACCCTTTTATATTTTTCTTTAAACCATTGAGAAAAGGTTTCCAATGCTGCTGTTTTTCTCCCATCATGTCTTACGTTTCAGAGAGTACTTGGTTCGTCAGTGGATAACACACATCCATGCGCAAAGATAGTATAAGGGTCTAATATGTTCTTATATACTTTGTTACTAACTGACTATTTTATAACCATCTATCAATTAATTTGAGTGTGAAGAATAAAGATAAGTAAAATATCGTGCCATTCTTTCACTGTTGATGGGGAGACAGTTGCTCTGTTGTTTCCTACTGCTTTTTATTATGCATTTGAGATTAGCGCTGTTCTCAGAAGAACGGCTACAGGCAGCAGTTTGTACCATGAACTTTTCTTAATGGCTGCTCTTCCCCTACAGTGACGGTAATCTGATTTTAGCAAACCTTACTGAATTTCAAAGCCCATCATATGAAACGTACAGCATGATATTAAAAATAAACAGGATGGCTGGAGCCAGAAAGAAAAGTGTGTTTCTGAAATTCCTGGCTTCCCTAGATGTTGTAGGTGAATACATACACCTATGTATCTCTGTATATTACCAGAGAACTAGAGATCACATTAATAGGAGTATTTAAAAGACTGACAAATTTTAAACTTAAAACCCCCTGACTACTAAATTTATATTGTCTGCTATGTGGTTCTGCATGCAACTGCTTGTTGTTACCTCTTTGATGGTCAGGCTGCTTTTGTACTGGTGTACATATGAAACTGCACATGATGTTTGTCTGGGCCAATGCTGTTGCAAAATTCTTATTGTACCGATGTTGGTTATGCTATTTTAGTATGCTTATATTTGTGTTCAATATAAGGTAGTATTAATTATATCTTGATCTACATACTTAAAATTTCCAGTTAATTTAGGCATCCTGGGCTGCATCAAAAGCAACATTGGCAGCAGATTCAGGGAGGTGATTCTGCCTTTCTACCCTGTTCTGGTGAGACCCCACCTGGAGTGCTGCATCCAGCTCCGGGTCCCCCAGCACAGGAAGGACATCGAGCCCAAAGTCCATTGGAGCAAGTCCAAAGGAGGGCCACCAAGTTGATTAGAGGGATGGTGCACCTCTCCTGTGAGGAAGGACTGAGAGAATCGGATTTGTTCAGACTGGAAAAGAAAAGGCTTCAGGGTGACCTAATTGCTACCTTCTGGTACATGAAGGCAACCCACAAGAAAGATGGGGAGAGACTTTTTACAAGGACATATAGTGACAGGACAAGGGGGAATGTATTCAAACTGACAGAGAGTAGGTTTGGAAGAAATTCTTTACTGTGAGTGAGGTGAGGCACTGGAACAGGTTGCCCATAGGAGTTGTGGATGCCCCATCACTGGAAGTGTTTAAGGCCAGGCTGGATGGAGCTCTGAGCAACCTGATCTAGTGAAAAGTGTCCCTGTCCATGTCAGAGAGGTTGGAGCTAGATGATCTTTAAGGTCCCTTCCAACTCAGGCCATTCTATGATTTTTCTTTGGCTTAAAGTAATTTCTGTCTTCAACATTGTTTTCAGAATGTAACTCAATGCTGTGCTGCTATCATCTGGGAGCCCTATTGCTTTAGCTGCCTCTGTTTCTTGTCCTTCTTTTACCTTATCTGGTATCCAGCTGAACAGTTTGTGCCAGCTGTATGGATGAAGAAGAGATATGATGGCATTATCTGGAGAAGTATGTGGGCATGGAAAATATAATGAAGCATTTAGCAATCTGTACCTTGCTCAAGAGCAAAAGTAACTTGATGAAATGTCTCTGAAAAATAATATGCCCCTGGTTTTCACATAAGTGATCAGTGGTTGTATGTTGGTGTCCTAGTGGAAACCACTCAATATGGCCATTTTTGTCATCAATATCTCACACAAGCCTTGACTGAGTGGTGATTTTTGGGAAGGACCCGAGGAAAGGTCAAAAGCAACTCTCTGTTCAGATGTAGTTGACTCTGGGGTAAACAGCTGGCCAAGAACTGATGACTCTGCATCTTTCTTTGAGGAAAGCAAGGGAGAAAATTTACTGAGGGTGAAGAAGAATGTATTCCTCTTAAACGTGTTGTTAATGAGAAATTACTAAACTGAAAGTAAAATGGATAAATTCAGAGTGGTCAAAAGACAAAAGTGAAAGGACGGACAAAAAGTAAAGGAGCCATTTGCATATTACCTTTTCCGGTAACAGTACTGCTACCTTAATTTTCTCTATTGCATTAGTGGGGTACAGAGAAAGATTTTAATCTATGGGAAGTGTTAGCTTCTAAAGCTCCAGCAGAATGCTGTAGTCCTCTCAGCATTGGGTGAAGTATCCAAAAAGGAATCTCACACAAGTTCCATTTAAGGTTGGAAAAGCCCTGAGTGGTGGCAATAAGCAACTTGTGGTTTTGATCAGCACTCAGAAGGTGGTGAAGAAGGGGCAGGTTGTTGCCAGCTGTTAGGCATGCTCAAAAGAGAAATCCCTGAAAGCCCTGATCCTGCAGAGCTACCTGCGTGTTCTCCACATATTTAAGCATATTTATTTCCTCTTTACTCCAGTTTGCTTTGACTCAAGTATATAAGGAGTTCTGGAAACTATGGGAGAATGTTAGGTATCTGAATACTTGTGTGTGTGTGGATGTGGAAAAGGGGAGGGACTGTATCCTCCATGCTTCAATATTTTTATGTTAGTATACTCTTAAAATTTTACAATGTGCATTTTATTTTTTTAATTACAGTATTATACACTTTAGTTGAACAAAACATTTACGTTTTCTGTACAAAAAAAGAGTCTTGTGGGAATTGTGGGTTTTTCTTCCTAAAATAATTTTGAGGCTCTTAAAAGATCATAAAAACAATCACTTTTGGCCCACACTGGTTATCAGTATTCCAAAATACAAATCTAAATATTAGCATACTACTGTGTTATCCCTAGACACTCTTCTCTGCTTCAAAGGAAAAAAAAGAATAGAGAAGCCCGTTATATTTTAATAAAGTAATTTGTTGAAGTAGGTCTTAAGGTGCTAGAAATAACAAAAATTATAATCTACAAAACTAATATTTCTGTTATTTTAATAATAGGGGTAAATTAAAACGAAGGCAATCATATTTAGGAAGAATGGTATTACCCTTGATTGTGCAACAGCATGCAGGGTCTGTTCAAGTGGAAAAGATAGAAGACTATTCAATGTGAGACAAACACATATAGGGCAACATGATTACAGCTTTATTGAATAATGTTTTGGAGTGTGAATGATATAATTTCTAAAGTGTTTCTTTAAGCAAGGTCTCTTAGCCAAAAGGAGCAATACTGCTTAGGAACTGCTGGAGATGAAGTTTGTGAAAATCATGATATGTCATTCACAGTGAGAGAATGAGTTACAGTTCTAATGAAGTTGAAAATGGAGACAGTTTTTTCTTCTCTTCTTGGTTCCTCTCTGTAAATCCTCATATAATGATGGAAGATTTACTTTCCCTAAACCTTACCTAGCTATGTGTGGGCCTGTGCAATACACATGATCTGCAGGCTGAGAGATAAACTAATAGATTTAGTTTTAATGATTTGGCCGATTAGGGCACCTACTTGTTATCCCAGTCCTTTTAGAGGTTAATGTTTTTACAGAAAGAATGACAGAGCAAGACATGAACTGCTGCCTCAGCTTCTCTGCTTCACAGCTCAAATTATTAAGATGAGTGAGTACTGAAAATGATGAAATAAAGATACTATAGGAATCACTTGCAAAATCTTTCTTTTATAAATCAAAAAACAGAAAATAAAATAGAAAAGAAAGGTTCTTTCCTTCTGACTCTTTAAAGTGATATCTATATTCCTCAGTGAAAGGAAAAAAAAAGAGCAAAATAATTTTAAAAAATTATTTCAATAAAACAAATTTATTACTTTGGGTCAGAATTCAATTGCTTTTTGTATTTTTAGTCTTCCAGTCAAGACCTATAACATTGGCACTAAGATATATGTGACTAACTTCATATATCACATTTTTGCCATTTACTTCAATGTAGTGCTCTTCTGTGCTAGAGAGAAACAAATTTCTATAGCTTTCTGGGCTTAGAGTGATAGAAAAAATAGACACTTTAATCTCAGTATCCTGGAATGCCCAAATAAGGAACAATACAGTCTTAGAGAAGTCCTAGAGAATTTGACAAGGATGTACTCAAACAAAGAAGATGTAAACTAAGCTCTGTGTACCCAAACAGGATAAAGAACAAATGTAACAGGTTTTGGTGGTAGAACACAATGATGCTGTATGTGCTCAAGAACTGAGGTCAAGATGACGAAGAAGACCTGGAAAGACCAAAGAAAAACTTCCAATAGGAGTGTAACTGTGTAAACAAAGTAATGAACATGTATTAATTAAGTGAGACTATCTAATGAAAATGTAAACAGTATGTGTAACAAAAAGCCCTATACACCTGTCATTTGGCACATTCAAGGAGGATCTATCCTCTGAATGTCCAGCATGCTGTATAAAGAAGAATGCCCTTTTTAACATCTACAAATTAGTGTTAAGAAGTTGTTTCTGTCACTTTTCAGTATCGAGAGCCAAGCCCTAATGTGTAAAATTTACTTGTGTGCTGGTTTCAGCTGGGATAAAGTTGTTTTTGTTCATAGTAGCCAGTATGTGACTGTTTTTTTGGATTTGTGCTGGAAACAGTGCTGGTAATTCAGGGGTGTTTTAGTTATTTCTGAGCAGTGCTTACACAGAGTCGAGGTCTATTCTGCTTCTTGTGCTGCCCCACCAGTAAGTGGTGGGGTGCACAAGGAGTTGGGAGGTGACAGAGCTGGGCCATCTGACCTCAACTGACCAAAGAGACATTCCATACCATATGACATCATGTTCAGTATATACAGCTGGGGGAAGAAAGAAGAAGAGAGGATATTCTGAGTGATGGTGTTTGTCTTCCCAAATCACTGTTACACATGATGGAGCCCTGGAGCCCTGCTCTCTTTGGGATCTCTGAACACCTCTCTGAACACCTGCCTGCCCATGGGAAACCATGAATGAATTCCTTTTTCTGCTTTGCTTTTGTGGTGACTTTTGCTTTCCCTATTAAACTGTCTTTATCTCAACCCCAAAGTTTTCTCACTTCTACCCTTCTGATTCTCTCCCCAGTCCCAACACAGAGGGAGTACATGACTGGCTGCATGGTGCTTAGTTGCTGGCTGAGGTTAAATTACGAGAACTTGGAATAGCTTTCTTTAATATACTCAAATACTGTGATGGAAACGAGGAACCTATTCATTGTGGTTGGGCTTTTTGCTATAATCTCTGTGAGATTTTCAGAGCTTTTCAAATATTTGTTAATGTTGGTAGGTTGGTGTTAATCATTTTGGAAAATATTTTGAGAGCTAGTTTCACAGTTTGTCCATCTGGGCTTAAGAATTGTTGCTTAAATGAAGAAGAAAATAATAATAATAATATTGTTATAGCTAATACTGTTCATTATTAATTACTATTTATGGCCTGTTCAGACAATGATTCAGAGTTAGGAAAGAATTAATAGCAACACAAAGTTTTTAAGTATAGGCTATCCAAGCAAAGGGGAACTGTTCTACTTCTTGTGGCCAGAGGCAGACCTTCAGTCAACTTCAACAGCAAAGGTTTCATCTGGTGAAAATGTGGTCTTTACTGAATCAGACACTGAGTAGGCCAGTACATCAGACTGTGCTACACAGTTGTATATACAGAGGAGTGTTGTGCTTTATGATCTCTGGTGATACAGAGCCTGTGGCTTTGTTGATGTGGTTTATCCAGCAGCAAAACTTGTGTTGAATGCTCAGGCTCTCCAAAGAGACATCTGAATTCACTATAGCAAAAAAGACTCCAGGCAGTGTAGGTGTGAGAATGAGTCCCTGGTTCACTCTTAGCCCACATCAGAAGTGAAACCTGTTACCCCTCCTAGGAGAGTGCAAAATTATATCCTAACCTGGCTGTAAATGAGTTCACACCAGGCCAGTTTCTTAAAGTAAAATCTTCAAGTAAAATCTCAAAGTTGACTATTTCAAAATGAGAGTCTTGTAAAAAATTAACCTGAAGAACATATTAAATAAAGAAAAAATAATATTCTGCCATCGCAGTTGGATTTTAAAGTGGTTGGTAAGTCTTAAGATGCATGAAAAAAATGCTGCTGATATTGCATGCAGCTCCATTCTAACCACGCAAACATATCACTGCCTGTTTCTTCCTTCCCCATCCATGCGTTTTTTTCTGCAAAAAGCAGGAAAAGCAGAATACCAGAGTCCACTCCCTTCTACCCGGTTCATCGGGAGCTTTGTTACCCAAAAATCTGTTTTGACTTCCAAGGGAGTGTGTAGTCCTCCAGCAGAGGACTGTAAATGCACAGTTTTCATGTTTCTGTGTTGTGTTGGAGGGGTCACCTGAACTTCAAACAGAGTTTTATGAGCAGTTTCAGCGGCATTGCAGTGAGGAAGGGGGGAGTCGCAGGGGGATTTGGTTTAACACTGAACAGTGGAAACATACATTTTATGGTTCTCTCTTTTAAGATCTTTTGTGGAAATAAGAGTAAAACTGCTGAAGTGAATATATATGTGATTGCAAATGAAGATTGCTGAACAATGCTGCTTGTGTTTCAGACCCTCTGTATTTTTAGTTGTCATAGGAGCAATAGATGAAAAATGACAATATAATTTTAATTTGTTGTAGGACTTATATTTTTGATTAAAGATTGATCCTTTGTCACTCACAAGCAAAAAGCCATGAGAAGAAATCATTTACTCACAAGGCCAAGTCCTTAGCAGCTGTACAGTGCTTTTTAGAAGCTGTGTTTATTTGCATTAGGTGAACATTTGCCCTGTCATATTTATTGCAGGATGAGTGTTTTGTTCTGCATAAAAGCAGACTCCTGTTCGTCTTCAGGAGAATGAAATAGGCCCTAAGTTGCTACAAACATCTGTAACACCTCTGGCCTTGACAGCTCTCTGCTGAAATTATGAAATTATAAACATGCCCTCATCTCCAGTTTTTTATGGTGATGGACAGCACATATCCATCTGTTATTTCCTTTGTGCCTTTTTAAAACTCTTTTTATACTCTTATGTTGATGTACATCCAGATATATGCCTATTACCCAGCTGTTGTTCCAGGGTAATGCCTTTTCTGTGGTTAGAAATGCTTTTGAAGGGCTACTATAGTGGTGTCAGGGTCTCCCTGGCCAGAGGCCACCACAGCCAGGGCACCTTTGCCCATCAGAACAGTAGCAGGGATTCTCTAATATTTTATTTTTCCCCCTATTTTGCCAATCCCAGTTTGTACTTTTCTCTTTTTGAAGTAGACAAAAAACATCTGCTAAACACTGTCCCCATCCTACAGACCATTGGAAGATGACTGGGGATGTGTATAAAATGAAGATTAGGATGAGGACAAAATAGTTAGTTACAAGCAAACCTAGAGAGAAAAATTAGATGTCTCACTATGTGATTTGATATTTGAGCTAGTTGTATCTAGGGATGAAGTCCTACCTCTGAAATAGGATCTGAAGGAGTTCCATCAATACTGGAAAAGGATGAATTGAATATAGATGCATTTGTTATATCAACCAGTAAATTATTTGGGGTAAAACATTGAAAGCCCAAGGTTTATATGGATTTTTTATCTGAAAAATAAATCCAAGTAAGGATTTTTAGGGTTGATAAGTTTTTAAAACTATTATTATTTTTTACGGTTTGATCAGTTAAGTTTAAATTTAAAATGATTCTACATGTAGAGCCAGATCCTAATGTAGTCATTTTCATGGGAGAAGGGAAAGTACAGTTGCTGGTCCACTTCAAGAAAATCCAAGTCAATGGATAAGAAGCATTTTTATTTGCTTCCTTGCATTTAAAATAACCCACCCTTAAATAAAACAAAAACACTAAGAAAACCCCAAACCACCCCAACAAAATACCCCCAGTCCCTCTTCCCCAGTTTAATGTGAAGAATCAATCTCTCTTACATAGGTTGCATTTCTAGTGGGATAGTTAAACCATCTTAAATCATTGAGGACTGAATTTGGGATTTTATTGTAAAGATTATAACTTATTTTTAGCTTATTGTAATCACTCATTGAAGTGCTGGTTTTCCTATCTTTATAGTCATGCTAAGTATGAAAGAAAAGTGCTGATGTACAAAGAAAAATAAAAGTATCTCTTTACAGATAGGATCATAATCCTGTTAGTCTTTTGTTATTTTTCCTATATTACTGTGAATACCCATTTTTCTAACATAACATAAAGGCAGCAGACTTTAGAGCTCCCTTCTAATTCGTGAACAGTTAGTGCTGCCATAGTAAAGAAAATAACTCTCCTTTATATATTTTACAAATATTTACACGAACAATAATATTTTTTACCATTACCACTTCATGTCTTGGAAAACTGCTCTTAGATCATATGCATTTAGAAGCAACAACAACAAAAAAAGCCAGCTCTTTACAAACAAAATAATCAAAATCCATCTCTATGTGCTAAAATTATTTAAAGCCACAATAACTAAATCTGCTTATGTAAGCTTCTCAAATAGCTGTTAAATCAAACCAAAATAAACCCCCTAACTGGCTGATGCAAGCTGCAGGATCTGTTCCGGGTGATCACACAGACAAAGCATCCTTTGATCCCTTTCTTTGTATACCTTCTTAATCTGTCTCTTGCTGTTTTAACCTGCATCATAATTCCACTGCTTGCTTTATCTCTCTATCTTATCATGTATGTCAAGTGATAACTCAGAAACGGTTGCAGTAAGTGAGCAAGTCCTAAGTAACAGGGACCATTTGAGGCTACTGGGATGAGCTACCCTTACTGGTGTGGCGATTGGAGAGTGATGTGGAGTAGCATGCCTGTATTTTCCAGTTGGTTTTAGACTTTTCATCATCTTTGATTGCTATCATTGCAAAGGCACCTTCACAGAGATGTACAAGTCTACAGCATTTCGTTGGTCAGGCTAGAGATAGTGCAGAAGGATACAGATCTGAAATCCAAGGCCGTTCTCCTTTTAATATTTGAAAAAGTTCAGATCAGCGTTTGAAACTGTGTGCCTGGTTGACCTGTGCTGTGTAGCTGAGATTAGGTTTGTTCTGAGGAAAATACCTGAAAATTCAGAAGCTTGTCTGGGTTGTTTCAGTGTACAAAACTGAGCTGGAAATTCTATCAGCACAAGTCTATCTGTGAAATTTATGGCATCTCACCATCTCGTCCAGACTGGGATGTAGAACTAGAAGATCCTTATCTGATCTTTTCAGACGTAAGAAAAATTATTTCTTTTTTTGGCCTGTGAGTGACAAGAGGTTGAACAAGAAACTAATATGTTTTCATTATTTTGTTCAGTTCATTTCCCACACACCTGAAAACAGAGACATAAACTCTGACAAGAAGAGCTGTAGATTTACTGGTAGCAGAATGAGTAGATGCTAATGTGCAAAATCTTGTAACAAATGTACAGATTGATTGGACAACTGCATTATAGAGCAGCATTTTTCATCACAGGGAACAAACAGGCAAGGACAGGTGGCCTTTTTAATGTAAGCTGATGAATCATGCGATATGATAGGATTTAAAAAGTATGCTGATAATCAGCTAAACCTCCTCCACATGAGTTCTCATGGGAGTCTTTAGAAATGAATTATCTGTCACACAAAATAAACTTGTAAAAGTTTTAGTCAAGATTTGTTCTTTCTTGCCTCACTGTTTCTGATTAGACAGGAGTGGCATGCCCGACTCAAATTGTACCTCAAAGCAAAGCTGTCTACCAAAAGAAATTAGGACAACTAACTATACCTAGGAGAGGTAGTGAGATCACCAATTCCATGAAAAACCAAAATGAACATACTTGATAATCAAGATGATAAAAGTTAATTTGCAGGCTTTGCATTTAGTTTAGTTCATTTTGTTTAGTTTTCCTGTTTTAGTGGAACCATAAGTCTCACCTTGCAATCCTTCATAACTGCAGTTGTATGATCCTCTTTACTCAGGCCTAGAAAAAGGAACTTTAACCACAATTTTGTGTTGTGGTTGGTTGGTTGGTTACAGGGGTTGGTTTGTTTGTTTGTTGTTCACTTATTAAAAAAAAGTTAAGAGGAATGCAGATATTCCAGATATAATGTAAGTCCACCCTGGGCACCAGATTTTGCTAAGAAGCTCAGGAGTACATTTTCCTAATGCATCTTTCAGAGACACTCTCTGGCTCCATTGAAATTGGCTGGATGAACATTTCATTAATAAACATTATTGAAATTGAAATGTTCATGAACATTTTATTAATGTTCATTAATGAACATTAATCTGAATGGCGATTAATGAAACAAAAAATGCAGTGGATACTTCAGTGGATACTTCAGTGACCTTCTAATTTCCTACCTGGAACTACTCAGTTACAGCTGATACTATAGTTGTTGTATTCATATTATCTATCATTTGTAAAAAACATCTCCCTCTTGCTGGGTAAAACTTGGCTGAATTTTTTTTGCCTGTATCCCATGCTGTCATGGGCCTAGAGGGCCTCTTGCTTTAAGTACTTTGTTGATTATTTTAACTTTTTTAGTTTAAATTGCGTGTCTGCATCTGCTCCTTAAAGGGCTATTAATTTTTAAAACATGAAAAATTTCCATATTCACCATTATTTTATCAAAAGGAATGAAATGTGCATATTCCATGTAGGCTGTTGATTAATTTCTGAGGCAAATGCACCCTTTAGCTTTACCATTTTACCCAAATTTGCCTGTTTTGTGCAAAGAAAATACATTGAGCTATGATCCTGACAACTGCAGTTATGAAAACATATTTAATTTTGATATTACACAGCCTTAAAATATTGCTGGGCACCTAGTTGGTCAGAATGTGCAGAGAAACATATTTTGTTTTGATACACATGGCTGAGCAAATAAATTACCTACACATTTGTAGTTTTATCTTCGGCATTTTTCTTGAGGGGGATGGATGAACACTCATAGTAGTCTAAATCATATCCTTTTCTGCAAAATATTAATGAAAATTAGGTTGTTGATTCTTTAAATAACAATAGCAGAAGGAGCAAATAGAACCAATTAATCTTTATGAGCAGATAGATTTGTCATAGTTATCTGCTCGTACTGCATTGACATCAACCATTGGAAATAAATTTAGGAGAGAACATGGAACTCATTTTAAGAACAGTTTGGTGCAAAGGAATGCCATGTGGACTAGTCTGGCTGTATCTGTTGACTTGGTTGTATCACAAACAATACCAATAGTTTTGCAAATGTTGGGCTGTTGAGTATCTCAATGTGCATTGGTCACACTGCTGAAGTCATACAAAGTATACCGAGAAAAAGGAGATGTGAAAGGAAATTCTAGAAGGCTAAGCTTAGAGGAGTACTGATGGTGATGCCCTTGGAATCTGAAGTCTGACATATCAAGTTTTGCACTACTTCCTTATTTTTAAATATAATGGATATATGACATAATATTTTACTTGCTTTTTACCATAACGACATAATCTATGCATGGATATCATTATTTTGACACCAGTTTCAGATGATTTGCTATAAGAATTACTCTGTTTCTAGTTATAATAGGGAAAAGAGATGCAATACAAATTATGTGAGCCTGATTTTAGTTCTCCCTCATACAAAATCCATTTATTTCAGTGATGGTCAAAAGTAAACAGTGAAGTAAAGGTGAAAAGCGAGTTTTGTACATGTAGGATATGTGGATGTGAGTCTCTGTGCACCTAGATATGTCTGTAAACCAGGGAGATAAAGTTAAGAGTTTGTTTATATGTATCACATATTTATCATATTCGTATCAGTAGTGTTAGTAATGCCCCCTTGCACTAAAAAGGAAACAAAATGATGAAAGATGGTATGCAAGCATTCAAATATATTAACTATTCATATAGAAAACATTCTGCTTGCATTCTCCAAAACTACACTTCTATTTAATCTTGTATTTTACTGCAACATCATTATTCCTAGACACCATCATCTGCGTCAAAAATGGCACAAGGCTACCTCTAGAAAAATCAGTTTAAAAAGTTGACAGCTCTCCAAAACATACGTATTCCTCTTGTCAAAATGCCATATCCTCAGATAAAACAGCATTTATACTAAAGAGAATATTTATTGTAATTGAAGATTGACTCCTAAGATAATTTCTGCATCAAAATAAACAATTGCATGAAACACAACAGGAAGTTTTAAAAATCTTTATTCACTCCATGAGATACTGAAATGTGTAAAGTACATTACTATGCAGTTACAAGATACAGTAGAAAAGGACTATGATTTTGTTTTCCCCCCAGAACATCTGCTCTAAGTCTTTATTCAGTTGAAGCCCAAATAAAGCTTGGCCAGATTAATTGCTGAAAGCAAAATAGCCCTGGATCAACAAACAGCAAATGAAGCCTAACATTTCCCTCTTCCACGATGCAAAGTACATCCACACATCTCTTGAACCATCGCAATGGAAATCTGTCTGCAGGTGCATCTTGAGGTGTTGACTTCATCAAATACATGAGGTGCAGTCAGGAAACTACACTAAGCCCTAGAACAAACACATATACAACTGCCAGTAAGGACAGAAACACTCCTTTCAGAGAACACTTTAATTTTCATGGTTTTTTAAGTACATCTCCTACACAATTTTTGTGAGAAAGCCAGGTGGGTTGGGACACCATGAGCTGGATTCCTTTCAGGTGAAGCTAGATGGCAAAATACTTTCTTGGGAAGGCACCTAATATGATCCACCTGCAAATGGACTCTTACTCCACAGGAGTAAAAAAGAGCTTGTCAAATATAAGACCTATATAAGTATAGATATTTGCTCCCCAGCAGAGCTGCTTTGCTCTACAGATCTGCTCTGAGAGGCTGCTCTGTTAAGGGAGATGCAACATCAGGCCACCTGTGGAAGAACAATCCATGTCTGCCATTGGATTGTCTAATCCTCTAATCCTGTGGAGTAGGGT
The DNA here is from genome assembly GCF_003945725.1 of Corapipo altera. Classification (NCBI taxonomy): domain Eukaryota; kingdom Metazoa; phylum Chordata; class Aves; order Passeriformes; family Pipridae; genus Corapipo; species Corapipo altera. The sequence goes on from NW_020884931.1 coordinate 409,647, forward strand.
AGCTGTGTCCAAACCACTACCGTGATTAGTCTCAGACACATGCTAAGCCTCTAGTCATGCCTAATGAAAACTGGAAGTAATGCTAATTGGAATGGACCAAAACCATGCCAGGGACCTTTTTCACAATGGCATGGTTGTGGTAGTTGTGTTCTCCTGTCACAAAACTTCTTTGGATACCTTTAATTTAGTAGTATATGTGTAGCCACTCTTCCTACAAGCTGATTCTTCCAAGAGGACTGTCTATGTTCAGAGTCCAAGGGGGTCTGTGGCTGGGTGGCAGAACCATATTGCTGACTGAGCTACAAGCCTGGCCCTGAATGGTTTCAAGAAGAACTCAGTGCCCAAATGGTCCTGGAAGCAGGAGTGCTCTGCACATCAGGGCTGCCCAGGGCCAGCATTTGGGAGCCCTGGTTGATGCAGGCTCAATGGAATGTGTTTAGTGGAAATTTCTCACTTCTCTCTCAGCCTTCACAGCTTTGTAGATGTTTTCAACTACAGGCGTTCTGCCTTCATTTATTATTGCAAATTCACAAGTTCTTAAGAGTAATTTGTGAGAATTTGCATGAAGTGGTGGCACCAACAAACCCGTGAGAGTAGCAGAGACTATAAATCCCAGCTAGAAGTGATGGACAGGCAAGGTGCCTGCTGCTAAAGCAAGAATGTTGTCTCTGGTAAGATAGGGTTAGAAAGCATCTTCTGCACCTTTCTTTCTTTCTATTATTCCCATTTAATCACTTTTAGGTCTAGAACTGTAAACGTTTTCTTGTTCATCACAAAAGGATTGAGAGACTGAAGGTCAACAGGTAAACTTGCAGTTCATTTTCACAGGCTGAATTGGTACACATGTGATTAGTAGTGGTTAGTGTATGGGTATAGAAAGAGCTTCCACCAGTATTTTTCCTATTAAGGAAAGATAGAGAATGAATGTAGAAAAGTATACAAGATTTATTGGATATTTTTTCTTTACTGTTATGATCATTCCTCTTCATTTTATGAGAAATAGAAATACTGATTTTTAAAATCTTTTACTAGAAATACTTTGAGTGTAGGAGGCAGATGAACTCAGAAACAGGAGTAGAACACAGCAAATAGAAAAGCTAGGGAACAAGTAGTGAACAAAGATAAACAAAATAAATTAATAAAATATTTAGAAACTTCCCTCCTCATATAAATGAAAATTTAAAGACATGAACTTATGCCACAGTAACAGGGTTAAGAGTCATGGCAGGTTCTACAGCTTTAACAGTAACATCTGTGTCATAAGCAATGTCAATTCTCTGTAACACAAATGAAACAATCTTAATAATATCAAGAGGACAGTTTCCGGACTCTAAACTTTTATGCATCTGGGGTTTTTTGGAGTTGCTTCTAACTTGAACAGATATGATGATGGAACGAGGACTTCTTGCACTAAGTCTATTATTCAAGAATATTGTTATTTCAAAGTTGCCACATTCGACCTAAGAAAGGGAAGATTAAATTTCAGGGACTAATCTTTAATCTCTTTCGTGAACGTGTTTACCACCAGCATGGAAATTCTGCAGAAATGAGGAGTGAAACCCATGAAAACATAGGTAGTGAATTATTTTTGATTAATCAAATTTGTCTTAGTAAAGTCCTAGTAAATACACTGAGGTTATTTAAATAGAGATTGTTAACTACTTTTTGTTTCAGTTGGCTTTTCTTTGGAAGTTCTCATGGCCATAGGCCATTATTTCATATGCATTACAGAACACACCTTTGCAAAACCGTAGAAGTAGGAAGGTATTGCTACCACATAATTAGTGTGCCATTTTACAGTGTATGTTCCACAGCCTAGAAGGAATATTTCTCAGAGGATTTAACCAGAAGATTCCTGTGGCCTCCTCTCTGCCACCCCTCTCTGCTCCAATTTGGGCAAAATCTGGCCCAAACATTCTCCTGCTGCGTTAGACCACCGATCTAAGCATCCTCTTTGGTACCAGTTTATTTATGGGATCATGAATTAGATAAAATTAATGCCTGTGTAGCCCTCATGAGTTAGAAGCCAAGCTTTCATTGTGCGGTTTTAAAATTGATACAAGTCAGAAGCCATTGTTATATACATATATTTTTTTTCTTACTGTCTACAGAATCATTTTAAAAAACCCTGTTTGGTCTTCATTACCCTGAGGCAACAGTTTTCACATTTTTAGTGTACCAAAAGATTTCTTTTACTATTTTAATTTGTGTTAAAGACTACTCCCTAACAAGATACTAGGCCAGAGCTGTATACCTGGGTGATATATTCCGGTTTGGCCCGAATTGTACTATCATTTTAGACACTTACTGAGTCTATATTAAATTTGGTCCTGTACAATTAAGAAAGTTGGTTAGACGAAAAATATATCTGCAAGTCAAAAGTAAACCCATAAGTTGTGAAGAAAATGATCTGACTCTTGCAGCTTATTGCTGTTTATGTTAGGATAACACGTGGCTCTGCAGAACAGTCCCAGGGCCTGGCCTGTGAAGATAGGATGGAAGACACCTACTGTGATGGAGAGAGTGCACAAGCAGAAGGTGCAAAAGCATATGCTGCATGAAAGCAGAAGGTTGGCAGTGGAGTTGGGTGAGGTGGGAGTGGTGGGAGGAAGTCTTTGTATGTGTCCAGGCAGCTTATATCCCTCTAATTCCAGCTACCTGCTCTCGGTAACAGAGGAGTGAGAAGGGAGGCGGGTGAGAACTTTGCTGTTGCAAGTCTCTCTAAGTCTGACTTTCTTTGAGGTCGAAGGTGTTAGGTTATGCTGATTCCTTCGTGCCTTGATTCCCAGTGCTAGCGAGATGGTTGATGGGCAGTAATATACAGCACAGTGAGCCAGCAAGGAGAGCATCATCTTTAGTGGCTGGGAGAAGAGCTCCAGTTGGGTATGTTTGTATGGAAGGTGTTCCTCCACCTCTTGGGACCCTCATTCTGTGTAAGCACTGGATAAAATCTCATGCAGCACCAGTAGCCCTGGTTTTATGAGGAGATAATGAAGTCTTTTTTCTACACAGCTGTGCCCTTGACTGGAGCTCTAATGTCACCAGTGGCTCAGACAGCAGACGCTGACTTGGGAGGAGGAATTTGACTGAGGACTTGAAAGTGAGATGGTTGAGATGAAATAATGAGTTATTTGTTCCGAAGAGGCCACTGATTTTGGATACTCTACTTTTTAGGTGTTGAGACATGTCTCATTTTGGTAAAATTCGCAGAGGGTTTAGAAGCTTTCAGAGAAGTCAAAATGAGTACTCATTTCTGCATTGTTTTGCACAAAAGGAAAATAACAGGAAGAGTATATGGCTATTTGAGAGGTGAATATTTTGAACCAGAGGAACACTTTTAGCATAACAAAAAGGCACATAATCAGTGCAGAAGTGCTAAGATTTAAAAATGAGAAAGGATGGTTAAATATTTGTGGGGAAATAAATATTTGTAAGCACGATTACAGTATAGCTAATAAAATTAGTAATTAATAATGAATTATTAATTCTTAAATGCTACTGCTACTTACCACTGGAAAAGTCAGCTTACTGACTATATTTAGTGAGACTGTTATGCCCTAAAGCAGCAGGTATCTACTAATGTATAGATCCATCATTTGCACTTGCTGCAAGCAGTTGTTCTGCAGTTTGGAGAGGCACTGTTTTCCCAAAATGCTCAGTATGGGGCTAAATTCCATCTATGGCTTTCTCTGTGAATGCTAGTATCTGCAATGCAGTCTTTTTGGAGTATACATTACTCATTTAGTATGCATGTGTATTACACATGCCACTGTGTTGACCTTTCCCATCCCTTATTTCTGTTTCATTTGGCTTATGCAGAGAATATCCTAGGGGTTTGCCTGCTCTGTCAGTCAAACAAGGATACAAGGCTACTTCTAAATCTAGATTTTCCCACTTTTCCTGTTGCTTTTTCCAGAAGTATTACTTAGGTACAGGCTTAAAATGTTGTTGGGCGTATAGTTCTATGTATTTTGTGCTGCATTGCAGGTTGCCTTCAGTCTGGGCGAGTTGGACATAGACAGGGCACAGGAATGTATTATGGTTCCTACCAGAAGCTGTTGCAAGCCACTGTTTTTCCAAGCACACCATGGTCTTGAGTGATGTCCAGAACTGTGAAGCAGAATATATTTGTCCAGGATCTTGATTTTCTCTGTTGAACTTATTTCTCAACGTGTTATCATTGGTGGTGTCAGAAGGTTGGCAGAAATACTTGAAAAATGGAACACGGATACTACAGCTCTCCTTTCTCAGGTCTCTGTCCACTAGATATAGAAGAACTTATCCCAGTTTTCTATCTGCACCATTCCATCTTTGCTTTGGACCTGCAGCAGGACAACCAGTATGTGTGATCTGCATTAGCAGAGTTAACACACAAAACAAGCACTCTCATTCAGTTTACTAAAAAGCTGTACTTGATGGCTTTCTGAAAATCAGTCTTGTTTGTCAATAGCATACACAAGGATTCTGTCTTAGATTTTTTGAGTGCTCTTGTTTTATCACAAAGCTTTCTGTGTTATATATCACATATTTTTGCTGGCTTGATGCAAAAGTGCTGAGGTGGCAAAGGAAAATGGTAAAAACTTCGCAGAAAACCAAATCCTGGAAGGTCTTTGCTTGTCACAAGTTGCTGTGAGGATGGGCGCCAGCATCTAATAACAACAGCAGGCTTTTTCACTGAGATGAGATTCTTTTCTGCTTCCTTCCAGTTACCACATAATCTTCAAAAAGTGTAAGGAACAAATAGGAAGTAAAAGGATTATTATAGTCTCACTGATATATGCAGTCAAACTTGAATAACACAGACTGATGGAAATTCTATCATTATTGCTTTTCTATATGTTCTTTTATTTTTCTATTGTATCACTTCCTGATTGTGATTTTTCTACTATTCAGATCCAGGCAACTCTCATCCTTGTCCTTTACAAACTATTAATTTTAATGAAACATCATACAAATGAGAAGATTAGACATGTGTCCACATAGTTGGATGGCACAAAGGGTGATGACATGTCTAAATATGGTACGTTAATACACTGCATCATCACCATTGTGTGGAAAGCATATATGTAGTATACATATACAATTACATTAGTTAATTATAAAAGCAATAACTTTGATACTCAAACGCTGTGTGCTTGATGTAGAAACGTGATTTCAGTTGCCAGCTTGATGTTTTAACATCAGGTAGGTTTCATTTGACAGGTTCTACTTATGCAATCTATTCTTAATAAATAGTTGTTCATGAAAATAATGTTTCTTGTTCTCAGCAAGGTGGACCCAAGGAACCTGTTGTTACTCTTTGATGGAATTTCAAAAAGAGTTGAATAATGTAGAACTAGATTTCTCTAAAAACCCACTTCATGCATTCTCAGGGTAATGAACGTCTTTCTAGAACAGGATAGCACAGTTTGGGTGTAGTGTAGTTAGATTGTAATATGGTATTGTTGTAACCCAGTGTAGCCAGGTCTTAAATGGTGGCTTTTCAGTTGAAAGAATTGCTCAGATTTCTGTACCTGTTGAGTCAGCATTGCTATTGGTAACAGCATCAAGTACAGACAGCTTTTAAATTCTTCAAGGACTTACACTTAGACCTTATTTTCCTTCCTAATGTAAGAAAGGGTTACTTAATCTGATACTTATTTTTTAATTTACTGGTAAGAAAATAAATGTGTCCTCAGAATGTGGAGCTTAGTATTAGGACTTTAATATGCATTGATAGTAATATATCTGTGTCTCATTTAGTGTGCTGCCATTGAAATACACACATTAACAGCTTCTTTTTATTAAGATATCCCCTTGATAATACAGTGAAAGATTACAGGTTGTTTGTGGCAAATCCTTTGCTAGGTATTGTATGTATAGCTATGCCTCAAGTAATTTATGCAAAATAGATTTCAAGGGAAAACATTTGTGTGTCAACATTTCATTTTTTTGCCTTATTGAAAACAGTGAAAGCCTTTCTGTGTCTGAAACAAGATGCATATGGTGTACAGCTCACCATTTTGGAGAATGCTGAGCAATCCATAAACTTTGGTACGCATACTGTAATTGCTTTCAAAAGAAGAATGAGTATGGCATGTAGCTGAATTAAGTAATGGATCAATTAAGCTATTTTTCTTCCCCCCACTCCGCTGTTTGTTATATATTAAGAACATACTTTTAAAGTGTTTATTTTTGCTAATTTAAAAATGAAATAGTTTTATATATATGTATAAATAAGAGCTAAAATATTCCTTCCTAAAATAGAGCTGATACTTCAGAAAAAAAAACCAAACAAAACATTTGAGGATGATTAAAGCTCTATGGTAATTTTTGCCTTGATCATGTCTTTTATTGACTGTAAACATTTTTACTTCTGAACACTGCCATTGCACAAGAATGCTTTACTGAGATGATTGTACTATGCAATTCTTAGAAAGATTCAGTTTTAAATTATTGTATATGCTTAAGGCTAGCTTATTCTTGGGGATAAGCAGTTTCTTGTGTTTTAGGCACATTATGTTATATCCATATAATCTAGTACAAAACAATGGGCATAATATAGAAAAATGTAAAAGAATGGAAACAATATAAAAAATATAAATCGCACCTATTTATTTTTCCTTTAAAATATAAAATCTACTATTGAGTATTATGGAATGTCATGATCCAAAACCCATGCAGAGCACTAGAGACTAATGAGGTCTTTCAAGGAGAATTAGATAGAAATAGTTCCTTTCTCCTCTTTTTTCTTTTTTAATATTTATTTTTATTTTTTCAGATTGACTTGCTGAGAGAAGTTGGCAGTTGCCATTCATTTCTGAAGTAACAGGTCAGCCAGAGTTGAAACTCATGTTGTTCACAGCTTGGCATCTGTTGAAGGGAGATGGACAATGAAGTATTTTTGGAACCTTTTGTGATATAATTTTGAAGCCTCGTTTTAGCATCCATGAATGCTGAGTTCCCAGCTTGGTGGGAAGTAAGTGCACTTTGAGAGTAGATAAGTCCTTCTGACATACTGTAAAGCTTAGTGCATAGTCTGTACACATAGTACATAGTCTGTATATCCTACACATGTTAGTACAGGAGCATACAGTGTTTTGGATTTACTGAAAAGAGCAAGCTAAAGCTCTGCTTACTACATATTCAGAAGCTCAAAATACGTTTTTTGATTGAGGAATGTAAAAACCTGCAAAACCACAGACAACTGCAGTGACGTGCACAGGCTCTGTGGATTATGGCTGTGTTATGCTGGTTGTGGATAGGTGTTGGCTTTACCAGAAACTCAAGTTAACACTCTTTAGTTTCTGTATTAAAATGCAATCAGAGATGAGTCATCAACCATGTTTTTCTTGTTAGGAGCTATTTAAGGTTGTGCTTGGTACAGCTGCTTTGCAGTTGATGCCAAACAGTGTCAGAGCTGCCAGCTCTGTTGGGTCAGAAAAGAACAAATTAAGAACCAGAACAATTGGTTTTGTAAAGCAAAAAATTGGACTTGCAAAAGACCACTCATTTACCTGGTTTCAGCAGGGAAAGACATTTGGTAGAAACGCTTGTACAAGGAGCTGACTGTGCTTTGCAAGCAGCATAGTGTGGAAATTGGTGTGTGGTTTCCTACATGCCTCCAATGCTATATCCACATTCTGCCCATAACCTGCTATGACACACTCATCACCAACCCCATCTTCCTTCTGGCTACAACTACAGAATGAGGCTTTGGGTAAACCATCCATGTATGCACTTGTGGGCTTCCAAAAGCTTCCTTCATGTGAATTATTTTCTTGTAAGCTTCTGCCAAGCAGAAGCCTGACCTCAACAAACTGAGAGGAAACTGTGAAATGTTTCACAATAATCCTCTTGTACCTCTTTCACTAAGATGTGTAGCTTCAGTGCTGTACATCTTATTTAGTCGACTCAGCATTTCCGTTAAAATAATAGTGATAGAAACAGCTTCTTCAAAAAATATTTGCAAGTTTTTTTAGTTCCATAGAAATTCTATTGACAGTCATTCTTTAAAAGTCCTTTAAAAAAATGTAAGCCTTTGTCAACATCGCTTGTGGTCAAAACTGTCTCAGTCTGGTTTTTAATAAAATCCATGCTTGACTATCTGTGGCTTTTAATTTACCTTCCTTTAGGGAGATATTTTTCTCTCTGCAATACATAATTGAAACCCCTCACGTCTGCAAGACAAAATCGAAAGGTTATCAGAATTCTCAAACTGTTGAATGTTGATGTTATTTAGGACTCTTTTTTATTATGATCAGTTTTGTGTTCTCCATCAAATCCTTTGCTCTACGTGCATAATGCTATGCAGTCCAAAGCAGTGGCTTGTAAGCAGGTCTAACTGTCCTGAATGCTCCATTTAACTTAATACTCCATGCTGCTAAGCTGTTTATCCCTGCTCTGACCTGGCTATTTACAGAAAAAGTTGGGTTGTTTTTGAAAATGCTTCTTGCATTTTAAAAATGAGCTTTTGGGTTCTTACCTGCAGTTTAACTTTAAAAAAAAAAAAAAAAGAGAGAGAGAGAAAAGCTCTGCTGACTAAATCAGGGGCAGTTATGTCCCTGTGCTGGCATAGAGCAGCCACAGAAGATGGGATGCTGGACTGTGTTATTGCTGATTGAGGGGCTAATGCAATTTTGTAGCTGGTGATGTGAGGCTCCTCAATAAGAAGTGTGGCCTATACCATGAATTTGTATCCTCATAAACTCTTCTTTGGCAACGAATTCAAAGGCAACGTTTCAACAGCAGGTGAGTGTTACTGAAGATATTTTTAGATGTGCAGATATTTCTGCTAGTTTTCTGTGGGTGCTGACATCTGTGCTACTATCTAATGTGTGTACAGTACGTTGCCTTTGTCCACGCAGCATCTGTGTGTATATTTTGGAAGTTACAGTTTTGCCGTCACCAATAGTGGGAGTAGAAGTATTGATGTATGTTGGTTTGGACTTGGTTGTTGGACAGTGGGTACTATATTTAGAAACATTGCATGTTGAAAAATATATCTGAAGGGGTATGTGTGTGGAGTTCTGTGTGAACAGAAGCTGGAATGGCTGGTTAATAATTTACAAGAGGCAAGCATATATCTATTAGTCAGCATTTCTCTCTTTGCTGTACCATTCTGGAGATGCTGCAAGCACACATTAGCCATGGAGGAATTAAGCCTTGGTGCAGATATATTTCCTGTAGTGTCTACTTATTTTTGAAACAAGATCTGCTTGATCTAGAGAACTGTAACCTACCTTCTTTATAGAGGAAGACTTTGGGGGTATTTTTGCATACTTACAATTTGAAATTACGCACTTCTTCTCTGTCTTTAACAGTGGTTACCATAATGCTATGCTCAAAAGTTGGTGGTGACATATTTGTTGGAAAATCTGTGAAAGAAGGGGGCCAAAATAAGAGTGAGTTATTATGAACTGAGCCATGAACTAAATGCCCAACTGAATGCATGCCAGGTGAAGAGACCTCTGCTTGGCTGTTTGGAGCAGCAGCTGGGTGGTGGCAGAAGTGCTGGTGCAGCCCTCTGCCCTCTCCTGATCTGGCTGTGATCTCCATTCACAGAGCTGGCTGATAAAATGCATACTGAGTCCTCATGATATCAGCAACTCCCTTGAGCTCTGCTAAGCAAGCTGTGCAGGCCAAATTATCACCTCATAAAAATCCTAAAGAAATGGTCCTTCCTAGGTTTTTGAGGAACAGGATATTCCTGACACAGCCCAGCTATATGCATACTATACCAGGCGAGAGGATTTTCTTGCTCTGACTAATAAGGAGCTCTGAAAATTATTTCCATCATGCAAAACTGCAAGCTGGAGTACTTTTATGTAAGAGAAATTATTATAGTTATTTATGCTTATAGATTTTTTTAAAGCAAATAATGCTCATCCTGTTTTCCCCATCTTACAGGTAAAGTTGAGGCAGTGAGAGGTAAAAAGACTTGCTGCAGGATCAGAGTCAAACCTGCTTCTCTTGAGGTCCAATACTGCTCTGAAGGATGGCAGCCCTGGCAGTGAAGTGTTATGTCTGCTGGTCTATGTTTTGCAGAGGAAAAAAAAAAGAGTTTCAGACCCTCCATTTTATATCTCTCTCTGTATTTCTGATTTCTTTCACATGCCTCAGTCTCATGGAGGTTTACTTTTTCCTGAGATGCTAAATACCTGGCAGGTTTTTCTGAAAAAGGTTGTTGTGTGGTGTGTTGAAGCAGAATTCTCAGAGTTTGCCTGCAGTTTCAATTAAGTTTAGGTAAACAAATGATCTACCAGATGGTCACTTGTAATCATATTAAATCATCACCACTGAACTCCTAGACCAAGCAGCAAAGGCCTCATCCTTTTCTTTTGTTTCTTTCTGTAAGGTGTACAGTGCTAGTGGAAGGTCTTGTGGGTTGTTTGTTTCTTTTTTTGTCACTTTATGTCATGCACTACAAGTGACTTTCCCAGGTGTCAGCTGGTTTCCTCTCAGGGAAGGAGAGGTCAGGATGGAAGGAGGTGGAGACTTGAACACTACTGTTGTCCTCACTCTTTCTGCATCACTCGAACTGAGATAAAATGACAAAAAATAGCTCCTGTCTACCTATATTGATTTGAATTAAATGTAAATGTGGTTTGGTGTTAGATCTGTTGCTCAAGGATTCAGCTTTGATTATAAAGAACAACATCGTAGGAACAAGGGATTTCATCATGCTAAATACAAGAGGTGGGCTCTCCAGACACCAAGAATTCAAGTACTTATATGGAGTCAGATAGGTAATGTCAAATATCTCTGCAGTGAAGCTTTCCTGATTAATAATGGAGTAACACTAATTTACACCAGCTGCAGACTTCTACTCAAAAATTAACCAAAGTGCTTGCTCATTGCTGTTGGCTACATACCAAAAATGATGTTGAAAATGAAACAGATCAGTAGCAGAAAACACAGATAACAATAATACTCTGCAATAGGGAAAAATACAAAAGTAGGGAAAATAATAAAAAGTGCGGTTCACAACTCAGAAAATAGCACTGAGGAACTACTGTGCAATTAATAAAATTCACAAAGTGTCAATCAAGTAAACAATCTGGTTTAGGCAGATTGAAAATAAAAGGCCAGATTCTGTCTTCAGCTGCTCATATGTGGTTTTGTCTCCAAGGCAGAATTTAATCTATGCATGGATAACATCACAAAACAAGAGAAAGGATGTTTTAATGGTAGCCACAAATGACAGACATGATGTAAATCTCCTAGATTTAACAGAGCTTTAATTGAGAAGGTTGGTCTTGCATAACAGCAGCAGAGTAAGCTGCCAAACCTTGAACCTATCCTCTAATAAAATATCATTGTTAACTGTTAGCCCTTATGAAAATAGCATTGGTTTCTGGCCAGAGAATCATAAGCAGTTGATTGCCCAGCCATAATGGTAACAATTTCCACTAATACTGTGTTGCAGCAGCTTTAGAGGACGCAGCAGCACGAGAAAGAGTTTCAAATGCCTGTGAAGAAAATATTTTATTGCTGATCAAGCTCATAAGAGGATTGAATGGCAAAGAAATTGTTAAAAGAACGATCAGATTTTGGGAGTAGACCAAAAGGGTGAATGAAGAAATGTTTGCCTAGGTTCGTCTCACACTATGAAAGGCAAAAACATACCTGGGTCTTCCCAACAGAGTAAATAACAGTGGATGAAGAACATGAGACTGTTCTTCTAAGATTTTTGTTAAAATTAAAACTGCACATCTAATATGCTAATTTCAGTAGTGGAAGCGCTTAATGAAAAGGATGCAACTAAAACAAAGGGCTACAGGGCAATATTGTTTCCTCAAGGCACAACAGTGTAGTTAAGTTTATGGTATAGCTTTCATTTAGACATTGGAAACTATGGAGACCACAGTAATTTAGCATGTCTTAACACTTCAGATCCAATACTAGTAGCAAAATTGTCAAAGGACATGAGTAAGGAAACATTTACAGGAAGAAACCATGTCATTTACTGGATCATTAAGTAAGTGGAAAACTAAAACAAGCTTTTGGCCTGCAAACTTTGCTTTGGCAAAGACTCCACATATGGCAGTCTCAGGGTATCCTCTTGTCTCCAAAACCCAGACATCTTGTTTTCTGGGACGAGGGGGCTGAGAGATCACTACCAAAGTCAGTAATAGGTAGCAATAGTTCTTTTGGAACAAAAATCCTATTCTCATTCTGAGTGATGCAAACATGACATTTGGCTGTTTTTTTAAAAAAATCATATAAGCTTCTGAAAGTACCTCTCAGAAAGACACTTACCATTTATGTAGCACCTTGTTTACTGTCACTTAGCCCAGACATTGCAGTCTTTGCCTATTATTGCACATTTTGTGTTTGTGTATTCTTTCTTCTCTCCTGCATCTACTTTGTGGTCTATATCTAGAATTTCATCCTATTGATTTCAAACCATTTCTCCACTTGATTACTGACTGTAAGCTTTTTGCCCAAGTTCTTCTAATCAGCTTGTTGTTGCTCACAAATTTTGTAGCTGGATTCTCTATTCCATTGTGCAGATCTTTAGTGAGCTGATAAAACTGAAGCAAACCTCAGCGCTTTATCGAAGCACCCTCTCAAAGTGGTAGCAAACTACTAATAATTCTGAGTACAGAGGATAATGCACTCACCATAGACTAAACTAATAACGCTGTTTTCCTCTTTCACAGAGGAAAATGCTATGCCACACTATCTCAAAAGCCTTACGAAAGTCAAAATCCATCATAACCAGAGCTTTTCCACACTCCACAATTCCAGTTAACCTGTCAGAGAAGCTAATGAGTTTGGTCTGATATGATCTGCTCTTGACAAATCTAAGTTGTCTGTTTCTTTTCAGTTTATTTTGCTTGAGAGGGACCCCTGGTGGTCTAGTGGTTAGGATGCAGCACTCTCACCGATGGGGCCCGGGTTCGGTTCCCGGTCAGGGAAACTCCCCCCGGGGCAGATGGAGCTCGTCAGCCCTGTAAGGCCATCCATCTAAGAGAAAGTCACTCTAAACAAACCTACGTCCTGAGGACCTCACTGCCACTGTCCAAGCTCGCTCAGCCCCAGCAGATGAACCTTAGGATTAAAGGGTGGGCTCAGCTCAGCACACACTGTGTCTCACCTAAAAAATCCACTGCGCAGGCTCGAAGGGTAAAGACCTTTCCCAAATCTTCGTTCGCGAAGACTGGCCATACAATGCATTATACTTGAGAGGATTAAAAAGTGATTATTAATAATTTATTTCAGTATTTTTCCAGGTGTCAATGTAATGCTACCTTGTCTACAAATCCCCAAATTCCTGTTTTTAACAAGCTTTTAAAAACTGTTCACTTTTATTTGTCTTTCCTCAGACCTCTGGGAACTCACTATTCTCTGAGTTCTTGAAGACAATCACTAATGGTTTGGAGACTGTTCTAGCTAGTTCCTTAAGCACTTCAGGGTGAATTTCATCAGGCCCTATTGATTTGAATTCATCTGACTTATTTAAATACCCTGATCTATCCCTACTCTTGCCTATGTTTCTCTCCTCTTGCTCAAAGCACTTGTGATAAGCATTTTCTGCAAAGATAGAAGTACAGATGTTAAACACTTCAGTTTTTTCTGTGTCTGTCATTATCTGCCTCTACTTTCCTTCAGTCTTTATTATTGCCTTTATCTAGAGCTTTTTCCTATTGGCTTTAAGCTTGAGCAATCTGTGATTCATTTTATGCAGTAACTTCTCAAGGTTTATTTCAGGCCAACTCTTGGCTTGTTCTACACGTCTACTGATGTGTTTAGCCTGTGTGCATTCAGAGTGCAGACTGGCTTAAAGTGTGTCAATAGTGCAAATGTACTCACTGAGTATGCAGTGAGTATAGAGTTTCTCCCCTCTGCCAGTGTACAACTTATACAGTTTGATATATTGGACCTCCTGTGCCTGTTTGGAAATTGTACCCAAGGTCACTGGATCATCTAGGATACAACTGGGCTTTCTGACTTGACCTGCATATTTTCTTCCTGTGCACAAAGGCAGCAAGATGGAAATATGGCATGGGAATTCACAAGTGAATACAATAAATCTGTAGTTTTCAGAACTGTGTATTCAGGTTACCATATAATAACAATATTAGTGAATGGCATCTTCTTCATCAACCTGAAATCCAGAGGAGAGAATTGCTTCCAGCTGCTACTGGAACAACTCCTTAGGACCCTCTATAAAGGAAAGACTTATATAAAGAAAAAGAGTGAAGCGCTTGTGAAATCTTACATAGCAGCATCCTTCAAAGTTCGTTCTTTGCCAAAAGATTTTCAGAGGTATTATTGGAATAGTCATTTTGTTTGCCTTGGGAGATATAGGATAGCTTACAAGACACTTACACTACTGTGGCTGTGCAGCAGAGCTTTGGGAAACCGCATCATAATAATGATAATTCTGTGAAAAGAAACGTTTAATTTGTCATTATTCACTGGAAAGGTGAGAGGTGTTTGATGGTTGGTAATCACTTCTGAAAGAACATCAACCAAGCTGCTGCATCAGAGTTTGTTCAGAGGACATGCCACATAGGTCTCTGGGCTTCCTCTGGGTTTATCCTAAGCACCGAGAAGAGAGTTGCTGAGTAAAGTGGAGCTTGCTCTGCTCAGCCTCCCTCTGCTCTGACCCTGTGGGAACCGTCAGAGAAGCTGCTATTCTATCACCGGGGTATGATGCTTGTCTGGAATTGTCCTGACACATTTTCCCTGTTGGATCAGAAATTTCGGAAAGACCTGTTTCTTTTCTGTTGTGAACAACTGTTCGTCAGACGAATTTAAATCCTTGTCAAATGAATGCACATGAGGCATTCCCTCATTGCTGTAGGAAGTGTGTAGGAGTCTTTGATAACAGCAGCTTTTTTTCCTCCTGGCATGTCCTAAGCCACCACAGTTCTAGTGGGACCTGCAAGGACTTGGCACCCCTGGATATTGGCCTTTTACTGTGTAAAATGTGTAAATATTAACTCAGGAGTTGATTCAAAAGATGGTATCTCAGGAAGGAGGCTTTATGGAGGTATTACTGCTTGGTTTTTTTTTGATCTGGTAGCATTGCCTTGAGGCCTGTATCAGTGCTCAGGAGTCTGCATGCGTAGGTAATAGCAAGAGAGTTCACTGCAGCACAGGAGAGAAAATAAGGCCCATTAAATACAACATATTACTAACAGCAGTGTTATTCTGTACCTGAAGTGTTGACAGTAAAACAGAATAGAATCTCCTTGTATTTTTAAACCTGTGACAGATTAGGAGACAAATCTATATGCAGCTGTATCAATTTGTTACCTCTATTTTTCTTTGTAAAAGTAATTTTGATTGCAGAGCTGTCCTGTGCCATTCTATAGACTCCACTGAGACTTCATGTTGCACTGAATCAGCAGGCTGTCAAGCCTTGAGAATCATCTATTCAGACAAGGCTTTCACAAAGAGCTAACTATTTCTTAGCCAAGAAAATCCTGTTTCTCAGGAATCTGTAACAGTCACGCATTGACACTGAGAAAGGGAGTAGCATCTACATGTCTGTCTTACATCAGTGTCACTTGTATTCTTGAAAAATAAAAATTATTGGTTTAGTCGTTCAAAAACATCTCTGTCTTGCAGCAAGTAGTTGGTCATAACGAAAAGCTCAGGAATCAACTGGAAAAATCTTACTAACTGGAGTTTTGCAGAGAGGTCTGCTCAGAGTCCTTGGGTTTTTTGCAGGACACAGGTGTAATTTTCAGGCATCTGGCTGGTGGAATTTCACTTCTGACAAAGGGATGCAGTGTGAGTCTAAACTCAGGGAGTGACTCATAACACAAATTTAAATAAGGGTGTCTAGAGCTGAAAGGCAGTGTGCATAAAGGAATGTGTGGAAGCTGTGTGAGACCAGAGACATACATGTGTAATTTCGCTTCTGCAGTCAGAAGCTGCTTATGTTATACTGAAGTCTAGATGAAAAATAGAGAGGAACCCAGCTTTTAAGTCAGAATTTAGGGGAAATCAAAGTGTTAATGCAGAATGCTACATTCACCATGAGCTCTTGTGGCTCGTGGTATGAATTTGTACCACATACAAACTCAATTTGAAATTGAATGTTACTCCCTAAGATTTGAATTTGAAACATTGTTTTCCATTGCATTATGTAATCTGGAGCTCTGAAGCAGGTTTTTTATGTATTTTGGGTGGCTGAATTCTTCAGAAGTCAGAAATCTCTCTATACATCAACCTATATGACAGGCAGCAAACCACCTATGAGCGTTGCTGCACTGGGGGGGATCGCTTTTAGGAGGAGGCAGTTTTATTGCAATGGTCTGGGTATTATTTGGTTTAAAATGGTAGTGGAGTCTATTAGGAGACCAATTCTATGAACATGAATCCATACTGAACGAGAAAAATGCCTCATTGGCATAGGGACCGAATTAGCATCTTCCCTCCCTTCTCTGAAAGCCTCACTGCTCTCCCATGTGGTGGTGAGACTCTGGACCAGTTTGCAGGTGTCCTGCCACATCTGCAGGAGGGTAGGATGCAGGTTCTTAAAGAACGAAGGCATTTTAAAGTTCACTTCATATTTAAGCACCTTGTCACAAAAGCATGAATTTCTACTCCGTAGTTGCACTCTTTGCATGGCATAGGTTGACCTGAGAAACAGAAGCCTGAAGACCTGGTTCTGTCAAAATCGATGTTTCTGAGTGAAATGAGGAGCACAGAACCATGGTGATGAGTAGTCCTCTATGGAATTGCAGCTTTTCCTCCTCCTAAATATGCCGTGGTCCTTGGCATTTGAACAGTTGTGGTTTTGTTTTTCTTAAAGTCCTTGTCAGGGAAAGGACAAGGACAGAGCAAAATATGTAAGCACTCGCATGATTAAACACTTGATCTAGTCTGTGTAAACCTGTTGTCTTAGTAAAATACCCATCTGGAAGCTCTGATAGCTTACAGTGTGAAAACATGATTTCAGAGATGTGGATGAGATTCTGAAAGTGGCTGGGGAGATGCACAGGCCAAGAGCTGTTTTTCAGCCCTGTGACACGTCTTCCAATGCCACTCCCAAAGAGTGCCAGGTTAGCAAGCACTCAGAATTCACGAGCATCTCTAAGGTATGTAAGTGTTTCCCAGTGGTGTTCAAGTATGTTCAAGTATATGAATAGGATGGAGTCAGATAAATAATTGAAAGAACTCTGCTTTACAGCAGTCGTGAAACACTTTATGAAACACAAAGATATTTTCCTCCATATTTCTTAGCATTTTATTTATTGTTGAAAACCCCATACTTTTGCAAACAAATACATTAATAAATACAAGAGTATTGAAACATTTACTTGTGCACAAGTGTATCAGCTCTGTTGGATAGTTAGTATGGTTACAAAGTCCCTACAGAAAATCTCTAGTAACACCTAGTAGTATTATCAAATTGTCCCAATTATATAACGATTTCCAGCATGAGATTCACAGAACTGATCATTCCAAGCCCGAAGAAAGTAACCAGATTAGTAAAACAATATGAAAATGTATGTTGTTCCCCACTGAACCAATACTGCAGAAACATGTGTCCGACATACAGCAGAAAGGGAAAAAAACCCTGCCACTTGAATGAACAGAAGAATTATTACCTTGGAGGTCTTGGAGCCTTATAGACCCCTTTCTCATTATGGACCTTCAGCAGTAATAGCAGAACTGAAACTGCAGTGATTAGTGAACTCTAGATGATTGAAGAGATGTTTGGTAATTGCTTGTGTATGTGTGAAGATGTTTTATGTATTTTGTACTAAATTTGATTATTTTGCATAGATTAAGAAGGATGCCTAGGCTTTGGGAGCCAGGTGCACTAGCTTCATTGCTCTACCCAAAAGAGCAGCTGTAAATCTTAACGTATCAATTTGTTACTATAGCATCAGGAGCTACGCATCTACGTCTGTTTGCCCTTCTCTGAGCTGACTGCCATCACGTGCCATTTAGTATTTACCTTACTCTTTCATGTTCCTTGTATGAGCACACAAATGTACATACACAGTTTTCTGTTTTGTTGTTGTTTTGGTTTTTTAATTTCTGTAAGTTTGCTTTTTAATTTGAACATAATGAAGATTGAGCTTTGTTTACAGTAAGATGTGCAGTCACCAATGCATGTAGTCAAGGTTTGGTTGCTCAACACAGAGCTCAAGGAACTGTTTATACCTTTCCCATAAGTCCACTCTCTTTAATGTGATCTTTTTAGCTTCTGTCATCTTCATGTCTCTTGATAAGGCAAAGTTTACACTTATTATGTACCCAAGAGGTTTTGCTGGTTTACACTTACTGTATACCCAAGAGGTTTTGCTACCATTGCAAGTCCACATTGCTAGTTTCAACATCCTCTGTTAGAAGGATGTGGGGAAAGGCTGTTACCTAACAGATATAAATCACTGAAGCAACAAGCTTCCCTTGTGTAGCATTGTTTTTTAGGATACACATCTGGAAGTTTAACAATTGATGGGTTAAATGTATGGCCGTTATTTGATGTATTAATCCAGTTTGAAGCTTTCTAAAGGCTTGTGTCAATTTTACACTTAAGAGTTAAGAAATATGTAATAGTTAGAATGGACAATGTTTCAGCAGGTTGAGTAATACATTCAGTATGAATTGAAGTTATATAATTACTGATAAATTGCTGTTATTCTTTTGGTTGTCTTTCAAGGAGCTATTGATTTCTCCAAGCCTTAGAGAATGTGTTGGTCCCAGGTACATATGCAAGTCTGCCATGTCCACATGGGTCACTGTGTCTCAGAGGAGAGCCAGTGCAGACATGGAACAAAATGCAAGCAATTTGGCAAGGCTACAGTGGGTGCTCTGGACTGTTTGTACTTCCAGCGGTTCACCTTGAAAGAGAGCAATTCTCTTGTGCAGTCAAGGTTAAAATGAAGGCTATTAATTTCTGAAAAGATCATGAGAACTGGACAAGTGAAGAGAATTGTACACTGAGGAGTCTATTTTTGTTTTAATAGTGCTCTTTTGGAGCAATTTAAACTGAAATCTGAGCAGGCTTGAGCTCTCCATTTTATAATGGAGAAGGCTAGTACACTGCCCTGGGGCTCTTCTCAGCTGCCATCCTTTGTTTTCAATAGTTCTTTACCCTGTGAAAGTGTTAGCATGACCAACAATGAGTAAATTGTTTACATTCTGCATATGCCTCAAGTAAATGAACACAGTGGTCTTGTAGAGGGGTCACAGAATCATGAGATGTCTGAGGTAGGAAGGAATCTATTCCCAACCCACCTGCTCAGAGCTGTAGAGGGGTCACAGAATCATGAGATGTCTGAGGTAGGAAGGAATCTATTCCCAACCCACCTGCTCAAAGCAGTCAACTAGAGCCAGTTGCTTAGGAGTTCAGTTGGGCTCTGAGTGTCTCCAGGGATGGAGATTCCACAGCCTCTCTGTGCAACCTGTGCTGGTGTTGACCATACTCACAGCAACATAACTTTTTTCTTGTGTTTAAATGTTCTTTCTTGTACTTCAGTTTGTACCTGTTACCTTTTTTTACTGTCCCTGGATATTGCTGAGAAGTATCTGCCTTCATCTCATTTATTCCTCCATAAGGTATTTGTACACGTTGTTAGGACACCCGACCCTGAGCCTTCTCTTCTCCAGGCTGAACAGTCAGAGCTCTCTCAGCCTCTCCTTGTGTGAGGGATCCTTCAGTTCCTTAATCATCTTTGTGGCCCTGTGCTGGACTCCATGTTTCTCTTGTACTGGGAAGCCCAGACCCTGGTTCCACTCATTGTATACTTGTTTTTCATGTTTTAGTTGGAAGATCCTTGTGCATCCAGCAGGCCTTCTACGACCTCCTTTGCTTGCCTTACTGGAAGGGCCATCCTTGGCTTTGGAAAACATGATTTTTGAGAACTCCCTCATGAAAAGTCCCTCATACCCAGCTGTGGAGCAGAACTTACCTTAGCAGCCTAACCTAATTTGCAAGACTACTATTTTCCTTTGTGTCTCAAGGAATCATTTGTATATTTTACTACTATTTTTCAAGAAAACTTATTGAAACAAGGCACGCAACTGGCATTGTGTTCTAGCTCCATGGTGACTGGGGTATTCCAAAGATTTAGAGTAAATTAGTATTGCTCATTTTCCCAAAGGCAAAATGAATAGCCATTTTGATGTCTTGACTTTTCCCACAGCTAAAGAATAGGTGATTAAGGGCTTGGCTTCTGCATTTTTTAACCTGTCAGATATTGGATTATTTTCACAATTTTTCCCTCAGCTTCTGCGTTTATGCTAAATTGTCATTTTGGCACAGTAAGGCTTCATTTAAAATTCCTAGTACGTCCTTTCCACTTAAATACTTTGCATCAAAATTTCCATGTTACTGAGATTCTTCACAGCAACTCTACATTTTTTAGAATTATAGAATAGTTTGTGTTGGAAGGGGCCTTTAAAGGACATGTAGTCCAACTCCCCTGCAGTGAGCAAGGACATCTTCAACTAGACCAGGTTTCTCAGACCCCTATAAACCTGACCTTGAATGTTCCCAGGGATAGGGCATCTGGCACCTCTCAGAGCAACCTGTTCTGGTGGTTCAGCACCCTCATTGTAAAAAAATTTCTTCCTTACATCTTGTCTGAATCTAGCCTCTTTTAGTTTAAAACCATTACTCATTGTCCTATACAACAGGAAATACAACTACTAAAAAGTCTGTCCCCATCTTTCTTATAACCCCCCTTTAAGTACTGAAAAACCACAAATTTTAACTATTATTGCTTATCCTTTGGTATTCAGTCTTGATTTCCCTACAGATTAGATAGGAAGTTTGTAAGTTTGCACAGTGTGTACAACTTCCCTTTTGCCTGAGGCTAATTGCAGCTGCTTGATCTGGATAATTATCTTTGCTCCCTGCTCCTGATTCTTAGCTACAAGAATTGCTGCTGCTCCCAACTTTTTTGGGACTGATGCAGAGGACTTGTTTCCATTGCAATATTCATACCCATGCTGTCTTCTTTTGTAAAGGCTGGAGCAGAGTGGCATCCTCTGGAGGGAAGAGGAAAGCCAGCCTGCACTTGTCAGGCTGCACTTGGCTGCTCTTTGGCACTGAAGGGCTGCATTGGGTTGACCTCAACTAGCTGTCAGATGCCCTCTTGGCTGCCCTCTAACATTCACCTCCTCAACAGGACAGGGGAATAAAATAGGTAAGAAAGCTTGTGCATTGAGATAAAGATGAGGACAGTACTTAAAAAATACTGTCATGGGCAAGACGGATTCACATACTTTACTTGGGGAAAATCAATTTATTTACAATTAAAATAGATTTTGATGCTGGAAAACAAAGGAAAATAAAACACCTCTTTGGGGTGTTAGGGTCTCTGAGGGGATCCCTACAGGAGAATCACAGAAGCACAGCATAGCAGCATTAAGAGTTGGACTCAGTAATCCTTGTGAGTCTCTTCCAACACAGCACATTCTGTGATTCTATGATTAATTCCTTTTTCCCACTAACATTCGAGTTGCCTTCTATCTATTCAACTCTGAGAGTTGTTTGTTTGCATATGTTGCATTTTCTCTATTTGAAAACAAGCTTTAATAGGTACTGCTTAGTGAAGTAAAACCATTGCGCTTCATTTGTAGTTACCTGTCAGAGGTTCGTTTACAAGAGCTTTATAAATCTGTCTGTCATATAATAACTTTTTCAGTGGTAAATCCACTTCTCGTCAGGGAGCAAAGTGAAATGATAAAAGCTTCCACAGTGTGATATATGAGTAGAGAGCACAGATGAGTTTGCCCATTAACAGAAAGAAATAAAATTTAGGAAAAATTACAGGATCACAGAATGGGGCAGGTTGGAAGGGATTGCAGTGGCTCATCTGATCCAACCTCCCTGTTCAAACAGGGCCCCCTAGAGCTCATTGTACAGGAGTGTGTCCAGAGGGTTCTTGAATATCTTGAGTGAGGGATGCTCCCATATCCCGTCTGGACAACCTGTTCCAGTGTGCAATCACTTGCACAGTGAAGAAGTTCTTCCTTGTGTTCAGATGGAATCACTTGCACAGTAAAAAGTTCTTGCTTGTATTCAGATGGAATTTCCTGTGCATCAGTTTCTGCCCATTGCCACCTGTCCTGTTGTGTAGCACCACCCAGCAGAGCCTGGCTCCATCCTCTTGACACTGTCCTGTCAGATACTTACAGACACTGATGATGTCTCCTCTCAGTCGTCTCTTCTAAAGGCTGAACAGGCCCAGCTCCCTCAGCCTGTCCTTGTAAGAGAGATGCTCCAGTCCCCTAAGAACTTCTAATCATCTTCTAATCATTGGCCCTCTTGGCCACAAGGGCACACTGTTGGCTCATGGACAGCTTGTTGTCCACCGGAACACCCAGGTCCTTCTCTGCTGAGCTGCTTTCCAGCAGGTTGGTCCCCAGTCTTAGATTTAAAAAACTTAAACAGAAGTGGGGGAAAAAGAATCTCAAATGAATATTGGGATGTAGAACAGAGATTACATGTGTTGAATTCCCATTGAAAACTGTAGAATATATGGACATAGCTAACTGAATACTTCCCTAAATGGTGATATCAGCCTTCCTGAATCTATATTTGGGGGATGTGTATAAAGATTGCCTGAAAAAGCTTTGTTTTCTTTCTTCTAGAGGAGGTTGAACTTGAAACACACACAAGAAATAGTCTTAGTAGTATTTTTTTCCTTATTTTGAAAACTGTAATCAAGAAATTGCCCTAAAACAAGTGGTATTTTCTCTAAATTGTCAGTGCAAAACCAGAAGACTTTCCTAACACAATTACCATGTGTTTCTGAAACAGAAAATGTGTGCTAACAGACAAGAAGCTAATGCACACTTGAAGAATTTTAATATAAGCTAGAACTAAAGTAGATATTTACGGCAACCAAAAAAAAAAAAACAACCTAGATAATGTAGTGTAAGTGGGCAAAATGCTTTCAGGATTCAGTATGTGCATTAATAAGATAAACAAATATGAACTTAGTGCTCTTTGAATCATAAAATTTTAATACAAAAAATATAATAAGGAAGACAAGCCAAAACTGGTTAGGTATTCATCAGATTGCCTTATAGGGAGGACAACAAAATTAGCCTCCTATTGATATGATGATAAGCTAACACAAATGTATAATTTTCCAGTTCACAAATTTTCTATATAAAATGTCATTAGAAAAGGAATGCAAAACTTACTTTCAGGTGCATTAGTTTTCAGAGGCTTTAAAGGGAATTCTAAATAAAAAAACACCACAACTGAGCAACCAAAACCCAACCTGCCCTATTGTAGCATCAACAAAACGTTAAAGGATTAGATGGAAGGTTTACTACACTGCACTTACTCAAAGGCCTCATGGAGTAGTGATAGAATTGGAGAGGCTCTGGCTGAGCTGTGAAGATCAGTGATGACCAACCCATGGTCCTGCAGTGAAGAACACATGGGGTGAAGAGCACCATGAGCTCTTGCAGCAGGACAGCGTAGCCAGAGCCACCCACCAGCTGTGGAGCTCCTTTGCACTTTGGCCTGCAAGGGAGACCATTCCTTTGCGTCTACATCACCCAGTGAGCACACAGGCTGGCGACTTGGTCTGATATAAGGATCTGATGCCAAGTGCAAGCTTCTAACCTTTTGAAATTTCAGCCTCAAATAGTCACTGAAGGCAACCGGGAGTTAAAATTATTTCATTACAGTTCTCGTCAGACTGAATCACTATCTAAATCACTCAGCTTTTCGGCACCATTCCTCTGTTATTTTCTTTGTTAGCACGCACCACTGTCAGAAGAGACAGATTTTTTTTATTACCCTTCGGAGCACAGCACTTAAGAAGAAAGTTAACTGCAGCAACACATCATGGAAAAAGGATTATTTATTGTAACACATACCTCATCCTTTGCATTATGTGGAAATCCCAGTGTAAATTCATTCACTCTGCAAGTGTTTGAATCCTTTGGGTCTTTACATAAGCTAGATTAGTGTTCCTCATGTTACAGAAGTTGTGCATGTGGTTTACAGCACAAATAGTGGTGCAGCAGTATACCTGGTTTGTGATTGCAGTGTGGTGTGGATATTGCTAAATGGACTTTAATCAACTCTTCTGGTTCCAGTCTGCCCTTCAGAGCCCAGGGCTGGTTGTATTGACCTTCCACGTATTTACTGTGCTGTTGAATTGGGTTTTGCAGTTTGTGTTAATGCTACAACAGCAAGTCTGCAGTACAATCAGGTTGGGGAGGCTTAAATCCAAGGATGTCTAGATTTGTGGGGCACCCATTTAAAGAAGTATTTCCTGGTTGCATCTGCAGGTGTATTTGGATTATTATAAATCTAATTTTGTATTATAATTCTCAATGAATATATTGACAGAACACTTACAGCCCATGAATTAGCTCCCTCTATGGACTCAAAGACAAAAAATGGTTCTTTTGTTGCAATTTTCCCTGTACATATTTTATATAAATGCATAATTGTTATTTGACCATAATGTAATAGTTCTACTAATGTTGCTCCTACTAGCAGCCCAACTATCCTACAGAGGTGCTAAGACTGTTACTGGCACTAAGGCAATGAATGTGGAAGGGCTCAGCTTTTAGTTTCAGGAAGCCTCCCCCTTCCCATGCGCCAGGAATTATTGCAAAGGTTATAAGGCTCACCTTTTCAGTTATTTCATACCATTTTTACTGACATCAATTTAAGTCTGGCAGCTAGGATGCTGGACAGGAATGCAGGATGCACTGGATATGCTCTTAACTCTGTCAGCAGCTATACCTGATAAACTGACCGAGCCACTATACATTTCTATGCCCCATTTTCTCCACCAGTAAAGCCACTTTTGCAAAGCTGAACTCTATGACACTGCTAAATGTGTTTTGAAACAGTTGAAGACAACACATAAAACCCTGCTCTGTAAAGCAGGAAATGTGTTAAGCAGCATCTAGACAGTATTATATTTTCTCCTATGGCTTCTAAAAACTTACTGGATTCTGATTTCCAACCCTGTTTTCTTCTCCCATGGCTATCTCTCTTTTTGAAATGAGTTGTTGTGCTTGTCAGCTTGGGACTGACTTGCTAATAAAACAACAGATGAAGGCAGTGACCCTGTACACTCAGATGTTTCAGACACGTGGAATAATCCATGGTGATGTTAAGCATGTCTGGATTGAGGAAGCTCTTCCTCGTATTCTCCACTCTGGAGTTTTTTCTGTAAATTAGAAAGGCTAGAAAGCCCTTGAGGTCATGGTGCTGCACTATCTTTGCTGGATATACAATAAAGTTGCAGAAAATATCAGTTACATTAAACTCAGTAAATTGTCCAAGGTGAGCTCACAGAGCTACTCTGCAAAACAATGAATTCTACAGTAGGAAATGTAGACTGATTGTAGAGCTTTAAATCTCTTGGTTTATCATCTTTTCTGATGACTTAGTTTGACAGAATTAGAATCAAAAGTTTGACAGCAAAGGGATCAAAACGGTAAGGTTTCATCCGGGGTTGTAAGATGCTGATCAGGTCAGTAGAATATGTGTATATTAATTTTATTTTTTTACCAGCTTACTTTCTCTGTTAAAAAAAAAATAAATTGAAAGTTAGGTTTTCTCAAATTCAAAAGCTGAGACCAAAAATGAAAGAGATCATAAAGCCTGGTGACAAGGCATTCATTTGGGAAGCATAGTTTTCTTTTACATTCCCTGTTCCAATAGATACAGGTACCTGTGACCATACTTCGTGATGGTTATGGTAGTCTTGTAAAAGCTGATGTTGAGATTAAGATCCATCATGTAAAAAGAGAATTTATTCTGAATTTGCCTGATTCTGGCCAAGTAGAGCAATTTTTTATACCCCCTCTTCTCATTCTTTCATTTGTGCTTTTTCGTCTCCACTCTCAAATCATTTGACAAATGAAAATCAAAATTCACAATTATCTCTTGATGCCTTGAAACGTCATGGTTGAATCGAAAACCCAGTAACTGAAAAAATATATAATTGAATGATGAAATGTAAAATTCTGCAGGGCTCATAGGGCACAGATGTTTCAAATCTGGAATCAGCAGTAACAGCTGTTGAAGGCAAAGTGAGGTTATAAATGCTTTTGACATAGTACTAGTGTTCTGATCCGATTAGCGAGAGATGCTTCTGCCCGAATTACGGTGCAGATGAGACCACACGCCGAAGTCAATAATAAGGATTTTATTTAACACTAAGTATAAGGTAGAGAGATACAAACGAATAGAAAGAGGGGAGAGAGAGAGATCAAGTAGATAATAGTCACCACCCATGGATCCAGCAGCATCCCATTGGTCCTTCTTCACCCTGGGCTTCTTGGTGGTGAGGATCTTCAAGCTGTTCTTCCTTATACAGTCCAAGTTCTGGGTATCCAGAGGGTGGTCACAGATGCTGTTCCCATAAGTTGGGCTGATATGTGTATGAGCAGTTGCTTTCTTTTCCCACAGTTTGCCACAGTGGGAATTTTTGTCCAGATGCATTAACCAGGATACGCCAACCAGATACCTCCATCAGGCCTGGAATTAGCAACTTGCTGTCACAAGTTCCTCCCTTCTGTGCTTATCTTAAGTTCCTGCTGTGGTGGCTTACCCTATGGGGAGTTCCTTCTGTGGCCCTGGCAGTGGTTGAGACAAGCAACTTAAAGAGCAACTGTGCTCTTTAAGTCCCTAGACCCAGGGACAGGTCAAAATGTTTGAGGCCATGTTTTACAGAAAAAGAGGGGACATTTATCTTGCCTTATGCTGGTGCTGCAGCAGATGTGGGCTCAGTGTATCCCACTCCTGTCTGCTTCTCTAATTCCCTACTACTTGGAAAACAATTCATGGCTGGCCTGTGTGTTGCACTCAGTGCTGCACGGCTACCAGGAGCGCAGTGGGATTCACAGTCAGGGAGTTTCTTTTCAGTGTTGCTGCTTCTCGTCTTGAGCTGACATTCCACCCTGCGGTTGTCACTGCCAGGGTTAGAAGTTATCCCAGCGTCAGGAGCAGCTGCAGCATTTTCTGGATGAGAAAAGCTCCATGTTTGCTATCTTGTAAATGAATGCCAGTGAGCCCCCATGCTTGGCATTCAGACCTGCTCTGCTGAAAACGCACAGCACCAACCAAAAGTGTTGGAGGGATGGGAGGTTTGAGAGCAGCTGAATTCACAGCAGGTCACTGCTTTAATTTCTGACAGCAGTATGCAAGGAATCCACCAAAATGGCTTAGAAAGTTGCGTTTACTTAAAAAAAAAAAAAAAAAGAAGTGGGGAGATAGCCTAGGTAATTCAAATTTGCTACATGAGGGATAATTATTTGCTATCAGTTAACCTTAGTAACAATTATTTAGCTGCTTTTTTTTTTCTTAGAAAATAAAGAGAAGAAAGTTTTAGAGTGTGGATTCCGAAACCAGTCAAAAGCATTAAGATCAAAACTACTACAGGCTACTACTACTAAATTTTCTTTTCTTTTTTTTTTTCTTTTTATAATTTCCTTTGTTTGACTCTGAATCTGCTTCATTCCGGCCAAATGCTATTTTTAGTCTTCCATATCCCCCAGCTCCTTTTCCTCCTTCAGTCATTTGTCTTTTTTTAATTTTCTTAATGAAACAATTTGACAAATGAAAATCAGCATTCACAAATATCTCCTGACACCTCTGATAAAATTAGTCTGAATACGAAGGAATAACAGTAAGTGCATTTAGAGATTCCTGCCTGCAGGAGTTCAGTGAAGCACAGTGGAGACTCATCTCCACTCTAGAAGTATCTGTTGGCAGCTTGACAAAGTGCCTTGTGTCCACAAAGAAAACTTGGGAATGTGGTAAGGAAGCTGGAGACATCAGCAATGGAAATGTGTGCACTTGACCTGAAGATAGAACCTGAGGTACCTGTGGGTTCTCTTGCTGTATAATCATTATTTTTTATGCCTTATGTGGGATCCCTCTAACTGATTTATCTAGTAAAGTCTTTCTAACTTGATCTTCTTCAGTGGGATGTTCAAAAGAAAAAACATAACACATTGACTGCCACTGCAAGCTTAATTAATCTTTATTAAGTAGATTTCAGACAGAGTTGTCTAGATCTGAATGAAAGGGTATGTTGACTTAAAAAATATGAGCAAATTTCTTAGACACATGCTCCAGTCCACAAATATTCCTGTAGCATTTCTCAGTTAATGTAGTGAAAATGTCAAAGAAAAGAGAGGAATCTTGGTCTGAATGTTGTATTGAAATAAGGTTGTACTATAGCGATACGCCAGCAAAAAGGGATAACTTACTATGAATATTTTGTCCTTTAAGTATATGAATACATTTCTAAAACTAGTCTTCATCCAATTAATCTTTACCAAGAGCTTGATATTCAGTAGCATTTCAAAAAGTCCATGATTGGCTTCCTCTCTCCTTTTTCCAGACTATGTTAGAGCATGCTATTTCTTTTGCATTTGTTTTTCCCTTTACCTAATGGAGAAGTCAATTTACCTACTTAATAGTATAGCAATAAAGTACTGTTTCAGTGTGTAGCTTGTGTTTTAGAAAGGGTTGATATAAAGGCGTTCCTAAACGGTTTCAGTGCTGCAGTCTGATGATAGCAGTTCCTTCTGTTCACATATTTTGAGTTGGGAAGAGTGTGCCTTTTTTGGTAGACCATATGTTTAAAAAGTAAATGACCTTGATCTTTTGATTGGAAGAACATTGTTCAAGCTTGTGAATGACATGTGACTCATGAGCTGTTTAAGGTTTTCTTTTCTGAGTTTGACTACTGGCAAACACATTGCTCAAGGTCTCCTTGCAATGTCAGACCTCTCCTATGAAATACCATGCGTGTTGTAGCAGCCACTGAACAATGATGTACTCTGATATGCACCTCTCCATCTGAAGTGGTACTATGATGTTGGCCAAGGTTGCCATCAACAATTTGTTCTGTGTGGTCTTTTTGATCACTTTGATGACATATAAAAATAGCTCATACTCAAAACAAGTTAAGTGATACCTTGTTAACAGACACCCCACAATGTGGTTCCTCAGCACGAGCAGGTTTGCGTATTGTAATTCTCCAGAAACAATCCTTTCTGAGTCTAATAGATCTTATGTTTTGTTATGCCTGGCTGCTAGGAAACAAATGAGCACCTATTCTTTTGTCATCTGTATGAGAGGACTTGGGGGTGCTGGTGGATGAGAGGCTGGACCTGACCTGGCAATGTGCACTTGCAGCCCAGAAAGCCAAACATCCTGGGCTGCACCAAAAGCAGCATGGGCAGCAGGTCAAAGAAGGTGATTCTGCCCCTCTGCTCTGCTCTGGTGAGATCCCAGTACTGCAGTACTGCATCTAGCTCTGGGCTGCCCAGCACAGGAAGGACATCGACCTGTTGGAGTGAGTCCAGAGAAGGGTCACCAAGCTGATTAGAGGGATGGAGCACCTCTCCTGTGAGGAAAGGCTGAGAGAATTGGGATTGTTTAGCCTGGAAAAGAGAAGGCTTTGGAGTGACCTAATTGTGGCCTTCTAGTACCTGAAGAGAGCCCACAGGAGAGCTGAGAGGGAGTTTTTACAAGGGTATGTAAGGGGGAAAAATGACTTCAAACTGACAGAGAGTAGGTTTAATTAGATATTAGGAAAAAACTCTTTACTGTGCAGGTGTTGAGGCACTGGAACAGGTTGGTCAGAGAAGTTGTGGGTGCCCCGCCCGTGAAAGTATTCAAGGCCAGGTTGGATGGGGTTCTGAGCAACCTGATCTAGTGAAAGGTGTCCTTTTCACAGCAGGGCAGTTGAAACTAGATGATCTTTAAGATCCTTTCCAACCCAAGACATTCAATGATAATATGTTTCTTACCAGTGCAAACATCAGTCTTAAAAGCGAGGTAACGTCCAAACATCAGTCTTAAAAGCGAGGTAACGTCCCTACTATCCAAAATACAGATTCTTGTAATATATGAATTTTATTGTGCTGCTAGGAATTCATATTTTGAATACTTTGGTTTAGTGTCTATAAAGCTATTTCCTTACAGATCAATGAAAATATATTTTCTGATTATAAATAGTTTGCAAGAGATGAACATGCATCAGGAGACAATAAACTTTTACCTGCTCTAATATTCAGTACGAAAAAAGACTTTTTATTATAGTCTAGTGGAAAGACAATATTTTAATTTTTACTTATTTTTTAAATATGTTCCTTCAGGAAACTGAATAAAATGGAATATGATTCACAGGAATTCATACGACTCCACGATATGGAAAGATTCTTGTCCGGAAAGTATTAGATTGTTCAGAACTTTTCTTAGATTTTGGCCATTTGTACAGATAATATGTCTTTTTAAGAACTTCTCAGGGTTTTACTATCAATATTCAATCCTTAGAACAAAAATTCTAACAAAAAATTCAAACTAAATATGTTAATGAAATATGTCAAACGATGAACCTCAGAGGATGAATGACTCAGTTGATTAAGTATTCATTGTACATCTACCTTAATCTTGAGAGTTGATGCATGATGCACTAATACAATTAGACAACGCACCTTTAGTTCATATGTGGAAATACGTCAATTTTTTCTGAAAGTATCAGGTTGGAAATTCAATGACTAACAGTTGTTTAATATTGTTTTGAAAACAGAAGTTGGAATGGGAGGCTGTTTAGTTAAATGTGGGCCAGTAAAAGCTTTTAGATTTCTAAAAGGCATATTAAGAGGCTGAAGATTTTCACCTATCTCTTCTTACAACGCTATAAAGCATAGTATTTTTTCACCCTAGCTTTTCATTCACAGCTACAGACATTCTTGCTAGATATGCTTGCCTTTTTCCTAGGTTTTCAAAATTTCTCCAGAATTCCCATTGGTTCTCCAAGAGTAGCACTGCAAAAATCTGGTAATCCAATTGTTTCAGTCAGTTACTCAGAGTAGAGCTGCTGAGTGCTGAAAATGTAGCCTAAAAAAAAGGGCAAAACCCTCCATCAAGTCCTGTAGACTTCTTTGGAACCCAGTCTGGGCCCATGTAACTGAGAGACTGGCCTTTCCTGTGTGATAAATTAGTAGCCATTATAAAATAGTGACATAAGTATTTAGGGATGTGTACTTCCCTCCCAAGATTGGGAGGTATTCAGTTGAAGGAATTGCACAGCATATTTAGTTTAAATTGACTGGGATACACAGTTACCTTTTGCATTTGTTATGATAAATATTATGAACAAGACTTGTTATTTTTAAAAATCAGAGCAATCTTAATTTAATATTTCCATGTTTTATTCACTTTCAACTTGAGCCTGAGCACTGACAAAAATACCCATGTTTATTAAAATTGACCTTAGGTTTGCCAGAAAGGTTTAAATATTTTATGGACTGAATTTTGAAAGGAATATTAAAAAAAGATAATTTCTCTGACTACAATTTGTTGTTATAAATATGTCACACTACTCTAAATTATGCCTAATTCAGTAGGTAGCAAGTTTATTTTGTGACAATTTCTACACGTCTCTTTCAATGTATTTTTTGATTTTTAAGAAACTAAGGCTTACAATTTCTGGAAATAATAATGCCTACCAAATCCAATAAAGATCTTTAAACATTTGGGGATATATTAGTGATTAGAAATTGGAATGAAGCTTCAAATATACCCATACTTTAGTTCATGTGGCTTCTTGCTGCTGTCTGCATAGAGTGTTATGGTATTCATTTTGCAAACTGCGGTTGCATAAAATGATGTAGGTTAATTTTGAATGATGCAACCTGGGGACTAGAAGCAATTTAGTTGCCTTAATGCTGCCTTCTTCCCAGGTTTTGCTGTGTTTCTTTTTGCTTTTGTCACGTGGGAATATTCATTATATATCCAATGGTGTAATTTACTGATTGCATGCAAATTGATGTCATATTTTTTCTTAAAGTATAGGGTTTCTTCTTCTACTTATCTCTCTTCTTCTCCCTTTTTCTTTAAATCCATCCACCCCAGCTTTTTAATAACAGGAAAGATAGAACAAGCCATAATCTTCCAAGTCTCTTGTGAACAGCATCGCAGTTGAGCTACACAAGGAGTTTAAAGAGAAGTCCAGTACCAATTAATTGCAATTGTCTTAGCATTTAATACAGTGTCTGTGTGTGTGGAGTGGTGTGTAGCTGTTTGTATTCCACTCTTCCAGGCAGCAACACGGTGACAAGTAGAAAATAGGATAAGGGAAGTTGAATACATTATTTCTTATGCCTGTTTACAATTCGACCACACAGAGCGCATTGCCTTCCCTGACACTGAATGCCTTCAAAATGTGAATAATGCAGTAAAATCCATTTGTCTGTCATTGTTTGAAACATCTGCTTTACGAGACAGTAATTTTAAGACTGTCAGGTCTGGCATCAGCTCAGCTGGCATTACTCTTGTCACTGAGTGCTATTTCCTCCTCTCTGCTATGCTCCAGACTGCTTGGAGCCTCATGGCTGGCTAGTCAATGCTTATGAGGTTGGAGAAACAAAACTGTAAGTAACTTAGTGGGTAGATACTGAAAATTCTGCAATAGAAATAATTTTAGAAAAACAACCTTAAAACACTCATTCACGACACATAACTATTGTAGGAATTGTTTTTACTGCTTAAGTAGTTTTATATAATATTTAAGGAGACTGTATTAAAATTACTCAATTCTCCCACCTCACTTTTTAAAAAGATAATACGAAATTGTTTGTTAATCTTGATCTCTTAGTTGATAAGCACTTTTCTTCTGAGCTGATGGAGACTGGATGGTTTTTAAGTATTCATTTATTTATTTTCAACAGCTTCCATGTATTTAGTCAAATCTTGTGTGCTTGGGACAGATTCTTACCCAGCTTATGTTTCTGTGTTCCATTATATATGAAAATTAATTCCCTCCTTGCCTCACCATGCAATTTCTCTTACATTGGATTGAACCATGTAAATAAACCTGCTTTAGAGAAGTGCATTTCACTCAGAAGAGGTTGGCAGTTTGCAAATAGCTTAGCAGGGTACTCAAGATAGCAGTGAGCCACATCTGTATTAAAGGCAGCTTAGTGATTGTGTAAGTGCAACTGAAGGTGTAGGAGGAAGTGATGACATGTGCCAGGATTGTTGGCACTGCTGTATGGCTTCGTGTAAATGTGCTGAAAAGCAGGGAGAGGAAAGAGGGAAAACTTTTAAAACTGAATAATGCACATAGCTGGATCTAAAAGTGAACATGTTCCCAATATCAGATGCTTTCCCATGGAAACCCTGCACAAAGGTAGCACTGCATCTTTGATAACACTGCGGGTTATCTAGATCCATATGAGATGTCATAAACCTGGCTCCATTTGCACACTGTCTTCAAGTAGTTTCCAGGGTTTAGTTGCATATGTATATCTCTATAAACCTTTATCTGGTTTATGTTTTATACATGGCTCTTTGATTTGACTCATGTTTTCATCCTGTTTGAGCTAAAAATAGTTTTGAGGTAATGGTGCCTCCAATGCAAGACAGATGCTGATAAATCAGAGTAGCACGTAAGGGAAAGCAGAAGATGGTCAGGGGATGGCATTACAGATGAGGAAATACTAAAGTAGATCTGAGGGAAGGCAGATAGATGTCTCTCAGAGGTGCAGTACAAAAAATGAGGCATCAGAAATTAAAACAATGGAAATTCCTATTTTATATGAAGGAAAAATAGATTTCACCATAAGAGTGATTCAGCACTGGAAGAGAGATTGTGGGATCTCCATCCTTGAAGAGTTTCTGAACTGAAATTGAGAAGATCTTGAGTGATCTGCTGTTATTTGGAAGTTAATAATGTTTTGAACATAGAGTTGTTCTAGGTGACCTGATCCTGGTCTGCCTGAATGACGCTGGAGTTCCCTGCAGCAACCATCCCTATTGAGCAAATATTCACTGCAACTTCGCCCAGGACAAGCCTAGTCCTGATATGCAGATGAATTCAGGATTAGTTTGCAAACAATTCTGAGGATCTAGGTCATGTCTCTTATTTATGTTGCTTTTTTCTCAATTTCTGAAATGCCATAAGAAAAGGAAGGTGCACAACCAGGTATGACCTTCCTCTTTTCCACAGGGGAAGAATACCATATCCTGATGTCTTTCCATGTCCTGACTGGTAGGTTCAGATTTTAAGTTGATAATATTTCACAATGGCAAACCGTTCAGTGATGGTGTGGTTATGAGACACTCCCAGCTTCTCAGTGCCCTTCCTTGCCTGTACACACTTATGCAGCTGAAAGTCAGTTCAATTTTCTTCTTTCAGAGCCTTGTCTGCTGAACAAGCCACATGTAAGTTGATTCAGAACAAAAACTGAGGGAGCAGTAAAATATCCAATATAATTAAGAAACATATTTTTCAGTACCCACTGTTCTTTCTTATTATCTTTATTTCCAGAGCATTCACTTAACCTGCTGCCCTAATTCTGACATTTTTTAATGTATCCATTAGCTGTGATTAAGATCATACTACATTCATGAGGAGTGACGTTGCTTGCCAAGAAGCTTTTCTGAGGTGTTACAGCTCTCACAAAGCGATATACCTCACTGTAGTCAAATTTAATCTTTCCTAAAATGTTCATTTAGAAAAACCCACACATTTAATTCTAACTCTTTCCTTCCTAATTAAATGGTATTTGTTATGTGTATACCCATGCAATGTAATTATTTCATTACTAGAAACACAATAGACTAAAAGGCTTGCAGTTGAATGGCCCAGGAGGGCAGATTTGATGAACAGTTTCCTACGTAGTTCTTGCTTTCATCATAAACAAAACTTTACACACTATTTGAAAAGCATGTGATACAAAGCATCTAAAAGGTGGTTTTCACATGGTAAAAGGAAAAGTAATATATATGGTCCTCTCTCTGATGACCAGCGACAGGACATGCAGAAATGGAATAAAGTTGCGTCAGGGTAAATTCAGATTGACAATTAGGAAAAGGTTCTTCACTAAGAGGTTGGTCAGTCACTGGAATAAACTCCCCACAGAAGTGGTCATGACAAGCCTGTCAAAGTTCAAGGAATGTCTGGACAATGCTTGTAGTCATATAGCTTAGTTTTAGGTAGGCCTAAGGTGATCCACACGAATCCCCTTCAATTTGAGATATTCTATGATTGCATATTCTCTGCCAGCAAGAGGAGCAAAAACGACGTGGGAAATGTGGCAGTTAAATTAGAAAAGAATAGTAGATGATGCTTTTATATACCTGAATGCTGTAGTGCTGGATGCAGAGGAAGGGCTTGAAGACGGAATTAATGAGAGGAAATTATTAAACAAAGTTTAGATTGGATATCAGGGAACTCATTGCAATCTGTTGCAACCTGGAATTATCTCCCAAAGGAAGATGCTGAAACTTAATTGCTTTGGACATTTTTAACAAGTCTTGTCAAGCTGCATGAAAGAAACGTAGAGAACAATCATGGACTTGGAGAGGGATACACTAGATGACATGCTCAGCCTTGCCACTTCTTATTGCTCTGATTTTTTAACTGTCAACAGGAGTGACAGTAATTATGGTGGCAATTTTTATTGTCGGTGGAGACCCATTGTGTAAGAGCTTAGCTGTGTTTCTGAATTGATCTGAACTAGCCTTCAGGCATGGGAGTTCAGAATGAATGAACTAATGCTATATTTGGGATGATAT
This sequence comes from Corapipo altera, assembly GCF_003945725.1. Taxonomy (NCBI): domain Eukaryota; kingdom Metazoa; phylum Chordata; class Aves; order Passeriformes; family Pipridae; genus Corapipo; species Corapipo altera. Next base: position 445,141 of record NW_020884931.1, read on the forward strand.
GGTAAAACCTGCAATTCATTCACTTGTACAGTAAAACTTTTTTTAGGTGACCACAAGAGTGGTCAGGGAGAACTGTATGAAGTGGAAAATAGTTAGATGCAAGGTGTAGGAGGTATGTGCTTGTAAGACAAGAGTTTGCTGCTGAGGGCTTGGGAGAGAAGGAGAAGAGGAGGAGGACGGGAAGAGAGGAGGATGTCCTCATTTGCCCTGAGTTCCAGGTGAAAGTCTGATCTCAAGTATTATTTTATAGCTTTTCTCTTTGCAGTAGGCAACATTAGAGCAGGAAGGCAATACATTACAACCATTCTGGGTAAGATCATCTCTCCTCTCTATGGGACTGTTGAGTGAAATTAATAAAGAAATAGTTTTTAAAGTTTAATTATGTCCTCCTTCTACACCAGTCCACAAAGATATTCAGGATACAGGACTATAAAAACAATGAAATTAAACTCTGAGAACTACATGATTAAACAAATTCATATTAGTTGCAGTACAGATTTTTTCATGGTCACATTTAAATCCTATTAACTGAAATACAATGTAAATTCATTTGCATTATTGTTTGCTGCTAAGCAGGCACATAAGCATGCCAGAGAACAGGTACTAAGAACATTGCAACTTCTTTTGGAAATGTATGGCATAAACATCCAAAAAGTCAAACAGCAGTGATCCCAGACAGAGAGGAAAACAGTTGTTTTTCCAGGAAATTAATCCACTGGGACTTCAGTAGCAAAAAATCCTGGTCTTCAATGGGTATGTGACTAGAGCTCAGTTCTTCTCTAGGCTGTATATTTTGACTGAAAGGTCAGTGTTTTTTCTATTTGTATGCTGGTGAAGACTGAATTTCTGATTAAAAGAAGTGTGGAAAGTGGGGGAAGGAGAGGGAGTCAGGTCTAAATGTGAAATATCATGAACCACCAAGAACAAGGCCACTGTGTATAATTCACCTACAGATGTGACGGATGGGCAAAAAATATATATATTTGTACTCACTGCCTGCTGTTCTTGTCCTTGCGGCATTTCTCTTGTACAGGTCTGCCTGGACCTCAATTTTGTGTTTTCCCAACTCTGTTTTAGGTAGGGTGGTGGCCTGTGGGGTGCATGGCAGATGCACTGCCTCCTTCTGTCGGATGCAGCAGGGATGTGCCATGATCTTGTCCCCACAGTACATGCTGCAGGTAAGGAGCCTGTTTGCACATTTCAACTTAAAAATTACTCACAGTATAGATTTACCTGTCATCCAATGCTCTGATCGCTGCCATCTGTTTAGTAGATTCATTTGCAGTCTCTGTTTCTACAATTACCATGAATGGTCTTTGGATCAAGGACCATAATTTTATTATGTGTTTGTAAAGCATCTAGTATGATGGGTGTCTAATTCCATTTTGGGTCCAGGAGAGAGTATTACATTTCTGGTCATGCCTGTAATTGTTATTCACTGTAAACCAAATCCTTTTCTCACTCTGCACAGTGGAAGATGTTTCTCATTGTCTTGCACGGGAGCAGGATTTACTCCAATCAGAATATACGAAGCCTGTATTTTCATCACATATACTACTGCAGTTTTACCCTTTTAATGTGATGAAGTTACAATGTTTTAACATCTGTTATAAATAAATACACATAGAGCTGTGCAAAAATTTAGATGTGCTCTAGGTGAGATAGCTTTTAAAGAACTCTTAAAAATTGTGACAGACGGGTGGCACTTTGAGTGACAATAATATATTGAGTAAATTACAAAAATCAATTTTAATTAAAAGAGACTAAGACGCGTTTTCAGAGGGATAAAATGTTACTCAGAAAATATGGCAATAAATGTAAATGGCTTACTGTGCTCCTGCCTTCACTTTTGGAGATGGTGAACGGGGTGACACACTTCAAAGATTCTGGATCAGTTCAGCTGCTTTATTAGAGATGTGCTTAGCAAAGAAATATTGATCCTAACGGCACAGTGAATTTAAGATAAGATCTGACAGTATTAACAAGTATAAAGCTTGATGGTCTCTTCTATCCTAGAAAATAACATCTCAGGATATTATAAAAATAAGATAAATTTACATTTCAACATGTGAAAAATCCAGATGTAGTCTGTGATAGACAGCCTTTTTTAAAATTTCTACCCATAAATGACTTATTTTGAATTTGCAGGGTGGGTTTTTTATTCCATATTTCTGCAAAGCATTTGTGCTTAGGTAACAAGCAAACAGAGTTGTAGACTACATAAGGGAGCTTTTTGTTAAGATTTAGCCACAAATGTGCAGCCATGGGCAAGTTATATTCAAATATACATATATATTTAAATATACTTATTGCTTATGAAGCTGCTTAAAATCAAAAGCATTTCTCAGATTTGGGTCATTGAAACTGCCTTTTGAAACCTCAAGGGAGAGCAATGGTAAACACAGGAATCTCTGCTACAGAATGAGGCTTTGGAGAGGCCAGTTCTGTGCCTGGAAAGGTGGTACATAGATTCTGACTGAAAGACGCTTGCCCAACCTTTTCCTGATAATCCTAGTGAAGAAGGCTTCACACCTCGGTTGGCAGCCTGCTCCACTCCTCCAGCAGCTCTGTAGACTCCCATACCTGAAGGGCACCCCATTGCTTCCATGTCCCTGTGCATATGGGGAGCAATGAAATGCCTGCTTGATGCCTTTTGCAAACAGAGATGTTGGTATCATGTCCTTCCTCAGCAGTCTCTTCTGCAGACCATCAGACCGAGTCCTTCAACACTCATTCATGGCTAGATGGTCAAAACCCACTTGGTTCAAAGCTAATTGTCAGGTTTTGTTCCTCCTGCTGGCCTCTTTCCTATATCTTTCCCTAAAGTGTCAACTCCAGGGGAGGCCTCATGGATGCTAAGGAAAGAATATTCACCAGCTCCCATATTTCCGGAGTGCATTACTGTCACTACAGAGCTATGTAGGATTTCTTGATTCTATTTTTTTTTCAGCATATGCTGTGTTGGCTTTAAGCTTTGAAAATGGGGATTTGTTTGCAATCTGTGAACAGCAGCTCACTCCTATGACTGTGCCTGGGTCCTCAGTTGTGTCCCTGCTGAAAGTATGGTACCTCTGGCCTACTGCTCTTGCGCTCTGTGATAACACCATTTTAGACCTCAGGGGGATTTGGAACTAGATCATCTTTAAGGTCTCTTCCAATCTAGTATATTCTAGGGTTCTGTGATTAGAGAGGTTTCTTATCTAGTCTCAAAGATGTGATCTTCAATAGTTTTGAGGGCTGTTCTAATGAAATCGCACGAAAGAGCTGCACAGCATTTCGCTTTTATCGGGTTTCTGTTATCTGGACCAGCCATGGTCTGGTTTGAGTCTTAAATAATACTGGCCTTTTTGATACGCTTCTAAGTTCCTTACCCAAGGAAGAACTGTCTTAATATAGACTCAGAAGCTAAACACTTGCGTTCTGGGAACTTTCATATCAAGAGAAAGCAGAAGCAAGGTCTCATAAAAAACCCACAATTATAGTGTTTTATTGACTAATTTGAACTAAAGAAGAACTTCATATTGCATCCTGAGTTTTGCAGAAATGTTGATTCTCTGGAACTTTTGACACAAGAGGTAGCCTCAAGCAAAGGCTGTTTATTGCTCAGAGTCTGTGGTCAGCTGAGACAAAAACAGAGATCAGAATAATGGCATCAAACTTACTGGTAAATAATTTCAATTCCATGGAAAACTTCCTAAAAAATGAGTAGCCAGAGGAACGGAGAATCTGAGGAAATTTCAATTTTAATTCTAAAAGATCAGCTTCTTAAAAACATATATTCTTGGAGACAACTAAGAGAAATTAAGTTGTATAATTTCATGTTTGCTAATCTGATGGCTTAGAAAAACCTTAACTAGCATATATTTATCTAAGAGATTCATACATATTTTTGCCTGATTCAGGAAAATCATGATAGCCATTCTCTCCTCCAAAGTGGGCAAGAAATCTGTTTTAAAGATAAGAAAATAATGCACCTAGCTGCTAATAATTATGAAGATTTCAAGGCCACTGTAATTGAATATAATGGGGGTCCTTCATCTTGTCACTAACATGCTTATAATGGCATTGAAACTAAGAAGTAACTATTGCAAAATTATAATTTACTATGTGAGATTTTAAAAAGACACCTTTTTAAAGTGTTTGCTTTTAACTTTACTCTTCTTGGTTTTACTTCTATTTCATATTATATATAATTAATTATACTGTTGAACCTACAGAAGCCAGATACATTACCTGTGGCTTTTAGAGATGATACATGCACTTCCAAATTACACTTTATGACCCAGGGTCCAAATCTAATTTTAACCTGTCTGCTGAAGTAGTAAGCAGTTTGAGTAGCTGTTGGTTGATGTGTCAGAGTTCCCCAGTAAACTGATGGCATCAGGGCCTGCACTTCAATTTCCTGTTTTCAAATCATCTCCTGATATACCTGTATGTTGGTTACTCTCTGTGGAGTACAGAGAAGAAACAGGGAGTAGGTGGTTGTGGTGGGGGGAAAACAGTTTTCCCCCTGAAGCTATAAAATGGTAAATCCCCAGGGGGTGGTTACCCTTGAGGTTTGAGCTAACGAGTGCTTCTGCAAAATATAAACATATCACACTAAGATCGGAAAAGAAAGTAGTTGTAGGAGAAGTAGCCATGTTGTAGAGCCACGAGGAGAAGGGGCAGGAGCCCGTTGGGGGCTCTGCCCCCCCCCAGCCCCGGCTGGGGGGCTGCAGGGACTTGGAACAGTGTTAAACTGGGCTAAGTATCTGTAGCTGATGAGCCGGGGGAAGTTTCTCCACTATGAGCAGCAGAAGCGGCGGCAAAAACAACACTGGCCGGAGAAAGTGGCAGAGAGCCAAGAGATAAGAACTGAAGAAGCAGCAAACGAGCATGCAGCCGAGCAAGAGAGACACAGAGTTGTCCGAGAGAAAGAGAGCCAGCAGCAGAGAGAGCAGAACTAAGCTCTACAGAGACAGAGTTGGGGCAAGAACTGAACCAAAACCCCCAAACTCCTTTTGTGACCTCTCCTAAGTGGAGAGGATGAACTCCTACTGAATGGAAGTCCTGAGATGCAGCAGCACTGCAGAGAGGAGCTGAGAAGCTCACTTTGAGACAGAGCACGGAGCTCTGCAAAGGGGGCTTGAATCCCCTGAAGATACGGACCGTCACGAAGGCTTCTGTACTGCATTGATACTACCATTTGATCCATTGTAAATACTACTTTGTCATGGTAGAGATAGTTAAGATTGTGTGGATAACATATTGTAGTATTTATTTGTACAGTCATTGTAATATATTCCCTTCACCCCATTTTGAGTCTCGTGTGGTGTCTGGAAAACCCATCTCACACTGGGTTGAGATGTGGGAGGGGGGCTAGAACTAGGGAATTGGATTTTAGGGTTCTCAAACCATGACAGTGGCTGAGAGATTCTGACAGCAATAATGTCATGATTTAGTTTAGTGTTTAGGATGGGGAGTTTTGTTGCCCCAATTACACTGTTGGACGAGTGAAAATATAGTGGCGGAATGGGAGCCTCATGCTGCTTGATTTGAATTTTTACGGGCAACAGTCTCCGATGTAGTGAAATACTTTGAATTCATGGAAGAAAAAAAAAAAGGAGTAATATTAATGTATGTGGGGTTTTTGTTTCTATAATTGAAGAAGTATAGAAGCATCATTGCCAGTACCTTTGGAACTCCATTTGTATTGCAAGGAAACCTGATAGTTTCTGGCAACACATTTAAAGCAGCAGTTCCCCTGACCCGTTGCCTGCTGTTTGTGAGTTAGAGTGGGCAGGGCTGCTGTGAGTCCTGCCCTCAGCTGTCAGGGCAGAGCTGCTGCATCCTGCTTGGCTCTGCTTGGGGAGCCTGGCAGAGGAAAGCACATGCTCTGTTGTGTAATTTTCTTCTTTTTCCTTGATGCTGATGTTTCAGTCAATCTCCCAACCTGGCACTTTGTTTTTAAATCTTCCCTGTAATAAAACTGTTTCAAGCAGATCTGAAAAATACCCGGTTACTTCCTCTTTTTTTTGAGAGTGGAAAGCTCACGGACACTGGTCATGGCACTAAGGTTATTTCTGAGTAGTTATGCCTCAAAATTATGATTTACCAAACACTTTCTACCAACCTCTTCTCAAAACTGAGGATATCAGGTGCCTCAGTTGGTTAAAACTTGGTGGTAATAACAGGGTTCAATCCTCTTTATGGGCCATTCACTTAAGAGTTGAACTCGATGATCCTTGTGGGCCCTTTCCACATGAGAATATTCTGTGCTTCTGTGAAGTTAGTGTGGAGTACCCTCGCAAATGAAAGCAGTGCTTCTGGCAGCTGTTAAATATTGAGCTATTTTATTCACTAGGAATATTTTATTATTTACAGTTGATTAACTGACTTGCAATACTTACTCTGTGATGAGGATAGGTGCCCAAGACGTCACTAAATTGTGCTCTAAGGGCAAAAATTACTTAAATGATGATTCTCTGAAGAGAACCATCTACAGAGTTCAGATAGATTGTTAAATATTGGGAATATATTCTGATATTGTGCAGAGTGTCCATATGCTCTCAGCTGCTGAAATATGCTGCAATAGACCCGCATACAAACTTGATGCACAGTTTTAGAGATTTGCCCTTCATTTAAAAAATGAAGTGGGAGTGGTAAAAGAGGCGTGGGGATGTAGAAGAAATTATGATGAATCATGTAATATTTTGAATTTCTCCTGAAGCTAATTTCAGGGCATAGCTATTTTTAAAAGAAAATGAGCATCTCACAGTGTGTTGTCTTTTAGGAAATCTGATGTTATGTTCAAGAATTGAAGCTGATACTATCTCCTTGGTAAAATATGCTGATGATGCATGCAGTTTTTAACATGTTCTTTGTGTTTGTTCTGGAGCATTCCCACATGGTTGCATTTGTCTCAGCTATGCACTGCTGATTTTTTTTGTCTTTACTGCCTCTCCATCTTCTGTTTTTCATCTTTCCCCCCCCCCATTATTTGGTGTATTAACCATTTACTTGCGCATCTTACAAGCATCTCTTTTCCATCTGCCTCAGTGTTCACTTGTACAGGGGGAAAGGGATGGTTGTCAGACACCTTGAGCATGGGCTTAAATCATGGGATAACTGGTCTTGCTTCCCTGCTGAGGCGCAATAAGCATTCCAGTCTATGTCAGTTTGGCAGAATGACTCATAAGCAGTAAAGGCTAAGTGAGGAAACATATTTCCAAAGGTATTTTGTGTGTATAAGAGCTGATTTTGAAGTCTGGGGAGTTTCATTCTTCAGTTATGTACTCCCACTTTGATTTGAATGAGATCTATACCCTCTAAAGGAAGGATTGGAGCCCAAACCAAAAAACAACAGCCATTGGAAAACACTGAAAACAGTGGGAATCTTTCCATTGCCTTTACTAGGATTGGATCTGGTCTTGCCAACCATAAAAACTAAGAGGCAGAGGCCGGTAGCTCTTCTATAACTGCACAGAAAATGACCTGAGAGTGAGCAATTCTGCACCTACGTGTTTAATCATCCAGTGAGAAGAAATTATAAATAAAAGTATTCTATCCAAACACAGGACAGATTTATAAAATTAGAAATCCTAGAAACATTTAGGTTGGAAAAGATACCACATCTCACATATCTTTTCAATACCTAGTTATGATGTAAAAAGTCCTTTGGAAACAGTAAGAGCACATGCAACAAAAAGAGAATTGCATTTGACATAGACAAGATTAAGTTAAAAATGAAAAATGATACACATATTTGCCTCAATTCAGAGCAAAACTCAGAGGCAGGAGTATGCAAGTAAGAGCGCGTAGGAAATGACAAAGAGATTGGCTACAGCAATGGCAATACCAAAGGAGATTGTCCAGTGTGAACTTGCTTGCAAAGAAGACGTGGCCAATAAAGTAATAACAGTGAATGCTCTCATCTCTTTGAGATAATGAACCCTTATGAGGCAGCTTGATATCTTTCTCTTCCCTCAGCAAAGCTTACTTACTCTACTTCTGTTTTGGCTTAATATAAATTACAGATAAGTCTGAATGTTGCTGGCAGTAGAGAGAGGAAGTAAGAGGCTACAGGAGAAGGTAGATGTTTCTAGGCAAGCTGCAGCTTCACTCCATGGTGAATTACTCACAGCTGCAGGAGTTTCTTAGACTTGCCCTGTATCCTCCTGTAATAGTTACTGTTTAATGGGAAAAAACCCCAGTGTCTTTATCCTTAATGTAGAAGTTAGGGAAGCATTTTGAGAGGAGGGTGGGCAGTTGATTAGGTGATCTTCAAAAGTTTCTTCCAAACCAAACCATTTGACGATTCTATGAAGCAGACTGATATCTTGTCAGATTGTACCTGTCTAGACAAGGGGTATCTCTCTGCTTCCACAGTTGTCCTTTATTTTGTTATAGTTGTGTTATGGGTCTGTAACCTAAGAGACCACCAAAACGTAGAGCAATGGACAAAATTCACATCTGTCCAGTTTTTGTGATGTTCAGTCATATCTGTTACAGGCATTCTCTGTTCACCTTGCAATTTAGACAGCGTATATTGAAGTGCTGTAGAGTTGAACGCTGTTGTGTATTCAACAACCTCAGTTAAAATTGACTCGACTGCAGCTTAATAGGTGCTGAGCAGACTGTATAAAAACAAGTCATTACTGCCTAAATGTTGTGGAGCATTATGGTGTGCAAAGACAAGTGCCAAATAAACACTTTTATTCAGAGACAGAATAATTCCCTGCTTTAATCCTAAAACAAATGCAATTTGTGAAAAGTCAGACATGAGAGAGACATGTATTTTGATAGGCTTTATAAGCAGATATTGGGGTAAATGTGATATTCAGAGAGACACATCATGCCTGTGGGTTGGAACAAATTCTATTAATAATTAGTGGGGTAAAGCTCTGACAAATAGATGGTAGGTGCTTAATATGAGCTCAACCTTTTCCTTTATGGACTGCGATTAGACTATCAGTGCCATATCAATGTTATTTTTTTTTTGTTTGATTTAATATTACATCCCTTTTATCCCCAGTCTGGTGATACAATAAACATACCTCATCTCTGGGAAAAGAAAGAGCATTCTCACATTTTAGTTTATCCTTTCTGACATTAAATACATTCCAGTCACACTTTTCTTTTATATTGCAGCATCTGACTTTGAGAGAATGTATTTATAACAGGAATTCTAAGGGATACATACTTATTTTCACATCTAGTATTAAATGTCTTCAATATGTACCATGGAATTAAATTCCAGCCTGCATATGCTACCAAGTTTTACTTTGAGATTGCAAGCAATATTCTGGTAGTTACCGAAAGCTTACACATTCACAGTTTGTTTCAGATATCTCAGAGGTATTGCACAGTCTTTCTTTTAATACGAAATATAGAGGCAGATGCTATCACTAATTGTGCTAAAAAAGCCATACTTTGTGTCTCTCTGTGGACTAAATTCAAGTCCCATTAAAATCAATGAGAAGGTTCTTCCTGCCTGCAAGGGAAGCAAAGCAGGCCTTACGTCTTTGAACTACACTGGCTGCAAATGTCTTCAGCAGACAAAACATGTTAGTCATCAGTTTGGAAAAAACTGATGCTGACAGCTACTGGGATTATTTTCATTCTCAGATAAATTCTGCTTTAAAAATAACTCATGGAGGTGCACTTAGTGGCAAATGCGTTTTAGAGCATTTTTAATTCAGAAAGTGTTGAGGTGTTTTTAAAAGTTTGGAGGTTTTTTTCGTAAGTTTGGAAGAGACACACTATTAGTAATAGGAAGTTTGTCATGTAGAAATGCACATTTGCTGTGCCAAAGATCTTTTGTAACATTAGGACTAATGTTATGAGTATAAAAAAAATCTGTGGTTTTGTATTCTGTTTTTTTTTTTCTGTCTGAGCAATGTTCTGCCATCTTGTGTCATTCATCATATGTGATGACAATGTCTAATTAATGTCTTTTTTTGTTTACCTGGAAAATACCACAGGAAATCTGTCTAAACATTAGTGGCAAATATCAACTTGATACTCCATATCAAGGGTCAGCTTCCATAAAAAGCTAATTGCAGTTAGTTCTGGGAATTTTGGTAGGGTTAACTGTAGTGGGGATGCTACCTGTATCTATCCATCTATCTATCTATCTATGTCTATAGGTGCCTGCAATGGTGCAAGCTGAGAACATGGGATGCTTGGGAGCAGATTTTGAATTGTGACTGAGTGTGAAACCATAAGGAATGGAAAGATTTCTGTGAAATTCATCCTCCATAGATTTATGGCCACCTGACTTTTATTAACTCATGGCTTTCTTCTTGCCTGATGATTTACCTTGCTATGTCACTAGGCCTGATGTAATTCTCTGTTTTTAACTAAAGACTGGAGTGACTGAGATGCTCTAAAACCAGGGAAGGTGGCGCCTGGGTGGCATATAAATGTTCTCTCTCTTGTTCCTTGTGACTCTGAGGCTTGCTGAGCGGATTGGTTCTGCCGAAACAGCAGATTTTCTCTCTCCCTTTGTGCTTATAGAGTCCATTGCTCTGCTGTAGCAGTGAAATACCTGGGAAACTCTTTTATCTTACACATGCTGTTCAATTAGTATAAAAAAGCCCTGTTTTGTCTTCATAGAGTCTGTTTGCATGAAGTGGCACATCTTGAGTGGTTGTCAGAAGCACACAAAAGCTATAAAAACACTCTCCCCTCACCACCATATTTACTCCTACACCCAGTTTAGGAGTTCTGTTAAAATCTCAAGCCCTTTTAATTTCCTTGTGTCCATTTTCTACTCCCCCCAGTGCCCGCTGGCAGTGGATGCCTCCTGGGAGAGCAGGTGATGTGCTTGCAGTGGTGTCAGCACCCAAAGGCTCTCTTTATGCCCCTCTTTGGAGCAAGAGGTGCTGTACTGAGGAAGAAAGGGCTGCTCTCCTGCATGAGATGAGAGCAGGAACACCTTCCTCTCTGCCAGTATTGTTCACTACTTTTTGGAGGGTGGGCTATGAGGGCTTTGCTCTTCAGCTGTTCCTTTCATCAACTCAAAAATGAAGAGTGACCAGTAACACCTGAGTTATTCCCGTCTTGTTTCCTGGACTTGTCAAGTGGGTAGATTTAGGATTTGATTAAATCACAGTCTCAGTCATCTTGTTCCTTCTGAAGTGTTGGGGCTTGTTGGATGACAGCTTTGCTAGAGAAAAATCCCATATTGTGACTTATATAGGATTTTCAAATTCAAGAAATGATGGCATCATCTATTTTTCATACAGTAATTTCACTTTAAGTTTTATAGTAATACAGTGGACAGCCTTGTAATCTGTTTATAGAAGTATACTTCCTTCGTACATCTAGTTTTATTTTTATCATTAGGAAAGTGTATATCCAGATAGATATATGTTCAGGTGCAAGTAGTCTGTGAACACCAAGGGCAGTTTTCAAATGGCTCTAGAATTGCAAGCCATATTAATGCTTTCTAATACGCGTGCATATAGTTGTTCAATTTTCTGCTGACATATTTTCCCAGGGGAAATAAACACATTTTCCTAGTTTGCCCATAGTATTCACTCCCTGGCTTTAGTTTCATAACAATGGTGCTAAAAACCACATAAGGGTTTGCCTGATAAACAGAGATATTTCTGTCTTTATCTAGCCATTATGAGGCAGTCATCAAAATTAAGTCAGGAATGAAGGGAAATAAAATCAGTTATAATGAAGCAAATATTCTGATACATGGTTAGCATTTTGCTAAATGGCAGTGGTGTTAGGTTATAGCAAAATGCTAATTTGTTCTGGACTTACAATACAAAAAAATCCTCTTTTATTAACATGCTATTCCATCTTGGCTTCTCTGTGGAATAGGTACTAACTCTATGAGGTGTTATGGATGCCATTTACATTTAAAATCTGTGCATTGTCCCCTGGACTGAGATGGAGCTTCTCTGGCAAATGTAAATTTTGCTGCCAAAATACATGACTGTAGCTCTCTAGGTGTGATCTACTGGTTCAAATGTTGTCCCAAAAGCCCAGGAGCCTGGGTGCTATTCCTGTCACTGTTACTGGCCTTTGGGTGATCTGACACAAACTCACAAATTTTACCTGCAAATTAGATACAAAGAGGCTTCCTTTCTTTTACAACTCTTAGAGGGTCATGGAAGGTATTATTTTTAATGCCCAGGAAACTAACAATGAATCAGAGGTGATTTCGTTAATAAACTTGATAATGGCAAAAATGTTTTATGATAATCTGTAAATTTAATGGTACCACTCTTGGAACACTCTAAAAGCCTATGTAGGTAGTTTTCAAGGTAATGTATGAGTAAGGAAACTGTTAACAGGTGAAGACTCCTTCCAGTCAACTGAGACGTACAGCAAGTAATTTTAGTAGGTTATTTTCAAGAAGATCTACTTAAAACTGATACATTTATGCCAAATATTGCTGGGAACAATAACAACAAAAAAAAATACTTTGGAGTCATTAACACTCGTTTTGCTTTTGTGTTATACAGGTCTGTTCAGATTTTGAGATGTAATTTTAGATTTATTTATTTTTATTTTAAGAGAAAGGGGACAGCTGACTCTTACTGTCCTGTTGTTGCAAATTCACTTAGGATGCATGTTATAAATTGGTAGTCTGTAGCTGTGGTCCCTTGGGGTTTAGGGCTAGGACATATTAGCTGCTTTGGAGTGAACTTTGTGGTAAGATATTAGCTGTCCAGTCTTTTGAAAGCCTTGGGGTTTAAGAGCCAGGATTTCAGTATTTATGGTCATGGCAAAAGCAGTAAGATAATCAAATGGCAAATAAAATGCTTAGGCTGGAATACAGTCTAAAGGACAGTTGTTGCAAAATGAAAAGCTTTATAGAACTGAGAAGAAGAAGGAAGCTAAAGCTGTTGAGACTTATTACAGAGTCAGGCTTATTACAGATTCAACCTTAAATGATCTGTGAATTCTGTTTATGAATCTGGAACTGTATTTAATCTGACATATAAAGAAAACAAACAAACACAATAGTAGGTTATCCATAGCAGTTGGAGAGGAAATGAAATGAAACTGCAATTGGGGAGCTTCCTGCATTTTCATTTCTGTTGCAGTTTCTCATTCTGAGGATCTTTTGCACACAGAGACTCTCTTTAACAATTCTGCTGGTTTTTTTGCCTCTGAAATAAAATGTAAGGTGCAGTAGGTAACTGTCTGAAAATTTATTTTTACCTTGCAGTGTAGTTACTTTTTAATGAGAACTATAGATGCTGATTAATTGTGGCTTCTGCATCTATAATTTAGGCAGGACACATTTGCAAACAGACTGCCCATCAACCTGAACTCATCGGGAAATCCTTCTCTTTACTGTAATGGAAGAGAACATTTAAGCGTTGCTCTCAGTACCAAGATTATAACACAGAACCAAGGCTGTGTTGGAAGTGCTGAGAATTTACAGCATCCATTAAAACCAACAGATTGGTGCTGCATACCCTGTATTCACCATTAAGTGAGTGTTTCTTCTGGCCAGTGTTAGCAGGATGGAGTAATGCTGTTTTGCCTAATACATTATACTATAGACTGAACTGATATTTTTATATTTATCACAGTATAATTGTTTCTGTTTATATTGCTTGATATAATTAATAATTTTTTTATTCATTATAATTCATGTCTGTCTACAGTGGAAACTTTACAGTTGACATCTTTGAATTAAGGTCTTGTTAGGAGTCTAATGTGTCCTCTGTAGCAATCATGTGTTTGTAGAATGCTTGACGAGAGGCAGCTGTTGTAATCTTACTAGCAAATACTGTATTTAGATTCAGTTTTCATCTAAATTGGAGGGTAAATATAGTTCCTTAAGTGAAAGGATTTAAATTAAACATACAGCCCCAGTTCTGGAGGTTTTCACTGCCAAAACACATGGGAACATGCAAGAAAATTATTCATTTGCCCTAAATGGCTTTCTGTTCAATCTTTTATTTTATGGGATTTTTCTGTGCCACAGAAATTGTAGCCCATGCTCACTTTTCCTTTTGGCTTTGTTTAATAACTGTGTGGGGTTGCATTAATACTGCAAGCAAATGTGGCTGGGTAATATCCTTCCACTGGAAGGGAGGGATGATGCCAAATTGTCAACTAGAGCAATGAGGGGCACACTGCACAAGAAGGTGGCTCTTCTCTATTCCAGCTGACTAGCAGAAAGAGTTCAGCACATTGCAGCATCAGGGTGCAAGGTGGTTTTTGATCTGCTTTATGTCTTATTATACCTAATATAATGTTGAACTGCACGAGAGCAAAAGCTGCTTACACTAAGATGGCTTATTTGGATTTGACATAAGAAAGCAAAAATATGAAAGCAGTTAATCTATAATGAAGATAATTTCACTCATAGCATATACTTTTTGGTTCAGTGCATTTCTTGTATTGATTTTTGAGCTTGAACATTAATAAATTCCATTTTCAAGCAACATGCACCCTTTGGGATGTTCTGAATATTATTGAATGAAGGCTGTGGGACGCTCACATGATGCGTTGTTTCCTTGGCTGCTGATGGGGATTCCAGCTGAGTTTTTGTTCTGCTACACTGTTTCTGCTTCATGGTTGTTGTCTCTTTTGATTTTTTTTGGCACATAATCTAATGGCTTGATAATTTTAATTAAAACATGTGATAAATATTCTTACTAATTTGTATATGATTTGCAACATTTTCACTAGAGATCAGCTACTGCACTGGGTATTCTCACATGTAGGTCAAAGAGGAATTTTGGTTTTTTCATGTGTTTGCAACTATAGCTTTCTGTGGTTTTTTTTCATTATCTGTGCAATATTCTTTACAACGTTCAGTTCTTTTGAATAATTCACAATCAGCTCGCTTGTATTAGCTCTCATCAACTTCACCACAAAACCAGCAGGAACAGCTTTCTTTAAAAAAGTATGCTTGGTGGTATTTCACTTTAAACTTGCATCGTATTTTGAACATTACTCTGGTATGGCCTAAGCCATCTTCTCAGTTGAAGATGACTGAATTTATGTCTCGTGCTTCCCCAAAACAATGACATAACATTAAATTACATTTAGGAGGAACAAAATTTTCCTTCATCCGAGTATTCATATTCAGTGGTATTTTAAATGGAGATGAGCTACTCTGGTATGTCAGATACTTTTAGTTTTTGCTCATACTGGCCTCCCTCAATTAGGTGGTTTGAACCACCAATTTTTTGTGCTTAAAACATTGTACAGTTTTATCTTGTCTACAGCAGACAAATTTACAGAAACAAAACAATCTTTGAAGAATAATATGATCAGGAATATGACCCATGTGTAGCAATATATGCACTCTGACCATATCAATATAAATGTACTTAAAAGCTCTACAGAATGCATACAGTATTGCTCTGTGGTGGCAAGGTCTATTTTTATATTGCTTGCAAGAACTGATGTGTAAGTCAGCTGTTTGTTGAACTGTTAGAGATCTTTTTCAAAAACAACTTGCAGATTCAAAATTATAGTTTCCCCTATAATTGTGAGAATTGTGAGGGAGTGTTTGCTAATCTGAGAATCATGTCACAGTGAATGACAAAGCAGCAGGTTAAATTTGAGTGGCACTGAAAGAAATCTACATGCAGAAAGAAAAGACCATGCTGTGGAATTATGGAGTAGCTGGGAGTAGTAGGGTTGGAAATGAGGACATGGAGACTGCACTGTTTTGTGTGTCCTTATGACTGGCATCAATAAACTTTTAAGTTAAGCCATGTCAGTGACAGTTTACTGTTGATCTCTGCTAACTTTCTTTGTCATAAAATAAGATGCTCCTTCACCCACTCAGTCACTGAACACAGACAAGGCTTAAGATTCCCCATCCTGCATGTCTACCTGCTTGCCCACAGTCTGCAGCAGTGCCACAGGGCCCAAGGCACTTCCCATTATCCCTTAAAAGCAAGGAACTGAAATTTCAACTCCTCAAAAGACTTTCTCATAATTCTGCTACTGTTGTGCCAGGGACAGAGAATGGCTTCCTCTAGGTCTGCTCTGCATGTGTGCACAAGTATAAGCACCCCTGCATCCAGTACTACTTATATTCTAAAGCTGTGAATTGAGAATGATCAAGTTTATTGCCAGGCAATACTTGCCATGAAGTATATATTTTTCTGTTTCCTGCTTGAAATATCTCAGACTACCAAGATGGGTGCTTTTTGGATTGCTTTTGCAAGTGATCGCACTTTCTGTTATTATCACACACAACTAAATAATGAGATCATCAGATTATTTATTTATTTATTTTTAAACCTTTTTTCTCTTCTGGCATTTATGATGATTAATGGCAAACAAATCATCCTCATTATCAGCCTGCTTGTCTCTCTGACAACACTTAGAAATATATTCCAGGACAGGCTCTCTAAGTAATAAATGCTTATTTTTCTACAGCATCATTATGAATGTCACTCGATCAGCTTTTCAGCTAGAAAACCAAGCTCATCTATCATTTGCAAATTGCAAGGTATTGAATTGTATCCAGGGCCTAATTTGCAGACCCAAACCCCTACACTAAGCAGCCAGCTGGGCCCGGGGATGCCAGTACCCTTATGTAAACTGGGCTTGAATAGCCCAGCAGGTTGGTCTGAGAGCTCATTTAACCAATTGTTGTTTGAACTGCTTAATTTCCAAATTAGTTTGGCACCTTCGGAAAAGACACCCCAGTCAGTCACAACTGAGAAAGAGACAGGCACTCAGGGAATTCAGATAGACAGCATATATTGCTCCGAGTGAATATATGGAGCCATCTGTTACTGAGTTAAACGAAAGCATCACAACATGTCAATAATGCTGTGTAATCTCAACAATTAGTCTGAGTCTTCTTTTGTTGCATTAAATCCTGTCTTAAAAGCATAATACCATACACGTACATTCTTCAGTGTGAGCTCTTATGAGTTTAATTGACAGCTGCCAAGATATAAGTAGTTTATTCAGTTCAAATTAAATTACTGCATAGGAATATTTTCATTAAGAGAAAACACCTGAATTTGATCAGTCTATCCAGCAGAAACTTTGTAAGGAACAGCCTTATCTTCTGGCTGTACAATATTTTCTGCGAAGAACGTCATCTGCTGTGCAAGTATGTGCCTCTCAGAGACAATTTATATTTAATATAATTGCTTAATGGCACATTTCCCTTGACCATAGCATGCCATGCTGCCCAAACATCCTCTTACACACTCCAGTGCCCTGCTGAAAAGCTAGTGGCATTTTCCAGACAAGAGAGAGTAAAAATATTTCCAACAAACACTTCATCCAGCATCTCTACAGCAGGTCAGTAAGAGCATCATGCCACCCCAAATCTCATATTGTGTATATGTCTGAATTGGTAACATGTGGTCTACTTCCTCTGTTCAAAAAGTGTGTCCCTTCAGGATCTGTACCTTCAATCATACGAACTCCAAGGATTGCTTTAAATTTAAGATGAACTGCAAACAGTCCATTTAAGCTGCCAAAGTATTGGTAAATAATATACATAACCTACTGTTGCTATGCAGACTGTGTGTCTTAGCATAAAGGTAATTTTTCTCAAAAGAAATATTTACTAACTCTGGAGTGACATCCCTTTCAAAACAAAAGGACCAAAATGAATTGCAAAATGAGTGAAATCTCTTAGATAGAACTTGAGTACAGTTGTTGTTTTACTTATAAAATAATCATGTCTCAATTTTCTCACCTCTCCTCTTTTTTGTTCAGTTGTAATTAAAAGGCTATTGGAAGAGCTTCATAAAGCTTTTTTTGTGGTAAATTATTTACAGCTTTTAGATTATATGAAACCATCTGCAAATTAGGCTGAGTTTAGTGGCCTTTTTTGTGTCACACACACACAAGCTGTCAAAAATAAAAGAAGGAGAACACAAAAATTAAAATCCCAGGAAAATGAAAAATTTCATGTTAAAAATGAAATTTTTTTCATTACTGGCATTTGAAAAAAATTTTCTTTGACATCATATGAAATAAAATTCAAATCAATATAAATTTTTCCATTTGGGTCAAAATACTTGGGGGAAGGAGAGAGGTAAAAGTACCAGGAGGGAAAAGCATTCCCATTTCCAGTAGACCAGAAGTTGTGACTTGATTTGCTAGCTGTAATTTAATTTACTAAATAAGGGGTAGTATTCCAATAATTCCAAGCTGAAAATAGAAGTACTAGGCATACGACTACTAGAAAAAAAAAAAGGCTGGATGGTAATAATGTCTTGGGTTTGAGGTAATATTTAAGATGTAAACCTGGAGTAAAACATATTGTGGCATCTGTGGACACATAAAATGGCTGCCCATCAAAAGTGAGGTTTGTAAAGTACAAATTAAGCAATGATTTGATTGGGAGTTGGTTTACCACTCTTGGGATGGGGCTAAATCACTTTTAGTTTTGTCTTACGTGTTCACAGGAACAAAGTGATTTTCAGCTACCGTAATGATATATACATAAAGATGTAGCTAAATCTG
Source organism: Corapipo altera (assembly GCF_003945725.1). Lineage (NCBI taxonomy): Eukaryota > Metazoa > Chordata > Aves > Passeriformes > Pipridae > Corapipo > Corapipo altera. The sequence continues at coordinate 463,561 of NW_020884931.1, forward strand.
TTTCAGGGTCAGTGTTCTGTTTTTACAGCTCTTTAAAATGGACCACATTATCTTGCTAAGACTTCATTCTTCATGTATGGCTGGGTTAATTGGCTTAAAGTCAAAAGGCAATTCAATGCTCACCTCCACAGCAGTGCAGAATGGCCAAAGTACTTCTGGGATTTGAAGATATATTCTTAAGGTGCTTAAGTGCTTCAGCTTTTTTTATTTTTACATTAGAGGCAGGGGGAAACAAGATTTTACATCAGCAAGAAATGGTAGTTTTCTTACGTTTCTCCATTCATTGAAATAAATATGCAATAAAAATCCATCACGATCAGCACTTTCCATTTATGTTTTCAAGCCATGGGACTAGCTAAAATGCAGATATACTTTTGTATATTCTATAAACTGAAATAATGGACTCAGTATAATTTTACTTATCAATAGTGTACTAGCCAAAAAAGTGTTTACTATATTTTATTACCATAATGCAGCTGTCACTAATTCTTTGCAAACTATGTACTGTTCTAACCCTTGTTATAGTGTGCATAAGGCTTATTTTCTTCGGTTAGTTTCTAAGCTTTCCTGTAGTATTGTGAAACCAGCTTAAACTCTGACCTTTTAGCCAGCAGACTGGAGAGCAGCCCTGCTGAGTTTATCGAGAGGGCTTGATTGCTCTGTTGGATAGTGCAGTATTTTGGAAATGCAGATGTTAACGACTGAAGCGTATTATCCATCTTGAACACCACCTGAATTTATGCTGAGGCTTTCAAGTTCTATTCTTTGAATAGGTCCCACAGTAATTGAATTCTCATATTGTGCACTAAAAGAAGTCATATCTTATGCGCAGAATGGAGAACTGCCCTGATTGTTAAAAATTGGGATGAGGAGGCTTTTGAAAAAAAGGACATCTGACACCTGCAGCAATATTCTAGCTCCAGGTTCTGGTGGTTTCATATAAAAATTGATTTCTATTACTGACCCAGGAATGACAGGCAAGATGATGATGTGCTGAGCATTGTTATTGCACCTCCTGGAGATTTGTTGAAACTTTCAGTCCTTCATTCCTCTTACCTGCCAGAGCTGTCTGTCTTCCAGAGCTCAACTCCTTTTATGGCATTGGTTAAGTTCCTCTGAGCATGCTGCTAAATGAAAGGAGGCTCTCAGAGGGAAAAGGTGGGACCAAAGAGTCAGACAAGGTTATTTAGTATAGAACAAAGTGAAGAAAAATTTCTTCAGATGTTAGTTCAGACCATACTCAAGAAAGACCTTCAACCTTAAAATACCAAGCCTGGAGATTCCAGTGGAATTTCAGCACATATTTTGCAATCACTTCTGTAGGGAAGGCAGGAATACCCAATTTACTATGAGTTTGCTGGGGGAAAATTGCCACTGTGTACTGACAAAACACAGACCACTATTGATTTTTCCCACAATAGGAAAGAGAGGCCTCAGAGACAAAAGGAGATTGAGGAATAAGAGCTTACAAAAGTTAAGGTGAAGTAACAAGCATTCTTTTAAAGCAAGCCTGGTCTTTGCAGAATAGTAACAATAACAACTGAATTCTGGATAACAAAGAAAGCAGCATTTGAACTAAAGTCTTACTTTGCTGAATCCCATTCAGCTGAGAAGGACTGATGAGAAGATTTTGGTATTGCTATTTTAGTTGAAAAGCCTTGGGAATTTTCTGTCCCCTTTCACAGTGCAGTAATTAGCTCAAGTGCTGCTGCCAGTTAAACAACTGCTGTTGACTTAATGGGAATCTACATTATGCTTGCAAGACCACATGGATCAGGGTTAAAGCAGTCACCACTGTGGCAGTACAGGGGACTGATTAAAAGTATTAAGAAGGTGGAAAGAAAAAAAAAATATTGCTTGACCATGGACCCTTTTTTATGGTCCGTGTTTAATAGAAAACCCCAAATAAAAGCCTTGATTATCTTCTTGTCAGATGTAAAGAGCTACAACCTCATGTGAAAGCAGATAAGGCCTGTAGTTACTCAGGACTTCTGCAGACCAGTCTTTGTGTTTCTCAGAAAGGGGTGTTAGGCAATGAATATGCTGTTTTTGAAGAGGTGGTCCAGATTATTTTATTCTAATAACGGTTGAAATGTTCTTCAGTAATAAACCACTCCTCTATCTAACACGTTGAAAAGAATCAATCTTGAGTTCTTGTCATGACATCTTCTTTATAACTAACTGCAATGTTTTCAAAATTTCTAACTGCTGTTGATGCTGTGTTTACATTCTCTGCATGTGCCCCTCCATCTATAGAAGACCATTTTATTTCCATGTATTTCTGTTACTGAGTTTTCAATCTTTATTAGGAGTTTTAAGGTCAAGAAATATTACTTAGAAAGTTTTGCACTTGTGCAGAATTTACCCCACAAAAGCAATCCTGTTAGCAGGGAGCACTCACACCTCCTAATGTCTGACTGGTAGAAACATGTTTTCCAGTTGAGTCCTGCCAGTGGTATTTGTGTGTGACAAACAGGACCTCAAAAGAGAAGCAATTCAGGCAAGACAGTATGATAAATTCTTCTGCAAAGACATACATGATTTATTATATTATTATGAATTATTGATAATATTTCATCAGATGGACTTGAAAAGCTTCAGCACATTATTGTAAACACTGCACCATTTTGAGTGACTCCAGGTATGAATAAAGGAAAAAGGAAGACAGGAAACGGAGCTGTCTGTAGGGACTAAAATTCTCTGAGGGTCTGTGAGAGACTGGACTGTTAATGGTTAATGACTCAAACAATCACCACTTGCAGTAACAGCCCAGGTGCAGAGCGGGTGAACACCCATCAGGGGAGACTTGTAAGATAGGTGTTGAACAAGATAAGGGAAAAGGCTGATAAGAGGCAAATCCTGCAAGGTGGGATAGTGGATTTTGTCATGCCAAAATCCTTACAGGAGTGGCTCAGCTGTGAAAACTCCCTTCCAGCAAAGTACCAGGACATCAACATGTAGCCTGAAGATATTTACCCCTGCTGATGGATCTTAAAGGGTCATAATTGACTCAAATTTGCTGACTTAACAGGCAGCTGTAAGCTGTAACATCTTAGACCATCAAAGACTCCCGAAGTGCCCCATGATCAGAAGTATTACATGATCCAGGGTAAAACTCCCTGCCACAGGGGAGATACCTGGACATTCCCACGCGAACCCGAGAGTATATAACATGGAATTTTTGTGTCTTGTGAGCTTCCCCCACCACCAGATGGATTCAGACTGCAACCATCAGATTGACAAGACTCCAACCATCCCTTTGACAAGACTGGGACCCTCACCACTGAGTAGGCCAGAAGAAGAGGACCAACGGGACGCCATCGGAATCCACAAAGTGGTGATATTTTTCTACTTAATCTGCCTCTCTGCCGTCCTCTTTCTCTCCCTCCCTCTTTCCTTTTTCTATTTTTTTCTATCTCTACCTTACATTTGCTGTTAAAAAAAAAAATCTATACTATTCACTTTGGCATATGATCTCATTTGTACCTTAGTTCAGGCAGAGGCAGCTCTCTAATAATTTTAATAATTGTATCATAACAGGGTCACATAGAGAAAGAGCTTCCATCAGTGTCATCAGATGAGCAAAAAACCCCAACAGTAAATTTTTGGAAACATAAAGTGTTGTAAAAATACAAATGCTAGAAAATAAATGCTTTCATCAGAAGAAAAGTTATCGGTTATAATACCAGATATAAGATAAGTTTCACAGTGAAGTCACAGAAAACTAAGGCTGGCAACCCTTTTCTTAAATGGTTTGTCTGAATCACTGCAGTGACTGGAATTCAAAATGTACTCCCTTTTCCTGTTCATAAGGTCAGTGGGGTTCTCCCACTTTGAAACTATGGTAGTTCTCATCACATACTGCAAAAACCCCAGCTGTTGCTTAAAGTTTTTACCTCTGCCTTTGAGTCAAAGGCCAAAACACTCTGAAAGGGGCTTACCCCAATTTGACCTAGCAGATCAGGGGCCTGTGTCTGCCTGGAAAGTCTAGCCTTGGCCCTTTTATAGTGTGGGCACTAATGTGCTCTCTGTCCAGAGTTTGCAACAAGCCTCACTTCATTGCTCTTCATTATACTGTCTTCAGTACATATCTTTGTCTAAAATGTGGTAAAAAATTCAGTCATTTTTACTGTGTGGGTTGGTCATCAGTTTGGGGAGAAGCTTCCCGAGTGACTTGCATTGTCTTGAATGTCCCTGGAATCATCAGGCAACACACATCATCTTACACATGTATGTTGTCATACACATGTATGTGTACACACAGGGCTCAGCTACTCCTACATAATTTTTCCAAAACTTCTGAACTGAAAAAAATTGCTTATTTTGTGAGTTCCTTTCCAATCTCACTTCACCTTGATAACATCTTCTCTCCCTGCTTGCTTAACTCTATGCCATTTTCTTCTAACCTTTCTCAAGTCTAATTTCTCAATCAAGTTTTAATTCATTTTTTCCTTACTTTCATGCCCTGAATAAACAGTTAGTGTTTTCACAGGTGCATGGGGCAACCTATTGTGAAGATGAAGATTTCAAGGTCTTTGGGGAGTCAAAAGCACTTGTGAAACACAGATAACAGTTTGGTTTCCTTAGAGAAGGTTTCCCCATGTCTAAACCAGTTTTTCTTCTCTACTGAAAGCTGACATTCTTGAGAACAGCTTAAAAGTTTTTCCCTCTCCTCTCAACTTAATACTTTCCATTTTCTTGCTATGGCAAGAGCCTGTTGCTTTTTAAAAGAGATAGAATAATTAAAGTATTAGATATGTATCTTGGCTGGAGCATGGATCCAATATTCTACTGGGTTCTTTTATGAATTCCTGATGGTCAGGTGTAGCATAAAAGGATGTTTTTTCAGTTAAAACTTCTGGCACTGTTTTCTCCTTCTATGTTTCTGGTCAGCTGAGGTGCTGAGCCTGGATTACCAGTGGTAGAATAATATGGTGTGTAAAAACTCTCATGGGGTTTTCTGTCATGAACTTCAAAATATATTTTTGTGCTTTGAAATATGTTTTTCTGTTATTTTTAGGTTTTGGAGAAGAGTATGATGCAAGACTGTTCCTTTTATAAGCTATAGAATAGGAAATGGCACTAAGGGAAGTGATGTTTGTTGAGGAAGCACAGTGGTGTGAATCACTACCTCATGTACCCTGAGGAATTTTTGTGTTTTGACAAGGATGCATTGACTTAGATGTTTTGTGTATAAAAGCTCTAAAATCTTGGGTGAAATGGGTGGGGCTTTATGTAGATTCTAAATAAACTAAAAAAAAAAGTTACAGATATTTACAAACAAAAAGCATATAATTCTACAAGTCAGTTGGCAGAAAATTTGGAAGAAAGAAACTTATGTCCTTGTTTAATTATGTGCTTTTGGGCAAAGGGTGTGTGTATCACACTTAGTGTTTTTAGCTCTTTGGGAGCAAAAGCTTAGCAGCTAAAGAATTGTATATCTCCCTCTCTTCTAATAAGATGAATAGTTCTTTTTCTGTAACTTGGAACAAATATGTGCAATTTGTCTCTCATATCCTGTACAAATGTGTGCCTGAGCTAGCTGACAGTCAACTTGAAGTTTAAAAACTGGGAAAGGATTGAAGAGAGGGTCTCAGTGTTGTTGTTCCAAAGCTACTACCTAGTTAAATTTCATGTGATATTTGCATTTATAATTAATTTTTTCTGGTTTTAATGTTCAGGTACTATTAATCAGTGATACCGATTTTCAATGTTATTTTTGTCCATTCTATGGCATTTATATAATACGTAATCTCACAGGAAAGAAAGTTGTTCCATCACTTACGAAGCTTTTTTGAAAGAGTAAATCCAAAAAGTGAAAAAAAAGTATTCTTAAAAATGTCACCCCAAAATATCTGAAGGTGTAAAGAACATGGACATTATAGCTCAGCTGTAAACCAAAATAATTTAAAATAATTTGGGCGGACTAGAAAATATTATTTTTTTTTAAAGACTAATATTTGCATATATTCAAACAAAATAATTTTCCCCCTCTTTACTTAAGTCCACTTTTATGTATTTTAAAACTGTAGATCACAGAATCACGGAATCTGCCAAACTGGTGGGGACCCACAAGGATCATTGAGTCCAACTCCTGGCCCTGCACAGCACCATCCCCAGAAGTCATACCATGTGCCTGAGAGCATTGTCCAAACACTTCTTGAACTCTGTCAGGCTTGGTGCTATGACCACTTCTGTGGGGAGCCTGTTCCAGTACCCAATCACCCTCTGGGCAAAAAACCTTTTTCTAATATCCAGCCTAAACCTTCCCTGACACAAATTCAGGTCATTCCCTCAGGTTCTGTCACTGGTCATCAAGAGAAGAGATCAGTGCCTGCCTCTCCTCTTCCCCTCAGGAGGAAGTTGTAACTGTAATGAGGTCTCCTTTTCTCCAGGTTGAACAGACCAAGTGACCTCAGCCACTCTTCATATGGGCTTCCCTTAAGGCTCTTCACTGTCTTCATTGCCTTCTTTTGGACATTCTCTGGTAGCTTAATATCTTCCTTATATTGTAGTGACCAGTATTCAAGGTGGAGCTGCACTACTGCAGAGCAGAGCAGGACAATCCCCTCCCTCTACCAGCTGGTGATGCTTTGCCTGATGCCCCCCAGGACAAGGTTGGCCCTCCTGGCTGCCAGAGCACTGCTGACTCATATTCAACTTGCCATCAATCAGGATTCCCAGGTCCCTTTCTGTGGCTCTGCTCTCCAGGATCTCATTCCCCAGTCTGTATGAACATTCAGGGTTGCCCCATCCCAGGTGCAGAATTCAGCGCTTTTGCTTGTTGAACTTCATATGGTTGGTGATTGCCCGGTCCTCTATTTTGTCCAGGTGTCTCTGAAGGGCCTCCCTGCCTTCCAGGGAGTCAACAGCTCCTCCCAGTTTTTGTGTCATCTGCAAACTTGCTTAGTATCCCTTCCAGTCCTGCATCCAAGTAATTTATGAAGATGTTGGAGAGCACAGGACCTAACGCGGAGTCTCGTGGAACCCCACTAGTGACAGGTCACCAGTCTGATGTTACTCCATTCACTATTACCCTCTATGCTCAATCCATGAGCCAATTGCTCACCCACTGCATGATGTGTTATGAGAGTTAAGTCAGGTTCCAGTGCTCTAAACATTGCAAAACAGTTTCCTAAATTGTCTAGTTGGTTTGTTTTCCATTAAACTAAGTTATTTCAGATGTACAGGCCAAGAGAAATAAGAGATTTTTAAAACATAAAATCAGAACTACTTCCTTAGGTTTTCAGTGATTTTTTTGTATCCTTTAAGCGACCACCTTAGAAAAAGTCATGGAAGAAAAATAATACACATTACTTTATCCATTTTCTGCTGTGTTAGGTATTTTGTTGATACATCACATCAATGTATTGTAATGTCAAACCAGAGCTCTGCTATTAAAATTCCATTTAGTTTTTATTTTTGATTAGTATTATTAGACTGCTTTACTACCCCTTATGGCTATAATGACTTCCCAAATGAATTTTAGTGCAAATTAAAATCAAGAGGCAATCTACCAATATTCTTTTCAGTACTCTTAAAAATGCATTTTTGGGCTGTACTATGTTGATTGTCCAACACAATGCTGTCTTTACACGGGCAGTTTCTCCTCCTGGGTTTGATGATCATAATGATAATAAATGTAATCTGCTGTTAATATAAGTTTCTACACTAGGCCTGATTCTGCACTCCTACGAGTTTATACCTTTTATAAAACTAAATTTTTTATTATTATTTTACAATTTTATGAATTAACTATCTTTTACGTTCTCTGCTTGTTTTGGGGAACAAGAATAATATATAAAAACTCAGATAACTCTAAAATAGAAAAGACATTTGAATGCTTTTGAATACTGCAGTTTATGAAAAGCTTTTTTTTTTTTTAAACATTATGAGACCCTACACTCGCTTGGGACAGAGGTTAAAAGAAAGATGATATTGTGCATGAAGAGTACTACATAATTTAAGGCAGACCCCTTTAGCTGGTACATGTTTATGGGCAGTTTTTCTGGGGTAATTTGGTATTTGTCAAGCAAAGGGCCCAGACTGAACTCAAATCCTGAACAGAAGTGAGTTCTCAAATGGAGTAAATGTATTGTAGGTGGCAATTTCTACTACTGATCCCATGAAAAATATCTTGAATAAAAATTTGTTTAAAAGTTAGGATTCTAGTCTCTCTATGTGTTCTTCCATTAATTTCTATGTAAATATTAATAACAACATCCTGAAAGTAGAAAACTCCCATCTTTCATACAAAAAAACCACAGGGACTTCGTTATGCCAACAAAGTAACCTGTTTGACTCTTAGTGAGCATCCACCAATATTTTCTGTAGGCTCTTGTATACCCTGTTCACAAATACTTCATTGTGATCTCCCTTTTCTATTCCTTCTGAAACTGATTTCTAGCAGAGTATTTTATAAAGGTGAGGGAATTCCTCAACTGTGCCTTCCTGCCAGAGGCAGTGAGTGCTTGGTCTGATTCTTCCACCCACTCTCTCTTAAAAAGCCATGGACATCTGTGGGAAACGTGTCCGCCCCCGTGTCAGACTGGTGAATGCCATCTGGATGGAAGGCACCAAGGCTTTCTATGAGTAATGAGGTTGTGCCTCATGAGTGAAACACAGCAAAAGCGTGCTGCTTCATAATTTACTTATTTACTGTTTTCTAAACTCAGTAAAAGTAGCAAAAAAAAAAAAAAAGGGAAAATATAAGACATAGGAGTATATCTACTGAAATCCATAGGAGTTCTCAGTGTAATTTAACTTCATAGCAAATATGCTTTGTGTGTAGGCTCTTTGCTCCCACCATTCTCATAGAAAAATGACCTGGGCTGCACTAGAATCCCCATGATCCGTGAATGTTAAAGGCTAAAGCTGCATTGAGAGTCTGTAAGACTGAAAGTTCTGTATATCCTATTGTTATATAAATGCCACATGGTTTGATGGCATTTTTAACAACAAAAGAGCATAACTGTTTTATCTGAGATTGCCTAAATACTAAGAAAAATACTATTACAATAGCATTGCAGCTAGGGCAAAGAAAGAAAGTGCTATTTCTAGGTGTAAGGGAAACATATGCAGGTATTCTCATGAATGCCAAGGCAGTGGAAGGATTCAAGAACCACTTTTTTACGATGCGGTGTGCACCAGGCCTTCAAGGGCAAAAGGCCAGGTCCCACCCGCTCAGCGCCCCTTTTATCCTCTCTGTTTCTCCCCTGCCTTCCCAAGGCCTCTGTGTATGTCTGTTAGGGCTGTCTCTCTCCTCTCACACACCAGAGAGAGGCTGAGAACTTCTCTTGGTATGCAGGGAGGGAAAATATTGAAACTGCCTTTGAGAAAGAATAACATGCAACAGCCTCCCAATTATCATCCAAGCATGATTCAGCAAACCCTGCCTTCCTGGCAGGCAAAACACAACCCAGCCAAGGCATGGTCTGCCCCAGCCCAATGTCCACTGGCCCGTGGCCAAATCCAACCATGGATTTCAAAGACTCCATCAAAGCACCTCCACCCTCTGTCCCAGGGTTTCCACAGCAAACTGTAACAGGGGTAAAAACCAAAGAAGTGGAAGGAGTACCTGCTCCATGTTCCATTGGCCGTATATCAGCAATGCCAGACATTAAATGGTCCAAAAGCTGTTGCAGCTCCCCACTATCCTGGCCAAAAGCCTCTAATGCTGCATGTTCCTAGTGTCGTGCACGCTCCAGGCTGTCGAATTGCTCTTCCAGGGCTGCTACTTGGCCCCACAAAGCCACAGTCTCCCAGTCCAGGGCTCTGAGTGAGGACAGCAGAACCCATTCCACCTGGCCCACACCCATCACAGACCTCACAGCAAGCCAGGCTTCCAGGAAAGACACCATCGTGGAAAAGGCAGCTACAGAGGCTGAATATGTGTCACCCGGCCATTTTGCAACACAGGGGACCACCGACACGGCCCCCCCAGTCCTTGATCCTCTCCTCAACCACTTCCAAAGCAGTGGAGAGACAGGAAACAACAAGCAGTATGGAGCAGGCTGAAAATATTCCCATACTTTTTATGAACTGTGTGCTGGAGAGGTAAAGATTTCTTGCTGCCTTTCCCCCAGCTGTAAAGCAGAGAAGACCAACTTCCGTTTCACCCTTATGTGGACATAAAACATTTCAGAGGCTCACACCTCACAGAAAGATAAAAAGCAATTCTGTCAGTCTAAATCAAGAAGTAATGAAGCAGAAATGCTGCATTTGAGCAAAGGTGTGGAAAATTCCAGGCAAAGCCTTCCAGTAGAGGTCCGGTGGAGTGTCTCCATAACCAGAAGAAGACATTTTAATTTTTAATTACTTTTTTGCTAATGAAATAAGAAGGTGCTAGACCTAGTGACTGGTTGGATGCATAATTAAAGGATAATATCATTCATTCATAAAGGAATAATAAAATTAAACAGTAGAATTTTTTTACTTTAGGATCAAGGTAGTACTTGATACCTCACACAGGTTCAAAATATTGATAACTGAGCTTGCTACACAGAACAGATACAACCTAAACCTTTGACAAGTACACCCAAAATGACCTCAGAAGTAGTTATTTTCTACTGAGAGGGAAAGTTATTTTCTACTGAGGTGAAATTTCTGCTGCGAGAAATTTGACTCAAATACCTATTTTAACTTGGTGGCCAGATTCCTGTACTGGGTTATAGCTTTACCAGTGCCGCAGCAATTATCACAATGAAACAATTCAAAGAAATTAAAGGAAAACATGAAAAATTTCATGTGATGTTCTGCTTCTTTTTCTGCCCTGAAAACAGGATTAAATATTGCTTGGTACCTGGGCTTGGTGAGTCCTATTTCTGAGAAGAGGTTTCTGAAGTCCCTCTGTCTGGTTTTGGCAGTGTGTGGAGGAGGATGTGTGATCTCAGAAGAGAGGGCGGGGCATGGTCTCTGTTAGCATCCCCTTCCTGCAGAGTTCCATGCCCACTACAAAGGGATGCCTGCTGATGATGCATGCCTCCTCCTGCAGCATATTTGGCCTCTAGCTCACCAGCCCCTGGCTTTTGCTGAAATTTTCTCTTGGGCTTAAAGTGTTGTCCCTGTACAACACACACCATCACGCAGCTATGGAGCTGGAAGCCTCCCTTGGAGCACAGGAAAATTAGTATAAGTTTGCTTCAGGGGTTTCTTGCTGCTCTCTCCGCGCACTTGGCAGACAAAAGGTGATTTTCTCTAGCTTCATTAGATGCATATCTTTCTTTCAGCTGCATTGTAGGGAGTCTGCGCCTTGCCTGCTCTGTTTCCCCCTTCTTTACTTTCCCTGGTGCAAATTCCCCAGTCGTCAAGTCTATTTTGTATCATTTTATGGCCACTGACACCTATGTCATTCCTTTCATAAACGAGGTGATTTTCTTCTCCTGCATATTATAAACTTTCAGAGGCCAGCCCTACTGTTTTTGCTTGTTTGATTTGTTTTCCTTTTACATCTGTGGAAAAGGCTTAATGCCTTCACTGTTTCAGTCTTAGAAAATTATATAATCTGGCCATAGTACCATGATGTCTCGCTGTCTAATCCAAACAGCATGTGCTAATATGTGAATGCACCTTAGGGTGTAATCTTTTCTGACTATAGTTCTAGTTGTAGCTGGTAACTAGCATAATTTTCAAAAAATCTCATTAGCTTGCTGTAGATAGAAGGCTTAATAGATCACAGATGACAAACATAATTTTAAAATATGCTGTGTGAAACCCCTAGCTGTGAATTGTGTGAGAGAAAAAGAGATATACTAGTTACTGCAGTATGTAGTGCTACTTTGCTTCAGTGTGTTTGGGACATTTTAAGACAGAAACACATTTTAGCAGTTCCGTGGACAAGACTGTTCAGAGAGTAGAAAAGAAATGAACCTTGAAAGTGCGAAGACTAGATCCAGCCTTTCCTCCCCCTTTACTCTCACTTGCTGCAGTCCTTCCCTGAAGGCAATAATTCGCAGACTGATGTGTTCATTTTCTTTCTCAAATCTAATAGAATTTCCCACTCCCATAATTGTTTTTCTCAAGATAGTTTCTTTCAGTAGAGTCACTTCATTCTACCTCCATCCGAGAAGCCTCTTTCCCTTCTTCTAGAAGTGTCTCCAGGCAGTTTCCCCATCTGCTTGTTCCTCCCCATAAAGAGTTGTTGGAGGTTACTGAAGTGCTGGAGAGCAGTCATAGTATAGCCCTTCTTGCTCTATTCTCTTACAGTTTGAAACAGAAGACTTTAGGATTTCTTTCTTGTATTTCGAAAATTAGGCTAGGACTGCTTGAAGGGAAAAAAGTTTTTAACAGTCCTATGCTAAATCTGATTTCCCAATAAATAAGATATATCCATGGCATATTGAATGTTAATAATGTTTAACCTTGATCATTTATAGTTTTCAGATTTACCTACTAAGATAGCATGTATTGTGTAACAGCCTTGTCAACGATTGTAGCAAATCAAATTTTAGTAGTGGAAGACTCACTTGTAGAATTAGTTTGGTTTTAGGTTGTTTGCCTAAGCAGGTGAGTACTCTTCACATTTTCAGTTCCAGGAAGAATGATATATTATAAGCTTTAAAGGTCTCATCAAGTCAAGTTTAGGTAAGAGTCTGTTTATCATGTTATATGAGGAACAGAAAGAATATCCAGGGGATAGGGAAACTGAGCATAAAAAGTGAGGAAAACACTAGTCAGTCACTATTTAGGAGCGAATGAGCAGGTATGAATAAGTTGTTCAGCCGTTGCCACTAGTATAGTTTCTAAATTCTGGATCAAGCCTATTTAATCTTGATGATCCTGGCTAATACCCAGAAATAGACTAGCTGTTCCTTAATGTGTGAAGGTGGTATTTGAAAGCACTGTGTCAGAAAGCTCAGATCCCAACTTCTTTTCATCCTGTGGAGAAATCCTCCTGCTCCACAGCTGAGCTCTGCGCCCCTTCCCTCCAGTACATTTAGCCTGGTGCTGGGCAGAAACACAGGGTCTCTGCTTGTTGCAGGAGGTAGTCCTGGTGGACATGAGGACTTTATTGTCATTTTGCTTCTATGTGTCCTCAATAAGGGAGTCTAAATAAGACACGGAAAGGCATGTTAAAGAGAAGTTACTATCTTGGAAAAAAAAAAAAAAGGAAAATTTAAAGGCTGTTAAGTTTATATTTAGTTTCTGTTATTAAGCAGTAGAAGAAGGACCCCAATAAAAAAAAAGTGAAAAAAGTTATTATCCAAATCCTTTTCCCCTTGGCCTCTGAAAAAAATTCTGTTACTTTAAGTATATCCACCAGCAATGCTTTGGCATTGACATATTGAAAATATGTGGCAAACCTGCTCAATTATTAACACTTTGAAATATTCTTTATGTGAATCATAACTCAGAGCATTGTGGGAAATAAATTGGAAATAAGTTCTTACGTCCTCTAGATTTTTTTTTTTTTTTAATAATGTGCTCTTAGCAATTTGGTTAAGAATATGTGGTCACATTTCCTAGATGAGTCTTTTCATACGGAGGAGGTTACTCAGTTCTTCTATGTAGTTTTGAAACCTCAGGCTAATAGTCCCTGTATTGTGAAGAATGACAGCAAACCAGAGACTTTGTAGTGGTAATCTGTAGCGTCTATGAAATTAAAGTCTGACTCCCCACTTACTGGCATCAGAGGTTCTCAACAGTTCCAACAGACCAGGACTGGCATTTCTCATATCAAGGGTGAATTTTCAGGGGTTTTAATTTTTCTTTTATTATTCCATTAAGTATAGGACATGATGTTTGAGGTTTTTAAAAAAAGGTGTCTTGTGAGTTTTGTTCCTTAGGAAAACAGTGGATTGTCTGTCATAATGAATTCGTAATTATTTGGGAACTTCTCAACACCTCTAGCTCCAATATGCTATTTCCTTAAAAATATTCAGATCCCTAAGATGCCTTATGATATGTCAACAACACACAGAACAGCTGAGAGTCTCACCTGCTCCCTAGTCTCAGGAGGGCTTGATGGTCCTTTCCTCAGTAAAACCCATGGCTGCTGAGGTGTACTACAGCAGTGAAATCACCATTGGTTTATATATACAGGGTTAAGCTGAAAAGATGCAGCTGATGCAAATGAAAACAGGCTCTTTGCATTATTAACTTCCAAAATTACTCCTTTTGCAGCAGACAATGAGTGTTTAGTGAATAAGGAAGAATGTTACAATCAGGAAGAAACACAGGCTTTCCTTTCATCCTGATCCGCTTTGGAAAGCGCAAAATCTACGGAGGGGATTGGTTCTTGCTCTCCGAATCCGCTCAGTGTGTTTCAGAATGATTTAAAGCAAGAAAGTGTGGGTTGAATGTAAGTGTGATATGACTATATTAGTGAGACAGAACTTTCCTCAGATGTCAGCAGGCTTTATCTCCTCTTACATCTTAACCATCATCTTCTTCAAGACAGCAAATAAAAAAATGCCTCGTAAAACCTTTAATAAGATCAAAAACCTGCACTGAATGTGAGGGGTCTGCTGGGCCACTGAAGAAACAGTAATAAAAAAAAAACACCAGCCCTCTGCCTTCCTTCCTAATGAGGTGACTTCAGCAAAGCTTATAATTCATTCAGTGTTGGGCACCTGAATTGTTTCACTGAGGTGTAAACCCTGTGCGTGCCTACATGTGCCAGGCAGGGACTTGCTGGTTCAGGGCCTGGAGAATTGAGGTGTTCATCATAAAGCCTTGTAAGAAAAATTACAGGACGAGCTGTGCAGATGGCATGTCAGCTCTTTTGAGGCCTGAAATGTCTCTTCCCCCAGAAAAGGGGCAGGATCATCTGACAAGTCCAGGCAGGAGCAAGCCTCTCCCTCTCCATGCAAAAGGGAGAGAAGTATAAACTGCAATGCTCCTATGTGTGAGGAAAGAACTGCTGAGCAACACATGGACTCCAGGACTGGGCTGAATCTTTGTATTTTTCCAAGCTTTTATAAAAACCACTCACTGATGCCCATAGTAAGACTCACAAAGTTTAGTGGGTCTTTCCTTCTTTCTCTTCTTTTTTTTTGTAAATTCTCTAATCTTTTTTCCAAAGAGGTTCAGCCAAACCACCAAAGTTTAATAGCAATATTTTGTTTTGTGTGGGCAATTTTACCTGGAGCTCAGTAAAACTGATTATTACTTGCAGCGAAAAACAAAAAAGGAAGTGACTTGCTGACTTTCCTATATATCAGTGCTTTAAAAAAACCCGAATATTTTCTGCTTCACAAACATGCTGAATGAAATGCATGTCTCATTTATCACTTAAATAATAATAACAGTGTCCGCTGCATGCTGGAGGCTGGATTCTGACAGAGTGGGATTGACAGTGTTCGCTCAAAGGAAGCAATAAACAGATCAATAACAAAATGCAGCCTTGGGGATTGGAGGTGTGACAAGTCAACCATGACTTTAGTCTTGCTGGGACCCTTATTAAATTCATTTGTACATCTGAAAACAGCTGTTTCCTCATTGGGTTAAAAGTAGCTTCAAGTGTTGGTCTGAAGCAGTCTTGAATCCTCCCTGTGGCCCAGAGGAACATGGCTGGTTGGGAGCAGCCTGCTGCTCTTTTGGAAGTGCAAACAGAAGTGAAATCTAAAATGTAATTAACAAGAAAGCCAAGGTTTTGTTCGATTTTGTTTTGTTCCCTGTAACTATTTGTCAGTGATGGTCTGGACTGAGCACTTTTCTTATGTGAGGGAGAAAATCAGATGTTTACCTGCGCTCTCCTCCTCCTGCTCTCCACTTACTTCTCACTAAGTGATGGCAATGGACCTCCTGGGTGAAGGAAATAGCTTGCTCCTTCTCCTTACTTTGCTGGAGGAAGTGATAATGAGAGCATGTCTTGCCTTCTAACCAACAGAATGCAGGAACTGGCTGACTGCATGCCTCTTTGAAGAAAAACTTCACTCTTTTAGGCAGCAATAACTCTGGCACTTTTTCTCTGGTTAGTGCTGCTATGGGAGGTGACCATGCTCAGGCCACAGTTGCTGTGTTTTGCCAAGAGGAGTCCCTGAAGTCACAAGCAGGTCTTATAAAGGTTTTGCTTGCCTTTCAGGCTAGAGAAGGAGGAATATCCCTCTTCTGAAGGTCAGACAAGGTGACAAACTTCTAGGCTTGAACACCAGTTGCATGTTCTTTTATATCAGACTGTGCGGGCAGGGATGAGCCACTGGCAGGGAAAGCACAGTGTTTCAGAGGCAGCTCGGGGAGCTGCTGAGGTGCTGCCACAGGCGCTTGCGTGGGCGGAGTGCAGCCGTCTCTCACGCTTTTTGGATGAAAGTGTCTCGTCCTTCTGGAAAGGCTGTTGTAGTGTCTGACGCTCAGCATGCTAAAATGAAATACGGGCTGCTCTGAAATGTCTCTCTCCGGCAGGCTGATCAGAAAGGGTGATGACCTCACTTTCACATGCTTCTTTTTTGGCAGTGACTTTTTCTAAAAAGTAACGAGTGATTCTCTATGGAAATAATTTGATATTTGCTCCTTGGTCCATCTCTAATCAACATTTCAATAAGGATTGTTATGGGTTGGGTGGAGACTCGTGAGGAGTAAGGTGTTTAGTATCCAGCTTTCAATAAAAGAGATCATTTTACCTGCTTCTATCCAAGAAAGCACAACCCAGAAATTGAAATGCTCTACATTCAAATGCAGAACACTTTCAACTACTTTGTATTTTTGGAAATGTGGGGTGATGGACATCAATCGGTCAAAAGGAAAGTCAACACAATTTGAATGGCAGGGTATCTCTAGAAGCAGCCAGTAGGAGCATCTCTTTATGTGTGCATTAGGAGAAAGAAGCTTCTGCATTCTGGGAAGTGTTTCATCTGGTGGGATTACTCCTGCACTCAGGCCATGAGGATCCCATGAGTTTTTGCATAGCAGTGTGGCTATTTCTGCTAGAAGGAATTGCAGTGGTTTTGTTACTGGCTTCCTATCTATAACATCTGTGACTCAAGATGATTTAGACCATGAATAGAAACCCAGGTACCAGTTAAGTGACTAAAGGGAAGTGAGGAGGATCTGACTGCAGATTTTGCAAAGATTATTTTATTTTTGCGGAATCCACTTCGGAGCGCACGCAGATACTCTGTCACAAAAGGTTATATTTGCAAAAGCACTTAATTCCATAGGGTTTAGATATTGATTTAAACTGGAGTCACACAGCGTGAACATTTAAGAAAGAAAAATTAGGAAAAATTAGACCAGGAGTCAGACGTCAAAGAAAAATAAATCAAATACAGGGTAGCTTGAAGATGGCCCAGAAAAGAGAACAGCTGGATTTGGTTTAAATGAACAAATATTTCTTAAAAGAAAAAAATAAAAAGCCATAAAACTTTCCACACTTAAAGTTTATGTTCAGTGATTCATCACTGTGTAAATATATAAATAGTTTATCCACAGCATTTAACCTGGTGAGATAGAGACTAAAAAGGAGGAACTGGTAAGGAGAAACAGAAATTTCACTCTAGTGTTGGAGTAATCAAATCCATCCTGGATACAGTGGAGAAATAGCACAAAACATCTGTAGGTTAATAAAATTAATAAAGCTTTGTGTTCCTGGTGATGAATACATTCTATAATGATAGAACTTAAAGATGGAGTATCTTCACCAAACAAATGTATGAAAAGTATTAAACTGTCAATTGTGAGCAGAAAGCTTTATTTTACTAATCATGATCAGGGTGGATGGCATAAATCAGTGTGTTAATATATAAAACTGAGAAAGAACAATTTTTATACAGAAGTCTTTAGAGGTCTACAGTTATTAATGCAATCAATGTTGCAGCTTTATTACATATGATTCTATATATCTGTATCCCTATTGATTTCTGGTAAGTGAACGTTTTTGACTTCACTAAAAATGTAAAAACTCACTAAACTTCACAAAGTTGTTCTCCATTATCTTAATTCTTCTTTTGCTGAATTAAAGAAATGAAATAGTTTTTTTTCCCCTACAAAATTGCCAAGTAATTTTCATAAAAGAATTTTCACAATGGCATTTACACTGTTGTCTGTTTCCTAAATTATTTTACCTTTCACCTTATAGTGCTATCCTAGATGCTGCTTTCTGTTCTCTTTCAGCATACTGAAGGACACTTACAAATAAGAAGCAATCCCATTTAATTAGATTTAAAAAGAAAAACCAATCTTATTTCTCTACAGAAATAATTTAAGCAATCCATGGAGTCCAAGAAAATTTAATATTCTCAAAACTCTGGACTGTTTCACAAACTAGGTGGGTAATGCGACATGCACACATTAGGTATAGGTATAGATAGATGAAAGAAGTGAATGCCTTGAGCTTTTCCAGGTGTCATCTGATAAGACACTACAAGGACTAATCATCAAATAACTGATTAATCAAAATTACTTCTGGAGTAACACCTTGGTACTCTTTGGAAGTGAGTTTGTACAGGGAAAAATGAATGGTCGTAAGGAACAGTGCTGAACTGCATTTACTTATTATTTTTCTCTTCAAAGAATGGAGACTGGCATATCTTGTAGGACATTGCCCGACTCTGGTGCTTTGTCACCAGCATTAATCTCCTAAATCATGTTTTCTAGGTTGTTTCAGCTAGTAAGGTATTTTTACCTTGATTTTTTTAAGTGGTCACAAACCAGTGCAAACATTATATTCCAGAAAAATATTTTAGTGGAAGAGAAAAAATAAATTGCTGCATTGTACATCTATGTATTGAATAATAATTTGCTCTAGTAATTAGCTTTCAAAATAGAGCTAGTAAGATGGATAAACTAACAAAGTAAAATAATTTGTTCTGCCAACCTTCATGTGATTTTAACTTACAGTATGATATTGGAAAGAATATTTAGTGAGATGGCATTTCTGAAGGATAATTCAGCAGAACACATATGAGACAGAAAAAATAAATGATATTTTATCCTTTAAAATTGGCAAACTGCATGTGGAAGGTTGTCTTATTTTCTTTGACTTACGCAGTATAAACAATCTAGAGATTTTCTTTCTGTCTTAGTGAATTGAGAGAAACATTTATCTTTAAATTTATTTGTTTTACCTTTGCCAAGGTTCAGAGTCGTGGAGGTGAAATCTTCTGTGCCTAAGGTCTCATGAAGGCTATTACCAACATTAGTTGCTAATAAGTGAAAAGGATGCCATCAAATGCATTTGCTTGTGCTTGCACATCATCATACTAAAAACAAAGTCCTTGCTTCTGTGCCACCTTAATATGTAAATTTTTGCATGAGGAATCATCAACTCTAGTTTGAAGTATACTAAACTCTTAACATTTACAAAGACGTTTTTCTCTTTTTATGGAAAGAATAAGTTGAGAACTACTTCATTTAAATCAGCATGATTCCAGTGGTTTCAATAATTAAAACAAAACAAAGCTACTGCCCTACCTTAATTATTTATACTTTATTATCCATTATAGCTATGAATATTGTGGAATTAATGATGCTTTTCTAATTTATACCAGCAAAGGCATGATATACTGCCCAATATATGTAACTTAATTGGTATGGAGTGAATGGCACTCCCTTTAAACAAAGGTAGACTTCTTCCTTTGCCATTCCTTAAAATACATGGTGTGGCTCCTGACTTTGTATAGGAGCCAGGAGCTCACTTGCTAGGCATCATTTGCAAGAAGCCCCACACGTGTGGTTTAATTCAAAAAGGGGAACTTGTTCTCTGCCCAAAATAATTTCAACCTTATGCTTCCAGTCTGCCCAGGACATCCACTGAGCACATGGCCACCTTGAGAGAGAGTGAGCCTTTATGTACCTGTGTGCATATGTGTGTGCAGGTGAGGAGACAGGAGAGAAAAGGTGAAAGAGGGAGAACTGCAATTAATTTGAACACAGCTGTTATGGGAAATCATTTTTCCTCAACAAACAAGAATTTAGAGACAAGTTATTCCAAAATACCGGTAATGATTATGAAGTCTGCTTAACCAAATGCATGCCACTGACCTTCTCAATGCCTCTGTATTGGAATAACTGTTTTATGACTGTGAATAACTTTAATAAGCTGTACACTTCATACATGTAGTAGGCACACAAACACAAACACACACACCCAAAGGGAATGATCAGTTGGATGTACCAGACACCAAGACGATATTCCCATGAAGGAAGCCGTCGAGCTGACACCAACCACCCTGTGTGTTCATTGATGAGTGCTACCCAGTTCCCAAGCTGGAGGAAGGGAGGTTTCAGCAACTTCCCTGCATTTGAAGAAGGTAGGCATCTCATTGGAGTGTCTGGGTAATTCAGATCTGTGCCAAGACGCTGGTTTTTAATGCCCTGTAAGTGATGAGTAATTGCAATAATCAAGAAGTGGCTATTTACCTTCCTTAAGCAATTAGGGACTCTGAGGGCAAATTTTAGTAGTGAATTAGTCTGCCATTTTTTATTCCCATAGACTCTGGCCTGATATAAAAATTGAGGTCAGTTAAAAGACATCCACTGATTTCCACAGGCCTTCAGTGGGACTCTGTAGGGACTGAACTGAATTATGGATACAGTGATGAAGAGCCTGGGCTCCTTTTCATGTGTCCCTGACCTGTGTACAAGATATTTCACTTCACTCCCTTAGAACAGAATCAGGCTCCGTATATTATGTTCATTAGCCGTTCTAAACCCCTGATGCATATCTCATGGACTGAGAGGAAATAAAAGAGCAGCTTAGGAAATATGTGGAGTTGAGGAGAAAAGTTCTGTTAGGTAGTGTGAATCCACTCACTTTTGTAGGACAATTCTTATTATTTGTCTTATACACCAACTTCTTTACAGATACATTTAAACAAATAATTAAACTATAAATTAATACACTTAACTTCCTAGTGTTAATTAGTACAATTAAGATTATGGAGGGAACAACACAAAAGAAAAAAGAAGATAATGGAATTAAGAACAATTTTATGAGGAAGGGTGGTTTTGTGATTAATGGAGTCAGGAATCTCAGTTCCGCTTTTGCTCTGCAACAGATATTCCAGACAACTACTGAATTACCCCACCATTCCCACTTTAAGATGGGTATAGTAATCTTTACATTTCGGGTATTGTCTATTTGGATAGTAAATGTTTTAGAGTACATTTTGCTTGGATAAATGCCTGTAAAACCCAAGACAATTGAAATCTCTTTTGAGACTTTATCAAAAAACCCATGATGTGTTTTTCATTTCCCTATTCTGTAAGTATTTAGGGGTTCTTGCAGAGCCATTGCTTCAAAATTTCTATGGCCATTACGAGAGGGACAAATTAGGTGGATTTACAGAGTTTCTTATTTAAAACGAAAAACTAAAACAATTAATCAGTTGCCTTTTACTCCTCTTTTGCTGTGGTGTCAGTACAGAACAGGGCAGTCAAAGAGGCTGAACACGCCCTGCCTTTCTGTCTGCTCTCTAGGCCAGGTTGGAGCTGATTATTTCCATTTTCACTTCCTTTAGCCAATTTAACGGCTCTTTGCCATAGTCAACTCCACTCCTTTGGCGTTATCTCACCTTCTAGATGTTTTTTGCCACCTATTATGACGCTTGTCTCTTTTTGATTTATGACTGATGTGATGTTAGAAATGAAAAATAAGTGTCAAGCTAGAGAGATAGACATCTGGAAACCTTAGTAGTTTTTCTGCATCTTATGGTAAATTTCTCTTACTTTTCTTTTAAGATGCAATGGAATAAAACTTAGCTTTTACATGTCAGAGTTTTCTGGGGCTTCAGGTTTTTTGTTGTTGTTGTTGTCATTGTTGTTGGTTTTTTGGGGTTTTTTTTGTGTTTTGTTTTGAGTTTTTTTGGGGTTTTTTTTGTTTCATTTTGTTTTGGGTTTATTTGTTTAGTCTTGGTTTTGTTTTTTTATGGTTTACAAGTACTTGTGTAATTTGTACAGTGTTCATACATAATGTTGGAATTGTTGTCTAACTCGTGTAGCACAGATTGCTGCATTCCCATGGTTATGGAATTTTTAGCAAGCTTTAACTTTTTAGGGTTCTGTTCCATGAAGTCCATACTTTAATTAAGGCAAGTTAACCATATAGAATGGAGTTGAATGGCTTTTTGCTAGCTTTGAAGGGAAAAAGGAGGGTAATTTGAAGAATTCCAAAGTTGTTCTGATATCCATAAGGTTTCCAAGATGACTTGAAAGTTTTCTGGAACTTCCTTTAAAAACTGTAGAGGGAGAAATAGAGTGCCAGCAAATACTTTTCTACATTTATTTGTTTGGGATTTTTTTGATGCTGGGAACCCTAAAAAGAGTTTTTACAGGAGTTGTGATTGAGTGAGGAATTCAAGTGCTTGTTCAAATGCTGGATTGAAAGTGGTTTTGGTTTACATGACCAGAGTGATTAAATGAAAGTATCATCATTCAGCCGCACCTTTTGGCATGTGCAAACTCTTGGGGGGCCCCTGATATGGTGTTTTCATACCACTTTTGAAACCTGCTGAATATTTACTTCCTGTAGCTCATGGTCTGGCAAATATCTTGCAAATATATTTGACTAAATGATTTAATACCCATAAACATAAATGGGAAATAGAACTAGAGTTTAAATGCAGATGTTGTAGGGTGATGGGGTGGTGGAGAGGAATTAAATCTTGGAGCTGGACTTTGCCTCGGAACACCTCAAACCTTACAATGAAGTAAACACTGCACCATGCCACGGGGCAGCTCTTGCATCTTCGCAGCCTCCTGCTCTCTTGCCTTCTTTTCCCCCACCCTGACAAGTCCCCTGCTCTGAAAACCTGTGGGGTTACAAGTGCCCCTTCCTCTGACGCGGGCCAACAAGGACGGCACTGTCAGGAGCTGATCTCTGTGAAGCACAGGGTTGGTATTAAGGTGGCAAGGGAAGAACTCCTGCTGCAACTGGCAAGGCTGTGCTTTGAGGTCTGAACGTGAGCTGGGGGCCATATGTGGAAGCAACCCAATTATTGACCATAAATCCTGCAGGTAAGACTGGTGCCAGTTCCTTTCCATATGCTTAAGAATAAAGGTCTAATCAGAGAATTTCTTTGCCTAAATGAGAGCTAAAAGTTTTTACCCCATACTATTCAAAGACAAATGTTGTTGCCCTAATTTTCTTATACATTTGTTGATTTTGGAAGGACTACAGAAATATCTGTGGTTGTACTTGCCAGGTCTGCATGATCATACTTAAGGCCCAACAGCTCTTGCTATTCATTGGAGCGAAAAGGACGGAAGAAGAAATCTAAACTACACCCTAGCTTATAATAGTTCGAGCCCTGACTGCATAAATGAAATTTATTTCCAGGACTGAGGATATATACTATGAGTTGTGGAGGCAATTTTTTTTTTTTTTTTTTTTTTTTTTTTTTTTGTTGTTTTCAAGAACAGCTGATTTTTAAGAACTGTTTTGTTAGGCTATTTGTGTTCCTGACTCTGTAAACAGTGTCCACAAGTTTGCCAATAGTCTGTGGTGCAACTGAACTGGAAAATGGGAAGGAGTAATAATGGTATCTTTAAATTCAAGTGTCCTGACTAGATGTGCAGGACATCTACACAAAGGGCACCTGTAGAAAAAATGGTAAGAATGCAAGTAAGAGTTTTGAAGCTATGAAAAGGGACATCAGTGTAATTGAAGCTGAATAAATGACTCAGAGTGGCTTTGGCTGCTCAGTGTTTGTCCATGTCTGCCAGACTTGTATTACACATGATTACAATGTAATAACTAGACTAAGTGCTAGAAGAACCCAAACCAATCCTGTATGGCTCAAAGTAAGTGATAATACCTTGATTGATTCCAGGAGAAGCAGTTGTAAGTCCCAGACACTTGTCTCTTTTATTGACTTGAGTATTAATTAATTTATGAGTGGGTTTCACGTTTTCACATAGCGTTGCAAAATTAAAGTAGAATTAATTATTTGGTGATTGGTGAATCCTATTAGGTGAAACAATATGGACTTGTTCAGCAGCTTAAACATTATTCAACATTAGCGTAGCAGTTGTATACTCATTACAATGATGATGCTTTTATTAAATATACCTTCAATTAGTTCTGGTTCAATTTAATCTCTACCTCCTGAAAAAACATTCAATCAAGTGCTGTGACAAGAGCAGAATGATGAATATGCCAAGGCCAGCACTGCTTTATTCTTTAAGGGTATAGCACAGGATACATTAAGGTGAACTTTAGAAATGCTTGCCTTAGGTTGTTCTCTTTCTTGAAACATCATCTAAAGAGCATTAGCATGTCATCCTTCTTTCGTGCTTTAAAATAAACAACAGTCATGATTCAATGATTTATGGTATCATCTTTGGACTCATGGCAGATAATTAGGGGAGAACAAGGCATGCAAAATCTTTCTAACTTTCTCCTCATTACCTGGTGTACTCCAGGCCCAGCAGCCCAGGAGCATTATGCTGGGGAAGGGGTTTTCCTGAGATATGGGGGCTGCACCTGGGTAGGAAACCAAGCCCCATCCTGACAGCCAAGACTGCCCACGGGACGGGAGCAAGGGGACATGCTCTTCTTTCTTCCCCCACCAGAAACCTCTCTGTACAGGCATGTACCACAGAAGCTACTTGAATAAAATCTGTGGAGTGGCTCCTCTGGTGGGATGTGTGGGTCACGACTGGGAACAGTTCTTGCATCCCCCCAAGAGCAGTTCTTGCATCCTCCCAGTTGCCTTGTAATCAGATATTGCTTTGCTGTTTCTCTTGCCCATATTTAAATTACAACTCTCATTACTAATCAGGGAATTAGAATAGCTAACAAAGGAGACAATTCTTACATCCTGGAGGATGAGATTTCAGGGAGAAAGTAATGGATACAGTCTCTTTCCCCTTTCAAGTCCCAGCAAGGGCAGCTGTGGCTGAAAATCATTACTGTATGCTATTTTGTCTGTCGTCTTTGTGAAATAAGTAAGTGGACAGGACAGGTTCCATATTAGATAAAATAATATTACAAGTGACATCTTCAGAGTCTCTGCATGCTATCTGAAGATAGCAGAGAAGAGTATGGAGGAAGTGAGAACTCTTGAGAAAAATTCAGTCCTACGCCACACATGTTTTTATTCAGTGGTGTTTTAAAATGCCCAGCCTAGAAAGCTGCATTTCATATTCACAGTCTGTGAATCTGAACTCTTTAATATTTTTTCTTCTGGGCTCTCAAAATTGATGCAATTTAAGTGTTTCTGATTAAGAGCACTCTGAAGAACTTGGATCTGAATTTCTTGTACCCACTCAACTTGCACAGTGACAGTGTGAACTTCTCAGTGACCTATCACAGCGCTTTTCAGAAGTGCCACCCACTAATCTGATGACTGTTAACCCGTCTGAACATAATATTAATGAATTCATTCTCTGTTCATTTCAGTTCTCCTGCTGAAGCACATAGATGAAGAGTTTCGTCACACACTTCATGTGCACTTGTCCTAGGAGATTGTACGAGCGCTGTGTACTTCAAATTCATTTGCTGTTTTGGTTTCTCTGGCAACTAGAAGGTACCTTTGATCCCCCTACCATCTCTTTGGTTTTGCATTTTGATGATTTTATCATGAACCCATGTTTAATTCACACTGCAGTGATGAAGTAAGTGGCAACACTCAAAAAAGGGATACTTTTTGCAAAATGAAACCATATTCATTTGAACTCTGTATGAACTACTTCATTCCTTTGAAGTTGAATTTATTAATGAGAACAGATATTGAAAAAAGGATACTTATACTGTCATATTTGTTATCTAAGGTTACAGTGGAGGTAGATCTATCAGATTAAAGATGGAGTGTGCTTTGAGTAAACTTTTATTTGAAACACGTGGACAAATGACTGATTGTTTTGTGGTGCTTTTTTGATTTTTTGTAATTTTTATCCCTGTTTCTACTTTTGAATTACATACTCACTGATATTACATGAATTTTATGGACAAGATCGTGCATAATTAACATGACATGGATAAATGCAAAATACATTCAAACGGTTGGTAAGGCAAGGATGCTTCATGTACCCCGTGCTTTTTACAGGCAGTTATAATCTTTTTAATATAAGGCTTTTTGTGAAATATTTAGGTATCTTTTTGTTGTTGTTGTTTTTTGTTGCTTTTTAATGAATCAGACTGTGATTGAAACAAAGAAACTACATGCATTTCTTCCTTTAGGCATGGGAGTGCTCTGCTTGGGTGCTGTCATGTTCCCCCTGCTCACCAGGCTTAAGATGCAATGGGACAAGTGACAGAGATCAGACCATGAAAGAGCAACTAAGGCTTCAGAAGAGAAAATTGCTAGTACGTAAAGCTAAATTGAATTGTCTTTAAATCTATTAAAATTTGATTGAACTTACATTTTCACTCCTAGGACAACATTTTAATGCACAGCTGCAACAACTTTCACTTTTGAGCAGAAATGAGCTTATTTGAGGATTCAGGTAACTGATTTTTTTCCAGTTTTTTATTGTTGAAAATAGTTTCCTATAACCTGGACTGTTTCACGGTTTCTTCAGCACTGTGAGGTTGCCTCTAAATAAAGATCTCAGCTGCAGTTTACAAAATTATGTGTAACATTGTAATTGTTGCTCCTAAAAGTGGTTAATTCTATATGAAATTTGCTTGTGAAATGTGGTGCTGTATTGAAAGAAGACTTTAGAAAAAATGAAAACTGTGTGAGGCTCAAAGAGAGCTCAGGCACATTTGGGCTTTCACAGAACACCTTGGTTGACACAGGGAGTGATGACAGAGGGCAGAATGTGACTAATTGTGAATATTAGATATCAAATTAAATGTAAGCAAATCTGTTTTCAAATTTTACTGGATATAATAAAAATTATAAATTCACATTGTCAGTTTTCCTGAAGTTAATTTTTGATCAAATTTACCTCCTACCAAGGCAGATACATTGGATTGCTACCTCCTATCCTTGTTTATGGATTAGATACCATGTGAAAGCATATCTCCTGTTACTCAGAATCAACTCTGATGGATAAGTGTGCTGCCTGTGCAAAAGAGATGGGAAGAAAGTGGAAGAGTGAGAAAATAAAAAACAGGTGGCAAGGGGCCCAGAGACAATAAAAGTCTGAATGAGAACGCCTTTATCACTTCTACAACAGCAGCTTAAAGGCCCAAGGGGAGAAATAGATTTTGTAAATCAGACTAAATATTTTTTACAGGGCGCAGTGTGCAGATTAAGAACCCAGTTGGGAAAAACAGTTTCTGAAAATCAATAAAGAAACTATATTTTACTGGCTACTGTTTAGGAGTAGGGAGAAATACGATGGTGGAAGACCTTTTAGGAGGCAAAGAACAAATATATATCTATATATGTGTTAGGTTTGCTTTGGTTTGAGTTTTTGGGATGTTTTCTTTTCAGTGTCCATAAAAAGGTGCATAAAAACATTACCAGCATTGCATAGCCATGTCTACTGGTTCCTATAAAATCTGTAAGCCTTCCTTGGTGTTTTAAAAATTATGTATTGATGTGTATTTTTACATTAACTAGTCATCTGTGCACATTAAACCCATCTTTTTTGTAGAGAAATCCTGTTAGAAATTCTACCCTGCTGTAACTTTGGAGAAGCCTTTTGAAATAACAACAAATGAGTAAATATATTGAATGGCAACTCTTGTTTTGAATTAAGAAACAGAAGGATTGATAAAGAAATCATTAGTGATAATCCTCCCAAAGATGAATATGTGGCTTATCAAGGTAATTATGTTAAAAGGAGATCATAATTGTGCAGTCATTTCAAACAGCAGAGGCTGGAGCCAACAGTGTTGTTCCTGAGTTTCATGACCCTTTCAAGAAGCACTGTCTGCCAAGATGCCTGCCATCACCATCTCAGGGAATGTCCTGGTCTGAGAACAGAAGGATGACACTGGTAGTGGAAGTGCATCTTTAGCTGTTAAGAGGGTTTTTGTATTACTAGTAAAGGGAATTGGTTAATAGGTCATAAGAAGTACTGAAGGAGGCATTTAAAAATCCAAAGCATTTTTGTTTTTGTTTTTCCTGTCTGATCCATCTTCCTGCAAGATGGACAGGAACTGTGTACAGATTGGGAACAGAATAGACTGTCAAAGAACATCCTGAATCTGCCCACTCATTTTTTATGTGAATAAGATGCTGAACAGAAAAGATCCGAACACTGAAACATTTTTTATCTTTTTCAAAAATCTTTGGTAAAATACTCTGTTTAGGTTTTTTGGCAAAACTGCATGTTGGGATTTTCCAACTTCTCTACTTTTTTTTGCCTTGGAACAGAGTCTCTTGTGCTTACTTGAAAATTTTTGAAAGAAGGGAATTATCTTACCTCTGCTCCCTGCAACCTAAGTGCTGCAGGAACAATCACCATAGCAAATAAAATGATGTATTACCACTGTCAAAGGAAAATGTTCTATTGGCCAAGATGTTTCCTCTGTCTCTGGGACATGTTATTGTTATTGATGGGAGTCTCCAGGTGTCTGTTGCCAGAGAGTGTGCTGGGAAGCTGTGTAAAGCCTCCTCCTTGCAAAAGGACAACGTTTTTTTTGCTTTGATATCTGTTTTCCTTAATTTTTTACATTCTTCTTTCAATCAGTCTGCTTGTGTCACCTTAGTGTTTTCAGGCTGATTGGTATGGCTGCTTTTAAAGGACGGTTTCCCCTAAACAGTGTTTTTTTGATAACCAGTGGTTGCAGCTGTTATCTTTTGCAACAGTTAAAACTGTGTGTGCTCAAAGGAGCTGTAGTTTCTTAAAGTTTTGGATGGACTCAATGAAACATTTTGTTCCTTAGAGAAAAAAATGCACATTGATATCTCCTTTTCCAGCAAAACATCCTATTGATGGTGGGTTTCAAAGCCACCCTTTAGTCAAAAATTAAGATAGCCGTGTTCTGATATGGAAGCCATTATCAAGCTTGTTTAGGAGACAATGTACACATTCTGTGCCCCTGCAACAGCTTTGTCTATGTGTTGAGCTGCAACTGTGTGACAAGTGGATAACAGAAACCTTAGGAGTGTGCAAATTGTCCTTTCCTTGCACATTTGGTGGTCCTGTTCTGTGGGTCTCTCCCAGAACTACTTGAAAACTGGTGCTCAGGAGTGTCAGGAATATGTGTAACATCACATCACCATGGTCAACCAGCAAAGCAGAAAGCTGTTCAGGTGACTCTGTCCAATAGTCTACTGGGATTAATTGAGAATTAGGAATACATATGCAGTTAATTTTGCAGTGGAGAGTATGCAGCAGATTATACATTGATTTGGATAGTCTAGGGTTTATCTGCATAGTAGGTTAATAGAAAGAAGACATACCTATTAAAATTAAAACTAAAACATTTTTTTCAATGTTGGAAGTGGATTCTGACCTTGTTTTCATTATGCATTTTTAAATTATTTTAAATTACTTCTGGCCATCATTTCAACAGGAATACTTAGAAACACCAAGGCAGGGCATTGCTAAGATAAGTGGCATGGAGCAAGAGCTCAGGAACACAAGAAAACCATAATTTCTTCCTTGTTTAGTTTGCAGTGTGGTAGTTGTTGAGTATCTTGTTTATTAAACTATCCTTGGGAGGATCAGCCTACTTTTTTTTTTTTTTTTAATAACATAAAAGTTGTGTTGGTGACAATTTGAACCGAGCCAGAATCCTGAAATAAACCCTTTGTTTAAAAGATGACTTGCAGTCCTCTTGAATCTCCAGATAAACTTTCCCTTTAGTTTTTCTGCCTCTGGCTCTGTTATTTCCTTGTAGGGCCTGACATTTCCAAAAAAAGATGACCTTGAAATTACAGTGTAGATTTAAGGACTCATTAGTGGTGAATATTAGAGCGATATACTGTGATATATTGTGGAAAAATGAGGGCGTATTGTAATGAGCATAGTGATGATGAGGCTGTGATTTTTCTGAAGCTGAAGAATGCAAAATGTTAAATCATACATAATTGTAAAAAAAGATGAAAACTTCAGTTATTTCAGCTAATTCTTCAGTTATCCCTGTCCACTGTGTAAAGTAGGCTGCCACTTTACTCCTCCACTGCTGGTGGGACTTCTCTGCAGTCCCTAGGCTAGAGCCAGGGCACAGCAGGAACAGTTCAGAGGAGCTGAAATCTGGGCTAGAGTTCTTTGGAAAACGGAGATGACTACAGCCCAGACTGGGGGATTAGAGAAGGGGAGTTATGAACCCATGTGCACTGTGTTTGACTCCTTTGGAGAGGGATCACAAGAATACATGAAAAGCAGGGGAATGGCAAGAGACTCGTGGAGCCATTCAGCCAGCACTGTGAACAACAGGAATGATTTTCATGTGAAGAAACAGTATTATGGGTTTTATCTCCTGCTTAAAGGGTACAAAAAAGTGTGTTTAAATGTGTGCCCCTGTTTGTTTCTTTTTTAATTTATTTAACTCTTATGCTTAAACATCTATATTGAACTGCCCCAGGAGCCTTATTGCAAACTATTGTACTAGCATAGGACACCATCCCTGTGTTTTCCAAGCTGTAAGACATTTGAATTGTCTTGCTGTGCACTTAAGTAGTGCTGCATCCTCCAGCACAGGTTTTGGTTTCTGTTGTTTTGACACTGAGGTGCAAAAGGTGTTAAAAAAAAAAAAAGAAAAAGAACCTCCGACAAATCTGGCTGCTCCTAAACCCAGGCTTAGTATTTTATTGCACTCGGGCAGCATCAGTAAAAATGGCAACAGGCCCACTAGTGGTGCCTCCTCTGCTGACCACTAAAGACAAGTAGCAATGTGACACAGAGCTAATACTTCCACTTCGCTCTCAGAGAAAACTGAGAGGTATATGGAGGGGGAAGTTGTCCTTCAGAGGAGACAGTAATTGGCTTGCCTCTTTTTCTATCCATTACTACTCAGGGAGATTCCATTTCTACAGTTTCATAAGAGTAAAATGTGTATTATGGGACTGTTTCATAATTATTTATTAGGTTGACTTTTCAGTACTATTGAAAAAATATTATAAATGACAGAGAGAATCTATTACTATAACTTATAAAGCTGTGTAAACAAAGCTTTTACTCATAATACAACTATGATTGAAATAAAGGGATTCTTGCCTGAGTATAAACATAGTAAGGCCTAGAGAGGTACAGTGCTCCAATCAGATGCTGCATAGTGCATGCTGTACAGGTGGAAGTTTATATTCCACAGGTGAAGTTTATATCCCAGAAAAGTGTTGTATGAATAGAGAACCCTTCCTAAAAGGACTGACCAGCCTGGGAGAAGAAGCAGGTTTGCATAACACTCTTATTCTACTTCCAGCAGGAAGAGAGGCAGAGCTTGGTTTAAAATCATAAGAATCTCAGATTAAGTTCTATTTTTCTTAGTCATCTTTTACATAAATGTATATTTTATATAGTGGTTTCATTTAATTTTTTTTCTTGGAGTTTGAAATTGTGTAGGAGGTTATACTCAACCAATTATTTATACAAACCTTACATTATTAAAATTGGTGGTTGGTTGAAAAAGTGTAAGAAAGAAACTCATAGCAGGTGTGGGCTGACTTACTGCTTTCTTCAGTGCAAGTGCCGTTTTCAAAATTTCATGGAAACAGGAAGGTCTATTTCATTTATTTTCTTGCCATGCTTGTGGCTAATTGCCAGCTTGTCAACATGGTGCTTCAAAAAGGACACTGAATCATGACAAGAGCTGTCAGTACATCTGTGTTTTTCCGTATAAATTGCATGAAATAATAAAATTCAAGTGGTTTTCTGGTAAAACCATATTCAAGGTCTTGCTTACTTGAGTCAGTGCCCAGTATGGTTCACAAAGTTCTGGAAACTTTTTGACTAATGTCCAGGTTAATAGTATACTGGAAACATGGTTGCCTTTGTATGGCAGCCTTTAGATACTGATTGCTGAGGCTTGACCCAAACTAGTCTCACATGATCTTCAGTTTATGGGGTCCTCATGTCATGTTGGACCAGAACTTTGGGAGCTAAGAGGAAGACTGTACACTACTTCATTTACAGCTATTTAAGTCTTTTATTTCTTTCTCTTCAGCGCAGAAATGGAACTTCAGACCTGTCTTCTCTGCAGAGCTCGATAAGTATAACTCCTTTCAGCCTGTGGTAGTTCTCACTGAAGGTAGATTTACAAGACTGAAGGTAACTTGATTTATCTTCATAAATGACAATTTTTATAGTTCTCTCCTGTTGTGTGGTGCTCATGCCTAATTTATTTGGTGATTGCAATACTTTGGCCCATGGACAGAAAATGATACCAGCCTGAAAGTCACGTAATTCAAACTACAGTTTGTGGCAAGGCAAGATCTTTCACATCTGTCTGCAAATGTCTGCTCATCATGGGCACCACTATAATATAAATAGTAGTTGCAGTTACAACTGAGGAATTCTGTAGAAAAACTAGACAATTATTTCATTTCTCTTCTTATCAGGGCCCAGAAGGGTTCAAAGAGATGCAGAGAAACTTTATCCTTCACATGTTAAAATTTTCTCTGTTTTTTCAGCACGTTGTCAGCAGAGTAGGGGATGTGGAAGTTGCAATGTATTCAGGTGTGGCTATGTTCTGAGTATAGGGCAACTTCAGAGAGAATATTAAACAACTTGTCTTCTGGTACTGTCAGTCATGAAATCCACCGTTTTGTAAGCCAGTCACATATCACTGGTGATGTGTATTAATCCACTTTCTGCCTCTAGCATCACCTGCTTTATTTTCTGTCCCCATTTCATACCTTTTTTTGGCAAAACCACAGGGGAAATATATTTCAGTGACAGAATATGGTAATTTTGCTCTATGCACTCTAGCTCATTACACAATCCTTGTCTTTCAAAAATAGAGGAAGGATCTATGTCTCTTACTATCATTTTTGCCACACACTGATTCAGTGAAAGAGCTTTGTGGTGGTTGGGAGTAAATTTCATTTTCCCTGCTGTTTCATGAAGTGTGAATCACTTTCTAGCAGATGATGTCACTGCCAATTTACAAGTTTTTCTTCCTGTACTCCTGTGTGGGAGGAATCATAAGAACTCTTTTTGTCATGGTAATACAGTTAGATGTAGAGGGTTATGGGATGCAGGAGGCAGCATTCAAGCTTTTTTATTTTTGCCAACACAGATAAGTAGATGAGTTTGAAAGGTGAGGCACAAACTGTCACATTCAGTCTCTCTGGCTAATGAAGAATGGAAGCTTTTTCCAGGTTTAGATCTTGGATACTGTGAAGACTTGTTTTCTGTGGGATCTATAACAGTAGCTTGAACAGTGAAGAAATTTGTTTGCGTTGCTTTGCATTTTTGAAACAGAAGTTGAATTATACACTGTGAAGCTCCTTTCCAAAGAAGAGCATTTCCTCTTCTGTTAAAAAAAATAAGTGCTTTTTACAGTTTAGAACATTTTATACACATAAATTTTGAACTCTGAATTCCTGTGAACTGTTCTTGACTCCTTACTCTTGATGTTTTACTGGGAAGATGCCTGTGATTGTTTCTACTTTCACTAACTTCACCATCTTTTCAGTAGGAGGAAAATAGTTGGTGAAAAATGCTTATTCTTCACATACAACTGCTCTTGTGGAAAGAACAGTTGTTCTTCAAATCAGTTCTGTATGACATAGGTAATTTATGTAGATATATATATAAAAGTGAAACCATAGTATACCATCCTAAAAATAAGAATGCATAACACCTATCTGCTATCTTAGATGCTCTAAGTGCCTTATTAACCCCAACAAGCAGAACCACAGACCAATGAGATGAACCTATTTCATAGATGAGGATACTAAAAAGCAAAATGTCATTATAGCCATGGTCTTCTTCCTAACCTATGGCAGGGTCTTCATATAAAAAACTGGGCTGTAGCAGGAAGAACAAGCCATCAAAACTAGCCAGCAGGATGGAAAATCAACATGTATGGGAAAACTGACACTCCAAAAAGGAGCATGTCAAGTGATAGGGAAGAACATGATGTAGTTAGCATTGAGACAGTAGAGGTCATTCACAGATTGTCAGTGTTTATTAGCCTTCAGAGGCAGATATTACTACTTTATCTAATTCATACATTGTTACATAATTCTTCTTTAAGTATATTCTGCTGCACGCATCCTTCCTCAGAGGAATGCGGTGCCTTCATATTGAATTTAACGTCTAGTTTTAATCTGGTCCTTGCATATGTCATAAGTTTACTTGTTCTAATAACCAAGTGGGAATTTCTTTTTTTTCCCTCTGCACCATTGTGAAAGAGGGATGTTGAACAAGGGAGGGGGAGGATGGTTCTTTTGGCTGGGGTGATTGACACGCTCAAAAGAACTAACTAGCACACCTGCGTTCCAGACTGATGGCAGTCAGAAGACTGTGGGGAGGGACGTGAGATTTTTTTTCCTCTCCTAGGGAAACGGCAGGCACTTCGCTTTTGCCCTGACTCAGAGAGGGGGGGTGTGTGGAGGGATTTTTCCATGGTTCATTTTGTTTTCGGCCAGGTCATCTGGCTGTTTCTGGCGTCGGTTCACCACTGTTCTCCTGCGCCCTGTTCTGCCCCCAGCCCAGACTTGCTCAGATTTCATCGGAGAGGCTTGGCCCTTCTGCGAAGGAAACTTTGGGGGAGTCCCAGCCGGAGCCAGCTGCTGACAGTGTGTCTGTAGAAAAGAGTTAGAGGTTTTTTTTTCCCTTCTCCTCTTCCCCTCCTTAGTGTGGGGGAATCTCCATTTCGGCTCCTCCCGCGCTCCGGGGCCCTCACGCGGTGACCGCCGGAGCCCAACAGCGCCCCCTGCTGATCATGGTTAGAATTGTACCAAAAGACTGAAAGTACTGAACTGTTTTTTTGGAGGGAACTTTGGGTGCAGAATTATTGTTTAGTTGTTTTTCTGCTCTTTTGTTGTTCTGCCAATGCACACATATCCTTTAATAAAGGGCTGTTATATTTTTTCTTTTTCCATACTTTCTCAATTGAAGCCTCTTAATTTCGGATTTACAGTTGCTTGGAGGGAGGAGCTTGGTCTTCCTCATAACTCATCCTCCTTAGCAAAACCCTTCAGTCTCATTAAACTGAGACAGTATATCCCTCATTTGTGTATTCAGTGTGGAAGTAGGTAAAAGCTATAAACTAGGAGGGAGAGGTGGAAATTATTCCTTAAAATCCTGAAATAAGAGCAGGTCTCTGTTGATCTTTTCTCTTCCAAAGGCCACAGTCTTGAGAACTGTATTTAGGTACCATTCAGGTTTGGATGGTTGGCTCTTAAAGATAAATGTAAGCTCTTGTTGAGTGTGAAAATGTATGGTCTCCATCCAGCTAGCAGAATATCTGGAAGGTTTAAACAGAACTATTACAGAATGTTCGTGTTAGGCAAAAAAAATAAAATATGTAAGAAAAATTTCCTATTTGCATTGAATTATTTTGTTTGGCTTTATGATGATATGTAGTTCAGCTAAGTTTATTTATTCTCTGCTAGTTCTTTTCATGTTTGAGGGCATGCATGCCTTGTAAATTCATTTGCTTATTCCCATGATGATGCCAAACATTAAAAGGGTCAAGCTAACTTGGTGTCAGTGAATACATCTTATAATACTTGGTATTTCTGTAATTGCCTTTTAGGCAAGGATCTAGTACATTATAAAAACTGCAATTAGAATATTGCATATCTGGGAGCTGGAGAAGCATTATTTTGCAGATGGGGTACTGGTAAATGGGAGGAGGCAAGTTTTGTTACAGAAAGCTAATAAAGAAAAACCTTCATTTTTATTTTGGAGCAATCCCCTTGCAGTGAGTAAAATACATCTGTCTCATCAACTCCAGGTCCTCTTTACTCATGTCCAGTGTGGTCATTCTTGATAGCAGAGCTAAGGAGCCCTGCCTTGTTGTATTCTTCCTCTCAAGTAATTGCGATCGTCACTAATGTCTTTTTGTGTTAATGAACAATAACTTTAATAATGCTGTCAGCAAAATGACTATACTCTGCAGAGTGCATGTGGGATTACTGCATAATTACTGTGACACATCCTACCCAGGTACTTTGTGTAATGCCCAGGACCAGGTATCTGCATTGCTGAAAGTGGCTGGTTCACCCAGTGCTACTTCCATGCACCTGGGATTCCTTTTATTCGAAGGCAGATCCTAATTACAGATGTTTATCTCTTACATTTTTCTGTCTGCATATTTGACTCAGAAGCAGTGAGAGAGAGGTCATGGGCATATTTTTTAACATCTGATGAACACTGCTCATGCATTTTCAGTCACCAAGAGTTGGGTTGTTGGCTTTCTACAGCCATATGTTGACTTGTACTGGTTTGCAAGCCAGGTTTGGAAAAAAACCACCCAAACTCTCGGTTCTCTATATCCAACATTTTACTATAGTTTAGGTTGCAAAAAGCATCTTGATTTATTCAAGGTACATTTTGTAGGTGAGTGTTTCAGAAAATCTAGTCCAGTAGCCTCTATAAATGATATACTTAGTTGCATGACCAAGTCTCCCACCAGAAAACTGTATTCTGTGACATGATGAGTCGCTCATTTCTGGTTTGCCCTTTCCTTTTGTCATATTACTGGATTTGTAAAACATAAATTAGTATCTTCACACTGTCAGAATCTGATCCAATCTGATGCAAGCTTAAAAGAAGTTTCTTCACTCATAGGCAGTGAGCCATGCTATTTACATTTGGCTACACAATAGCTTCTCCCCACCCCTCACAGAATAAACAATTTTGCAGATTTTTACAGACATGATAATTTATAGGAAGTCTTTTTTATATCTTACAGCAACACTATATGCTACCTATAAAAGAATTCCTAATCCAAACCAACTAGTTAGCACAACCTATTACAGGGCAAGAAAGTAAAGTTACAATGTTTTCTACATGTTTCACTATATTTTCAAAACAAGTTAAGATATCAGCAGCCTTCCTATGGGCATCTAGATATATAAGGTAGAAACAAGGTGGCCCAAGTTAGAACAAGTCAAGAGCTGCAGTTTAGAAGTTCTGGTTTTCCCAAAAATAATTTTTTTTTCCCACACACAGTTTTATCCAAATATCTCAATTTTTTATGAATAAGAAACTTCCTTGGCTGCTGTAATGTGATCCTCTTTTGTGTACGCATTATGATTCAGCCTTTAATCACACCTCTTGTAGGACCTCTTTCTGTTCTGGTAGAAAAGCTGAACAGTCCTTGATTGCTTATTAATGAGCACATGTATGATAATGGAAAAACTATTGGGTTGTTTTGTCAATGATGCTCCTCTATCCCATGGATAGATTTGTCTATGATGCTCCTCAGTGCAGTGTCTGAATGCCTTATAGATGCTAATTTTATCTTCAAATTGACTGGGGGTTAAAGTCACGGCAAAGTTCCTGTTTTGCAGATTGATAATTCAGACAAGAGGTTGAAGGCCAGAAGGGCCCACCAGTTGCTGATCATTTATCCAACCAATATGCAACATCATCTATTTATAAAACTGAAATAATGTTTTTGTTGTTGTCTGCTTTGGTTGTGGGTACTCAGAATTTCTGCTAATTAGATCCAGTGATTTTCAGGTGACTACTTAGGAAATGAACATACACAGTTGCATACGGTTTCCTCAAGTTCCTTACATACCTAATTTCCACTGCAGGTAAAGATATTTAGGTACTTTGTAGATCTCAGTGACTTCTTAGCAAACGATTGATTTAAGGGATTTGCTTGATCTTGGTAGAAATGCTATGGCAGAAGAATACATGGAATCTGACTCCTTAGGGAAGCATTTACCTCTCATATAAAGGATTAGTCCCCTTTTAACTCTTGCAGTCCTACACTTCATTCTTCCCTATGTCGTGGAGATGTGATGAGAAGATTAATCTTCAGCTACTTTGTTTGTTGAGCCGTGCTTCGGGCAGTGTTCCTTGTTTCCATCCCTTTTGCAGCTCTGTTGGCATGCTCTGGAACTGCTGGCCTCTATGTGTGCTGCTCACCACAAGTCTTTCAATAGAACCCATCTCTGTGTGTTTGGAGGATGCAGAACTGAACCGGGGCTTGCCCAGAAACAATCTGAATAAAGTATATTTGCCATTTCCCTTCCTTTTATGGTTTTATAAAGTATTTGCAGACTACTGTACAGGGACTCCAGTAAAACCAAGAATGACTGCCATGTAACTTGAAGCAGGGAGAATATGACAGCACCTTGGAGCAGTGGAGCCTCTAAAGGCACCTTTATGACCGATATATCTGAGTTTTCATGATCTCTGACGAAGCAGTATCATGAATTTTTGCCTTCCACGTATTACTTCCGAGATGCTAAAAAGGCACAGTGCCCATACATTGTTTACACCATTTCCATGGATAGACAAGCCCTTACAAAGCAGTGCTGAGCAGCAGTGGCCTCTTTGTAGTGGGAAAACATTTTTCCCCACTGTGGATGCTGGGTTTGCAGACATCAACCAAGCTCAAAGGTATTTCTAGAAGAAAAAAATAGTGCCAATAGAGTCAATGTTACAATGGACTGAGACAGAATAAAGCAATGATGGAAAAGGCAGGCAGAAAATAATTTGTGGCAGGACAGCTATAGGAGATGAAGTGATAAAATGTGAAGAAACAGCAGGGAAGCACCTGTTAGTGCTTGAAATTGCCTCTGTGAGGGAAAGCTAAGTAGATATCGATGTTGGAGAGACAAGGTAAAAAAGTATAGTCTGAGAAATAGAAAAGGAAGCTGGGTGGACACAAGATTATTTGGGAATTTTTTGTGCAGGAAAAGTAAGACACGAAGAAAAGCATCAGGAAGCATGAGTGATAGTTCTGAGAGCTCTGTATCATGTGTAAGCAACAGAGAGAGTCTGCAGGGATGTGCAGGATACACTGGAGAAGACTTGGTAATATTTGTTATTTAATAGTATACTTCACCCCCAGAACCTCAGTTCATTCAAAACAACTCATGGATTATAGTTTTTTTTTCCACTTTAAAATGATATTTTAAAACAAACTCTATCATTCTAGTGAAGTCAGATAAATCAGTCAGGTAAAAATAAGACAATGATTATTTTTTTTTTAATTACATGCCACTCATCAGGCTTGCAGGCTACAAATAATGAGTGAAGTGTAAGTCTCCCAGATATAAAATGAAGTTGCCATGTGCCATCTTGCACCTTTCTCTGACTTTCATTTAATTTAATTACACTCTTAATTCAGTCTGAACTGAGCAGCTCTATCTCCATGTAAGTGGAGGAAGAGGGCTCATTCAGGATCTTCAAATTCCTGACCCCACCTGCCAGTAGCTTTGTGGTATTTATGCTCCTGTTTCTCCTTAGAAGCTCACTTTGGAGGGACAATATGGGTTGGTCTAATCTTCTAACACCTTTGACAGGAAATTGTTAGTTTACTGAAGGTAGAGCCAAAATTACCACACATTTTAAACAGGAATCAATTGCACAGGACATAAGGTGAAGACCTAAAAAGAATGGCCCATGAACCCATTTTAGCATTGCTGATGCATATTAGAAAGATACCCAGGTGACAGTGACAGATTGAGACTCAGCTCAAAGGAGGAAGAGAGAGACACTTTGATCATCCCATCTGAAGTGAGACCAGGAAGAGACTTGGTGCGGCACAGGCAGTCCAGGAAAAATGGTGAGCCTCTGTCTATAACCTCTCAGAGGTTTCTGCAATGGCTTTAATGCTGACAGTATTGTGATTGTCTGTGCTCTGTCCCCACCACCTCAGCCTCATGGGGCATAGTTTCTGCCTGTGGCGTGATGCTCTGGCACAGATTCATACTTCTTCCAAGGAAGCAGTCAACAGCTGCTGGGTTGTTAAAAGCAGGCATGTGAAATTTGTGAGTGATAAATGTTGGTGCTGCAAAAACAGATGTCTTGTATGTGACTGAATATTCGTGGTTTCAGAGTGTTACCTTGACCATGTTGCACTTAGCTGTGATTTAGAAATGCCACATCTCTTATTAACAAAGAAGACAGTTCTAAATATTTTCTGTTTGAAGGCAGAGCACTATAATATCTAGACAAGTATTCTGATTTTAGTGTTATTTGTATCTCAAGGTCTCATATTGTGTATATCTGCAGAAGCTGGATGCTTTTCTTTACTGAGTGCACCACGACATAGGTATTTTTAGAGGACAACCTGTTGTTCATCCTTGGTTATTTTCAAGCTCCTTTCTTTAACGCAGTCCTTGTGTTGAGCACAATGACTGTTACTTATTTCTGTAAAATTGGTTACTTTTTTCTCATAGCAAAATTTTTTTAAAAGAAAAAGGCAGTGGGGGTTAGGGTGAGGGAAAGGTCTGTTATTTGAAGCCTGGGAAATCATTGAGTGAGGTAGAGTGCAATGGCGGTGCCTATAACCTGTGAAAGCACTTTCACCAACAGTTTACCCCCAGTGTCTGTGGAAACAAATCCTATTCAGTATGATATATGAAAGCATAACCCTCTGTAGTATAGGAATCAATGGAACTGTTCATATAATAGATGACTGTTCAGGCTTGTGCAGTCTGCTGCTCAAACGTAATTGGCATCTATGTAATAAAATACTGAGCACCAAGGGAAATGTTTTAGATGTTTATGAGTCATCACATGGTTTATTATAGAAGACTGACATATAGCTGTGTAAAGCAGAATAGGCTAACTAGCACCTGAGTTGTCGTTACCGTATTTGAT
This sequence comes from Corapipo altera, assembly GCF_003945725.1. Classification (NCBI taxonomy): domain Eukaryota; kingdom Metazoa; phylum Chordata; class Aves; order Passeriformes; family Pipridae; genus Corapipo; species Corapipo altera. Next base: position 504,025 of record NW_020884931.1, read on the forward strand.
ACCGTCTTAAAGAAATACAAAGATTTTAGACTTTCCTTGTGTTTAACTAATGGACCATCAAAATCAGTTATTAGGGGTCTGGCGGGTATAATAGAGCATCAGATTGGCAAGCCAGTGTTTTTACATTAAATCTTTAAGTCATTGCTCAAAGATGCAGATGCCAAATTCAGGCTTTTGAGTGAAGCATTGCTGACAAGCAGAACTGAGCAAACAGTTGCACAGTGCATTGTACACTGTAAGCTCCTCTGAATGGAGCCTGTCTTTTGCTATATGCCTATATAGTGTTTAGCACAGCTGGGAGTCCTTATGCAAGCCAAAGGCCTCTCTAAATATTACTGTAAAGGAAATAATAGTATATTTGTCAGCTGCATGTCTTAAGCATGTTAATAAATTGCCTGTTTATAAAAAGAACCTGCTTGCTTGGCATTTGAGCTGGCTGGAAGCCTTTTGATCTTATCCTGAAATTCTTGGACTCTGTCTGTTTAGAGAACTATGGTAAAATAACTCTTCCATATCTCTCTAACATCATGACACCACTATTTCTAGCATCCAGAAAACAAGTTTAAAGCTAGCTCTGGTTTGACAATGTGTTGCAGTCTGCAGTGTGGACACATGTGAGACACTGGATTTGAATCTCATGGAAGATTATTTAATTATTGGGTTGGAACCAACACAAGTGTATGTGGGGAAGGGCTAGGCCATATCCCACATGGCAACCCCACAGCCCACATGGCAGGAGCAGCTGTCAGTCAAAAGAGCAGCCTGGGACCCCACCCACACCATGGCCCCTGGAACCCCTGACCCAACCTCTGCTTGGCTACACCACCCTTCAGTCTGGCATGGAGCCACAGAGTGGTCAGTGAGCTGGAAGTCCCACCTGGGAGGGGTGGCCACAGGGACCAGAACACATAAATCCAGCAACAGATGCCTCCCTCTTCTCTCTCCTGAGACCTATCTGCACCATGTGAAGCTGTACTTCCATAGGACTCCCTGGCGGTAGCTATTTTTTTTCTTATTTTTCTCTTAATCTCTTTTCTCTTAATCTTTTTCTTTACTTCTTTTTCTTAATCTCTTTCTTTCCTTACTCTTTTCTTAATATTTTGCGTAACTTAAAACTGAGTGGGTTGCTTTTTGCTAAGTTGTGTGGGTTAGCATGTGCTAAGTTGGTGTTTTCGTGGAATGCTTTGTTTTGGTTGTATGTTACCCTTTTGAACTTTTACCAAGATCCTTATTTTCTCCTATATTTCATCAGTAAAAGTATCTCCTGAGAAAATGTGTGCAGCATTCTCTCTTTATACTATTTCAAGCTACTAAAGAACCAAAGACTGCAAAAGTTTGAGGGGCAAACTTTTGGAGCCTTGTCTATTTTTAAAAGTAAAACTCCTGGTTGAGCTTGTCGCTCCATGATGGGATCTTACAACACATTGGTGTTAAGAATTGTGCTTGCTCTGTGCGATGCATCTCACAAAGAGAGTTACAAATTGTGTCTGCTGAACTCACACTTGTTTCAGCTTGGCTCATTTGACTCTCTAGTTTAAGTCACCTTTCATTCAACTGATTTTTTTGAGTGAAGCAAGAGAAAGCAAATAAATACAACTCCATCTGCAATAGAAACTGAGTGCAATGGTCTCTTAATAAAAAGAATGCACTCAGATGTACATATATTCTGTTTGTTTTGCTAAGTAATGATGGCCAGCACATCTGTCTCCACACCATCCAGTGCCTTGCAGTGTGTGCCGTTTCTTTTCTTTCTTAATGCTGTCGATTCTACCACAGAAAAGTGGAAAAACAAAATGGTGCTCTGCCTTTTGATTGTTGCATTAGCTGTACTAGCACTTCTTACCGTCCGCTCCCGAAAGGTGGCTTAACCACACCAAGCAAATTAATCATTAGAGCTGTGGTACATGAAGATGGCTCACATTTTGCAGGATGTTAATGCCATTCTCTGTCTGTGTGAGAGGTGGGTGTCTGCCCTTTTCAGGTGTATGAAAATACCTTAATGTGTCTTTAGTAGGGGTTTCTTCCCTTCTTCACTCATGCATGTGTTATATCCTTAGCTGTGGTGATTCTGCTTAGCCCTGCTGAAGTTTGAGAGGAAACTTTTATTTGTAGCAGAGGCACATTCTACTTTTTTTTTTTTTAATTTCTTCATCTCTCTTCTCTCATTCCTGTTTTGATTGTGGGATGGGTCAACTTATATCAGAGCTTTGAATCTTCAATTTCACTATGAAAAATCTCTCTTGTTGGGTAAATCGTGCTTTCTTGCATTGTCCTTTACAGCTGGTTGTCATTTTTGTATTATGGGTTGTTCTGGGGATGTGTATTTATAGTTCTCTGTAGTTCTAGAATTAGGCTAGTGTTAGCTGCAATGAACAGCTGAGGGATGTACGAAGGTGCAAATCTGATGAGCTGGTATAAGCATGGAGTGTTATCCCATGATGAGGAGCATATGCTGTGGTGTCTTGTGCTAGTGTGAGAGACCCAAACACCTTAAAAGACTTTTTTCAATATACACAATTCTGTCATTCTGTTGGGGACATGGATTAGCAATGGCATTGGCAGTGCTCGATTAATGGTTGGACTTGATCTTTAAGGTCTTTTCCAACCCACATGATTTTATAATTCTACGAGTCTCCTGGTAATCTGACTGTTGGCAAACAACAACCAACCAACGTTAATATCCAGCTGCAGTTACTGGAGTCACGACCTTTACTTGATGTTGATTGGTGCTGGAAATTGGTAGGTAGAATCTATGGTCAGCCTTCTGGTGCTGAGGAATTGCCAAACCTGATCCAAAGGAGACCACTGAATAGCAACTGGGTGACACGAATCAGTGACCCTCCTTTCAGTTCTGCAGTGTAGAGTTGAAAGCTCTATCTGTTTAACACTGAATATGTTAGGCTCTTATTCAAACCCCCAGGCTATAGAAAATTCATGTGAAAACCTCACAGTAGAACTTCTCCTGGAACTTCTTAATTTTCTCTAGCATGGAACGTATTCTGAGAATAAGTAATTTATAGCAACATATTCCTTTGGGGGCAAATCTAAAATGAGAAGAGTCATGGGAAAAGTGAAAATAAAGTGAAAATGAAATATTTTGAATCTCAGCAGAGATTCAGTATGGATTGGATCCCAAGATAATTTTTTTATATTTGGGCCAAATATATATTTTATATTTGGGCCAATTTGTGTGTGTCTAGTAGAAAAGTGGAGTTAAGAGAGTGAAGGTTGGAAGTTTCCTTTTTCCTTAAACAACTTCATTCAATGAGGATTCATCTACAAGTCAGAATAGAACCCTGACTATTTTCCTTCATACTTTAGGCTTTGGACAGATATTAATATATGTATATTCATTATTTGACTTCTGAAGTAAAAATAAAAGTATAGAAGAAGATATTTTCTATCAGTAGTCTTTCACTAAAGTTGTTCTTCAGTGATGTTAAAGCTATAATGTTTATTTAATGGTGTTACTTTCATGGCCACACGTGTAGTGAAGGTTTTAACTGTGATAGCAACAAGGTCGTAAATACCTTTATAGCATGAGTGAAAATAAGCTAATATCTATTACAGTGTACTTAGCTGTAGGAAAGTAAATTGTAAAATAGTCATTCAAACAAAAAGCAGATTTTTTTTAATAATTGACAAATTACCATTGTTTTTTTCTTCATCGTTTACTTTCCCCATCTAGAAGGTGCGAAATGAGTAGCACATTTTACATCTGGATTGTAAGAATGAGAATTTTGCAAATTACACAAAGTGCCTGGCAAAAAGAAACTGGCTGTATTTTTGAAACTGCTAAAATGTTCTTTATGGATTGTTAAAACCTTGACAAAAATTACTGTTGCACACTTCATTTCTTTTAAAGGGGATGACACAGTATTTGTCCAGGGTTGAGATCAAGCTGGGAAATACTGACAAACACCTTAAAGACAACGCAATCATTGGTCACAGACAGCACAGCTTCACGAGAAGAAAGTCCTGCTTATCAAACCTGATTTCCTTTTACGACAAGGTAACACATCTAGTTGATCGAAGGAAGCCAGATGATGTAATCTTCTTGGATTTCAGTAAAGATTTTGATTCTGTCTCACAGGATCCTTCTGGACAAAGTGTCCGGCACAGCTGGATAAACACATCATGTGGTGGGTGAGCAATTGGCTCATGGGTCAAGCACAGAGGATAACAGTGAATGGGGACATCAGACTGGTGACCTGTCACTAGTGGGGTTCCACAGGGCTCCATCTTAGGCTCTGTGCTCTCCAACATATTCATAAATTACTTGGATACAAGACTGGAAGGGATACTAAGCAAGTTTGCAGATGACACAAAACTGGGAGGAGCTCTTGACTCCCTCGAAGGCAGGGAGATCCTGGGCAAATTAGAGGACTAGGCAATCGCCAACCACATGAAGTTCAACAAGGGAAAGTACCGGATTCTGCACCTGGGATGGGGCAACTCCAGATGTACATACAGACTGGGGAGTGAGACACTGGAAAGCAGAGCCATGGAAAGGGACATGGAGATCCTGGTCAATGGCAAGTTGAATATGAGTCAGTAGTGCCCTGGCAACCAGGAGGGCCAACTGTGTCCTGGGGGGTATCAGGCAAAGCATCACCAACCGGTCAAGGGAAGGGATTTTCCCACGCTGCTCTGCACTGGTGTGGCCCCACCTTGAATATGGTGTGCAGTTTTGGTCACTGCAATATAAGAAAGATAGTAAGCTATTAGAGAGTCTCCAAAGGAGGGCAATGAAGCTGGTGAAGGGTTCAGAGGGGAAGCTGTGTGAGGAGCAGCTGAAATCACTTGTTCTGTTCAGCTTAAAGAAGAGGAGACTGAGGGGAGACCTTATTGCAGTCTACAACTTTCTTATGAGGGGAAGAGCAGGTACTGATCTCTTCTCTGTGGTGACCAGTAACAGGACCTGGGGGAATGGCCTGAATTTGTGTCAGGGTGGTCCAGTGGGGGCTAGGAGTTGGACTTGATGATCCTTACCAGATAACCCTTTTCTCCTATTATTACACACGTTAGCCACATGAGGGAAAGGATTCAGATATGGGTAGAGAGACAGATTTTTTTATTATCATATTTTGTTCTAAGTCTCTTGTCTTAGAATTAGTAAAATCTGATTTTTGTCTACAATTTGTTATTATTAAGAGATTGTATAATATAAACTGATGGATTGAGACCCACTCCTGCAGCCATGCCCCCATAACAACAAGGGCAGAGGCAGCAGCAAACAACAGACTGAACCCTACAGCCCTGGTCATCTCTCTGCTGCTATTGTCATGGCTCTGGTGCAGTGATAAAACCAGGTCTGAGAGTGGCAGTGGGGGCTGGAATTGGGAAAGGGTTTCGGGTGCGAGGATAAGTTCATATTTGTCCTTTTGTATGTTTTCTTGCATGAATACAGACTGAGACATAACTGAAGGAGCTGTCAGGGATCATAAGCTGATCTGGTTTTCAGTGAGCTTAGAGGGACTTCGTTTCTGCTTAGTGAATAATGGCGAACCTTAAAAATCATCAATTGCTAAATCACAGGCCTACAAGTAGCTGGGATTAGCTTTGATTCAGTGTTTCCCTGCAATGCCATAGCTCAGTGTAATGGAAAATTGTTGGCTCTGTTTTCCTTGGTGATGTTCCCTCTGTGACATGAAGGTCCTCACTGATGGGGAAACAACGTCTTTTTGCTGCTTGGCAGTAAGAGGTTGTCCTGTGTGTCGTCCTTCATAGTCTCCTTCCTGCCAAATGTGGTAGGTTTTGTGTTTTCAAAAGAGGGATTTGTTCTTTTGCCTGATTCTTCAGTGTGTAGCTTCTCTGCATTGCTCCTTCCTCAGCTTATTGCTAATCCTCACATATTGAAATCTTTACTTCCTTGGGAGAAGGGGGACATATAGCTCTTTTTTTTATTTTTTTCATTGCTTCTACAGCTTGCTTTATTCTAAACAAATCAGATGCTGTGCAATTAGACATCTTACATCTCTGTTAGGCATAGCCAGGCAGTATGCTTCCAAAACCTTGTCTTTCATGCAGCCAAACATGCCACCAAAGCAAGGGAAGTGATGTGAGGCATATGCAAAAGGCATCTTCTGACCATAGAAAATTCCTGCAAATCTTACATCTGCTGTGGTCACTGATCATGGGACCCATTCATATGCCAGTGATTCACAGCTGTCAAAATGGGAATAAAATGTCATTTCTGGTGACTTTTTTTTTCAATAACTCAGTCGACTGTGTGAGAAAGTCTTATGAAACTTAATTGTGACTCAAGCCTCAGTTCAAGAACACCTTTTAATTGGTTTCTCTGGGACTTCAAAAACATTTCCTACAGTTAATTGTTGAAATGGGGACAAATGCTATAGGACTTCGTGAACATGCTCTAGAAAATGTGAAGACATAAATAATCCCACAGCTTGTGCCATTCTCTAATATTTCTTCATACATTTGCATCTTTATTTTTATACTTTCTCATCTCTCAAAAAATTCTTGTTCTCTTTTTCCCCTCTGGTTGGATGCAGCTTTTCCATACATGGGTCAAATATAAAACAGGCTGCCTTTTCTTTCCAAAGACAAACTGGGATTCTGGTTAAAACAATTGGAGAAGAGTCTTGCACAATACGTTGAGGCAGCTTTCCACAGACCATCAGGAAGTGCTCCAGGAGAGGCACTGAAGGAACGTGGATCAGCTTGAAAATCTCTCGGATATTATCACTGGATATGGTGTCTGTCTTCTTCTCCGTCTTAAACCGTTGCGATGCCATTAAAAGTCAGTGTGCTTCCCAGCAGAAGTGGTTGTGTTTCAGAAATGAGAGAAACAATCACTGTGTGCAGTTGGCAGATGAGTTTCTAATGTGCTTGGGGATTCTTTTCCATGCTGTAAATTCAAATTACATCTCATCATGTGCCTAGTTAAAGAACAGAATATGTCACAATAGAGAAAGAGAAAACCAGGGGCAGATTGTGATCCTGTTGGTAATTACGAAAGTCTAGACTATTTCACCATCATTTTTTATCCCAGGATGAATGAGAGCAGGGTAGGGGGTCTATAGGGGAAGAAAACTAACAAAGAAACTTCCCATACTTATATTAGACAATTTATGAGATAGCAGTTCTTATATTTCAAGTTATTTAAACATTAAGAGCAAAGCAAATATGTAAACACAAATATTGTAAATAAGTCACAAAATGTCATGGTTTCTGTTCGTAGAATCATAGAATGCTTTGGGTTTGAAGACACCTTAAAGATTTACAGAATCACAGAATATTCTGATTTGCAAGGGACCCACAAGGATCATTGAGTCCAGCTCTTAAGTAAAAGGCCCATACTGGGGATTGAACCCATGACCTTGGTGTTATTGGCACCAGGTTTTAACCAACTGAACTAATCATATCATTCAACCCCCATCCCATGGGCAAGGACACCTTCCACTGGATCAGGCTGCTGAAAGCCCCATCCAGCCTGGTCTTGAGCACTTCCAGGGATGGGGCATCCACAAACTCTCTGGTCTACCTGTTCTAGTGCCTCACCACTCTCACAGTAAAGAGTTTCTTCCTAATATCTAATCTAAACCTTCCCTCTGTAAGTTTAATGCCATTCTCTTCTGTCCTGTCAGAACAAGCCCTTATAAAAAGTCCCTCTCCATCTCTTTTGTAGGGCCCCTTTAGGTATTGGAATACTGCAATGATGTCACCCTGAAGCCTTCTCTTCTCCAGGCTGAACAACCCCAGGTCAGCCTTTCTTCACAGGACAGGTGTTCCATCCTTCTGATCAACTTGGTGGCCCTATTGTGGGCTTGCTCCAACAGGTCAATGTCCTTCTTGTTCTGGGGACTCCAGAGCTGGATGTGGCACTCCAGATAACATCTCATGAGAATGGAGTAGAGGGACAGAATCACCTCCCTCAGCCAGCTACCCATGCTACTTTTGATGCAGCCCAGGATATGAGTGGTTTTCTGGGCTGCAAGTGCACACTTAAAGATCATGTCCAGCTTTTGGTCCACAAGTCTGCCCAAGTGCTTCTCATCAGGGCTGCTTTTGATCTGTTCATCCTCCAGCCTGTATTGATACTGGGTGTTGCCCCAATCCAGGTGCATCACCTTGTACTTGGCCTTGTTATACCTCATGAGATTCCCATGGTCCCACTTCTTGAGCTTGTCCAGGTCCCTCTGGATGGCATCCTGTCCTTCAGGTGTGTCAACAACACCTCTCAGCATGGTGTCATCAGCAAATTTGCTGAGGGTACACTTGGTCCCTCTGTCTATGTCATTGATGAAAATATTAAACTGGTACTGGCAGTACCAAGGCAAAATATAACATTAATTGTCTTTCAATAAAAATATTTAACATATGTTCCCAGAAAATGGTTGTGAAATAGAATCTGAACTCATATTCCAAGTAATAATGAGTGATGTAGAGACCTGAAGAATGTCAGAATCTAAATCTAACGAAGTCCTTGGGGTGTATCAAAAATTGTAGAGTACATGTTCCCTACAGCTCGTCCATAATTTTTTAGTCTTTCATTAATCATGTCTAGCTTTATTATCATCTTTTTAAAAACCCTGGTGTGTTTAAATAGAACATGTATATTAGACTTTTACATATCAGACTATATAATTGCTAAGCATGGAATTATGAGTTTGTTTGTGTCATCTCAGGAATGAGTGTGTCACTTTTTCTGGGCATTTTGGTGGCATAAAGCCATTACAATGGCACTAGCAATGACCCCTGGTGCTTTACAAAAGGAAGCGATAAAAACTTTCTTGTCATGTTGAAGTGGCAGGGGAATTTAGGTATGTTATCCAGAATGCAATTATTCAACTTGGAGCACAGCCAAGACAGTGAGACTAACAATGTGTTTTATCTTATGAAAAGATGGCATGGGATCTTTAATGACCATGTTTTGTCGGTATCTTGGATTTATGATGTCTCTGAGAGACAGTTCTTATGGTGCTGTGCTCAAAAGATGTAATTAGAAAATCCATAATTCTGCTGAGTTTTGTTTCAACTGGTCTTTTTTGGAGAGATGTGCATTTATTCTGTTTTATTTCTAATCTGTTCAGTGCAGCCTTGTGATGTCAGGGAGCTAGCCCTGGGAGGAAGCAGCTGGTCCGACCCCATGGCATCCATTGAGGGGAAGCTGTTTCCTTGGCAACAGAGATGATGAGAAACCAGAGAATGGCTCTTTTCCAGTTCATGTTTCTTTTTCACTCGGTTTTACAGGCACTCATTAGCTTCTGAGGAGGAATCAGATAGCTTCTATCAATCCAAACTAAAGCTAAGAGGAATGCTGTAAATGTCACCACATTTTCAAGATTCTCAAGGTTGTGAGCTTCTGAAGCCTGCTGCTATCAACATTAATTTTCTACTGAAAAGTATTAAACTAGGATTTTTTTTCCCATTTGGGAATTATTCACGGCACTGTATCAAAACAAAGAAGTAAGGTAAAAGACTAAAAATTGCTGCACTGGCTTTGACTCATGGTTTGTGCAGAATGGCTTTGTGTGTGCAAGAATGCAGCTTAAAGGGAGGTTTTGTGACTCAGTTAGGGCTATAGAGCTGGTGGACATGGTGAAACCTATACCTACCTTTTTAGTAAAACTCCTGGCACCTTGGATTTCCTTAGGACAAAAAGAGGTTGAGAGACAAGAGACGGAGGTGACAGCCAAGTTGGCATAGGAAGCAGACAGCAAAGGCATGGTGATATTTTGATGCCTGTGCAAGTAAGAGCTGTGAGTCTGAGTACACTATGCCTCACGTAAACTTTCATTCAGGATGCTGCCATTTGTCTGACACTTTGCAAACACTTTTTTCCATGAATGTCTAGTGAAAATGACTGCAGGAGTTGCAGGGCAATAATAAGAAGTCCAGAACTTCTTGACATCAAGGAAGGGACTCTGAGTTTATTTTTCTTGGTGTAAGAAAAATCTCAATTTCTTGTTTTCTTGTGTTTGAGTTAATAAATACAGGTACGTGACACCAAAGCACAGAACTCAGGAATTACTAAACCAGTAATTCAACAGAACATAAACCATAATTCTTATTTTAGATTAGTACCAAATATTTGAGTAATTTAATTCATTTGTTCATGAAGTTAAGAGCAATTTTTTTCTCCCCCAAAAATAGCATTACAATAAAAGCTTTTCAAGACTTCCTGTGACCCTCCCAGAACAGCTGCTCCCTTTGTCAGGGATGAAGATTCTGCTACCTGGCTGTGCATGGAACATGCTTTTTGCATGTTATAGCTTCACCTTACTAAAGCAGAAATGGTTGTTACTTTGTGTAATGTTTTTAAGAGGAAATGATCTCTCTCCCCGTTTACAGGCTTGGTGAAACTGTACTTACACCAGCCAAGGATGAGCCCTAAAGGAGCCCTGGGAGTTCAGGTGTATGGGATTTCACTGGAAGTTACACAGTTTACAGATGGAAGTCTGAATATTGGTATTGCCAAAATATGACAATACATTGTGACTGTCTGGTGGCAAACACACAGAGATTTGGGCTTCAACTGATGCAGTTTAGTGTGGGTTTAGAACTGGCTACAGTGAGTTGCAGCTCCTGAGGGACTGGTGTAAAAGAGGTTTTTCTGAGAGGAGCCTGCTTCAATCGCTCAGATCCAGTACGTCTGGTTTGTGTGTCATAGATCAATGCACTTCTAAAATACAGACTGAATTTCTGCCAATTCCTGAGGTAGCTTAAAATTCTGGGCAGACTGTGAGATGCTGCTGACTGACCAGGTAGCGTGAAATACAGGGAATATGCACAGATATCCAAAACTTAAATATTAATCCTCCAAAGAAATTCTCTACTAATAAACTGAACAAACAGTTTATAACTATGAATAAGCAGCATAAAGCGTCATTTTTATAAAAGCTTTTTTTTCAAAAGTCCTGTGCTTATAAGCATTACTGTGATTACTAGCTATAAAACTTAATAATGGCTATCATTTTGTTGTAGGCAGTGCAAACACAGAGTATTTTAATGTCTCGACAGTTACTGCTCTTGCAGATACTCTAAGCAGACCACTGATCTTTAGTCTTTTGAGATGCCTAAAGCCTGGGCTATGGTATTTATTTAATTATTTTTCCTATGAAGTGTTAAGGCTGTGGAATGGGTGTATACAAAAGGCTGCTTTATCTTGGATTGCAACATGACAAATTTTTATGCAACGTCAGGCTCAATTCATGCGAAACTAAAGCCCTTAAAGCCAGTATACACCGATCTCCTTCAGAAAAGGCAACATCCATCCTCCTGCCCAGCACATAATTTCACTGCGGTATCATTTCATGAGGAGGTATTTTTCAAACTTATGCTTTTGATTGGAAATGGTTTGGTGAAAAAGAATAAATATCAATTAGCTGTGTTCAGCTAGAGGCCGCCTGTTGATGCCGGGTCAGAGAGAGCATGTTGTTAGTGTACGGCTGCTGTTCACTACATCAGTTCATGTAGTCTGTAAAAACAGTAGCAGCATTTGAACAAGGGAGAAAATTGAGCAAGCTGGTGGTCAAAGTCTGAGCAGCAACATGTTAAATATAAATATTAACCTTTTATCTCATGGCTGTGGCTTTTTTTTCAGTATAGTATAGGGCCTTCTTAGTAGTCTGCTGTTACTTTGCTTTTGTTTTAAACTCCAGCGTTTTAACACATTTTAACCTGTGTGATGGGATAACACGTTCTTCCCTCTCAAGTCTAAATATTTTTTTTTCTTATACTTCCAGTAACATCTCTACAGAAGCAAGTCTGAAGTTGGGGCTTTTTTCTTAAGCTCTTCCTAGGGTTTCCCCCCAAAAAGCCCTACAGACATGTTTGGTTTCCTCCTCAGCACTGTTATGCCTGACTTGCAAACCACCAAATTAAATGTACACAAAAAAACTCTTTATGAAAATGTAAAAAAAAAGTGTTACTTGAAATGATTCTAAATTCTGCACTCTGGTTGCACTTTAGAAATGCACTGTAGAATAATTTTTTTATTATTTCAGGGCTATAATCTACAAGATGAATGTCTGAATGCAGCACAGCTCTTGTGAGACCGAAGGAGGTGAAGGTAATGTGGTTGTGCATCTCATATTCAGTGGGGGTTTGGTGACAGAAGAAACCTGTTTTCCACTTTATCTGTTTATTGCAGGAACAGCTAGCCGGGTAAGGAATAGATTGTGTTTGTCTTCTTCTTTCTCAGAAATGGCTACACTCAAAACCTCAAAAATCTTAAGCATAGCTTTTGGAAGAAGGTCAAAACTCAGTCCTCAGAGCTAAAACGTGTTTCAGGATTGGAAGAGATGCAGCCTCTGATCATCAAGTTTATCATATCTGGTCAATGTGGAAGGTTGGTTGAGGCCAGATGAGGAATGCTGGTGGAACTAGTCTCCTCTTGATGTTCATAACACTTCTTGAGGTCCCAGGCAGTTCAACCTTCTCTACAAATCTGACCTGTGATTTCACCAGTCGTGGTAACGCTGAATGAGGACAATGAAACACAGTTTGTAGGCAAAAATCCACTACAAGTACCCCTCAACCCCATCCTTCTGTTGGCGTTGGAATAAATAGAATTGCAAAAGAAACTTAAAGGATTCAATTTAAATATGGATCTGTCCACCAAAGTCCTACCTCAAGTGTAATCAAAGCTAAATATTTTAAACAGAACTAATCCAGCAAACTGTGGTGAGTGTTGCCATGATAGATATTAAATTTTACCCTGTATGTAGTACAGAGACATACAAAAAGTTGAAAAGTGACACCTCTTTCTAAGGGTCGACTAAAACTCCAGTTCTACGTGAAAAGGATTCAGTTGTCCCTTCCTTGTATGCTTTTTTTTTTTCTGCTACAGAACTGCACTTACAAGATAGCTGTTCATTACATGTGCACTTATCCTGCAATGCAAGTTAAACAGTCCCTCTGATTTTGGGAACCCTCTGGGCATGAGACTCTTACTTAAACTGCTTGAAGTCTGTGTCGAAACAGCAGCTGAGAGATGAAAGAACTCTGTAGATGAATGTAGGAATGATGTGTAATGGGATGCAATTTGCCTAAATGCAATTGTACATGATGAATGTCACGATACAGCTATCAGAAGCCCTGCTTTGAACAGAGGAGGAGTCCTGAACTATTCCAGTCCCCAGCTCAGCTCTGAAAGGGGACTGGAGTTACTTGTGCCAAATCCGGCTTGCAAGATGTAGTGGATTGACCCTGGTTGGGTGCCAGTTACCCACTAAAGCCTCTCTCTCACTCCCCCCTGCAAGTGGACAGAGGAGAGAAAAAACCAATGAAGGATTCATGAGCTGAGGTAACAGTTGGGAGAGGTCGCTTACTGATTACCTTCATGGGAAAAACAGACTCAAAGTGGGGATATTACTTAAATTTGCTACTAACAGGATCAGAGCAAAAGAGTGAGAAATAAAATAATCTTAAAAACATCTTTACCCCACCCCCTTCCTTCTATGTTCTTCCTCCTCTACCCCAGGGGGATGGTGAATGGGCGTTATGGTCAGTTGTTTCTGCCTCTGCTCAGAGAGAGGAGTCCTTCCCCTGCTCCCATGGGGTCCCTTCCACGGGAGACAGTCCTTGATGAATCTCTCCAGCGTCAGTCCATCCCTCAGGCAGCAGCTCTTCCCAAACTGTTATCCCATGGGTCACTTCTCCATGGGGTACAGTCTTTCATGGATGAGCTGTACTGACATGGGTCCCCCACAGGGGCCACAGGTCCTACCCAGGAAAAACCTGTTCCAACGTGGACTCCTCTCTCCATGGGCTGCAGGTCTCTGTCAGGACTCTGCTCCATCTTGGGCCTCCCACGGGGTCACAGCCTCCTTTATGCATCCACCTGCTCCAGCATGGGCTCCTTCATGGGCTGCAGGTGGGTCTCTGCACCTTGATGGTCCTCCATGGGCTGCATGGTGGAGACTCACCATGGTCTGCACCATGGGCTGCAGGGGCCACGACTCTGGCACCTGGAGCGTATCCTCCCCTTCTCCTGCACTGATCTTGTTGTTCCCATGTTCTCACTCCGCTCTTTCCTGGCTGGAATTCTCACTGCGCAATAAGTTTCTGTTCTTAAATATGTTATCATGGAGGCGTTACTGTTTCTTCTGATTGGCTCGGCCTTGGCCAGCGGCAGGAAGCCCATCCTGGAACTGGTTGTTATTGGCTTCACCAGAACTTCCTCCAGAAACCACTCCTGTAGCCCCCCCCCACTACCAAAACCCAGCCACAGAAACCCACTACACCAGGTCAAGAGCCTTCACTGGAACAGTAGTTCGGAAATAGCACTTGCACCTGGGAGATGATGCAGGCTGCCCTTGCTGTAGGTTTATATGTGGGCAACCTTAAGGGGAGGGAGAAATCTGGCATTTCCCTGTGGGAGGTGTTGAGCCAGAAAGAAATTGAACTAGGATTAACAAGTTCCTAGTGGGTGGAGGTGCACAGCACCTGCAGCTCTGTTAGCTTCCATTTGAAGCTCAGCTTTTTGGAAACTCTCCATGCTATGTCACTTCCATAGAGATAACATTTCGAAAAATAGCATCAGAAGAAATGGAAACCATCTAGGATGGGATTTTTGTTCTGGATTTGAGGAAGACTTTTCCTATGCATTTGGGTATGGGTGAGTTTTTTGTTGCTGTTTTAGAAATTATTTGTAAATATATGATATCTAATCTGAAAATCTAAAAAAAAACCCACAAAAAACCCCCAAAAAACCTAAAAACCAAGCACAGAGGTATTTGAATTGAAATGCAAAGTTTTTACTTGAAATAAAACTGATTTAAAAAAAAAAAAAAGTGAAATCCCTCTTAGAGTTGTCTCATCTGCTGAGACATTTGTGATCATGAGCTCTTTGATTCAATTCACATGAGACAGAGATGCTGTCTAATTACTGAGAAATTAATTTGAAAACCAAAACTCATACCCTTTTGCATACACTAAACACCCATCCTGTCCTGCACAAATTAGCAAACTATGTGTGCTCCCTATGGGTTCCCATAAGATAATTTAGATACACACGAAATTATCTATTTTGTATGTGTTTCTAACACATTTAAAAAACTAGAAATGAAAATATAGCATCTACCCACATTTTAGGAGGTGGACGTATAGGAAGTTGAATATTCAGGAACCCTTTTTAAGCATCCAGTAGTTTGTGATGTTACATTTCTAGATCATATCTATCTATTGACCTAGCCATAGGCTTACCTAAGCTCCCCAAGGAGCTTTGTGACTAATGTCTTGTACATATGTATATTCATATAAACACTACAGCCTCACGCACAACCTGAATACTTCACACCTTACCTCAGCCTGTTTTATCTTTGCTTTTAGTTGCCTAAATAGTTACATTTTACAAACTGGGTAAGGGGATGATCCTTCAAGGTCATCTGGTCAAACCCCCTCTTAATAAGGAAGGATTATTTAATATACTGTATTTTCTAGTGCTTGTGCTTAGGTTTCTTTTGTACATCTCAAATAATGAGGTTTCTACTGCCTAGCAGGAAAGATTATTTCAGATAGTAACAGACCTTGGCAGTAGAAAGTTTTTGTTACTTGTTTCCTTTCCTCTTTGTCACCTTTCAAACACTGTAGTGAGACATATACTCTTTGATAAATGTCTTGAAACATCTATAATGAATCCCCATCTAGAAGAAATGTATGAATTTCAGTAAGATGAGGATAGCTAATTATAGAAAATTGAATGAAGATGGAAAGATAAGGCTGAACAATGTCCTAATGCATATTTTCTATTCATGTATTCATTTAAATGAAAAAAAAAAAAAAAAGAGAACAATTTAGTTTTACATCTGGTATAAAAATACTCTCCCCCTTCCACTTATTTCTGATCAGGAGGTGGATACTAAGGTGCTCAGAACTGGCTGTGACATTTATCCACATTTAAAAAAAACAAAACCACACCTTCCTTTCAAGTTCTTGAAATCTATAAATCTTTATGAAATCCTTTGAATTGAATAACATATATGCTAATAGACATATAGTTATTTGAGATTATGCCAGGAGGCACTTGTGCATCCTTTTTTATGGCATGGCCTAGCTTGAGCTTAAGAAACTTGATTTTTTAGGACATAGAGGACTACTCTTATTTATAACCAGTCTTCCCTAGAGAATTATAAATCCACATTCACCTGTTGTTTTCAGTAATGTTGGGAATGTTATACTGTGACAGCTGGGGGGCATGAGAGGGTCACAAAATTATATCCTGGTGATGTTATTTTTTTAAAGCTTTATACAAAATACGGGTTTTAACACTAATTCTGTGATGAATTAATAGATATTATGGGGCCAGTTTGTATGTGTTGTTGGCATAACTAAAAGGAAAGAAACTGAGCTGAATTCAGATGAGAAACTTGAAAATGTGATGTTGTTTAGGCTGCAATATCCCCAACTGTATCTCGTTTACCTTCCATAGGTGTGTGCTGGTCTGTATTGGCCACAGAACCATCATCTTTAAAGGATTAGGAACAAGAACTGGGGAAATGCACACTAAAGAAACAGGGCCCAAAGTGATGTTTCATCTTGGTCAACTGCCAGAAGTGGAAAAAAATGTTTTGCTTGCTTTATAACACACTTACTGTACATTAGGCTCAAAGTACAGATACCCTGGGGGGAGGGGATGGAGGGTTGTAAAAGAGCTGCAAAAATAGTTGGTGAGAGAAGAGTTTTATATGGCCTGTGCCGCAAGGGGAAGTGGAAAGGGAATGTGGAGATTGGAAATCTCTTTTGTATAGGGGAAAATGGGGACCAACGGGGGAATGTTTGAACTCTTTGTGCAGCTCAGCAAGTTACAGCTTAGCAAAACGCACACATGAAATCTGTATGCAAGGAGGAGTGAATGAAAGGTCATGCATGTGGGAAGGCCTGTATTTAGCCAGGTTTTGTCCTTGCTTGAAGGTTGGTGTAATTTGGCTGAAGAAGTAGTGATTTTTGCAGTTGATGTCATTTTTATGACTTCATCTTCCTGTATGTGAGATGAAGGTAAATGTGTAAAAGCAGCAGTGGTCATATTTAAGGACATCGTAATGTTACCCTGCTCTGCAATTTTCCTTCATTTCAGTACACTGAGTGACCTCTAATCACAGGAAACCTTGAGGGGCAACTTCTGGAGTCTTTGACCAGGTCTTTGGCCAGTGTAAATTATGCTAGCTGTAATGGATGCCTTGAGGCAAGACAGATTTGTGCTGTTTGGAGCAGCTCATGAAACAGTTATAATAAATTCATTCACATTGCATAAATTATTTACTTGTATTCTGTTGTCACTTTCTGCAGATAAGTTAACAAACAAATGAATTTACAGACCATTCACAGAAATATATTGAAGAGAGTATTGAAAACTCTTCCATTTACTTTTGAATGTACATCAAATATTTGTATCTAGGACCTGTACTCTGCATGGTATAAACAGGTTATTTTGTTAATTGAGAAGATTCAGATTACCTTGATTGAGTGATTACAAATGTGCAAGAATGTTGTCTGTTATCTTCAGATTAAACACTGAGTATTTTCTAAGAAGTTAATGTCAAAAATGTGAAGCACTTGAAGAAAATTCAAGAGTAAGGGAGACGTCATATTTGCTGATGTATTGATTATGAACTATTTAATTAGGATTTTCTTTCTGGCAAAATACTGAGGCAGAAGGGCATAACGAATTATGAAATATATTCCTCTTCAGCTTAATAAAGGCCTAAATGTGTTGTACTACTACATACAATACTACTGGTGGATATCTTCTCTACTCTGAAGCTGAAAGATCAAGAGACTGCATTGTTTATTTAAGATTAAGATACTTGTTTATCCTGGAAATTAACATGTTATATATACTTATATACTTGTGTGCATATATATACATATTTATGAATGTAAATAAACTAATATATATTTTTTATCTCATGATGAAAGTATGGGAAATACTGAGCACTCATGGCAAAGCAGGGGGAAAGGGTTTTTATGAGATTTACTGGAAGTGAAAAACAGCTTTCAAACTTTGTAAGAACAATAAAAAATGTTAGTTTTGGTGCTTATATGTAGGGATATTGGCATATTGAAAAATTTGGGAAATTCAAATTTTGAATTCCCCAACAATCCTTGAACACGAATATCAGAAAAGTATTGCCAAATAAATGAAGATGAGTAATGTCAGATGATGACTGTCAAGCAGTTGAGATACAAATAAAGCTGAACAAAGTTAGATGGTGATTGTTAAGTGGATACGAACAAATCAAGATGAATGATGAGAGATGATGAATTTTGAGTAAGCAAGAAGCAAATGAAAATATGTTTACTGTACATCTAAGAAAGAGAACAAAATTGTTTTCTTTCCTTGAAGTTTACTTACACTGTATTCCTGAGTAAAGCCTTTTCTGTATGGGCTTGCATGTTTTGAATTTAGAGTAACTCTCTGACAATAAGATGACAACAGAAGAAGCTTCTGGAGAACTTTTTTTTTTTTTTACACTGCAAATGTATGCCATATTCTCCTGGTAGCTGACCACCTCCTCGGATTTAGTTACAGTCGAGATATGCCCCTTGCAGTGAGTTCCTTGTTTAAGGGACAGTATCAGGCTGTGAGTGCTAAAGGAAGAAGAAGGACTTATTAATGCTTGTTCATTACATTCAGGCTTTTATAAATATGAATGCTCTGTTTTTTTATGCTTACCTATTCCTCCCTTGTTGTTGATTTAAAATTGAATATATATTGTGTTTTTCTCCCACAACAACCAAACAAAAAAATCTACCTTGTCTTATTCTGCAATCTTAAGGACAGTTGTGTATAGCATTCTTATATTTGATATTTGAATTGGACCTAAACTTGAGCAAATTTAGAAGATGAGTTTTAAGTTGTGAGTTTTACTGAGGATAAGGGAGGCAAGTTGTTCTGGTCCAAAGTGAGAAGCGGCTGGAGGGATCAAACCCAACTTGTTTGAGAAGGACTTCAGTTGGATCATCTTAGGCATCTAAGCCAGAAAATTTCAAGAGACAGCTTATTTGGGCTCTCTTAATTTTAGCGGTTTGGGGCTCTTTGTGTTGCTCAGTTGTTCCCCGTGTGTTTGTGTGGCATTCTGTCTGTAACATCTGCTTTGGTGATAACAATTAATATTACTTACTTATTTTAGTTAAAATGCAGTGTCTTCTACTTTAAAGCAAAGCACTATGCATCACTTGCCAGTAGTTGTGTTGTGATGATATTCAAAATAGTGATGCACTTTCCTGTATTTACATTGTCCCAGGCTTTACCTCTTTCCTTATATTGTTGGTTACAGTAGATTTAAAGTCTGATTAGCCATTTTGTTTTTCTCCTCCCTGCACAGTCACTTCCACTGCCTCGAAGAGACTGCAACATTGTGCCTTTCTGATCAGAAACACTTTTTCTTCTTTTTCTGTTTCTTTTTTTTTCTTTCCCACTAAAAATGTTCTTGCACTGGTACCACAACTGTCTTATTCTGGTCCCTGGTGTTGATGGCCATCCTGGGGCATTCTGTGTGGACAGAGTAAGCTGCCCCTGATTCCTTCCACATCTCAATGGCTGAGTCACCTGTAAGTGATAGTTTTGTATCAGATTTTCACTCTAGGTGACTCAGTTTTATAATGGTGTGCTGTTTTCCTCCATGGTCTCCTGTTAGATGTTGCAGAAGCAATGGGCAGAGTGTGATTCACACAGGTTCGTTAAGCTGTTTCTGTTGAGACTTGTATTTTTCCATATCAGTTTGCTCGCTGGTACTTCTTATCTGTTCTTAACAAGAAGCAAAAGGAAAAGCATTTTACTTCTCTCTCAGAGGAGTAGGTTCTCCTGTGTTAATTGCACTTTTTGACCAAAGTACCCATCCTCTTTGTTGTTTTGTCATGGTTTGAGATAGCCCCAAAATTCAATTCCCTAGCTCCATCCCCCCTCCCACATCTCAGCCTAATGTGAGATGGTTTTTTTCCAGACAAAACACAACCAGACTCAGAATGGGGGAAAGGGAATATATTACAATGGCTGTACAAATAAATACTATAACACATTATGCACACGATCACATCTATCTCTACCATGACATATAGTATTTACAATGGATCAGATCTCTTCTCCCCTCCAAATAAAAGTCCAGGAGGGAAAGAAGGACAGATCCCTTCCAGTCTCTCAGGGCAGCAGCTTCTTCTAAGGCAGCAGGTTCTCCTCATCTCATGCATGCAGCAGCTGATAGCTGGATCTCTGCCAGCACTCACGAGGGGGGTGTCCCCCTCGGCCCCTTGACGCAGGCAAAGGGGTTTTCCGTGGGCTTCGTAACCCCAGACAAGGCCGTTTCACCACGTCATATCATGAAGACGCAGGGGGTCTTCGTGATGGTCTGGTATCTCCAGGAGATTCAAGCTCCTTGCAGGGCCTCTGTGCCCTGTCTCAGGCTGCGAGCTTCTTTGTAGCTTGCAGCAAGGGAGGGCCCCCAAGGCCAACCTCCCACACCGTCCTGGCTCAGCTCTCAGGACGACTGAGCTTCTCAGCTCCTCTCTGCAAGTGCTGTAGCACTCCAAGGCTCCTCTCCTTAGTAGGAGTCCATGTCCCTCCTTTCCTGGAGGTCTCAAAGGAGTTTTGGGGGGTTTGGTACAGTTCTTACCCCCAGAACTCCGTAGTTCTGCTGCTAGCTTTTACTGCTTCCTCCGGTTTAGTTCTTATCAGTTGGCTCCCAGCCACAACCTCTGGACGCTGCCGCCGCTTCTGCTCTGTCTCTGCTCACTCAAGATGGAAAACATCTCCCAGCTCACAGCTACAGACACATAGTCCAGCTTAACACTGTTCCAAGCCTCTGTAGCCCCCAACTGGGGCTGGGGGGGAGGGGGGGGTCCCAGAGGCCCCGAGGGGCTCCGGGCGCCTTTCCTCGTGAGCTCCTACAACATGGCTACTTCTTCTAATAACCCAAACTACAACTCTTCTCTTCCAGTGCTTGTGATATGTTTACATTTCTGCAGGAGCGCTCATTGGACAGAACTTCAAAATTTCCAGGGGTTTCCACCCCTGGGGGTTACCACTTTTCTTAGCCTCTGGGGGAAAACAAGGTTCAAACCACTACAATGGACCCACCCACGGATGTTATTACTCTTTCCATATTTGGTATTTGCTACCCAACCGGATGGAGGAATGGTGATTAACTACAAGAAAAACAGTTTAAGATGTTGTCTTTGTAGCATCTATTGCAATGTCAGGGTGGCAAATCTGCACATCTTACAAAGTTTCTGTACGTGTGCTACGTAGGAGGAAATTTTTCCCGTTAGATATGAAACTTTAACTCAAACACATTCTGAAAAGAGTATGGTAGGATTTGAAATCCATTCCAAGTCCATTTTTCCACCCTTAAGCAGTATTTTAACAACTGACACATATGTGCAGTCCATTGTCTCACAGTCCTGTTCAGCTCTTAATTTTTTTAGTCTTGGTAACATTTCCCTTAGCAGGGAACTTTGTAAAACAGGGAACATTGGGTCAAACTTAGCCCTGGAGCTAAAGCTGCAGTTCCAAGTAGAAGCGATTAGCAGTGGATTTTCCATTGTTTGGAAATTTGATATTTCACATTTTTAACCCTAACCTTGACTAAAAAAAGCCAATATATAATAGCTTTCAGTTAGTTTTTATTATAACTATCTAAAAAACCAGACTTTTAGACAAAGCAATTCTGAAATAGGAAATTAATTTTTCCATTTTGACATTGTGAGAAACTGTTGTTCTGTCATTTACATGGTTTCTTTTTATATGGTTAAAAAAGAATTTTCTTCAAGATTTTTCAGTTAGTCATTTTTGATAGAGGAAGTTTATACTCAAGCTTTTTTTTTCTCCAGTTCTCAATCATTACAGAGAATATTTCTCTTAAGGTTCATTGGCTCCCCATATTACTGTGAAGAACTCTTTATGAAGTAATCTTCATGATTCACTAATATCCAGAAACTGAGTTATCTGGGTCTGTTCTCACTGTGGCCTGCCTATTGGAGCAAGTGCAGTGACAAATTTAAAGGCTAATTAAGCATTTGTCTATAATCAATATAATTTCTATATCACTCAAACTACAACTCAAACTCCTGAAAGAATCAGGTCAGGAGGAAGCAATTAGTGTTAATTTAATTAGCAGTGGCATTTAATTATTTCTTTAATTTTATTTATGTGTTTGTATAAGATCTATAGTTTCATTTAAGTTTAAGCAGCAGTAGTTTAACCTCAAAATTTTATGATGTAAGAACATTAATAAAATAGGCAATTTTCAAAAGCACTTATCTGGTTAACTGACCATTCTAAGACACAGATGACAATGGACATTATCACACAACACCTACAGGATGGACAAGGGACCAGACCCAGCCAGCACAGGTTTAGGAGGGGCAGGTCCTGTCTGACCAACCTGATCTTTTATGATCAGGTGACCCGCCTGGTGGATGAGGGGAAGGCTGTGGATGTGTCTACCTGGACTTCAGCAAAGCCTTTGACACCATCTCCCACAGCATTCTCCTGGAAAAGCTGCAGCCCACGGCTTGGACAGAGGCACCCTGGGCTGGGTTAGGAACTGGCTGGAGGGCCAAGCCCAGAGAGTGGTGGTGAATGGGGCTACATCCAGTTGGCAGCTGTTCACTAGTGGTGTTCCCCGGGATTGGTGTTGGGCCCAGTTCTGTTTGATATCTTTATTGATGATCTGGGTGACGGGATTGAGTGTACCATTGGCAAATTTGCAGATTACACTAAATTGGGGGGAAATGTCAATCAACTGGAAGGCAGGAAGGCTCTGCAGAGGGACCTGGGCAGACTGGAGAGTTGGGCTGATTCCAATGGGATGAGGTTCAACAAGGCCAAGTGCCGGGTCCTGCACTTTGGCCACAACAACCCCCTGCATCGCTACAGGCTGGGCGTAGAGTGGCTGGAGAGCAGCCAGGCAGAGAGGGACCTGGGAGTGCTGATTGACAGGAGGCTGAACATGAGCCAGCAGTGTGCCCAGGTGGCCAAGAAGGCCAATGGCATCCTGGCCTGGATCAGGAACAGTGTGGCCAGCAGGTCCAAGGAAGTGATTCTTCTCCTGTACTCAGCACCGGTGAGGCCACACCTGGAGTACTGTGTTCAGCTCTGGGCCCCTCAGTTTAGAAAGGATATTGAGGTGCTGGAGCAGGCCCAGAGAAGAGCAACAAGGCTGGTGAAGGGACTCAAGCACAAGTCCTATGAGGAGAGGCTGAGGGAGCTGGGGCTGTTTAGCCTGGAGAAGGGAGGCTCAGGGGAGACCTCATCACTCTCTACAACTCCCTGAAAGGAGGTTGTAGCCGGGTGGGCGTCAGTCTCTTCTCCCAGGCAACCAGTGGTAGGACAAGAGGGCATGGTCTTAAGCTGTGTCAGGGGAGGTTTAGGTTGGATATTAGGAAGAAATTCTTTACAGAGAGGGTAATCAGACATTGGAATGGGCTGCCAGGGGAGGTGGTGCATTCTCTGTCCCTGGAGGTTTTTAAGATGAGACTGGATGTGGCACTTAGTGCCATGATCTAGTAATCACGGCGGTGTTGGATCAAGGGTTGGACTTGATGATCTCAGAGGTCTTTCCCAACCTGCTGATTCTATGATTCTGTGATTATGGCTGTCGTGTACTGTCATATATTGAAATATAGTAAAAAAATGACATTAGCCAAATATAGCCAAAAAAATGACATTATTATCTACTATGAAAAAGCTATGTATAGAATTTCATGCTCAAAGCTGTCTTTCCATGTATCCTTATTCTATGTAGTTGAAAATCTATGGAAAAAGATTTTGTAAACTTTAAACTTTCAGATTTAACCAAAAAGGGCTGAGTTGTCTTCTGTACAATTACTGGGAAAATATGGGTATGTTTGGGTTGAATACACAAGAACATCAATGCACTATAAAAGAATCCTTAATATTCCTGCAGCCACAAATCCTCCACAAGATCCAAATATATTTTCCAGTCTGAGCGACATTAATGTAAGTACATATAATATGACAAAGGTTTTTGTCATTATTTTAGCTCCTTCAGTGCTGCTGGGCTTGTTTCTCATAGTTTCTTGTTTTCTCATTACTGTCTTACAAAGTGCATAGTCTTGAATGGTATAAAATGGACTTACTTTATTCCAATTTTGGAATGTTTCTCCTTTGAAAGCAAGGATTTTCATATGGTCTATTTGAGGACTCCCAGTACAGCACAAGTTGGTTCCAGGTTAGATCCAGTGTGAATGACTTTTTCTTTCTTGTTCATGATTGTAAGCAGTCAAATGTGCTTCTTGGATATTTGTCTTCCTATTATTACAGTTTGGGAAAGAGGCAGTTATTAGATGATATTTTGATTAAAAAAGCACCAATGACATTCATTTGCAATATTTTATTAACATCCTACGAATCACAGGATTTTTTCTTTTAGTCGGTTTGAGATGTGGTGCAATGAAATTATGCAGCATTTTTCTTGCTAATACTACTGTGTGCTATCAACCTGCCACTCAAACTTTAAATCTGAATACTCTTCAGTTCAGCATGTTAGGCTTGTGGATGGAAATTGAGCTACTGGTTAGGCATGTTGCTCATCACTTTTTTATGGGGTTTATGTTCCTTCTGTCTTCTTTTTGTATATTCTTTCTGTCTCTTCTTGGATATTCCAGACCATAAAACAGCAAATGTAGGAAATTTAAGTGTAAAAAAGGAGGCAATGTCTAAGTTTATGAGCTTATCAGTCTTTTAGTTACTGTATAACCTTTGATAGGTATGCCAAGGTCTGCAATTATGAAAGCTATTTATAAATAGCAAAATGAAATGCTACTGAATCAACAGAAAATGTTGAATTGTACTCTAGTTGGTACACTTTTTTGTTTTGCAGGATTAAAGTACCTTGGACTGCTGCTGTTTTGTGGGTTTTCTGAGTAGCTTTTTCCCCATACAATGTTATTGCCACTCCCTGACACTCCACCTTTCTAACACCTGTAAAAATAAGTGAGATTTAAACAATTATCACTTCAAATATCAGAAAAAAAATAGAATTGAAGCAGCCCCAAGACTCCCAAATGCCTCATACTATCAAAACATTAACACTGTGGAAAAAAAGACTATTTTCCACATTAGCCATTTGATAGTGTATGAAGAAAAAGAGGGAATAATCTGAACTGAAATCTTGGAAGACAAGTTCATCCAGAGACAAAGTTTTTTGCAAAACCACAGTGGCCCCTCAGATGCAGAAATTGGCAGAAATTTTCTCTATTTTTTTTTTATGTGTACTCCTGTTAAAACTTTAATTTAATCTGTATCCCCTGCAATTAGGTAGCAACATCAGTTATTATTGGTGATATCTGCTGCTTCAAGAGATTTTGAAGAAAAGAACAGAAGGTGACTTGGCATACCTGTACTGTTGAAGCCACCCCATGAAAACGTTAAAATTTAAGTGTCCACCTACCGACAGATTAAGCAGTTTTAAGATGCTTATGTGGTAGAAAGGCTGATCTGCTGGTACAGAAGTTTCCTGTTCAAGTAGGGAAAAAAATGGCTCCTGATGGATCGGTATAAATCTCGAAATGCTGAATTTAACTGACTACACGCAGTGTTACACTTCAGGTGTAGCAAGAGGTTTAAGCTAAGCTCTTTGGCTAGTGAAAATTATGCTTTTATTAAAATGTTCCCTCTCCAGTTCTTAAACTCTCTCATTGTAAATATTCTGAGTTAAAAAAAAAAAAAAAAAGGCAGACCAGGCTATTTGACATAAGTGCTTCTGGCTCTACTTTCATCCTTTATATCTTTTTAGTCTCTGACCTGAGTAATGGAGTGGCAGGGCAGTGAGGGTTGGGTCCTGATGGGTAGCACCTTTGCACAGAGACACAATTCAGTGAAACACAAACCTTTTCTTGTCCTCTTATATGCCTGACCTTAAACTTTAGAGTGCAAAAAAGGAGAGGTATTCTGATGGCTCTGTCATGGTGATAGTCTACCCGAAGGAAGCTGGTACTAATGAGGTCTTGATGCTACACTCGTTACTTAGGCAAGATTTTATTAATGGCGATGTCAGGTCCTTAATACCTTATCCTCAAGCACCTTCTTTCCTCTGTGATGCTTCCCTTTAGCTTCCAATCTCAAAATTGATTACATTGAATGCAGGTTCCTTTATTTTGTTACAATAAAAATCTTTGCTATTAAGATAAATGGAAGTTGTATCTTTTTGTTTTCCTCTTGTGATGTTTCAGTGCATGTGAAGCAGTAAATATCTCAAAAGCTTTTTCTCTTGTTTTGAGAAAGCAGCAGTCAAGAAGATTTTTCCTTTTTTTTTTTTTTTTGGTTTTCTTTTCCTCTGGTGCTAACTTGTTATTAGTTCAAACTCATGTCTGCCAAACCCTGTAGAGGAAAATTTTTGAAGTAGCATCTGTCTCTTCTAACAACATGTGTGGATTGCTATGGGAATGAAATTCCTTTTGACTCGTCTCCAGTTCCAGAGGTATTTGTGTGTTCTTATCTATTAAGAATGAGTCTGCAAAAGATCTCAAGCCTTTGTATGATAGACAAGAAAGGTTTACCTGAGGCATACTCTCCTCATACTATAAGCAAATCAATGCTGTACCCTTGGAGTAATCCAAATCCCAGACTGTAGTTCTTTTATAAACTTGTAAATTACAGAAAAGCACTGTGACATTTTTTTTTCCTATGCACTGGAATAGTGTTTTGTTCTACAGATCAAAATGAAGCTACCTAATAATGAGGCTAGCCTAAGGTTTCTGGTAAAGTTTTTTTCACTCTTATTCAACTAGATCATTGGCAGGATACCTTCAGATTTTGATGGCTGTTATATTATAACCTTATTTTTTTCTGTTCCATGTAGTGGTTGGAATTCATCTTTGTGAAACTTCACTGACATCTGTGGAATTTCACATTTAAAAAAGTAATTTGAAATTTACTGAAATAAATCATTATATATGATTGGAAACGTCAAAGAACTTCTGTTTTGTGAGATTAGCTTTCATATTCCACTGTGTACTTGGCACACAACAAAGTCAATGGGTTTATGCTCCTAAATAGTATAGTTGCTTTCAAGTAGTTTACTTGTTGATGCTTATGTTAGCTGGGAGAGGTAGATGAACCCAAGAAAGGTGAAGTTCAGGATTTGGTATGAACATAAGGTCTTCAGAACCAAGTAGGCAACTTTAGAGGGTAGGCAATAATTTTCTGTGCTAATGCAACTTTAATAGCTGAATACTGTATGAGTGTCTTTCCCTTCCCAACTCTTTAAGGCTTGCTTCCTAAAGAAATTGGAGGTAGTAGGACAGTCATAGATGGTTCCAACTGATGGTTCTTTACAGCCTTGAATCCATGTCTGCTGAGTACTAGTGAAGCAACTCTTCAGTTTTCTGTCATGTCCAGCCAGCTTCTGTGAATTTGTGTCTGGCTAATGGACCTGAACCATATGGCTGATGTGAGATGACCTCATGCAATTTTGTTCCTGCCCCAGCTGTGTTCTCACAGTGGTGGTTTCAGACAATTTTCTGGGTGAGTTTAGCTTTTGCATTCTTATTTTTGATCATGCTGTGTTTTTTTAATCTCTATATGCTGCCATAGTGTTGCAAGGCAAGTTGTTAATTACATGTTGCTTTTCAATTCAGCACCTTAAGTCCTCATCAGATAGTATTTGCAAAATTGGTTATCTTTACAACTAAGCTGTAAGATTTTTTAGGTCTTCTATGAGGATTTTGTTCATTTACCTATGCTCTGTAGCAGTGGACCACAATTAAACAGTTTGTATGTGGTACTGACCAGCAGAATTTCTTGATGTTTCTGGATACCAAGGCAGAACTTCAGCTGACATATCTATAGACTGTCCTCAGAATGAGGGCAGTCTTTTTTCCCTGTGGTTTGTTAATAGTGTTACACCCACGAAGCTGAAAGCCTATTTGTCAACCTTTCCGTTCTTTGGATAAATGTATGAGTTATTGTGCTTTAATTGGTTCCTAGAGGTAATTGCAACTAAAAACTTATTCTTCCATGTTGCCTATCCAGTCAGGAAACAGAAACTAAACCAATCAAGCCATTCTGGGGCTTGGAATAAAAGAGAGGTGATATAATTTTTCTTTCCTCCTCTCTGGGGACAAAAATGCTTATAGAGAACAATTTCTATGCTTATAATCAGGTCTTTCATAAACAGAAAGCTCTTGACCTGGACTAAGACTGAACATGTTTCCAAATGAAGATTTCAGAATGAGATGTTTTCTCATTCAAGTCACTGCTTAGTTTTGTGCAAAAGATACTGCTAGGGCCTGCAGGAAGATTTGAGCCTCACAGGCTCATTTGCTGGTTAGGTGTTCCTATCAGAAAATTGTTTATGTGACTTTCTTCTCTGCCAATGGTAAATCAATGTGGCTTTAGGGTAGACAGTAGAACCATGTCAGTTCATGTGAGATGAAGACTTTTCCCCTTCATATCAAGAAGGAAAGGGAATTCCCTTTATTTATGCACTGTGGATTTTTTCATAACCTTCCTTTATTTTGGCTCTATCAGTTCTCTGCAACTTTATCTTGGCATAGGATCTTGCATCCAGTTGAATGACAGTGATGAGTGCTATCTCTTGAGTTGCTGTTAATATTGCTCTGCAATTTACCCAGAGAACAGGACTATCAGGACTGTTAACAAACCTGTGCAGCAGATTTCCCTGCTGCTCAGACCCATTTCTGACAGCTTTAATTTTTTTCCCACACTGGATGATTCCCTACTACCCAGAAGAACTGACAGAATTGACAGTATTTGTCCTGCAACCATTTGTTTATTAAATTGTGTGCCCAAAGCCTGTGAATTATGATCTTCTGACAGATGAAAAGTGTCTCAAGTTTATTTTTGTACCTCCACAATTATTATCTTTATTTAATGACTGAAAAGGAGAAAAAGCCTCTAGTGACTGCTTTCATTAGGCTAGGTATGTTTGTGGGCAGTCCTTGATACTTATGATTGTTTTGTCCAGGTACCTCAGTTATTAGATTTGATTTTTCTAGTACTCTTCAGAATTATTTTCATTTCTTTTTTTATGGGGAGTAAGAGAGAGCTGATTTATATTTAGTATTATCTCCTTAATGCTTCTTTCTATGGCTTATAACAAGTCAAACAGGTTAAAAAAGGAACTACAGGAAGGCTATCCAAGATCTATCCTTGGACAAAGGTTTACTGCTTTCCACTTTACCAGGTGCGGGAATATGACAGATTTTGAGAGTTGGACTTAGCATGGCAGGCTGCAGGCACAGTCTCCAGCATGGAGCTAGGAATTTATATAGGGTTGTGAATGGCCAGGTAGTTTCTGAGGCTGCTGCCAGCTGCTATGCAGAAAACTTCTCTTGCAGCTCAGAGCCTCCAGGCTCTCCTGCAGGCATGTGTGCACAGTGGTCCTTAGGTCAGCATTCATTGCGGATATCCAGTCAGATACAGAATCAAAAACGTGTTCCCACCTGAATTCACATAATCAGGATGCATCTACCATGCCATCCCTTGTGTCTGATGGCTGTTCCCAATATTCTTAAATTTCCTTGAGCACTGATTGTCCCCCTTTGGTATGTGACAACTGTCATCAGGTTACAGTGGTCCTGACACTACAACTTGGATATTCTCCCATCAGAAAAGCCATCATTCCTCTCACATGAACAGAACTGTGTCCCTGGGACATTGCATAGCATCGTAACTCGGCAGAGCAAGAGAGGAACTTCATGGTCACTTCAGCGCTGAGTGTTTGGAGAGCCTTCTGCTGGTGCAGGTGCAGTTGCTCCATGCTGGAGGATGTGATGTGTGTTTGTTGACTTGGAGCTTTGCTTCTGTGTACATGATGGGAACTTACAGTGTGTCCAGGTGCAAACTCTCTGGTTTGGTTTCATTTGCAAGAAACTTAATTTGCGTGCATCAAGACTACTTCTCCATGATGTAAACCAAGCAGATTCTATGTGCCAACAATTGGGCAATTAACTTCAAAAGTGGACTCCTGCTCTCAAATAAAATGCTCCTATGGGCATACCCAAGAGGGACTCCGTCCTTCTTTATTTTAAGTTCTTAGAACATACTAGTTGCTCGTACAGCTTGTTAATTCTCATTACAAGAGTCATAGTATAATCCTCATTTCATAATCACTGTGATGGTTGTGCTGTCACTAGTATCATCAGAAAATATAAATATACATATTCCTATGTGCAACTTGCTCCTCAGCACAAATGAGAATAACAAAAAGCACAAATGAGAATAACAAAAGAGAGGCCAGAGGAGAGATTGAGAGCCTGGTAGAGAACACAGTTCTCTACTCCCAGACATCCAGTGCTGGAAGTGGATTAGCCTGGGTTAGGTAGATGTTCACATGAAGCACAGGCCAAGTCTAGGAAAGATGGTTAGGTAGTAAAATATGTTGCTTGCTAAGGGTTTAGTTTTTATTTCTCTAGTTAATGTTGCTTTGTTCAAGTGATTCATCTGTTTTGCAGTTCATTGATATCATGTTTCCTTCCTTTCCAATTTAGGAAGGAAATAAAATGTCATATTTGAGGAATGTGGCATAACCAATCCTTCTCATATCTACCTTTTCCTTTACATACATCAGAAAGGAGGAGTGCAGGGAATGTTGCTACTGTTGACTCAATCCCTGGAAGGTCCCAAGCAGCCTTTTCCCAGGTAGTCTCAGAGGGCTCTGATGCTCTCTGCTGAGCTGGATTACTGCTAACCATGAGTCTGCACTTTTTAAACTACACTGCAGTGTATGTCATATTTAGCATTGCACAGTGCTGAGAACTAAAAGAAGATTATGCAACCTCACTTCCTCCACAATGTTTCACTCTTAATGTGTTTAACATCTATACTTAATACAGTCTTGTTTGGTTGCCATTAGAGATGTGACATCAGTTCAGAGTTAAGAACTCTCAAATTATTTTGTCTGTGTCACAGGTTAACTGGCTGATTACAGATAGAAATTGTAGGTCCAGCTGATTCATCAAGCTAATTAATTGAATTACTTCATCAGGATTAGCTGTGCCAAAATATTATACAGCAAGCTTGGTACCGTGCTGAAAATACAGTACTTACACACTTTCACTTCATGAAACCCTGATTTTTCAAACATTAAAAATTATGCAAATACAAATAATAATAATATGCTGAAGAACAGATAGATTTTAAAACTGATTTAAGCATTTACTGTGCAAGAAGTCTTAGAAAAATACTTTATATTTTCTACTACTAGCTGTGCTAGAAAAGAAGGTAAAGGAAGAATCTGGTGGGTAATATACTTAGGGAAATAAAATTGATGAGGCTTTCTAGCTATGAAAAAAAGAAAGGAAAAAATATTTCACATTTGATCGATCTATGTAATCTGACCTTATAGTGGAATCTCTTTCTTTTCCCTTAGTAAAAAGCAATTTTTTTTTGTTTCTTAAATAAGATATCTTTGATTTTTGAATGCTCAGAGACAGAAAATTCACGTTTCATTTTTACATCTATTTAAAACTTAATTTTTTTGTATTTTTTTCTTTTATTTTCTCTTTGGCTTCTTAAAGCTCTTTAATCTTTAGACCATTCAAGTGTGTACAAAAATATTTTTCTCAAGCATTTGTGAATGCTTCAGTGGTTTTTAGTAGCTTTTAAAATTTATTCTTTTTAAACTAGCATTAATATTGTTCAGACAATTTACATTTATTGTGGTTGGAGAAAAATGTAAACTGAAATTTCACTACACTTCATAGGAAACTGTCATCAATATTTGAGGCTTAAATTTAAACCAAGAAGAACAACAACAGAAAAAGTGGTGGCCCACTTTGTGGCTAAACCTAGTCGGCTCAAGTGGGATCTAAACAGGGGTTTATGTTTCAGTAGACTAAAACATATGAGAGCTAAATCATGCCAAGTAATATGTCCCAATGAGGCTCTTGTTGTGTAGTTGTTATCAATACACAAAGGTATTGAAAGTAGGCTTTGTTTTCAAATGAAGATTAAGTTCATTTCTTTCTCAAGGATCTTCTCTCCCTTATGATTACAATGCACAGTCTTCCAGTCTTGTGAACATATGGTTTCTTTAAATAGGGATGAGTGATTTTTTTTCCTACCTCTCTCTTCTACAATCTTCCTTATATAACTTTACTTCATTTTAAATCTGAAGAAAATAGTTTTCTTCATGAAATATTGAGTTTTAAGGAGAGTGACTGTATGTATTTCTTTGTTAGCACTGACAGCAATCTTTGTTGTCGCAAGCTAAAGCAATCGTGCTCTCAGATTAAAGCATTCCTGGGGACCCAGTGCTCTTACCACTGGCTCCGGAGCCACAAAGTGAAAAGCATCTTTATACTCAATGCTGAGGGTAGGAGTATTATCATTATACGAGCCTTTCTTTTTTGTTTTCTATGTATTTCCATCTTCTGCAGGAATGGCATATTTTCATACTGTGTTTTTTAAACAAGAAGAAAATGAACACAAGTAACTGCAGAAGTGTTAATAACATTTAGAATAAGTTTTCACATATTGGAATAGCTTTTTTCCTCCATCCTGGGCACTCTGTCCCACTCAGGCTTTGGAAAGCAATCAGAAAAACTGAGCTGCAGATATCTAGTTGGCATCAAAGAGATGGACTGGCTCCACCATCCCTTGCTGTCTCTCCACATGTCACCAAGGGTAGGATTTTGAAGCGTAGGCAGAAGACAAGTGGTTGGCCCAATGTGGTATTTTCAGTAACTGACACAAGTTAGAAGAACTCTTCAGATTTCTCTTGAAACACATGCAAAAAGACTAATAGCAGCTTTGCTTAAGTAACTAGTTTCTTCACGAGCCAGTTCTTCACTGAAAGGATTTTGGCATAGAAGAACATAATATCTGTTATTTTTCTACTGATACAGCACTGCTCCTTTTAAGTTCTATAAAAATTACCTTTGCCTAGCACATATGTACAATGTAGGTACTTTGGAGCATAACCCAATCTGTATCACCACCATGTTTTGACTGCATAAGTGAGATTGTAAAAATACTGCACATTGAGTAGCCCTTACTCAGCAAACGTTCCTGTCCAGATGTGGATATGAACAAGCTTCTCAAGAGCTATCTATATGTTAAAAAGTAGCTACGTATAATAACAATATTTGTTGTAAACATTTAAGGCAATCCCAGGCCTCAGTGTGGTTCCGTAATAAGAGGTTGCTTCGTGTCGTAGCAGATTTACTTTTCTCTTTCTCACTTTCAGGTTGTGATGGTTTAATCTGAGACAAGCTTGGGAATCTCCCACCTTCCCACAGGTTAACTGGTCCTTAGTTAAATCCTAGGCACGAAGTTGGTATAAATTTTGCTTTTCTTCTGCGCTAAATTTATCATGGTACAGTCCAGCAAACAGCCTTGCTGGACTTTAAATGGGTCATTGCAAACTAGATTAAAATGGTGGCTGAAAATGGTACCAATGTTTTGGTTCCCATAAGAGGTTGCAGTTTGCAAAGGACTGATGTTAACTTGAGGGGAGATGTGGTTCTAGTGGAAAAACAGTCCTCTGAGTTGTTTATGGCAAAGAGAATAATGTGTTGATCCTGGATGTTGTGGAACCATCTAAACTCAAAGGTGATCATTTTGACAGTAAAGGTAAAAGTAAATACCATCACTTACTGACAAAGCAAATGCCCTTTGTATTTAGTAGAGTATCAAGAAGACTTTCTAGGCCACTTTATGAGTAATATCATACTATTTTAGCTTTTTCTCTTTCTTCTCCTTTTTAAATTATGGCTTTTTAAACACTAGTAGGTAAATACCCCATTTTCTTCAGAAACATTTTTCTCTTCTTGAGACAATTTGATCACTCAACCAGGTTCCAATCTTTGGTACAGTACCTGCAAGTATGTTTTTAATTGACAAAAATTTCTGCCATTAATCATAGTAAATTTGACACACCTGGGAGAAAATATTTTTGCCATAAAGTTGTCTAAATTTCCAGTTCATACAGTACTAATTGCTTCTAAAAAAACACTACTTTTTTTCTTGAGACAGCAAATCATAATAATGGGAATCTCAACTATGGGGATTTTAGATGAAAAAAAATTTTAAAATAAAGTAAACTGTTATCAAAATCTAGGTTTTATACTATTTTTCTCCCAAAGTACATGCATATTTTTCCCATTGAATTGTTGCTTAAATAAGCTGCAACGGGAAACATAAGAAAGGGTCAGCTTCTCAACTGGTGTGAATCAGAGCCACTTCAGTGAGTAAATCAAACTACTGCAAATCACATAAACAGAATCTAGCCCAGAGTCCTCAGCTGCTCTAGCAGTTTTCACAAGGGTACAGATGTTTTGATTATCTGCTGCTGTTGGTAGGATGACTATTTACGGTGGTACTGCTGGCTGACTACCATGAGTGTTTGCAGCTCCAAGGAAAGAGTCAGTGCTGTTCACAAGGGCACTTTGTGCCAGAATAAAACTGGCTGTGCCATGATACTCCTCATTCCCTTGGTGGAAAGACCATGTGTCCATTTGAAAAGGTATTGTGTCATTCTTAACACATAAAATACTCACTGATTTTACCTGTTGACAGTGCTTAACAGCGACCCTACAGAGAGTCACAAAAGTAGTTAAAACCTGTGTGTGGAAATTACTTGAAATGTGCTGTCATGCATATGTGTTTACATTCTTGTATGTAGAAAACATATTCAAGGGAGTTACCTCCAAATGTTGTAGAAGGATACTGGAAGTAGGTAACTTTCTAATAGATATTGTTTAATATAGAATTTAAACATCTAAAGTCGCTATTCTCTCCTACAAATTATTTAGCATGATCTCAACTCCTGAACCAAGATGTAGTTGGTTTGGTTTTGTTTTTTTTCCTCTCTCAAAAAGCAGACATCACCACACAAATCAAACCAAAACAATCCATCAGAAGAAGAGTATGACCTTTGCAATTACTTTCCCGGACCTGGGATGTATAGGAGTGTTCCTTGAGCGAACTGCATAAGAAAGGAATTGCAGATGTGGGTCAAAGTAGAAGTCCATATAGTCTGCTGTTCTGTCTAAAACAAGAGCTACTAACAATTTTCTAGTGAAGAGTATAAAAATTGAGTAAGAATACCATGGCACTGCCCCATAAAATTTTTGTGGTCTCCAACATCTATGTTATTAACTCTGTAAGACTGTAATTCCCACAACACTGGGGGGTAAGGACTCCTCACAGCCTATGTACCTGTTGTGTGATCAATCACCTTTTATTTTTTTGGACTACCTCCTGCTAGCAGTAAGCTTTGCTGGTGGCCTGCAGTGGGAAGGATGGGGAACTGCTGGTTCCTATTTGTTTTTGAGTACCAAGATGATTTTCTAGACCAACATCATACCTCCCCTTAGACATCTCTGTTTCAGGTTTTAGACTGTAGCCCATTTATTCATCCCTTATGTGGAAGATGTCCTGCGTCTTCCCCATTCTTGTCACTCTTTCAATGAAAATTTTCCAGTTCTGCTGTAGACTTCTGGAAAGGGGGGGCAGAACTGCCTGCATTATTCAAAATACTGGCACTTTCTGTGTATATTCAGAGACTGAATTATGTTCTCTATTTTGTTTTTTTTTCCCTCTGTTCTTTTTCTAGTAATCTGTATTGTTTCCTTTATTGATTGCCTCTCAGTAGAAGTGAAAGAAAGGCACAGCAAGAGTAAGCATAATTGATGTCTAATTTCTCCAACATCCTTGTTTATCCTTCCTTGACTTCAAATATGAATAATGTGGTTTTTCTTCCTTATCAAAAACAGATTTGGGTAGAGTTAGTTTACTATGTTTACTCTGGAATGGGGAGATCTGTAGAGAGCATTTCGGGAGGTACTCTTGAGTTTGAACATAAGCACTAATTGAAAGTGCATTATTTTTTCCTGGTGACTGCTGGTCATTGTTTTCCTGCTTTCAGTGATGGTAAATGAAGTGTCAGAGAAAAACTGTTGCATTTGATGTTGTATTTCCTGCATGCTGTTCCTCTTGGCACCAGCAATCAAAGAATTAGCACATCTCCTTTTTACATTTTGCAGAAAGGTTTTGAGTAGGGAATGAGAGAGATCCCAAGGAATTCAGATTCTGAGCTCTGGTGAATGGATCCTGGCATCTCCATGCAGTAAGAGGAGGAGTGCAGCATGCTCTGCTGAGCAAGATGTGTTGGAGGTCCTCAATTCAGACAGTCCTATTGCACCTATGAGCACTGTAGGGTTTCTCTCACCTTGTACTGAGAGTGGAAGCAACTACACCTCTGCATGCTGAAGCTGCCCACTCTTGTATCATCATTCCTGCTCCCAGTGCAAGTGGGTGCATAAGGAGACATCCACTACTGCTTAACTGCCAACCCAGAGACTCATGTAGAAGTGTGGACAGTTTCAGAATGCTGCATCTACCAGCAGATGCTTGGTTGGTGTAAAGTGTCTTCAGAGATCCTGTGATGCTCTACACCAGCTAAGGATCTGCTCTTGGTTATGCAGTCAGGACTTCAGATGGTTGTCTGCACTGAAAGCAGGTGAACTTCCCCAACTGATAATTTAGAAGGGATCTTAATCCTTTCAGAGCTTGCATTTTTCAAGACTTGTAATGACACATGCTGGTTGCTTCATTCATTTAGTCAAAACTAATCATCAGATGTAAAATGTTGCAACTGACACAAGCATGGAGTTTCTGTATTGCTAATATCGCAAAAAACTTGAATATACAAAATCAGCCAAGTCACAGGGCTTTAGAAATGTAACAACTTTCTCTATAAGCAGCATGTCATTCAAATAAGTGCATTAACATGGATTCTGTGAGCAAAAATCTGACTAGTTTTCTAAGTGATTCAAGAATCTTGCAGTTGTTTTGTATGTAAGAGAGGAAGGGGCACAGCACTTTCTTCATACTCCTTAGTAAGAACTTCTTACAAAGTGTCTGTGCCTCTAGTTTTGTCATATTACATTAATCAGCGGTAAAAATCACCCTCAAAGAGATGTATTCAAATGCTTTGTTCTGACTGCTTGTATTCGAGACATTTGTGGGATTCCTCAGTTTAATCTTGGGGTTTGTAGCCCTTCCTCTTTAGGTATTTTTTGTTGATATTTTCAGTAGGTTGTTTCTCTAAGGAGTGTCAGAAAACCATGAATGAATCTTTAGGCAGTTACATTACTTTGCAAGAGTAGTAGGAAGAGTGATAACATTAATTCTAAGCTGAAATAAAAAGTGGAGCTGCATAATGGTTTCCACCTTTTCATGGTTACCTTTTGCCACATGGTTGTCATGCATACATGTGACAGATTGCTGGGTTCTGAAGATTTTCACTAAAATAGTATTTCTTTCTTTTTTTTTTATTTTTTTTACACCCATTTATTTCAAAGTATATTTCACTATTTTAAATGCATGTGTTTCTGAATGGCTCATTCAGGAAAGAAATAACACCACTCAGCTTTATAGAGTACTTAGTGATTACATACTCTGAATTTACAGTTCATAGCAAATAGATGATCTACTTACAGAAGGAACATTCTCAAGAGTCTTGTAAGTAATGAAGGGGAGGAACTGCGTGCATTCATAAATAGGAAAATAGGTAAAATCTAATGAACAGAAATCATTAATATTTCGGTTCTCAAAGATAAACTAGAAGGAAAATCAATAGATAAGGCAGTTGTAGTAACATATTGCTCTAAACTATCTATCTGGTTATAGTTTCTGTGACAGTTTTAGGAGACTCTTCTGGCGGGCTGGAAGGTTGGGTATGTTTTATTTTGTTTTTAAAAAAACATAAAATCTCATCAAAAAGGAAGGGACAAGAGATCAAGAGGATGTTTTAGTATCTATCAGAACCACTAGAAAATGAGTCATTTGAATTCAGAGGGTGTGAAGCATCTGTGGTTTATGGCTGAGAGACAGTTGGAAGATCATGGGCTGGCAGAGGTACACAGACTGGAGCTGAGAGCTGCCTAAAAAATACCAGCATCAAACTGGGAAAAGGAAGATTGTGGAATGTGCTGTTTTCTAATAATACTTAAGGAATGCAGGGGGAATTCCTTTCCTAGATATGATTTCTGAACATTAAATTTCAAAGTCTCTCAAGCTTAAGGTGTAATACTACCATAGAGTTAAAGGTAATTGAACAGGAATTGATATGTTGTGAGACTGAAGTATTGCAGGTGTCTTGTTATAAAACTTATAACTGCAAGTTATGCATTATTTTAATCTGGTTTTGTACAACTGCTAATTCAAGCCCCAGAATCCCACCTATGATGCCATTATTGCCGCTGTTCTTGAAGTCTGCAGCTCTCCAATACTGAATCTCCAAAATACCCCTTGGCATGCCATTGCTGTGGCATTTTCTCTTCCACTGAAGGTCTGAAGAACTGAAAATTTCAAGACATTAAAAGTATTAATGAACACTTAGAAAAAAGGCCTTCAACCCTATAAGTATAGGGTTATATATATATACACATAAGCAGAGTGTAAAGGCTGTTTTAGGGATCATGTTCAGATGCAATTTAGAAAAATGCAGTGCTGAAAAGAATAAACTAACTTCCTTTTAGGACCAGTGGGGAAATGGAATGGAGGGTGCAGGAGTGAGAAGTTTCCAAGTTAAATAAATGCTGGAAGGGTAATTCCCTGCCAAAGGCTACTGAATAAAATCTGTAACAGAAACATCACTAGTTTTATATGGCAACTTACAGTATCACTCTCCAAGGGACTTCTGCAAGTTAGTAGGCCTAACCTAGTCTCTGGGATTGCCAAATGTAGCTTTCACTGCAGACTGTTCAAAGGGTTTGTCAGCACCACCAGTTTGTTGGCATTGTGCCATTTCATGGAAGCCATGTGTTTTGAGACTGTCAGATTAACACCAGTCTACTTGAAACAGCAGGTAAGATTAAAATAAGAGATAAGCTCCTGGCTACAAAGCTGAAAAGGCTATTTGATAAGGAAGGCATAAAGTAGGGAAAAGAAAAATGTAAATGCACCTGAAAGCAATCTTTTATCCAAACCACCATAGAAGATTATGGCTGAATTTAGATGCTGTAGCTGAGGGCTGATGCTACAAAGCCTGGACAGAGAACTACCCCTGAGAGCAGATGTGTGAAATGACTTTGGGAAGGGAGCAGCTTAATCCTGCTTGCCCTGGCCACTCTGACTCAATGTGTCCTCTTCTCCTTGGTCTCAAACAGGTCTCTTGAGCTTACTAGAAGTCTCGTCTTGCCTGTTTTATCCAAAAAGAAAATGGCTCTGTTAATACACATCCCTACTAGTATATACCCTGTTTCTTCACTAATTTTCTGACATATTTATTTCCCCTGTATTGGAGAGTCTTCTCTAAATAGACATTGCCATTTTAATCCTCATGTAGCCCATTTCTTCTGGCTGAAAGGCTAATTATCCTCCATACATTTTTGCTAGTTGAAAGACTTTATTTTAAATTTATTTATTTTTATTAAAAAGTTTCAATTTTTTTCTGAGCTGACAATGTCCCATGTATACTATAAGAAGTAATTATTTTGCTACTCATAAATCCTATTAGAATCTTGACCATTGAGTTTTTCGTGAGATCATATTTAGCAGCTACAGTATTCAGACAGTTGTTTAAAATCTTTTTGATGATATAACATGTTGCCAGTTTTGGGATCCTGCTATCACAAAATGATGTTGAGAAATGTTTGTGCCACAGGTGGGATGTCCTGTAGAAGCAGATGATTTCACCCCCAGGGGTGCTCTAGAAGTAATGCCTAGTGTAGGAGATGTGTGATTTGTAAGAGGGAGAAGTAGTGTTGCATGTGTTTCCACAAATCAGACATTTGCACAGGTGAAGCTTCCACAGACAGTGGACATTTTATGCTCACCTGGATGGCAGTGCATCCCTAGCAGTTCTTTTAAGACATTGCCAGGGGAAAGACATCTACTGCACAGTGGTGCATCAGGCTCTGGTCTGTCCTCAGTCTAACGGCCTGTGTAGGAACTACATGACCTTAGCCCACAATGTCAGTGTAAATCAGGAGCTCCTCCACTGAAGCCAGTGTGATTATTGCACTGTAAAAGTGAGGGATATGAGAGGAAAACCAGAGCGATGAGATGAATGACTGGAGTTGCCACTGAGCTGTAGAATCTCTTGGCATATCTGGTCTGTAAGATTCAGAGACTGTGTGAGATGCTTTCAAAATCAGAACAGCAAAGAGCAAAGAATGTCTTCTAGAGACATAAACCAGCAAGCCAGAGGGTCTTCTTTAAAATAGATAAATAAAAATAATTCTAAACTTTCTGAAGAATCAATGGTTGGTCCAACAGAAAACAGGGGTGAATATTTTCCTCAAAAGTTCTTCTGCTCTTCTGTTTTAAAGGCTGGAGGGAAGGTTAACTTTAAGTTCCAGACTCTATTGAATTTTTTTTCTGGGTATTTTTTTACTTCTTCTTCTGCTGCTGCTCAATTTTCTGTGATATTGTGCCAAAGCTAATTGCCACTCTACTGCTTGTAGTTAAAAAAGCTTCACCTTGGGTTTAGCCCATATTTGCTATAATTTCTTTAACATAGACTTTGCATTCAATTCTTCAATTTTCCTTCTCTAGGAAAGTAGAAAAAGCATTCCCAGAAGAATTCGTCTACAGCATTTTTGAGTTTCTTATGTCATCAGCCAGTTTCTGGAGCTACTTATTTCTTTGTTGCTTTGGAGGGGTTAAGAGCAGCACTCCCATGATATACTGTGTTTTGATCTGTTTTATGTGCCTCAGAAGATTCAGATGTAGAGTAGAGATCTCAAACAACTTATCTGTGAGACAAAGATTCAGTTTTTCTGAGTGAAACCTCAGCACCTCAATTCATGAATCAAATACTTTGTGTAGGACAGTGTCATATGAATTTTAGATGGTTTGTTAGTGCATTTTGGACCTATTAAGTTGTGGTTCAGTTGTGATTAGTCATTCAGCCTCTCCCAGTGGATAAGTAGTCCTACTGAAACCTTTTACCAACACTCTTTTAGTTCACATAAGCTACCTGATTGCAGAACTGACCTACATTTCTGTGAGCAATATGTGTCTGTTTTGAGTTAGGTTTTAATTTTTTTTTTTGCAGGCAGGTGTTTGAGAGACATCAGTGTGACAGCTTCCAAGTAAAAAATCTTGTTGTTGTTTCCCCCTGTCCTTTATAACTGTCCCAATCTCTCTGTTTATTTGAAGGTACAATGCAAATTTCAAAGGAACAGCCAGCAGGGAAGTGCTGCATTTTTCATTTGAGTGATACATATAGAAAGTGAGAGACTGCTGAGTCAGGCACAGTTTGCTATTTGTCACTGACTAAAACCATTAGTAATGTGAATTTATATGAGGCACTTGCAGAAAGTTCAAAAGATCTTATGTGAAACCTTGGAGAATGATATTAGTCAGTCTTGTAACCCACATCCTGCACAAAAAGAAAAATTATTTCCTTTCCAGAGAGCTTTTATGGCTTGCCTTTTAAGGCAGGAAGGCGGCACGATTTTCCATGTCTTGTCACAAGACTTTCAGGTTACCCAACATAATCCTGAGATATCTGGTGAAGAGGATGAAGGGAATTATTACTGACAGTGTTATGTAGTGAGACATAGAGTGGTCACATCCTTTATTGCTTTTAATTGTTCCTCTTGGTGGGTGGCAGGGCTCAGCCAGCACTATAGCTTTTAAGTGCTTTGTTGCCCAGTGTACTCAACAGTGCTGTCCTGAGTGTCAGGGTACTCTGTGTAATACAGGAGGGGAGCTGGATGCATAAAGATTCAGTGCTTTAAAAGCTCAAGTTAATCAGCAAAAAGTGATGGAGTCG
Source organism: Corapipo altera (assembly GCF_003945725.1). Lineage (NCBI taxonomy): Eukaryota > Metazoa > Chordata > Aves > Passeriformes > Pipridae > Corapipo > Corapipo altera. The sequence continues at coordinate 545,709 of NW_020884931.1, forward strand.
GGAATATGGCTGAAGCCCTGGTCCTCTCAGAAGTAGTTATCAAATCATGTACTGCAGCAGTCACCTGTCTGATTCTCTTCAGAGAAAGAGTAGAGGTATGAGAAAGAGTAGAGGAAAGCACCTAATGAAACATTGGTGTAAAAGTCAAAAGTGATCCTGAAACCCTTTATTCATTTTCCCCAAAGAAGCAACTCCTGCCATTTTGCTGACTGCTGTAGCTGTCTGTTGCTCTGCAGTGGAAGGTTTCTGAGTCACACAAGCTTGAAGGTTTTTACTTTGCTTTCACTTTACTTTAAGTACTTAATAATTTATTGGACTGGAGTGGAAAAAATGTAACCACAACCTAATGAAGAGTTGGAGGTCTCTCTGAAAGAAGTGTGAGGTGGGTTCATGCCTGTGCTTCAGTATGTACTTAGCGTTATGTATTCATTGAAACAAGCTCTTGCTGGGTCAGCTCCTCCCTAGGTGACTACTGAGATCACAGAATGAGGTGATTCCTGCTCATGCTTATCTACTCTCTCTCCATACTACACTTCTCACGGAAAGTGAAATAGTTTATATTATAATGTTTACAGAAGTGCCACCCTTGAACTATTATGTAGCCTGGTAGTCTGGGTCTTTACATTGGTAGTAGGAGTTGCAGGCTACAATCCCTGGTTGTATCCTGTGTGCATGTGTATGAAAGGAGAAGAGACTTGTTCTCCAATTACAGTTTACCTTGCAGCTCCACTGATAAGCTGTTCTCTGTGAAAACCTGCATTCCTGTGGAAGAAAGGAAAACAGTACAAAATAAATCATAGTGATTCATTTAGGAACAGCCCAGCTTAAAGTCTAGCCTTAATTTCTGAAGTGATAATTGAACTTTCAAAGAGCATTACTAAGCTAACCATTTTGCGAATAGCCAAAAGCAAATGGATGGTGTTTATGATACCTGTGAAATCATCATGTAATTAAGATGGAAAAATGAATTCTTCCCTATGTTCAAATGTGACTCTCTGAAAAGAACTTCAGAACTTTTGTTCAGCAAAATTATAAAACTTTTCGACTATTATGCCCAAAATGAAGTAGTAAATAAATATTTAAAATTACTGTCTTTCATACTTTAGAAGTATTGCTTTTCTGTGAAATGGCTGCCCTGTGTAGAAGGCTATGAATTCACTTGCTATTGGCATGTTTAGGCCTCCTGCAGTTGCCAAAAGCAATCACTATGCCATGGATGCAGCCCCAGGAGGGTCCTTCAGTGGAACGGGATTTCCTGGTGGCAAAGAATCAAGGTTTTTATTCTACTGTCTATTCTAGATGTGGGAGGTCTTTGGAGAAGAAAAGGTCCACAAAGTGCTTTCGAGCACTGCCAGTCCCTGCTGCGGAAACAAGCTGTCGGAGTGGTGGGTGCCTCAGGTATGAGTTAGAGCAGCTTTTTAGTGTCTTCTGCTTTGTGCCAGGGCTTGGAACAGTTCCCAGCCAGCTCCAGAAGGCAAACTGTGTAGAGGTGCCTGAATTCCCCCGAGTCTGGCACAGTATCATGACAGCTGGGTTTGAGAGCGCTTCTAGTGCTCAGTAGCAGTTTTCTAGTGCTTTGAACATGACACTGTCTTACCTTACAAGTTCTTCCATCATCAAGCGATGGTCCTGGCTCTGACTGAAGTGTCTCGTTTCAGGAAGAGACTGTGTATGCGTTTATAATATCTGTGTGTGTCAAGAACTTTTGAAAGACTTTAGGTCTTTGTATATTCCAGTCTTTCAGAAGACACTAAACAGAGAAAATGAGAACAAAATGAGCACCCTTAGAAAAATAAGGTATGGAAATCACGAGACAAGCCTTCAAAAGAGAAGAGCAAAGAATAAGACCAAAGACAATCCAAAACCAAACCACCACCAAGAAAACAAGTAAACAAACAAAAAACGAACCCCAAACCCCCAAAGTCTAGGAGAAAAGGAACACATGGTAAGTTAAAGGGATTTTTGTTTGGTTTTTTGTTTGTTTGTTTATTTAAAGAGTGCTTTGAAAAAGAGGTGAGCACAGGCTCATTGCGCAGTCTTTGTGCTCCTTCAGGAACACAGGCTTTAGTTCAAGTCAGTAACTCACATCAAATGTATCACTTCAGTTTGGAAGTTGGTACATTACTGCTAAAATCAGTGAATGTGTTTTAAAGAGGTTTTCGGCATGAATAATTAGAAAGTTCGTTCTAAACTTTTTTTTTAATAGACATATATGAATCTTCTGCATATTTTTTATAGCACATTATTTAACCAATAGATTCTTATCTGTGTGATTGTACAGTGCAGGAGATATTCCAGGAACTGCCATGGCATATCTGATGGGAAAAGCTGTATTTCAATTTCGTTACTTTGTGTCTAGGAGCATTTACTTTCTTCTGCCTCTCTTGTTGTTAGAAGTCATCCTTTTCCTTCCAGATCCAACTAGGAAATGTCTGACAAAAGTCCGATAATGCTCTTTCCAAACATCTCACAATGTTTATATGAAGTATTTTCTTAAAACTCTGAACTATTCAAGAGCTATTCCTTTTCTCATTTTACATATGGGTGATTGAACCAGAAGTACAGTCAAGGAGCTAGTGTCTACAGAGCCAGATTCCCAGATTGGAAACAACCAAGTCAGTCTTTTTTTTTTCTAGAAATGGAAACTGGAAATGCTTTAAATTACTTTGGCGAGTTAATGTAACCTTGGCAGTAAAAGCTGCTTTCCTAGAAGGTAGTTTTAGGGCTAAAAGAGAGTAGCCAAATCTCCTTTAAATATAATAGAATTCCTTTCTGGACTGGTCTTAAATTTATTGTTCAGTGCAAAGAAATGTGCTTATCAGTATTTATTAGATTGTTAAGTGGGGGTTTTTTTGGTCATTTTCATCCATATGGAACTATCTAAGATACAGACAAATAGATATTAATGGGCTATGAGAGTCATTGTTATTCAGTTCTGAATACCAAGTTGTGCTAGTTTCTTTTCATTCCTCCTGCACTTATACAACTGTGTGGTAGTGTTTTCTATATTTCTATCTTCTGTCTTTTCCCAGATGATTCTTTCTGACATATGGTTATTGATTTCCTTTCAAGTATAGAATAAATGTCAATTGGTCCCTTGTCTGTTTTGTGGCAGATCCTTGGTCTCAAGGGTGTAAAATCCAAGTAGCTCTGCATGTTGTGCTCATCTAAAAATGGAGATTCTGTTTTATAATATTTATCTGCTTTACACTGTCAAACTTTGAATCTGATGAAAGGGTCCACATGAGAATAGAGCCCAGTGAGTACAGGAGAGCTGAGAGGGGGATTTACGCACACTTGTCACCATTGCCTTTCTTGTGTCTCTTCCAGTAAATAGGGGATTCCTTTGAGTCACATTCGTGCTGGTATCGCAGTGTCCACTTTCATTTTGAGATGAAAAGAATCCAATTTGATTATCTTTCTCAGATGTATATATTGATACTGCTCTGCCCTTGTTGTACTTTTTACCGGCTCATTCTTGCTAATATGCTGGTACAAGATTTCTCACGAATGTTTAATTCCTAACAATAGAGTACCAGAACAATTTTCATGATACAAAAATGTCATGCTGACCAACTTACTGGAGTAAATGACCCTCGGGTCAGTCATGCAGCCATTCTTAATATAAATTTAGTACAGTGATTCCCCTGGAGATGGAAGATGGCAGGCTTACCAGAGCTGCACAGAATCAAGGTATCAGGATTTAGCAGCCCCTTGTTACTAGGCTACTGTTCACCTTTGAGACCAGAAAAGATGATCACAGAAATGCGTTTCATGTTATCCATCATATATATGACTGCCTATGTTGTATGAAGAAAGCTTTTTACAGATTTGATGAGAGGTTTACAAACAATAAAGGTCAGGATGGGAGGAGGCAGGGGGAAAGGCGGAAGATACTGGATTCCAGGGTCCTACTCTCTTCTCCAATTGTTGCTCTGTAGAAAAACCACAAAGCACCCCAATCCTTCCACTCGATATCAAATAAAACATCATATTTTTCATAAGCTGAATAGATGCCTTGGAAAGCAGCCAACAAGGGAATTTTCCATTTGTGCTGCTTTTGCAGCCCTTTCAAACCCACTGTTAAGCAGCAGGGGCACATACGCACTTCACTCCCTTTTCTATTATGCAGCTATGACACATTAAGCTCCTTGGAATGGTATTCATATTTTATCAGCTCTCCTAACTTCAGTTCTTTATTTATAACTTGCTCTTTTTTTTTTCCCTACTTATTTCCATCCTATATATCTAGACTCAGTAAAGAAAGAGACCAAAACAGTTGAAGAAAAAAACCACACCAAACCCTGCTATGAATTTAATCATACCTTTCAGGTGGAATGTATGCTTTCACTCAGTGTTTAAGAACTCAAGGTATCATTATCTGATCATTATTTTCTCTTTTCACACACAGCTTGCCATGGCACCCTCTACAGGTCATATCTGATTTACTTACACTTAATATAGCATCTTTACTTTGAAAAATAGCAGATTTTATTCCCTAAAGCATGATATTTAATCTGTGCCTGCGATCTACCAAACTGCAGAGCTTCCTGCACAAGAAAGCACTGAGAGTCTAAGCAGACCTGTGCTGATTTGCAAATGCAATGATACAGGCTTGTCAAAGACTTTAGAAAACAGTGCTTATATACTGGTAGCCTTGATTTTATAGGCTCAGGAAATCTGTTTTGTGCTGTTGAGGAAAACATTAATTAATTTATATGGGTACTGCTGTCTCAAACTGTTGAAGGCAATCTGTAATACCAACAGGAGCTGAATTTGGTACCATTGCTCAATTAACCTGAGCAACTAGTCAAAATTAAAGACCCTGCAAGAACACTTTGCGTAGGTGGAGGAATTGGTAACATAAGCACACAACATTTTTGGTACAATCTCAGCATGTTTGTTTTGTAAATAAGCTCTGTTTTTCAGAATACGAGAGAAACAGCTATCAGACATTTTTCCTATTCTGAATTACCAGGTTTACTACTCCAGATCTGTCCTCAGGACGCCTTTCCCTCTCTCTCATTCTCTCTCTCTCTCTCTCTCTCTCTCTCTCTCTCTCTCTCTTTCTTTTTCTCCTTTTCTCTCTCCCTTCTGCCTCCTACTTCCATCATATATTTAGACTTGTTTCTTAACCTGTGTTTCCATGACAGGAAAACACTTCTCTGAGGCCCACACATGTCGGCCCAGCTGTGACCTGAGCCTATACCCATGGCCAGTGAGTCCCAGGTAGAGGTGGGTTTTTTGATGCTGAACAAATGTAATATCTCCCAGCACAAGTACCTTGTGTGTGAAGGTACTCACAAGCGTTGTTAACATCAGTGGACAGATGAAACAATGTCTTCACACACCCACGGGTACCAGCAGAAGATTCAGACTTTGTTGACTGTTTGACAGGACTGTGTCACAGGAAAGGTGGGCAGTGGAGGGAATTGAAGATGCTTTCTTTTCTCTGTGAAGAGAGTTTTGATGTTTGCATTATTTGGAAATCTTGCATATCAAGAGGAAAGCCAATATCTCAAAGCTGGAAAAAGACACGGAAAAAAGGAGAGCTAAGATCTCAATCCTTCCTACTTGGAGGATGCTGCTAAAGTAAAAGTCATGAAGTATTGGTTATCTCTTAGTGGATGAAGGATGAATTGCATTGTATTTGGCAGAACAATAGGAGTGTATGCGAGGCAGATAGTACAGTGTCTTCACAACCCCCTCTGTGGGGCAGGGCTGCTGTTCTTGGGGAAAACAGAAGCGAACTGTGATGGCAGCAGAGCAGAGGCCCCCTTATGCATTCCCTTAATATTAAGTAAATGCTGTGATTCACAGTCTGATGTTTTCCTGACAAAAATAAAAAAAAATATTAGAGGTAAAATCAACAGTATGAAAAATCCTTTGCCCACTGTAAAGTTAAGAATCTAAAAAGATATTCTTTTGGTAGGGGTATTTCACTTTCCTTCTTAGATGCAGTGTCTCTCATCAAAGATTTCAAGAAGTTGTGAATAGAAAAAAATGAAACTTGCATGTTAATCTCATAGCTCTGCCATTGGCTTTAGACAGCATTGTAACATGTAAGTGGACTGTGGTAATATACAACTTTAATTTCTTTGCAATGCCATGGTCAAAGAAATGATGCTTTTTCAACATGGTCCACCAAAAATATTCCCTTGAGGTCTCTGCTCTCATTGTGATCCCTCAGTGCTGGACATTTCTCAAAGATTTTTGTGTCTGCAAAATATACTGCTAACGTTTTCTGACTTTAAGAACAGAAAACTGCAGGTGCAAAAAGATGGAGAATTAAGGCCTCCAACTTACAGAAATGAAAGGAAATCTGGTTTCACTCTCAGGCAGATTTTGACCTTGGGTAGGTATCATTAGATCTGTTGATTTAATTAAAACTTACCTATATGTTTCTCAACTTTCAGTGCATTGTTCTTGAACTCTGAGTTTTAGGAAGTAGTTGTGAGAGAGGTGTTTGAAGGATATTAATTCATTTAGGTATGAAGGTTCATAACCTCTTACAGCAATCCTTTCTTTTTATCATTGCCAGACAGTTTCAGCTGTATGTAGCAAACAGATCTGAATGTGACTTTGAAGCATTCAAGGAGGATATTACTTTCTCAGTGATAATTCTAAAGTGCACTTGTACCTGTATTGTTTCGCTATTTTTTTGCTACTGCCTTTTATAGATGAACCACTTCAATACCTTTTGATTAACAAAAAGGTAAAAAAAAAAAAAGAATATCTTTTGTTCAGTATGTACTTGCCTGGTTAATACACACAAGAACAGACAAAACCAAAGGAAGAAGCAGAAAACATGAAGCCATGACCACTGTGTTAGAATCCATCACAAAAGAACAAGCTGAGATCCTGTTTAACTTCTCAAAGTGGGAAGTCTGTTGAATACTGCCATGTTTGCATGTGTGAAAGTAGTTTCAGAAAGAGGAACTGACTGCTCAAATGCTTCTATACAAATTTGCAAGGCTTTCTCTCCATCCCATGTCATGTGGATTACTAGAATTCACTAGGAATAAACATTGTAGCAAATTCCAAAGGAATAACTTCATAACCAGTGTAAATCCATGGATATGTTACTGAAATCAGTTGAATGTCTCCCAATTTTCACCAGTATAACTAGGAATGGAATTTGGCACTCTCTTGGTTTTGCTAGGAAACATAAAATGTCAAGTAGCAATTCAAAAAATGTTGAAGTCTGTAGGAATTTTGGGGTTTTGCAGACAACCTTTTACTTTTCAGTGAATTTTTGTAAGATTTTAGCCAGACCTGTTCAAATATAGAACAGAAATAGAGAAGGGAATATGGATCTGAGCTATTGGCCTTTTAATATGGGATCAAGCTTCTTTAAAGTCACTCTCCGAATTGAAGTAAAGCACTTAAAGATGGTGAGTATAATAAATATGGGAAAAAGGTGCTTTAATTGCTCAGTGGTACAAGGATATCTTTTTGTAAAATAAAATTATCTCAGACACATTATATAAGCATCTTGATCAACCATTTACCTTCTGCATTTTAAAGATAGGATGAGCTACAAAGAGCTTTACTTTTGGGACTGGCTAAAGTGATCATTGTGTGTAATTGCCCCTGTTTTATGTATGCACTATTAACATGTGTGAAATGTCTGCCCTGAAGTGACTTGGTGTGAAATAAAGTGGCCAGAGCTCTGAATGCCATGTAAAGTGTTGGACCTTGGTCATTCTTTACTCCTGCAGGCTCTGGCATATGCTGGAACAGAGAGTTAACGACAGAAATAACAGAGGTATGGCTCTGAGCCTGGTTATAAGAGTAAGAAAGTGTTGGATAAAAATGTATCATGTTTACATCTGAGGTTATTATGCTGAGGATAGAATTGCATAATAAACAAAAGTTAATTCTTGAATGCAAATATTTATTTTTTAAAACTATTTTGTTATGTAAGAAATGCAGCTTAAACGCTTTTAGCAAAAAGTCTTCCCTGGTAAGTGGAAACAGAATCCATGAAGTATTTCTGAATCCGTGAAGTAAGTTTTAAACAAGATTTAAGTAATTTTAAAAAGTTTACAGGTTTGAAAGCTATGTTACACAGGACAATTATAGAGCTCATTAATACAGATAGAATTGGTCTCAAGTTGCAAGACTGAAGCCTGAGGCTTTGTTTCAAATAACCTGAAACGTGTGTTTAAATTGACAGTAAAAAATATGCCTAACCTTCTTTGGCAAGAAGGGAGGAAGCAGTCATTTTGCTTAAAACAACTAGGTATAAAATGTAGCAGGGATTTTGTTTTAGTACCTGCATTGTACTTCCCTGAACTAAATGCTTTTCCCTTGTAATGCAAACAGTCCCTTTTCCATCTCCACCATTTCACACAGGTAGTAATTATAACTGATAGAAAAATAAGTTGATAAGAAAAACCTAGAACAGGGTGTTTATGATATACATATTGTTTATTCTCATTTCCTTTTCCTCTTAGGCACCTGGTTTGTGGACAGCTTGTGGAAAGGAGCCTTGAGGGTTTAAAAAAACTAAATAAGAGGATTGGAAGTGTTTAGGTAGTATTACCAAAGCAAAGGATTGTGCTTTAACAAGAAACTTTTTAAAAATCAAAGTCAGAATATATGGCAAATATGTAAACAAGAAGTGGGGAGAAGAAGAAGAAAACACCCTGAGTGGAGCTCTGTGCTGTTATGGCAAGAGTGGGTTATGGGAATTATCTTGTTTAAATCAAGATTGGCAACATCTGTGCTGTGCTGCAGAAATAATCACATTAAGAACACAAAACTGACCCCTCAAAGGAGAGACCAAGAAAAGGAGCAGAGACCATCAGGAAGGGAATCGGAAGATGGGGATTGAAGAAACTTTGAACGGTTTATCTTTGAGGAGAGAGAGCAACCAACAGTGTTGAAAGCCAGTACAGAGTTCAAGAAATATGAACATGGAAGCAGGAGTCTGGGAAATATCTTCATGGAAAGGGTGAACAAAGTAATTTAATTTTGAATGAACATTCAGTTGAAAGAAATCTGTTGCAAAACAGTAAACAGTTTTAGAAGGTTCGGGCAGGGGTTTTTGAGGTCTAGCTGAGTCATTAAAGTATTCCAAGTAGAAATAATGAAAGACTCAACACTCATCTCTCAAAATTAGTATATGAATCTTTCTTGGTTGGTAAGTGGTGTAGTGTGAAACCGAAAATCACTAATTAAAATTTCTCTTTAATGTAGATGATCTTACATTGACTTAAATTATGTATGCTTAAATCCAATAAGAGCACTTACTTCCCTGTTCTGCTACTCTTACACCCTTTGACTTAATAAAAGTGTCTTATACATGTTTACCTACCAAGTAATGCCTTAAAAACTATATCAACTTCTTATATGAAATGAAATCATATCAAAATAGTACTTGAGGTTAGTTTTAGTATCATATCAGCTTCATGTTGGGCCAAGAATATGTCAGTGTGATTCATCCTCTTCCTTTGCGAGACAGAAAAAATGTACCTTCTTTTAACCCTGTCTGCAAACAAAAGCCTTTTTCTTTTTTACCTGATGGTACCATTAGGAAATTGCTCAAGGTAATTATACAATCTAAATATTACCAGGTCCTGATAGTATTCCTTGAGATTGAAAAAAACCCCAAAATAACAAAACCAAACAACCCCCTCCAAAAAAAAAAACAAACCAAAAAACAAAAACAGCAAAAGAAAATAAAAGGAAAAGCCAAATTTTATGCCCAAGTTGTGTGGTCACATTCACATCACAGGATTAATCATCTGGACTTCCCGTGGCCCATTGCTTTCTGAGGGAGAATTTAGACACACATGTTCTTAGTAAACATGCATACCTGAGGAAGGACCAGAATTCATGCTCTTCACCTCAGATCTGTCCTTACACCACATTCCTGTGGTTGGACTGAAAAATCTCAGCACCCATTATTGCTACTCAAAGTGATTTTTCTAGTGTTTTAAAACAATCTAGCAACAGTTTTATAGGGTTAACATAGGCTGTTAAACCCTAACCAAGATATTATTTTATAAAATACAGTGTCATTTAATTTCTTTATCAGCTTTTGCTTAAAAGCAGTTGGCTTTTCCAACTGCAGACTTCTCACACTTTTGTACTTCAGTTTTTAAAAACATAGCGGTTTGAATAAAGTTTTTAGAATTATTTATACTGTAAATGCTAGATGTTAAGAATATGTTATTGTTTTGGGATAACCTAAACCAGGTAAAAAAGTAATTATATTTATTAGGGAGTCTGTGATCATAAGCCAGGAAAGACGTTTTATGCTTTGGAGATAAACATTTTTCAAATAGGTAAAATGTCTTTGAAGATTTTTGAAATCAAATAAAATTCCACCTTTTTTTTATTGTGTGCATTACAGACTTTATATTGTAGCCTGCACAGACATTCTAATTGCAGATGTTGTTCTCATGAGACAACAAGCAAAGCCAAATGACCCTCTCTGTACCTACTAGGAAATAAGACATTTTAGGACACTGCAGTAGTTGCCATTATAATCATGTTCTAGGAGGTTATGACTATCTCCTTTTAATTAGATGCCTCTCAAAGATATTATTTTATGGAACTTGGAGTATTGTTTTCTGATCTACAGAGAACTGTTGCAGATTCTGTACAAGCACTTATTATTTTTTTTATTGGACTAGCAGGGCTTCAGACCTGCAAGGTGCATGGTACACCCTCACTGCAGTCAGCTAGTAGCATCATCTCATTTTCCTCCGTGTAGTTTCCACTAAATGATATTCCATTATATAGTGGTGACTCTATTTTTGCTTATTATGCAGAAACTTGCATTTTTCTAGTTGAATCTCATTCCATTTCTGAGACACAGGTTCAAACTCATAATTTCTTTCTTTAAGGTACTCAGAATCTCTGTATTGATGGTGCTTTTCAATTATGGATCATCAGGAATTTAATTAGAATTCTCAAGGATTTCTGTAGATTGTTATGGGATATGTAGAATAAGATATTTAAAACTACTTCGGGTGGAGAAATCTGAGCCTTCCTTAAGAGTTTCAGAGTAACATTAGGCTCTATATTCTTCATGCTGACATCAAACAAGCTTCTAGGAAGTCAGTTTTCGTCAAATTTTAGACTCAAAGAGACTGCTTTTGAACTTGCACTCCAATAATTACTGTGCTTAGTTAACATTAGCAGTACCATAATGTTAAAGCAGGGGTTAATTCCCATTCATTGAAGAACCTCCACATCTCTTTGAAATGACACCTTCTTTGTGACCATGAAGTCATAGTCTTATGTTTGTGTAGCTCTCACTTGAGTTCACTTTAAAATAAATAGGATCGATGCATCAGTCTCTGCCACCTTTGGTACTTTTTTTTTGCATTATAATCTGCATTCATTTTCCAGAACATTTAGCTGTGGCTGAATCCTAATTCTTCATTTTCTTCCAAGAGTTACCATCTGGTTCAGAATACATATCCAAGCATGAAATTTCTTGGATATAAAATTATGTCGTTTTGAGGACTTGCTGAGCCACACTTCAAGTTATTTCACTTTTCCATTAAAAGAAAAAAAAAAGAAAACAAACAAAAGAAAAAAAAAATAAAGGTCTTGATTGTGTGTTTATAGAAACACATCCTGCCCTACTCTGTGCAGATGTGAAGGAATGAGCCCACTGCAGTTTCAAAGTTTGGTGAACAGGGCTTTTCTGAGTGGAAGCAGGTCAAGAAATAAAATGTGTTTGCAGCTTTTTAGGTCTGATGACGGTGCCTTACTTGCAGAAACAAAAGTATTTCTGATGTTTATAGCAATGTATGCAAATAAGTGTACTTTAGTATAATATCTGGGGTGACTTCTGGAGGATGACTCGAGGGCCAGATACCTGAGACAGGTATGCTTTTGCTATTAAAACAATCAGAATTTAACACAATGAGATGTTGTTAAAGATATGCACAAGAGAGGCAAGAGAGAGACAATACGACTTCCTTAATACCTTTGAAAACTCCACGTTGTGATGAATTTTTAAAGGTTCATTGTTTCAAAGCAAATTTCCTGGATATAAAAATGGGCTTCAACAAATGTAATCTCTTTAATCATATAGCTATTAGTAGTCCTCAGCTGCCTAGAGACTTAGAAAACAGGGCTTTATTGTTGTTGTGGTTTACTGTGGGTGTTTATAGCATTGCCTTTCAAAAATTTTCAGTGATAGAAAGTGGAAATCTGAAAAAAAAGGAAAGGATGGGAAAAAGCCTGCTGTTAATAACTACTATGTAAACTGAATAATGATTTTTAAAAGCAGTTATTTTCTGTGTAAGCCATATTTCCTTGCAAATTGTAGTGGAACACATCAATGTCTTTCATGGTGATTCAGTAACAGGTCACCAAATGATGTTTGGTGGAGATAGAGGGAAAGAGAGAAAAGTGTTGCTGATAATGATAAGAAGACCGATATTAAATAAAAGTTTGCCTGTCTGCTTTTGTTGAAGTTGCTTTATCTGAAAGTAGAACCCAGGAGAAAAAAAAAAGTGAGATTCATTAAGAATAATAGTCCCAACTGTGGCATCTTACATAACAATGTAATCACAGGACAAGATCTGCAGGAACAACATGAGGCCTTTGGAGAAGAAATGATGAAGGAATAAACATGAAGTTTGCTTATGATTAATGAAAGGGAGGAGCAGAAATATACTAAAGAAATAACAGGATGGAAGAAGATCCAAAATGTTGCTTTGGTGAATCTCTGTGTCTTAAGTTGGGGATAATGTTACAAACTCTGGCACGATGGTAAAGTTTGCACTCAAAAGACAGCTTCTTCTAATGTGGAAAAGCATTCCCTCAGTAAAGGAAGAGTGGAGGAAATAAAACATAAGTGGTTTACTATTTTTGTGTCTCTCTATCCATATTTATTTCATTCATATATATGCATGAAGATGTAGTGCAAAGACGGAATGTGTAATTATTCCAGATGAAGCTTACGACAAATATAGATTTTCTAAGATCTATGACAATCTACATTTTGGAAGTGCATAAAAACATTTCAGGAGAAATTGATATATTTCTCCGATCATTGTATTTGAATGAAATATGATTTGAATGTAGGGTTCTAAGAAAAGTAAGAAACACAGAAAAGGGAGAAGATGTTGCAATAGCGAAAAATGTAGCAGGAAATCAGTATCTGAATCTGTACAGAATGGCATGGTTGGTATAAATGGCTAAACAAAAACAGTCAAATTCTATCTCTCTAGGAGAACAAGGGAAGACCTATAAAGAAATGTTTACTAACCAGCTCTTACAATGGATTATAAGGTGGGTCTTGTGGCAGTTTTACAAATCTGAGAGACGGGAGAATTGCGAAGTGACTGGGGAGCTATGTACATATGAAAAAAACCTATGGATCCGTTTCCTACCAGACTTTTAGGAAGGGTTAGAAACAATTTCGACTTTGGGAGAAAAGTCATTGGTCATGTTGGGCAACACTTTTATAAAGTAATTTTTGTTAGCATTACATATAGTCACTGGTTTTGTGTACTCTCTGTACACAAAAAATTTAAATCATCTAGTCACAATATTCTTGGAGGTTTTTTGGAGGGATTGTGATTTGTCTTTTTACTGAAGAACTGTGAGGTCTGTGAATCCTTGTTTTACTGTCTTTCTCTCCTGTCAAAATAACAAATCTTTTCTGCTTTTTATTTTTGTTTTACTCTGGAGACTAGTGAGTTTGCCTCCAGAGACCACTGGATCTCAGTGGAGGTGATACATGGCCCACATATCTGAGACATTTTTGCTAAAATACAAAATATCAGAATTTTTGAGCCAGTGAAAAACAATATTCATCCAGTAGCAGTATTCTGTTTTAATTGCTCTTATGTACAGATCAAGAGTACCACAGCATGCAAATTAGGGCACTTTGGGCTCTCTGCTGGTGACTACACTTTTTCCTTTTCAGAGCATATGCTTTTCATTTTTACAGATTTGCTAGCGCTCTCCTTTCCTGGAGGTTAGTTAGCAATGCTGATGCCCTCTTTTGCAGTACTTGGGGATGTTTTTAGAGCTCTGTGCATTTTATCAACAGGGCTAACACTTTATCTAGCAGGGGTTTTGTGCATTTTTATGTGAAAGAGTACTTGGGTTTACTGAATTCCACAGTATAAGGCAAAACCACTGGGATGCTAAACTTCCTTCTATGATAACAATATAATAGTTCTCCCTTTCAGGTGATGACAGAAAGGGGATGGTTACTGGCACAGTGTCATGCTCACTTGCCTAACCATCTCTGTGCCAGGCTGCATTTATCTCACTTGCTTTCTCAAGGATAGCAATCTAACACAGTCAGTCCTCCTAGTTGCTTTCTGAGTATCTAGGACTGCATTTTCAATTGGAAACCATGAAAGTTAAACTTCTGTCATTTTGAGGGATTATTCTTGTTTAACAGGAGAGGGTCATTAAGTATTTTCAGGGGGCATTACTAATCATCCTCATCACAATAAAGATAGAAGATTCTTGTAAGGGGGAAAGAGAGGAGGTAAAATAACCTTCACCTGTATAATGCTTACCAAGGTAAATTCTTCGAGATACTTTCGGGTTAAGAGTAGTAACTTTGAACAATGCTGATGGGAATTCAAGCACTGTTTTCCAGAAGAAAGTTACCAGGAGAATGTAAAAGCAATTTGAGTTTTGGGTAGATATAGATGCTTTTTGGAATACCTGGTTTTGCTCTGCCCTGTGATTGGCATCATTCCCAATTTATGCCTTACAGTTATGCTAAATTTGTTACAAAGATGCTATGGGGACTGTTGTTCACATTACTGGAAACATGCTAAGTTTATTAGTCTTGGAGACAAAATACTCTTTAAAAGTTATTATTGCCTAAAATTACTCTTGTTCTGATCAGAATAGCTTCCCAAATGCAAAGACAGTTAAAACAAAACAAAACACAAAAAAACCCCAAAACTAAAAAAAACCCCAAGAACATGAAACCAACTCTGAAATCTGTCTGATCTTATCAATGTGAGCTATGCTGACAGGTCTCATCTATGGGTACATGCACTTTTCCCAACAGGAATCAGCCCTTCTTAGGTCAGCTTCTGTATTTGTCAACAGTAGATTTAATCTGCAAGAATGTCTTCGCATAATGGAGAAAAAGTTCTCAAAGCCCTGGTCTTATCTTCTTCTCAATACAGTAAATGTAATTTTAAATTTACATCTGTTTAAGAAGAACAAAACAGCAAACATTTTGTGCGCAAAAATAATGTGAATCTTTTGGGTCTGCATTATAATGGATTTCTCTTGCCTGCAAGATGGAAGAGGCATACTAATGTATTCTGTGTACTGTTATTTTGAACCTTCTGTTGATATTATAAATTTGTATGAATATTGATGGTGTATGAATTTGTACTGGGACATAACAGGAAACATTCCGTAAATTAAATTAATACCAAAGGCAGGTGTATGGAAAATCTTTACCTGAAAAGATACATACTACAGACAGGGCTGTTTATTCAAAGGCTGAAGAGAAACATAGCAGGCCTGCCCATCCCAAGTGGTCATGAATTACCACCTTAACAATAATGGCTATAACTCGTGTGTATTCATGCTGAAATTGATATCACACAGTTAGGTGATTGCAAAATATTTCTCTTAGGATGCAAGAATAAAGAAACAATTAAATTCATCCAGATGGACCCTCCTCAACATAAGCCATATCATCAAAGTAAAATGCTCAATTAATTAGTTAACATGCTTCTCAATACATCATGCTAATGTCATCATCCCACAAGCAGAAAACAGCACCTGCAACGCTGTCAGATTAAGACAGTAGTGGGCAGAGATCTGATAGGAAAAACTGTCTGCATGCCTCTATCTTTCCAGTACTCCTACTATTATTTTGTCTGGTGAAATGAGACATAAAAATACTAGAGTGACTTTCATGGGATTAACCAGGAAACAAATAGCAGAGCAAAGCAATGACACTGCATCATTTAAATTAAATGTTATTATCTAATTTAATGGACAAAGCCTTCCAATCTTTTAAAAGGTCATTTTGCTATCTAAAAAATAACTTTCCAAAGACAAATAAAATGATGTCCATCTTGTGAGGAAATTGGAGCACACGTGCTAAGCTGTTTGACAGAAGGTCAGCATGAGAATGAGATGTTGTTGTGGTTTGAGACCCCCAATAATCCAATTTCCAAGTCCAAGCCCCCCTCCCACAACTCACTCCAGTGTAAGAGGGATTTTCCAGACACAACACAAGACTCAATAATGGGGGGAAGGGAATTATATTACAATTATTACACAAATAAATATTATAATACATTATATACACAATTCTAACTATCTCTCCTATGATAAAGCAATATTTACATTGGATCAAATCTCCTCTCCCTCCAGTAAAAGCCCAGAAGGGAAGAAGGAAAGATCCTTTCCATTTTCAGGGCAGCAGTGTCTCTCTTCTTCAATGCAGCAGTCATAGCTGGAGTTCTTGTAGCTGGATCTCTCTCTCCATTACACACAAGGGGGTCTCCTCTCACCCCTCTTGGCCCTTCAGCTCCAATCGAAGGTCTCTCTCTCTCCCTTGGACCACGATAGCCTGGACAAAGGCTCACCTCACCACGTCATATCACGAAGTGCAGGGTCATCTTCCTGAAAGTCCCTTCCTCAGGGGATTCAAGCTCTCCCCGAGTCAGAACGTTTAGGGCAGCTTTCAGTTCAGTCTTTGCCCTAAATGTCCTATCAACTCTGTCTCCTTTGCTCTGTCTCAAAACTGCCAGTGTGGCAGCAGCAACTGGGGGGGAATAAGGCCACTTCCCCCACATTCCGTCCGTCCGTCCCTGTTCTTCTTCCAGGACGACTCCAAACTTCTCAGCTCCTCTCTCTGGTGCATGTTGCATTTTAGGACTTCCATCAAGGATACCTTCCAGGAGGGGTCTCAAAGGGGCTTTGGGAGATTCAATTCAGTCTTACCCCAAAACTGTCTTTGTTGAGCTTAGTCCTCTCTTCCTCTCCCCATCAGACATCCCTGTGTCTCTCAGCTTAGCTGCATGCTGTCTTTGCTGCTTGTTTCTTATCTTCTTGGCCTTCTGCCACAGCTCTCCGTTCACTGCTGCTCCGCCGCCGCTTTCAGTATCTCTGGCTGTCCACTCACAGCAAGGAAACTTCCCCCAGCCCTTAGCTACAGTACTTGGTCCAGTTTAACACTGTTTCTGAGTTTCTGCAGCCCCCAGCTGGGGGGTTGGGCTAGGGTTAGGCCCCCAGCGGGGTTCCTGGCCCCTCTCTCTCTCCTCGTGGTTTAAACAAGGCCACTTCTCCTTCAGCTACATCATCATCCTTCTTTTCTGGTCTGGCGTGATATGTTTAAATTTTGCAGGGGCATCGATTGGGTCGACATCAAGAGATACCACCTCCTCGGGGGTTACCATTTTTTAACTCCAGGGAGAAAAACACTTTTTCCCCACCACAGATGTATAACTAGGGCTGATGCCCCAGTCAGATGCTTCCCCATCACCTCATCACTTCCTCTGGGCTTGGGTATTTCTTTTGTTTGATGGTACTTAAAGCAATCTGAATTGTCATAATGCTATTTCAAATCAGTTATTGCCATAAAAGCATTCATTCACTCTCTAGAACTGATTTAGCATTCCAACACACCATTTATACTCAGCTTAGAAATTACCAGATATTTTTATTGGTTTAAATCAATTTAAAGATGCTTTGATCCAAGAAAGCTGCAAGTACCCATCTACAAATTAGGGGATCCACATGCCATGCCATTCAAAAGCTGTAAGATTTTCCTGTCAGGAACAACAAAAGATGTATGAGTTGCAACAATCCAGAACCTCTGAACTATCCTTTTCCACTTAGCTGAATCAAACTGAATTTTTTAAGAGCCATTGTTGGCAGGCACTTAAAAAATTAAATTAGGTATGAGGTGGGTGGGTGATGACAGAGAGGGAGGGATAAAGTATGAAAGCTTTTCCAATATACTGGTTTTTATTTTCTCTTCTTATGAAGGTAACCTGTATCAAGATGCATTCTGAAGGTTGTAATAAGCCAAATTTGTCTTTGATATAATAAGATTGACCTCTGTTGGCCAACACCCAAAACAAGGATATTTCCCTTTTCTTTTAACACCATGTTGTTAATTTCTATTTTGTTAGAGTGGTTTTTATGTCACTGCTTCTTCATTTATGAACCTCCTCTTTCAGTGTGTCATTTTTACTTGGAGCTTGAGATTTAACAAATAATTCTAATGCCAAGCAGAAGAAGAAGTCTGGTGATATGAAGGATAGATTCATAGAGGGAAGGGTTTAGAGGCTTTTTGTTTACTTGGTTGTTTTTGGACCGTGTTTTTTATGGGAGCCAGCCTATGAAGGATACCTCAAAAATATTGGTAGTCTCTCTCTAAAGACTTTAATAATGTTTCTGATTTTGGTCTGTCAAAGAAATGCACTAATTTTGGCCCAGTTTCAAGGAAATGCACAAATCTCTATTCTTGTAATAGCTATAAATAGCTGTAACTGCTATGTGCTAGGGAAAGCCAATTTCTGTCTTTACTAGCCAAGCATCCACTGCCATGCTGGAAAGGTTATTTCTTGTGTTGCAGTACCAAGAAAGGGCAAACCTTTCATCAGTCAGTAAAATACTGTGCCTCTATTTTGTGGAAAGTCAGACCAGACTGATGGTCTCTACTTGTTTAGTAATGTGTGACTTTGGTCTATGCCTCAACCTTGCAACTTTTGTTTCAAAAGCCTGATTTGAGTCCAGAGATCTCTCTTAGTCCATGAAGTAGCCTGTTTGCCTGAGGGCATTCTAACTCTAGATGTGTTTACATCTCTGTGGAGAAGGGGTATATGGGATTTGGGTCACACTGCTGGATATATTTCATGGAAACACTAGTTTTTTCAGTTAGATTCTCTAATTCGGCAGTGCTGTTGATGTTTTGGAGTACTGTGATTCCTCAGCAGTCTTGGTTATTGCTGTTGGCCAACAAAAGATGAAACTGAAGTGTTGAGGCAGCAGTATCAGCCATAATGAAACTTGGGGAACGTTGAAACAGAGGGACAAGTAGTTTGAAAGCAGTGATTCTTAAAGAAAACCTTGACAGGTTCCTTCTACTCTGGGAGAACGGATTTAGTATTCAATACATATTATTTTCTGGGTTAAAGCTCTGTCTTTGATAAAAGTATATTTGAATGGTGCTTCAGAAATAATGATTATTGAAGCATTAGGTTTTAGCATTTTAGAGAACAAAGCACTTTTCAGGACTGAATCATGTACAATAAAACAAAAGCATGCTTATATTTTCTGTGCTTGATAGTTGCTTTCAGGTTGTGTGATCTCTGCCGTCCTGACTCTTTCAGGTATTTTTGAACAAATGTATGGGAAGGGAAATTTATTAAGCTCAGACCAATATTTAGTCTTATTTGCTCAAATTACAGGCACATCCATTTGGCTTAGAAGGCAAATTCCTAAGGGTCCTCATCACAGTCTACAACTTCCTCTTCAAAGGAAGAGAAGGGGTAGACACTGATCTCTTCTCTTGGTGACCAGCGACACCCAAGGGAATGTCCTGAAGTTTCATCAGGGGAGATTTAGGTTGGATATTTAAAAAGGTTCTTCACCCAGAGGGAGGTTGGGCATTGGAACAGGCTTCCCAAGGAAGTGGTCACAGCACCAAACCCGAGTGAGTTCAAGAAGTGTTTGGGCAATGCCCTCAGGCACATGGTGTGACTCTTGGCGATGGTCCTGTGCAGGGCCAGGAGTTGGAGTCGATGATCCTTGTGGATCCCTTCCAGCCCAGGATATCCTTGATTCTGTAACTCTTAGTAGATTGTGTAGCATTTTAGGTTTTGCAAAGAGACGTACTCCACATCCCATCCCACCAGCCTGTTGAATGAGACAGTGTTCTTGCTGTTTCTGCCTTAAAAATAATACCTTCCCCTTTCAGTGAAGATTGGTTTCTATCACTTTAATTCATTTAATGTAATTTTAAATAATTTATGGTTACTGAGCTATTACACTAAAAAGTGATTACTTCAAATGACATTGCTCTGTGAAACTGTTACAGAGGGAATGAGTTCAGTGGAGGAATCCACATACTATTATCATTCCAATTTTAGTTGAATAATGCAATAATTATTTGAATTAAATGGTTTATTAGGTACAGAATACATACTGTTAAATCACAACAAATAATCCAGGCTGAGGACTGCGAGCTGGGTTAAACTCTCAGAAGATAAGTACGTCTCTTGTACCATACTCCTTCTCTGTATGGGAGAAGCTAGTATGAACATCAGATTTCAATTGTCTTTGAGCATCAGATTTCAATTGTCTTTGAGAACAAATGTGAGACACTGTATTTCTTCTCCTTTACAGTAAATTTAAGTGTCAGACTCTTTCCCAGTTTAGACACTGTATTTCCATTGACTCAGTAGTCTATAAGGGAAGATAAGTCAGAGAAAAATTCCTTTTAATGGATTTTAATAAAATAAATTATCATTATTCAGTAATCTTGAAAATAGTTCAAGTTCTTTCTGAGAGTTTGAAGAGAATATGACTGTGAATCATTGGTCATGACCAGTCATGACCAGGACACCAGTAACTAACTTGAAGAAGGGACTTCCTAGCCTCTTTCAAGGGTATGAAATAATCTGAAAAAAAATAGTGCTATTTTCAAACATTATGAAGGTAAACTAGACAAAGAAGCCTCCAAGGTCTTTCAACTAAAATTGCTTCACCAGATGAGATATACACAGGATTTTTGTTTGTGGTGATTTTTTGTTTGTTTGTTTTTAACCATGTTTGTTTTTAACCATACAAGAAACAAGTTTCTATTTCTCTATTTGGTTAAGTCCATACCGGAAAAGCTCACTTCGATCAGCTGCCTGTTGAATTGAATTTACAACCTATTTGCCTATGGATTTGGGAGTTTTCTATTATCTATTTTTATTGTTTCTATCATCTTTATATAATTTTGGGTTTTCTATTATTTCTCGTATTGATTTTTTATTCCCTGTGGATTGTGAAAACCCATTTGAAAAGAGCAGGCTAAGAAATGAACAGAAAATTAATCTGCCTTCAAAATCTGAGATTGTTCCTTCAAGATGTAGGCTCTCTTTGAAATACAATCCTTCAGTACTTCAGTTCATTTGGATTTGTCTGGTGTTCTTGACTCAGCTTACTTTTAAGGCTTGATGTAAGGAAAACAAATTGGGCTGTTGTTATGGTTGCTTACCTCCTTCTGGCAGTTGCAATGGTTAGCTGCCCTTATGATTCATTATGGTTTCCCATCTGCCACTTGCTTCTGTTCAAGATGCTATGCATTTTTAATCTCTAAATTGTTAGGTTTGAGTTAGTTTGGGGATACATAGCTCCCTCAGAGGTCTCCTAAGACAGGATTCTTTTACTGCCATTTATTCCAGATGGAGGTTGCCATTCTGTGAAAATAAGTGTCTATAGCGCTTGGAAGGGGGTGATATGTACACTGAAATTCTTTTGGGGGAAGGAAATTTAAATTTTGTTGTCAGTACTGACCTGCTGTGATTCTAATTCTGTCTTCAAGAAGTGCATTTGTAGAGTGGGCAGCATCTTTTTCATCAGCTAGGTTACCTTTAACATTTTCTTAAAATAATAAACTAGCATCAAAACTGCCTGTACTTGAAGGAGATATGGTACCCAGGCAAAACAAAATGTTCATGTAATTTATTTAGACCATTCTTGAAAGTAGCCACAGGTCTTAAATCCTTCCTTTTTTGGGATGATTAGTCTAAGTAATTTAAAGAATACCTGATTTACAATGAGAAGAAAATATCCTTCCACTGTAAGATGTCTGAAATTGCACAAATTTTAAAAATCTTGGCTGAAAATATTCATTTATTTGTAAGACTTCTACCTCTTGATCTAATGCAGAAATGCAGCTGTTACTCTATAACTCCATTCAATTAACAATTAAGAAAATGACAGGTTATTCTTGCATCCACTGCCTGCATTTGGGAATGAGGACTTGTATGTACATATTTATATATACACACACAAACACACATGCACGTACTATGTTCTTTCCCCAAAGACATAAGTAACTCCCAAACACACACATGCACATACTATGTTCTTTCCCCAAAGACATAAATAACTCCCAAAGAATCACAACAGCCTTTCCCGATTTTGCAGAAAATCACCATAAATCATGTACACAAGGCTCCAAAGTGCTTTCATAGGTGAATGTCAGCACATCATTAAGTTTTGGAGAAAAAACAAAAGCTGAAAAACCCAGGTCACTTCTTGACTTAGGTTAATCTTGGAAATGAACCATGAAAACATAGGCTACTGCAGCTGAGAAATGACCTTATTAAATATTCCTGCCTAAAATTTGCTGTTAGGTTTACTTGATAGCTCTAGCTATCGCACAAGCACAGGTTTGTTTGGCTCAGTTCTGATCTCAGTTTTGGTGAGATCATAATTTATTTTGTCATAGAATCATTTATGGCTGTGTGATTCAGCCCAGCAAGCATTGTGGTTTTCTTCTCCTATGAGATCCAACAGTTAACGATAAAATAGAGCCTAAACATCTTACTGAGATAGTTCAGCATCTCAAGGTGCAGCTTTAGTGGCTGAAGGCTTGGCAGTGTAAGCTGGATGTGTTCATAGGTTCTCTTTTTGACTAATGACTTGAACTAGGGTAGTAGTGGATGCCCATTCACAATGACATATATGCACACAAAGCGTGCAGCTGATTCCCTGTAGCAGGTTGCCCAAAGAACCCAGAAGGACTTGGGATGCAGCAGTCAGGACAGCCCTGACCAACCATCTTGGGCCCTTGTCTGGACTGTTGCAACTGCATCATGTTAATGAAGATATGGGAGCATAACTCCCAGTTGCTAGTGGTAATTCACACATAGAAACCATCACCGGTCATTGTAACATCCCTTCTGAAAATGTCTTCACCAGCTTTCAAAAGCCTGAATAACTAGTTTTATTGTTTGGGGCTTTTTATTGTTTTGGTATTTAACTTTTACTCAAGACTATCAAGTGCATAGCTTTGAGCTGCACTGTCATGTTCTCATCCTGATAGGAGCAATTGTTCTCTGTCCATATTTCGTCTCTGTCAAGGGTGCCGAGATCATTAAACAACTAGAGATGGGCAGGAGGATGCTCCATCCATTCTCTTCATATATCTTATCTTTCTTTACCTTTTCATGGGGATTGAGATAGAAAAAGTGGAAAGGAAGAGACAAAGTTTCTACTTCCAGTGCTGCTTTACCCCAGTTTATCTGCTGCAAGTTGCAGCCTCCAGGGAGATTCAAGGGAGAGCTAGCAAACTTTTGGGGCTCTTAGAATTGTTTAAACAATCCTTGTGTTATTTATTATTTTTTTCTATGGCTCAAGAAATGCATGCTTTGGGCAGATTCTGCTATTCTGAAAGCTTCAATTCATGCCACATGTAAGAATATAAAAGACTTTTTAATATGTGCATTTTTTTGCCTTTTTTTTAATTATTGTCACAGAGTAACAGTTTAATCTTCATAATCAAGCCATGCATGAAATCTGAATGTGTCCCTAACAGATGCCTTATTTGTATTACAGAACGGATGTTCAGTAAAAAGCATAGAATATATTGAGGATATTTTTCTATGTAAAAAAAAGAAGTCTTAATATATTGCTGCAACCTCCTAATGTCAATGCTTCCCTACAAGTTTCTGTCTGTTTTCAAAATATTTTTATGATCTTCCTGAAAATAATAGTAAATCATAGTTGACAACCTACTTAAGAACTTACTCTAAAATATTATTAGTTTATTAGATGTCTATCTATGTTTAAAAAATAACAAAGAAAAAGAAGAATCTCTTTTGAAGCTTCCAAGTTTAGTGGTTTGAAGCAGATTCTCAGATCACTGTACCTCAATTGATCTCAGTGCAGCAAGGATCTGCACTCTTTCATTGAATCATATTTTGTGCCAACTCAAACATTTTGTTTCTTAACTCATGAAATTCTGCAGATTCTAAATAATGGCTGTATCTTCTCTTGTCTGTAATTTGGATAAGATGAAGAGCCTGTTTGCTTCCTTGGAAATGGTACGCCGGGCACACTGCAGTCTAATAACAAGCACCCTTTTAAAAACAGCTTCATTATGCTCCCTGCAGGTACTGGCAAGGGCTGGAGGTGAGATAGTAGGTGAGATGGATCATTGAGCTGATCAGACATGGCAATTCCTGTGTTTTCTGTGTTCTCAAGGACGACAAGATTTTAAAGAAACATAAATATTTTACAGCTGCCTCATAGAAATCTGTTTTATTTGTTAAGGGGTTAGGGAAGAAAGCATATTTCCCAGAGGTTGTGGGAAAAGTCTATAGTATGGATGCATAAGATGCTGATCGATTTATAGTTAGCTGACAGTTTGTAACAACCAGTTCATTAAAGAGCAGAGTTCAGAGTCTTTTATTTGCAAAAATATATGTTGCTTCTACTTTTCACAGGGGATACCATTTTATAGGGGAACAAGCTGTTTAGGATTTTTACCCCAGGAATATAAAAACATTTCCTACTTCTTTCTACTTACGGATGGGGGACCTGAAGATGGGAAAGACAGAGGCAACATCATGCTCTTAGATTTTTTTAAAAAAACTTAATATGTGCAACGTATTTCAGTCAACAAAATTTAATTAGAAGAATTACTGAAAGAAAGTGTTTTACTTTAGTATTCTGAAAAAATTATAGCTAAAGGGTAAATTAAATTGTAGCATCTCATAAGGAGAGAAGTGCCTAAAAAACATTGAACGTCAGGGGAAATAAGGTACTTAACTCCATTTTAGACCCTTTCGTAAGTCTGCACAGCCACCTGTAATCATCTTAAAAGCTTAAATATTCCTTGCAAACTTGGCTTCCAGCCTTCAGTTTAGAAAAATACCCCAGTTGTGGGTAGCTCCAGAGTACATACTTAAAGCTCTTCAAGACATTGATTTACTTAGTCATGTGTGTTCCAATTTCCCAGGCATAAGAAGAACCTGTGACAATGATTTCAGTAAGAAAGTCATTTATTTCCATGTCTGAAAGCTTTGTGAGCCCCAGTGAACTAGTGGTAATGGAACATGCATAAGGAAACACAGAGACAGTTTGATTTTTTCCCCTGCAATGATGTTTTGGAACATCCTTACAAAACTCATTGCTCTAGCTGTGATCTCTTTTCCCCAGAAAGAAGCTTCCTTTAAAATGAGAAAGCTGAAGCAAGAATCTGTTGATGAATTAAACTATAAATACAAGTGATAGCAAGACTTTAAGCAAAAAGCCTGTTAACTACCCTGTATATCGAATCTTGGCACTTGGGGAGTCAGAAATTCAGAGAGAAGAGTATTCAGAGCTCTAGGGGACACAGAGCCAAAATAACTGTGACAGTGCCCTGGTGCAGGAGGTAAAGAGCCCACCAGCACCCTGACTGGCTGAGCCCTGGAGAGGGGACCATCCCCCTGCCAGCCCGTGGAAGGCACCACGTGCACCACCAAGGGCCTCTCTGATGACTTCTGCTGAAAAATTGCAATCTTGATCAAAACACAGATTTTTGAGATGCACTTGGATTTTAATTTCTTATGTAACATGCCCAATGCCTGTATTTTCTAGAGGACTCTGAAAGAAAAGCATGTGACTTCTTCAGCTTTCTAATGATGTTCACATCCCTCTGGGCTGTTTGAAGTGCTTGATTGGGATCATATGGTGTGCCACAGATGTGGTATATTTATTCAGCAGTGTGCACGCATTTAAAGTCATTTTGTGTGCATGCCTGTGTGTACAAATATATGCAAAGAAATCTCAAATTATATAAATATATTTGTATAAAATTAGATCACTCTTTTTTCCCAAGGACAAATGCCTCATTTTGACACATTATCCTGAGGTACCTCTGTTGTGACATGGTGTTAACATTCATGTCACTGTTGCTTTTCATCTTTTGCATTCTGTCTGCCTTCTAGCTAAACTGGAAGGAAGTATTCAGTTTGTGGTACCATATAGGCTAGACATCTTGTGTGATGACATTTTATATGTGCTACTTTATTCTCAAATTTCCCGAAAGTTGTTTCAACTTCTGAATTTCACTTCTGTCACAACTTCTGTCAAATAAAATATGTCTGTCTGTGATCACATGGTAATGTTTTGTAGAGGACGTTGTTTCCATGGTCCTTGAAACATTTTAATGCTTCGTATCACCTATTTTCAGCTGGCCTCTATGGGTTGTAATGGAGAGAAAGAATAAAAAAATCCAAAATTAAAATCCAGTGTCTCAGGCTTTGTTAATGCGTCCAAAGGAGCAATGCTAAAATGAAGGTTTTCATATGACCTGGTTTTGACAGGTGGCAGCGTCTCACCTGCACACTCATTGTGTTTCCCATCTGGCGTGAAGTGGTATTGACAGTCTTTAAATAACTCCTAATGTAGTTTTGTGTTAATATGTTATTCGTTTTCCATTTCACTAAAAGTTTCTTGAGTGCTGATGGTTGCCTGACGAGAAGAGTTTGGGACAGTGGTGCTGGATGTCCTTTAGGAGGAGGTGTGGATGTACGTGGATGTACACAGATATTTACTGTGAGGTTCAGAGGGAGGAACTAAAGCTGCCCAAGCTGCACAGAGCTCCTGGGACCTTAGGCTCTGCTGCCTATGGTACCCTTGGTGGCCTCGGCACAGCTGTACGTAGGCAGAAGTCATTTGTCTTCTTCCCAGCTGCAACCTGAGCTTTCCAGGAAGGTCACTGTAGTGGTACAACATACCTTTGGCAGAAGTGACTGCGTGCTGTCCAGGGATCCATGCCACACTGCACGGTGTTTTTACTTTGTCCAGCAGCAGGAGTCCTTAACTGGGGCTGGTGACAGCCATATGTACCTTAAGTCTGTCTTGCAGGATTGTAGGATTTTTTTAATACTTTACAAGTGTATCTGTTACAAAATAGAAACAATTCAGGAAACCTCTTAGCAAGATGAAGTTACGACTGGCTTCTATAAAGTTCTCCAGTGACTTCCATATTGTGTCATACAGTAGCTAGGAAAGACTCCTTCTCTTCACTTAGTCTTTATGTGAAGTGTCTGCATTCCATAAGGTGACTTCTCATCAAAGCTGTCTTTAAATCTCAGTAGCAAAGGGACCAAGCACCATCCTAGATGTCTTTGAAAGCATCAGATTCCCTTATTTCCACTGTTTCTGCAAAACTTTACCAGCCATACAAGTGTCACTGTATGAACTGTCTGCAAATATTTTGTACCCAATTGAGATGTTCTTTGAATGAGTTTCTACACCTCTTCATTCTGTTTTAATTAAGATCCATAAGGATATTGATTAAAAGACCATAATCCAATATTTTTTTAATATAAGACTATAGATGAAGACTGTCCCCAAAAAAAGCAGTGGAAAGCATTGCTGTTGCAAATAAAGCCAGTTACTTGTTAGTATCAAACTTGGAATCAGTTATAATTGTGCATTGTAGAACATTCATTCTATTATTTAATCAAAAGTTTCCTTTTTCTGGATTGGTTTTATTACTGTGACATTTTGAAGCTATTTGGTTTTTTTTGAATCTGTATTTCTTTCACCCTTGACAAAATTTCTAAATATGAGTGAAAAAACTTTTTCTTCCTCACAGGCAGGAATACAAAGTACAGAGACATATTTCTGTGACTTATTCTGAGAAAGAGAAAATTATCATTAAATAGTAAATTCTAGTCTTCCACATGAAAGTCATGGACAGGATCTTGGCCTTGGGAAATATTCAGCTTGTGCCTGCTGACAGCCAGGCCCTTTGAGATGTGTGATCCAAACCCTTACTTCCTTTGGATATAATTGCACTAGTAATAGACATGAAGACAGACCCATTTCTTCTGATGAAAGGCGGTCATTTCAGGGACTTAGAATTTTAAGAGGTCTCAGTTTTCTGAAACAAGGGAGCCAACAAAAGGCGTTTTTTATTATAAACAACCAGAACATCTAGCCAGTGGTGTTTTAAATTCCAGTTTTTATATTTTTTTGTTTTGTTTTAATATTAATGTGTGTATTTCACCAGAATTGCAGTTTGTTTGCACTGCTGCAGAATCTCAAGGGCACAAGGCTGCTAGCATGTGCTGAGTATATTTTCTTGATTATTTCCTCCCTGGTGTTAGGAACTTCTAGTCAACAAACAGGCAATACATTCAGAGAAACCTTTCCAAATCCTTTTCCCAGTTATCATCACCCTTCTAAGGCAGTACAATTACACATTAGAAGAATAAAAATAAAAAACCCACTAACATAAAAACATAATAAGAAGGGGTCTGCTTTCCTTCCCTTCCACCCAGGTCATAAAACTGATGTCTCCGCAGGAAATTTATATGAACATTTCTGATGCCTCTTTCTGTTTTGAAGTGCACTTAATCATCTTTGAACCTTTCTTCTTTTTCCCTCCTACCTCTTCTTATCTTCCACTGCTCACCACAGTGTCAGAATGGGATGCTCTACTTGAATCACTCTTAAGGATCTCACCTGTCCCTTCAGTTTCCTCCTCTCCCGCGTATTTTGGAGGCTCTTACCTTTCTCTCAGTCTGTAACTATCCACTCCCTAAAAACATGCTCTTGTGGAATCTTATATTAACAAAACTTCTCTAGCTCCCACTTGAGTCTCAGGTTTCATTTTTCCTCTTTTGTTTCCTTTCATTTATCTCCAAAATCCGTGTGCTGCACAGACTTCCTCTGCATCTGTCTCCTCAAGTCAATCTTGTCTCCCTTCTGCTTACCTCAGGAGCAGTACGAAGCAAGGCTCCTAATGAGCTACTCTTTGATCAATTTAAGGTGTGTGCCTCTAGCTTATTCCTCTTGATTTCACTACTGCCCTTGACAAAGATAATCACTCTCACCTCCTCTGCTTTCTGTCTTCTCCTGCCTTTTGTGATTATATGATATCCCAATGATGTGTTGTTGACTGATCACCTACAAATCTGGAGCAGCAAGTAGTTAAAAGGACAAATAGTTCTGACACCTGAAAGTGCAAAACTATTTCTGTGATCTATTAAGAGAGTACTTAAAATCCTTTCTATATTCAGCTGAAGTTCTGTGTGCAAGTGCTTCTGAACTGCTGCAATAATTACAAAGGAGACTCTGATAGTCTTACTGTGAATAGTACAGTTGTTCCAGATTGCTTCGCTGAGAATTTTGATTGAAATAAATGGGACTAAAACTGCAGTAAACAACAAAAAAATGCTGGAATAGGATAAAAATAAAAACTCTATGAAATCTTGACTATTTCTTAATCAGAAGTTTCACGTAAGGGATTACCACTGTAGGATTTGGCTATATTTTTTCCCGTTTTGGTGTCCAGAACAAGAGATACTGGAAGCAACAATGCTAATTCTTAAATTGCTGAACTGCAACTCTTTCAGCTGATTTTTCTTTTACTTCTTTGTGTTGTAAGAAATGGGTATTGTCTTTCTTGTTTTAAATAGTCAACTCTTTGAGGTAGGGTGTAGTGGTTTCACCCTAGGCCTTCCTGGAGACCAACTTGTAACCAGGAAGGAACTAGAAAAGTGATCATGGAAGTATTCCATGCTATTCCTTTACGTAACTGGAGGTATAAATAAAGCCAGTGGGAGGGATCGCGCCCTCTTCCTCTCCGGCGAGGTTCGAGAACGGTGGGTCCCTGTTTCGGTCGAGCTTATCTGGAGCCAAGGCCTACAGTGACTGCCGCTATCCGCTTCGCGTGAGAGGAGAGCCTTGGGCTGCGTCAAGTCATTCTGCCTGTTCGAAGGGAAGTGGTGAGATTTCTGCTAGTTTGCCTTCGGCTGGCTGTTTGACTTGCTCGGTCCTTGCCCCTTTTTGTCTCTCTCCCTTTCCCTCCCCCTTTCCCCCCCCCCCCCAGGTGTGTGGTATTTTCCTTTTGTGTATCGTCTCATATGTAAAATATATATATATATATACATATATATTTGCTATAGCTTTGGCTGCTTGGTTTTTTTTTTCCCTCTTTTCCCTCTCTGGGAGGCGGGTCCTTGTTGTCGAGTTTTGGGGACTTGGCGGGAAGCCAGCTCGAAACTTGTACATAGGGAATTTGTCCCACTTAATATTCATAAAGTTTCATTCAAATGGATAGTTCTGTATTAGTAGTAGATGATTATCATCAAGGAGTTAATTATGTGCAGGCAAAGTACAATTGGGTATATCATTTCCATGAAGAGTACCACAAGGGTATTTAGCACCATTCAAAAGCTATCATTTCTCTGCTTGAATAATGGGAAGCTTGCAGTGGTGAAAGGGATGGAAAACAAACAGGCAGACGAGATAATAACTTTAGAATAATGTTTTGGGGATTTACATTGTTTAAAATGAAAGCATGACTTCAGATGCTTATAGAGATGGCACAATTACACACTTTTTAAAATTTATAGAATCAGGAGTTATCCATGGTCTGCTGATGATTAAACTTGGGTAGCATTTGTGTCTGCAAGATATGATACTCATACCATTTGAAGTGTGCATCATAACCCTCCAATTTAATACAATGTTCATAGAAGTTAGAGCTTGCAGCATATCTCATCTAGAGTAAACTGCAAGACCAGAAAAGCCTGAAGTAGACGTATTTGTACATTGCACTTTATGTGAAATCCAGTCAGTCTTCCTTCAAGGTTTAATCTAGCCTGTTATTTCCCTCAAGGTTTTTCCATCCTCTTCCAGCTTTATTAGCTTTATCTCTATTGTTATATATCTTTTTTAAGTGGTAACTTTAAGGTATCAATAAAATACATTTTACATATTTACTTTTAAAACCTTATTTTGACTAAAACCATTTTCATTTGGGGTTTTATTCTTTGAAGAATATAACTAACACTTAGCTGAGCATCATAAAATCCACAGTTTTTTTATCAAAATCCTACTTGATAAAAATAAAAACTGTGCAGTTTTCACAGTGTCCAGGTAAGGGACTGTGTATGTAGCAGTGTATTTGTGTGTAGGTATGTGTGTGCATGCATTTTTCTAAGGACATTTAAAGAATTAGCTTTTTCACCCTCTGAGAGTGCTTGAGGAAACCCAGTCATGCGATAATGAAGTGAAGCATACTGCTTATTGAACGTGCTTTGTCTCAGTCTTGCAGGAAAATCTACAGGTCACAGAAAACATTAGTCATTGCTGAAAACGTGGCTGAAGTTCAGTTAGAAGATTATCAGAACTTTCCCAATTTCTTTTTTTGTCATCGCAGCTCAGCACCACTTGTAGGGATTCCAGACCTTCATAAAATGAGTAAATAATATTCTTAAAACAATTCCAGATTCTGAAAGTGTAGAAGTCTGATTTTTCATTTGATTTCCTTACCAACTGTAACAAGTTAACTCATAGGAAGAAAATAATCAATTTCATTTTTCCTCTGAGGGGTTTTTTATGATCTTGAAATTTAAATTTATTTTGTGTACATACCGAGCAACTTTGTCAAGAAATCTATGTCAAGCCATGCTATTGTTGTTTGGAAGAAAACTTTTGCTATTTCAGTTACTCCTTCCTCAGTAAAATACCATACTGAGAGAACTTCTTCATTCTCTACTAATTTGGAAGCAAACTGAAAACAAACCCAGTTGTCTTCAGCCACTGCTGTGGTATCAATGGTAGGGTTCTTAACTGGTGTACACATTCAATATTGTGTTGATTTCTATAAAATCATGGTAAATTGCATCCCTGAAGACATTGCCTTGCCTTTGTCGTAATGGTGGCACTGTTGTTTTTTTGTGATCAGGGTATTATATTTGTTCCTTCCTTTTCCCTCAGAATCTAAGTGTCTTTCTTTTTTTTTGGTTTTATGCCCTTTTTATATGCTTGTTTCATACAGAGTCAACAAAATATAGTAAGCTCAATTAAAATGAAGTAGCCATATTTCATCTGTATTCTTTTCCTTCTTGCTAAGGATTTATTTATTTATTCATTCATTGAGAAAGACGCTCTGCAACAGGGTATATTTGACAAAATATAACTTACAGTGCTCTTTGTCATCTGTGAATTACTTATTTGTTTTTATATAAGGGAACCATGCAAAGGGAAAAGAGAAGAAATCTTCCCTCACTGACTATACTGGTTATGCAGAGAACCTGCCTGAGATTTTATATGGAGATTTACTGATATATTATTTGATTCTATCTCTGAAATTCTCATTTTTGATCACCCCATAAAACTACCCCACTCTTACGATTTTCCTTTTTATTTGGACTAAAAAGAATAGGTCAGGCACAACTACTCTATCATGGTTTCTTTACCCAGCTATTCACAGTTACACTAAGCCTCTTTCAGTATTGCAATATCGTAAAGTGATATTTCTCTCAATCTTTCTTGATTCATTCTTTCATGGAAGATTTATGTACATAATAAATTATGGGGTTTTTTTTAATACTGAAGAAATGAATACGTTCTATTGTCTGTCTCTAAAACTCTGCTTCATATTTGGGGCATTGAAGCAGAAATTGGTTATGGCTGGAGTTAGTTTTTAATTACAGTGGGAGTTCATTGAACAGTTTTGGACATGCCCCAAAGAAGATTCATGTCTTTCTTGGATGATCAGTATATTTTCATCAAGACCAAGAAACAAAGTTATAAACTATAGGCCCCCATTTCGGAGACTTTTGTAATCTTGCCTTTATCAAGATACCATCAGTAAACTACCATTTGGAAGGCAGCATAACAGCTTTGATTTGATATTTGAGTATTCTTCTTTCGTTCCCTCTGTCTTCTGGCCTCTACAAAGAATTTGATAATAAATCATTTTAATTTTAAAAACCAAAGAAGATTGCCTAACACTATTGTTGACAGAAATTACACATTTACCTATAAATTAACCTGCTGATTGTCACTTCTTCTAAGAGTCACTTCTTCTCAGCAAGAATAATACAAAGTGAAAAGTAAAACTGGTCAATGATGCTCACTTTTCAAGCCTTCACTGTTGAAGATTTAAAGTGTCATACACTATAGCTTTGGCATTAGGAGGGTTGCCAAACAAATACTCTTAAATACAGTTTGGAAAGCAACTTTTGCACAAATTTTGTTTGTACAAATTTCAAAAGGTTAAAGAAAGAGATTTTAAGGCCTGATGGGTAATTCACAACAAATTATTTGTTTGACTGACCTTGAGAAAAAATCCTCTTAGAAGAAGTCAGTTAAGACTGTTTTACAGCTGTTTTTTGCTATTTCTTATGAGGTTGTCAACGTGAAGATATTTTGACTATTGCTAGGAACTCATATACAACCACCACTGATTTTCCACAGATAAAAGATTTCACAAGGTAATAATTTACAGTAATTTTTAACTGATTTCTCAAAAATCTTTAGTGGTTTTGAGTTCACCTGTATCACTGTGTCTTTATTCTTATTCTAGATTCTAACCCACCTACATTTTTCACCCCCTTCTCTCCTTGAAGTCAGGAAATTAGGAAAACTCATTGAAACCTATAATTTGCAATTTGTGCATGTAGTTTCCTGCATGCGATTTCCCAGCTGTCATTTAATTTGCCTTCTTCAGAGAACTATTCCTTATCTTAAAGTAAAATTAATTTACTCCTTCATGTCTTTTTATCAGTCTTGGTTTTTCCTCTTCTTAGATAATTTCTTCCTCTCTGTCTTCATTTACTCAATGAAATTTCAAGTCTCTTCACTGATGTACTTTTCAGCATTTGAAAAAGTACTCCTTAGCCTTGTCACTTGTGTGCTCCATTATAATCACCCGTCATTTGGTATACTGTGCTGTAGATTTTTATTTCTTTGCTTTTATTTTTATTTCCCTGCTGCTTTGTTTCAAGTTGTACAGTCAGAAGTATCGTAATTCTTACCAGTCTTTGGGTTTATCTTTATTGCTCTAAACAAGCTTACAGGCTGACTAAAAGTCCCAAAGTAGTATATTGAGATATGGGAAGCACTCAAAACTCTTCATTAACATTTGCTGGTCTTTGTTAAATGAAAAGTAATTATGAGTTCCATTGTGTCACGCAGGTAGTCATTAGTGCTGAGTATGTCTTTGGGAAATAAGATAGCGGATCAGAGCAAAGCATTAAGCTGTCTATGTCTATTTGGATACAATAACTATAATGACAGTCAAGAGATTCAAATGGTTTATAGTGTAAGTAATTTTCTATTATTTTTCCCCTTCTACTTTTTGGGATACAAGATCATTAGGAGCGTATAAATGTAGGAAGACAGTGCTGTGTTTCTTTCCACTGAAGATTTTGTATAAGCTGCCCTATTCCAAATAAGGGAATAATAAACTTTATTATTGGTGATAGTAATACAATTTTTAAAATGTGCTGATCTTGTCCTTTTAGTTTTCCAGAAGATGAATATTGTGCTGTGATCCCAGTCTTTTTGAGACTGAGCAATCCTTTGATACATGCCCAGGAACTCCCATGGACCCTGGCTTTGCTTCACCTAGAAATAAGGACAGGAGAAGATGAAGCATGCTTGAGGCTCACTCACAAGCCTTGGTTCTGCCTATAATTGATTTAAACTGGATCAAATTAAGAGACTGTGAGAGTATAAGAATATTAAGCCACAGAACCACTAACATGCGTCACTACTCTTGACATTCTACCACCCTGCCCCATGCTCAACTGGATGGCTAATACAATTTCATTAAACAAAGTTAATCTGAGCTGTACTACATCTAAAAATTTAGCTAGAGATTCCCTATTAATTTGGAGAAAAACTCAAATTTCTGTTATTTCTACTTTTCCCCAAATCTCAGCATGACATTTTTAACTGAGTTTATATTTCATTCTCCACCGTTTCTAATAAACCACAATGCTCACATCGATGTCACCTCTTATGTCATCAATATATGCAAAACGTTTGTCTCATTATTATTTTCAAACAAAAATAGGCATGCAGATAGAGTTATGCAGACTGGATTTCTTAAGGGCTGTAAGGACTTAAGGTGTGCATAATCACCTGTCTCAGTCACTGTTAAAACCACAGAAGGACTGTGCAAAGAGATAAGCACAGAATGGAACAACAGGATGGTGCTAACTCCAGGCCTGGTAAGGTCTGGCTAGCACATCCTGGGTAATGCATCCAGACAAAAATTCCCACTATGGCAAATTGTGTAAAGAAGTAGCTGCTCATGTGCATTTCACTGGTCAAAAATCACCCCAAGTTGGCAGATGGCATCTGCAACAACTGGAGGGCCCCCCCCTCAATATGCCTCCATGGATACCTGAAACTTGGACTGTAAGTTAAGGCACTGAGACTGAGAAACTTGAGATAAGACAAAGGTGGCACTCTTGTCCAAGCATTCACTGAGGCCTAGAGGGAGGTAAACAAAGCTGAGGGAGAAAAATGTATCACTGATAATGGACAAAAAGAACACAGAATTTATGGACCACAAGGAAAGCCAACTCTGCAACAGCTTGGACTGGGTGAAAGGTAATTCTGGCAGGGGGAGATCAGAACCCACTGACTCAAAAACCCACTGATTTCAAAGAGAAAGACTGAACATGGGACTAATTAGCATTAGAAGTGAGGGAATCATTTAACCAATGGGATAAGAGAACTGTGTGGCCAACAAGCATTAATTCTTTTGTTTGCTAGAATGTGTAGATAGTGAAAAGTTTTGAATGACCTTGGGACTGCTATCACCTAGAAGTGTAGGGTGAAGAAAAACAAACAGGACACCACTGGATCCACAGATGGTGATCATCTACTTAATCTCTCTCTCTCTCATGCTCTCTCTCTCCCCTCCCTGACTATTTCTATTTCTTTCTATCTCTCTGTCTCACATTCATATACTCTTAAATAAAATATGTGCCATTGACTTCAGCATATGGTCTCATTTGCACGTTAATTCGGGCAGAGGCATCTCTCAATGATTGGATTGTAACAGGGTCCCAGAGCAATGCACTGCTTTTTAGTAAAGGCTGTGAATTCTTTCACAACATGTCTGTTACTCCATCCATTCTCAACCTACCATATAAAGCTTGCTTTGCTCTCATCTTACTCAAGAACTTCGAAGCTGTTTCTTTCTTCTGATCTAGCTGTCTAATGCTTTGCTTTTTCCTCAAAGTATAGGCATTTCAATAGAAGTGATAGATTTAGCCACAGGGAATTATGTATGCAGACAGTACATTTCTTGCAGTATTCACTGACATCTATCACCTTTCTTTCCCCCTGTACACAATGTTTATTCCAGTGGGTCTTTTCCACAGGATTTTGTCAGCTTGCAGAGCTGTTTTTATGGTGGTTCACATCCTAGTGCTGTGCATCACTTCTTACCCAGGATTTCAGTGGAAGTGAGCCTTCCATAAATATCTTAGGGCACAGTGGAAGACTTGAATGTAGCAAAAAGAACATCTGCCAAAATTGAATGTTTATGTCATATGCTCTACTGTGTATTGTTTCTTCATGCTTTGTATCATATTGCAGAAGTCCCCATCAGATCATCTATGATGTGGTATGCCTGTGTTAGGTGGGTTTATACCCTTTAATATTTAAAGATTTCTCTTTACCTTTCTGTATCTTTGCATTTCTGAAAAGAAATCAGGCAGCAGCTGACTTACATTTTGACTTCAGAAGAGAGAAAATCACAGTAAATAAATCTTTCATCACACGTTTTGCAAAATACAAGCAAGAAAAGCGAATGTACACAGTGAGCATTTTACACACGCCTTGGTTTTGCAGAAATTATTTACCAGGGAGATTTCACTTACCTAAAACATGCCACTTTTCATGAAAGTTGAAAGAAAGAAACTATCTCAGGTCCTGAGATGCTATCATAGTGCTGTGTTTCAGGCCTTTCTGTTACCCAGCTGCCTGCCTAGAATAGGAAGAACCCCTGTTTCAGAGACTTGTCAGTTGCAAGGAAATGTGTCTATTATATGTTCTGTTAATGAGTATAAATTAAGTTAAAAATCCACTCCCGTTCTTCAGCTGTTGTTACATATTGGGTGGAATTCCTTTTGTATGACCCATCTTCCCTGTCTGTTCCTCCCAGCTTTTCCTCAAGTTCATTTTTACCGCTAGTTTCCAGGCAAGTATATTTTAAATAATTTTTAGAATTTTTTTTTTCTCTTTTTTCTTTAATGTGAATTTGGAAGCACAGGAACCACAATGGTTTTGGTGTGATAGATTAGAAATCTCTGGAGTTATAAGACCAAATAGGAAACATTCTGTCCAGAAAAGCCTCATCAAGTTTAACTATGTTGATGTACGTATACATGAGCAATTATCCACATAGCTGGATACAGACTGCTGACAGTCATTAGAAAAGTAAAACTGAGACTCTTCTTTGTGAAATAAAAAAAAAATTTTTGCCTTTTCTTCCCTAAGTTTTTTCAACTTCTTCATGTTTCAGTGTTAGAATTTAACCTGATCCAAAATTTGAGCATAAGTAAGCTTAGTAAGCAATTTATTTGAAGGGTTGGAAGTATTAAATACAGTTCTAGATGTTCTAAATTAAGAAATGTGTGATTTTTCTGAATGGATTGTTGATGAAAACAGTTATTTCCCTTTAGTCTTCAATGTATATATATATATATATATATATAAAATATTGAATTGCAATGAAACAATTTATTTTTTACTTAAAAAACATTCTTATGTAAAGAAATTTTGAGTGGAAGGGGTTTTACATGAGAAGCAAAGTGAAATGTCTTGTGTGTGGGTCTTTAAGCAATGGCTCTATATTTGTTGCTTGGTACTTCATATGTTATATAATCTCCTCTGTAACTACAAGTGTACATTGACTGCCTGGGAAGCAAAGTAGACTAAAGATATTTCTTCTTCAGCCCAGCAGCTTGCTAAGTGAGGAGCTATCAAGGAGAGGGTTACGAATTTCATGCCTCCCTGGTTGGGAGTTGGGGCATTCCAGCTTCTTGGTGCCACTCTACAAGGACCACCACATCTCCCCTGCCTGATCTCTGCCAGTGATTCTGGTAGAGATGTCTCATCCCTCTAGAGTGTCTCTGTCAGAGAAGGCACATCCACTGAAAAACTTTTGACCACGCCTATTGGAAAACGTTTGTCATCTTTTAACATTAAACCCAAAGCCCTGGTTTCTTCAAGGGCTTATGTCATGTCAGGTTTCAAGTGACTGCTCATGAAAGGTAGGGACCTTCCCTGAAAGCTTTCATACAGGAACAAGAGGAAGTTATTGTGACATTTTAGAATGAGCACAGATATCATTGAAAAGAACAAAACGTCAAGCACTGAACTCTGACATGGGTTTAGTCTGAGTCTGGAACTTCCTTAGTTAATAAAGATGCATTTTTCAATGGGCTTACAGCAGTGTGGGACAGGAATATCTTCTGTTTCAGATTCCTCACCTGTAAAATGCAAATTATACATTCACAAGTACCTCAGAGTAGTCTTGTCAATAGTAATTAGTTAATGTGTGTGAAATCGTTTAAGGCTGTGGAATGAAATTGCAGAGCATAACACTCTGTTACATATGAAATGCAAAATCTAAGTGTGAAATGTGTCTTGTTAGTGCAAGGCTCTTCATGCTATCTCAGAAGATTTAGCTGGTTTCGTGTTAGCATTTTGGCAAAAATAGTCACAAAATAACTTCAGTTTTGTTAGCTTGGTTTTTTTTCAATAATTTGAATCGTAGCGGTTCTTCTCTGTAGATGATTGTTTGGTGTGCACTGATTGTGAAATGCTTGTCAGAGGTTTCAACACAGTCTTGGACCCTAGCAGTCTCTGGGATTATTTCTGTTGCCCACTGTTAGGCATCTGACTGTCTCGCAGCTGGCAGCCAGACACTTACAACTGGGCAACTGCATTGAGACCTGTTTGTCTGTAACCCTTCCCTGTCACATTTTTGGGTGGTTTAAGCACGTGCATACTCTTTCGGCTGAAGGAAAATGAGAGAGGTAAAAATTTCAGGGTAAACCAATGCATTTTTCAGTAGAGCTGTACAAAAATTTTGGCCTCATTATGGTCATAGGATCATGGAGTAATTAAGCTTGGAGATCAGTGGGAATATTGTGGTCCTTTGGTGCTGGATAATGCAGAGGAAAGCAGGCATTTTGGCAGGGCACAATGTTTTAGTGCAATAGCTTACAGTGGGGACTCTCAGGTCAGTAGCACAGATGAAAGCCATTTGAGTTTACAGGGAAACCTGTGTCATGAAGATCTGAGGCAACCTCCACCGGTGCCTGCTTGTTATTCTCCCTTTACTTCTTTCCATATTCATCCTTCTTCCATGCCTTCTCAATGGGGCATGGTAAACTTTATACTCATTCTCTTCTACAATAGCTGAGACATGAGTACTAGGAATAATTTTGCTTCTAGTACTCATAAGGACCATTTTGCATGAGAAACAGAAAAAAATAACTGTCCTCCTAACCTTCTCAATTCCCCTGTCAAGTCTGTGCATGTGGAGCCACTCCCCAGAGGTCAAGCAGGCCTTGGTGAAGGCAGGATTTCTGAGAACAGAAATAGCATCTTGTCACATCTCAACTCTTTGTATAATAAATTTTCATGGTTTAGGAATGGTATTCCCCAATCTGGTGTTCCCACGGAAAGACCCTGGACCCTGTGCCACTTGCTCACTTCCCCGTCTCCTCCAGTGGGATGGAGAGGAAAATTGGAGGCACAAAAAGGTAAAAGTCATGGGTGGAGATAAGAACAATTTACTGGAAACAGCAGTGAAATAATGAAAACAAACAGTAACAACAATACTAATGACAGAGTGTTCAAGACAGGTGAATGATTCACACAGGATTGCTCCCCATGCAGAACACAGCACCATCCCACTGCACACCCAGCAAACTGGAAAAGATGTAACCACCCCTGCACAGGAAACGAGGTGGTATCCAACAGCTCCTGGGCATGCCCTTCCCGACTGCTGCAAAATTAACCCTCTCCTGGCCAGAACCAGGCCATAAATGCAACCTGAAAAATAGCTTTTTTCACCATATTTATCTGTTAGAAGTTGCATGGGTATTGACAAACTTCAAGTTAAATATTTATTTCCTTCTAAAACTGCATGATACCACCCTGCTTTCCAGAGATGGAGGCAGAGTACTCCCAAGTGCATATGGACCAGTGTCAAGGGCTCTACCCTGTGTTTAAGGCTTTGAGGACAAATTTCCAATTCCTTCTTACCACTGGAGATTTGACAGCATGTTTGCAGCATGACTTGCTCTGTTTTACAGTTTTTCTTTTGCTAAAGAAAGTTGCTTTATGCATAGTCTATTTTTTTTTTCTTTTCAAACCTAGCAAAATAAGGTTTTATTTTAATTTCTCTCATTAGTAATCCATATTGCAAGAATTTTCTAGGTCAGATTTTCTAGTGACATTTTCACTACTCTATGAGGTAATCAATGCAATTTATATAAAGATAAAGCAGCTAAAAGAGTAGGGTTTTTTCAACTGAATTTGCAAAATTCATTAGGGCCATTGCACACCCCTGCTGTCGACAGAAATGCAGAGACAATACATGACAACTACTGAAAAAGAGAATCCTCATTGCCTTCTGGTAGCAGGAGGAAGAAGGCTGAGATTTGAGGTATTAGAATACTTGCTGTAGCACAAAATGCTCCAAGGGTCAGGCAGAAATAACCAAAGAATAGATCCCAGTGAGCTCCACGACTGTGAATTCTCTCTCTTTCCACCAATAGCACATTTGTCAGCCAGAAAGCTGCTGCTTCAGGAAATTTCAAAGCCTTGTGATTTTGTGCATGTTTGAAACTGGATTACATCTGCAGCCTCTAAGCCAATAAGGCATCTGAAGTGTGTTCTCTTTTAATGACTTGGCTGCCTTGATTGCAAAGAACATGCTGTTTGCAGAAGCTGAAAGCTCTTCCTCTCACTTGAAAGATTTTCTAGGCATCTGTGATAAACAGTACAATGATTCTTTTTATTTTATTGTATTTTTTATATGGCAAGTGCCAAGAACATGATCCAGCCAGCTACGTTTACCTTACTCTGGGAATATAGTCTGTCAATTGATTTCCTCAGTAGGGCTTTACCTGCCAGAGAAGAATAGTCCTGCCACACTGCTTGGGCAAAGGTTGTTATCAAAAGCTTAAATAGGCTGCCTTCTTAAGCAGTTTGATCTTTTATCAACAATAGAGAAATGTGTCTCCAAACATACTTTAAAGCAAATGCCAGTATCTTTAACTGTAGTTTTCTTTCAGACTGGAATAAGAAGTGTCTCCTGTGTATGGTCTCTTTGATTATATTGATCTAGAAAGTTCCTCAGTAAGC
Organism: Corapipo altera; assembly: GCF_003945725.1. Lineage (NCBI taxonomy): Eukaryota > Metazoa > Chordata > Aves > Passeriformes > Pipridae > Corapipo > Corapipo altera. Next base: position 586,836 of record NW_020884931.1, read on the forward strand.
CTGCCTGAATGAAACTGGGAGTCTGCCAAGACTTCTAGTTGGACAGTTTTAAGTTGTCTGCCTCCTAGAAACAGTACTGAAATCAGAAGTCCTGCTGTGATGGTCACAGTCTACCAGGTCACTTGTCTCAGTCGCATGCTTAATCAACTCAACCTGAAATGCTGATGGCATTAATATAATCTGTATCACTCAGGAGGTCTGAGATGCAAACACCTGATTGATGTCACAGAAGAGATTCACCACTCAGGAAAAATAAGACTCAAAAGAAAGACTGAGATATCAGCCTATCTATCACTTTTACCTTAATCTACTAGTACATCAAGCTCTTACAGTGGAGGAGAATGAAATCAGTTTTCCCTTTACTTTGCCATGCTTCCTGTGTCCTCTTGCTAATTTTCGAATTTTCTTTCCCTAGCAACTCTCATTCCACCTACATAAAGATTTAGAGTGAATCTAGTGAACGGTCTAAGTGACTGCCAATCTCAAAGGAAAAAATTATTTTCTGCTGTATGCGTAGTCAACAATGAGAATTTAGTTTTGTTTCCTTTTATTTTCTTCTTACAGTTTCTGAATAAACAAACTGTTTTCAACTTTTTAATAACAGACTTTCAATATGGGACTGATACGTTAATCATGTTTCATCTTGGAATGAATTTTTAGGTCAGGGTTTACACTGAAAGTGTTGATGCGACAGTCCAATGTGAACAGTGTGACTATAATATCTACCTGAATTAACAATGAGATTGAACATTTGGTTGTATGGGGTTATTTTAACTGCCATAAACTCCAACTAGATAAGACTTGAGTCTGCAAGTGTGAGGGTAAGACATTTAGTACATTAGGCATTACAACAGTCAGGATTCCAGTTCTGGGAAAAATAAACATCCATATACACTGTGTATATGGGTATGAGCTCGTGACAAAATAAGTTTCCCAGTAATCCAGAGGAATAAATTAGGCTCATGCACAGGATGATGTGTTTTGAATTTTTGTCATCTTATTGGCTCGTCATAAAAGTAATGAAGGAAATTTAATTGTCATACTGTAAAGCAAGTAGAAGTGAGGCTGGAATCAAGTCCTGGCATTTCAGCTGATGTTTATACAAAGTGAGCAAGTAACCAAGGTCAGCCTTCTACACCAGACTTTGCTCAGTGGTGATAGACTTAGAAGTAAGCGAACTTCCCTGCCATGAAGCAAACCCAAGGCGATTAACAGCATGAAAAATAAGGAGAGAAGATTTAGAGGACAGTAGAAAAGTCAAAACCACTTTCTAATGACAAAACGCACAAAATTAATTCTGCAATCTTATCCTGACACATTGTCAGAAGGCTTGAGTGTGGTAGAAGAATAGATATGGCAGAGAGTGATTGAGTTATTTGTCATAGTAGTTTGGGCAAATTCTGTTATTTCAACAAGGAGAAAAGGACTAGGATAATTCTGAAGAATGATGTAGCTTCCGTGGCTCAGCAGGGGGGAAGGAGAGCTGAGGAGTCTATTTTCTGCAGTTGTTTGGGCTAACCGACTATATCTTGGGCACAAATAGCTTCCCAAATGGAGTGGTAAAAGTGTGGAGATTTGTGGACTGGCTGTTTATCAACTCTACCAGCTGCAGTCTAACATATCATCTATGAAAAAATAATTTGACAAGTGGAATACTCCATCCATTCATTGTCTCTATGAGACAACGCTAAATTTATGGAAAGAGCTCCTTTGAATGTTTTGTTTCTCTGAAAGCTGCCCTTTTCGTAGACACAAACAACAGTTCAGATGAGTTTTCATTTTTCAAGTGAATTCAATATTTCTATATTTCTCCCTTATCTGGAATAGAGAGAGTATCCAGTATTTGAAAATCCATAATCTGAAGTTGATTAAATCTCATGGCTAATACACACTCTTCATGCCATGTGAATAGGTAGACTGGGACCAGCTGGTTGCACTCCACACTCCCCTTTAAGCATTTTCAAGTCGATGCATATGCTGTAGGAGTTACGTATTATTTATGCAAAAAGTGTTTTAAGGTTATTTTCAGAAGCAGCAAAAATTAAGAAATTGTCTTCTTTGGTTCCTGTCATTTTATAACTACTGGAAGCACGTGAATATTGGTTTCAATAAAGGCTTTCACAAAATGATTATTATAATAGTTTAGGAGCAGGTAGCATCACAGAGTGAATTAAGTGTGTCAAATCCTGGTAGGGTTCCTTTTTTAAAGCTGTTGATTCTTTGAATCCTCTTTGACAGCTCACTCTCATTTCCTTTTCCCTTCTTTGAAGTACCCTGCTGCTGCAGTGGTCTGATACCCCTCTGTGGAAGGGAAGCTGGAGAGTGGGGTAGGAAACACACATCGTTCTGCAGTGGAATGCTTGGAAATTCGGCGTGGTATGGAGACTTTACTCACCACTATTTCTGTGAGTATTCTATAGGACCACCTACAGTTTTCTTGCCAATATCCTGCTGTACTATAAATATCAATATATTTTATAACACTTTTTCCCCCTCAAACTTGTCCCAATATTGGCTCCTCTAAAATCAGTCCTCGGAGGATGGCTTTCCCTTTACAGAAATTGGGTTATTAGCTCTTGTTTTGGAATTACCAGATTTTCCAAGGATCTGCAAAGAGGTTTGTGGGTTCATTTGCATTTAGACATCTGCCCTCTCCTGTAGATTCAAGGCAGTTTCAAAGAAGTCCTCCTTTTGTTTTTCTTTAGGTTCAATTGAGAATTTGCCCCTTTTTTTAAAAAAAAAGAATAAAATGCTCATAGGTTAATGATCCTTTCTTCCTGAAATATTAAGGTAATAGCAGGAGAAAAAAAGGCCAGTTGTGCTTAGGTGTGGAACTAAAAAACAAACAAACAAACAAAGCCAACCCAGCAATAACAACAACAACAACAATAGTATAGAGAGGTAATGTTATTTTCCCGAGGTGATTATTAAGACACCTGTTCGACATGTTTTGCAGAGAAGTTGAACTAAAGGCCAGGTTTCTCATGATTTTTAGCAAATATATGTATTGGCAAAAGTAGCTCTTGATTTGCAAAGTCAGGTGTGTGCCTCGGAAGGGAGTGGTAAGCTAGGGGATAATTCCAATCACTATAATAAAACCCATTTAAGACTAATCTTGCCCTTAACATTCGTAACATTTAAATCTATAATTTTCTTTCAGAATTTGGAGAAGGAAAGTTAAATACTGTCTAAAGATCTTGAGCAACATTTTAGGAAACTGTATAAACTTAGGAGTTATGTTTTTGACTCTTAAGATTCTGATGACCATTTTATTCTAAATACTTTAGTAGTTTTAAAATGTGAAGAAATTCTACCCTTTGACAGTAACACCTTTAAAAAGGTATTAAAAGGTGATACCTTTAAAATGGTGTATTGTGAATCTGCTTCATATTAATTTAAAGGTTTGTTAGCTTTAGGATTCAGCACCTTTATAAGTAGTTCAGGATAGAAAAATAAATCTGATTAAAACAGCTTTGTACAGATAAGGATAAAAAATCAGCAAATGACAAGGGCTAGCTGATAGATTTTCCTTTATCTGAGTCTAATAATAGATCCTCCTTTTTTTTTTTACTCAGGCTGAGGACCCAAAATACACATTAACTTCCCTATTCTAGTGAAATGGAGGTGCAGATAAAATTTTTTTAGAAGGGGTTTCAGGTAAAATCTCTGTTCTCCTCTATCCTTCAATTCAATACCAACACAAGCTGTATCTGAAACCTCTGTTCAGTGTCTATGTCAGTGGCTGATAGATTAATTTTCTAGTTACAGGCTTCAAGCTGAAAACCATTTATAGTATATTTCCTTCTAGAGGAAAGTTGTGCTGTTTCCCTTTTTAAAATTTGTGAATTTAATTGCTTTGTTTTTAATCTGCTCTTTTTCAAACTGTTTATTAGATAGTATAATATGGCTCCTTCAAACTCTGCACCTCCTTTCTGAACCATATGTTTCCTGATGGATGTCCTGTATGGTCTCATTATTTATAAGATGTGGAGAAGAATGCTCTCATTTTAACTTTCATATTTGCAAATCCATTTGCAAATGGATTTGTTAGACTGATTCTTTTCTACCTGACTTCTATTGTCTGTTTTCTATTTCACCAAATGGCTATTAAAGCACATTTATTAGTCTGCTTTTTAATTATGTCCCCAGATATGCTGAGTTGGGTTTTGTTTGGTAGGGTGGTTTTTTTGGTGGTGGGTTTTTTTTTTTTCTTTTCGTGGTTGTTGACAGTGATCAATGGCCTTCATTTTATTCAGCTTAATTTTCAGTGCTTTTCTCTGTCATTCATAATTGAGTTCCACTATCAATATTCTTCATGTATATTGAGTAAGAGAAGGATTGCCTTGCCTACGGTGCTTCTGTAACTATCTTTTTATTATGGACCACGTTTCTTTCCAATCCAGTCTTTGAAAGACTCCTTTGGATGAACTTTTAATCAACTTTACAGAGATACCTATTTTTTTTGTCCTTTCATTTGGAGAAAGTTTTTACCTAGTGAGAGAAAGTTTGATGTTTGATTTTCATGTTTGACCTAGTAAGGAGGTATTGCAGGTCAACACTGATCAGTTATATTAAGGGAGTTAGTTACTATCAAGGGAATTAGTTATTTCATTTGCAAAATGCTTATTGGAAAACTTTTTTTTTGTGGCTTTACACTCTGTATTGAAGTTTATGCAAAAATTATTCTGTCTTCTAGGTTGTTTTTTTAAAAATATATTTATTCTGATGAATTATTTTTAAATATTGCTGCAGAACTGATAGTTTGCTCTGTATTTTACAATTAATTGTTTTTCTTTTTTCCTAAAGAAAGGTTTTCATACTTCTGGACAAATTTTGACTTTTCATGTAGCTAAATTGCTGCAACTAACACAGAAAGAAGAAAGTTTTTAAAGTACAACTGCAACATTATTTATCTCTGACATGGGCTCAGGCACTCCCTCACAGTTCCCTGGGCAGTGTCCTATCACTCTGACTATGATTTGCAGCTCCACAGCCTTAGGGAAGATGCACACAGGTCCTACATGAGGGTTTTTTCAGTCATCTCCTAGAATATCATAGTAGCTGTTTATAGTGCTAATGAGTCACCCTTCTGGCTTTTGGTTACTCAGCACTCAGGCAATATACAAATCATGAGGAAAAGTAATCAGTAAACAAACACAGGATGAAAAGAAATGACTGTAAACATTTTGATTAAAAGGTCAAGTGCAAAACAGATATGATGACATATGGAAAATATTTTTTCTAGAATAAAGAAACAACTAAAATAGATTCCATAGCCTTTATTATAATGTTGAAATAGCTTGAGTTATTTTTGATAAATGAGGCTAAATGTGGTGTGCCTCCTGACTAAAGATATTCATACAGTTTTATTGTGACAACACCGAATGTCAAGTTTGCCAGAGCCATTAATCATCACAAAGATGTAGGATACTGTCTTGCTGATGGGTATAGGGGTTTATAGATATGTAATGTATAATAATAATATAATGTAATGTAATAAAATATAATATTCACATATAAAGTTGTGTCTGTACCTACTTTTATATATATAACTTTAATGTCACTGGAGTGCAATTTCTTTCAGATTAAATGTTTTCTACATTTATTGTTATGTCTTATTTAAACTTGAATGCAGTATATGGATGAGGTGCATTAACTTTAATCAAATTTAACTTAACATCCAACCTACCAACAAAAGTAGTGACCCATCACAGAAATATGTCATGGTAACCACTTATGGAGGTGCATATATAATCATGCAATCTGTAGGGGTCTTGGGTGATCTAATTGTTCAAATGTACATCCTTGTAACAACTAGATAATATAGAAATGTCAAAAATAATGTTTCACCATTGTTTCTGCAGGTCAAAACTTCCTACCAAAAATTCTGTCAGCTTTCCTGCCAGAAGCCCTTACCAGAGATTCTTGCTGGAGTTTACCTACCAAAAGATCCTGCTATTGTTTATGGTTATCATATCTCTTTGAACATCTGAATAGGGCTACGTGCCGAGAAACCACGTATGACCTCCTTTGAACACTGTAAAAGTTGAGGAAAAATTTTGAAGATGAGGAAGGAGAGGAAAAGGAAAGCTTTTGAAGGAGAGGAAAGGGAGAGAGAATTCTTTACCGTGGCTGAGAATCTCTCCTCACCTCCCTTCCCCTCATGTCTTCTCTGCCGCCACATGCTGCCTGCCTGCCACCGGAGACTGAAACTCTGGAGAAGAACTGAGAGCCACTGTGTGGGAAATATTCCTCTCTTTAAATTTAGAAAGACAGCAGAAACTTAGGGAACAAAGAAACAAGGAAGAATTTATTCAGCGCGTTGGGTCTTTCTCTCACCGAGTTCTGGGGAAAAAGGCACCTTTGATTTAAATTCCATACGTTTTATAGTTTCACAAAATCCCACCCTTCTCAGATAAATTTTAATGTATTCATCTTTACCTAAAAAGGTTTCTTTTCTCTGAAAAGGGGCTTTCCCTTTTTTCCAATTGGCTACAAGTCATCTCCTGTCAAAGGTAATGGATCTTCCTTTGTTCTTAGCCCAAAGAGAAAAGGAATCTTGTGTACAAAATGGCCCTAAAAGATTTAATTTTTAAGAATTTTCTCATTTCCCTTATCCTGCTGAAAGAGATCCTGATACCCAAGTTCAGGTCTTGGAACTTGGATATCTTACAACTTCACGATACGCCTATTTATATAAAAAAACTTATTTTAATTTCTCATAACTGTGCCACATGCGTGAGTTATATCTTATCCTTCTAGCCTTACCATATTTCTAAAGGCTGGAAGGTGCTGCTGAATCGGGACCCTGCACGGCCCGGGACATGGCTAGTGTGAGCAGCAAAGCCACACATCCTGGTTGGGTTCCAGAGAACTAAAGCTGCTAAGGCCACCCCTCCTGCAGCTAAAGAAAATAACGTTGAAAAGAGTCAGAGACAGAGAAAAAAAAAAGGCAGGAACTGCTTCTCTCCCCCCCCCCCCCCCATTAGAAAGGTACTTTTGGTGGTAACTGCTATGCTTCTAGCAGTAATCTTAGCTTTTTCGAACTTTTTCTTACTTTTTTTCCTCTTTCTCTTTGCATCTCTTAGCAATTAATAAAAATATCAGGTTTTGGTATTAACAGATAACTTTGTGTGAGTTTTAATTTTGCTCAGGAGAATATTCGAATCTGAAGATCTTTCTGCAACATTTAAGCAGACTGCAGCAGTCCGACAGTTATTTTGCCATTTGCTATTTTTACTTAGTATTGTAGAGAAATGTAGTTTAAACATAAGATTTGGAAAGTAATTCTGTCATATGTTAGAGCCTTTACAGTACATCTCCAAAGTACTTAATACACCTAAGGAAGACAGATAAAAAATTACAAGGAAGGAAAAGCATTTGAGAATTGAATAATGAACACTGGAAAGGCTTGTATTGATTTGATAACAGGTTTAAATTTTAGGTAGTTGATAAAGTGAACAGTAAAGCAAAATTCATTAATCAGAAATATAGAAAAGTGGTATTTAAGCTGAAAATGTGTTGACTTGTGCACCACAGCATAGGGCCTCTGCTGTGAATGTTAAAGTAGCACAATAATAAAGCCTCCCAGTGATAAAAAAGCAACATGCATGTGTGAACATACATAGCATCTGTTTATATTTGTGACAATTTAAATATTTTTCTATGTAGCCACTTTTTAGAATATTAATAAAGAAATACAATTAAATAATTTTGCAGTCAAAGTAGATGTGACTTTAACTGTATAAAGTTTTTTACTGGATCTTTGCAGCTGTGTTGTCAAGCATAATTGCACTTCACATTACATTTATTTAAGGTATCTGCTAGGTTATGTGATAAAAGCTCTTCTGCACATCCACAGAGGAGCTCAGAGAGAAAATGGCAGGAGGGGGAGACCTGGCTCATCATTGGGGTGTGGGACATATTATGGGATGCAGGAGAAAAGCAGTTTTGGATTGCACAGGACTTATTTGGGGATGTTTAGGGGATAAACCTTTGGGAGAGATTTAGGTTATCTGGGGAGGAACAGATGAGGGAAAATAAAGGGATAATGGAATGAAAGGTCTGATTAAATAGTGGGCTGGTCAGTATGCTGGTCAGTACTTTTTCAGGTGAAGATTTTGAGTGTCTGTGCTCTGTGACCACCCACTTACTCACACATATATGCACATATATATATATATATATATATACACACACACATAGTTTACATGTGCCTTCTCTGTATGTGCCTGCTGGGAACAAACCTGTAGCCTCGCCTTGTCTGGACCAGGGGCCATGGAGCAGCAGTAGCTTCATCCCTCTAGGGCTGTTGGACCCAGAAAGATATATTTTTCTCAAGCAGTATTAACCTTCAAAACTGTCATCAACTATGATCAAAAGTCATCATTATGAAAAATACATCACAAAATTATGAAATCAGAGACCCACACCTCACACAGAATATACAAAAATGCATTTTTATAATTTCATTATCAACTTGCATAATTTAACATAATAAAACATAGCTAGATAAAATGCATATTTTTTATCTCTACTATATCATGGAAGTTCACTTTACTTAATTTCCTGGTAGAAATTTAAAAAAATCCTCATATTTCTTCAGAGTTCTGACTGGACTATGTTACTATTTTAAATTCTGCTTTTGACCCTAACAACCTTTGTTTCAGTACAGGAAGAATTAAAATTGCTAACCAGGAACACAAGAAATTGCATTTCATTTTGAAAAGATCCTAAGAGATGTTGGCCCACATTCTCCACAGTACTTCAATACTTAAAATGTTAGCTGGGCGTTTAGCAAGATTTTGAAAATCATCTACATGGCATTTATGAATTTAAAAGAGATATATGAAAGCACTTTATTCCTGATTTTTTTAAATGTAGCTATTCTGTCCATAGATATCTTTGAAAACCTGGATCTAAGGCATTTTTCAGATTTTTACTCATATAACCTGATGAAATGTTTTATCTTTGTCTCTCCGTGAAATAATGGTGTAGATGGGAGTGCAGGCATTACAAACATAGCATTTGAACCAAAAGGACCAAATCTCCTTTTTTTTTCCTTTTTCTTTTATTTTTCTTTTGAGTGCATTTTCTTCTTTTTCTTCTCTCCCCCCCTTTTTTTTTTTTTCCCCTCCAAATCATGATATTTGCTCTTGGAGCTTCATGAAAAATATATTTCCTAGGGTCAAGGCCCCTGCTGTAACCTACAGGCACCTCCACTACAGCTTTTACTTTGCTTCTCAAATAGCTTTGGTGTGCTGTACTACAATAACTGTGTGCACTTCTCATCTCCACTGCTTTTCACTTTCCCCTGGGGTTCTCTCAGGTTTTCTAGAGCAATATGCATCAAACAGTGTCTTTGCTCTTTCAAACATTGTGGGTTTTCTTTTTCTGGTTCAGAGATAAATCTGGTATGATCAAAATACACACACTTTCATATTATTAAAACAACTTGGGTTTGGATCATGAAATGTCTTGTATTGACCTGGTCCACTTTGAGAAGTGTAATTTCACTCAGAAACCATGTTAATACATTTTGAGGAGGTTAAAGGAAATATTTAATCTTTCCCTGTTGCTTACTTACAAGCATTTTGTTATGTTTTCTACCTCTTCTGGGTTTATAAATCAGCTTGTGTCCTCTTGTCATTTCTCTGGAGGGATTCTTTCCCAGTCCATGTCCTTTTGTTACATCTGGAGTGTTTGTGGCCTTCAACCCAATGCCTCTTCAGAGACGTCTCTTTTAAACGATATCTGTCCTGATAGTTGTTTTATTTGTGACCATTTTTTCTCTTCTCTAAGACTTCCTCTTTCTCTGAAATTCTAGGTAGACATTCTAGCAGACTAATGCAAGCCTCCGGGTAAGGAACAGTCTCCCCAGGTTTCCTCTGTATTTTTCAACTCCTTCTCTTTTATGGAGGTGGGATGTGGGCACATCTAACTCCAGGTTTAAACTCTTACATTGATGGAGGGAGAAATGAACATGAGAAGAAAACCACAGGTGTAACCTGCATGAGAAGAAAAAAATTAGTCACTGACACTTGAGATGAGGAGTTGTCTCTACTATGAGATAAGAAGTCTAGCAAAGAGGGAGAGAAAACTGGGGAGTGCAACAGAGTCCCTGGCACACACTGAACCGCTGACAAGCCTTTCATAGTCAAGAAGGTAAAATGAGCTCACATGGATTCAAATAAGAACTGACTCTGATAGCCTGTGGCTTTGCCTGTCTAATCAAACTTTGAGTATAAAGGTTTTCAGGCTCCCCCTCGGAAAACGAATACGAAGAAAAATACCTAGAGAAGAGTCCTGGGCAGGAGAGAAGGAATGCCAACCAGAAAAAAAGAGGAAGAGAGAAAAAAGAGCACCAGAAAAATGCAGGAAGGTCCAGCAGGTCAAGAAGCCCAGGTGTGTCCCAGGCTCTGCTGTCCATCTTTCCCAACTCTCAACACTGCCCTAAGTCAGCCCAACTCCCTGGCAAGGGGCAGCAGGGGATGGTGCTGAGCAGGGCTTGGCAAGAGCTCTATGGGGATCCCCAGGGGATCTCCACCCAGCCCTGCTGTGTGGCACAGGGGCACTGGGCACCTCTGCACGCACCCAGGGCTCGAAGGGCATCCATCCACCATGGGGTAAAGGCCCCAGAACCAGCCCATCACCACTGCCAGCAAGAGCTCTCTCTACTGGGCCACAAACAGCTCCTTGTCAGCTGCATTCCCCAAAGACAGAGGAACCAAGCCAATTCCTGCCTTTGTGGTTTCATTTTCTGGCTTCTGACTCTGCCCTTGTAGGTGCTGATTTCCTGTCACCAATTGAACCCCGGGGAATCCTGGCCCCGCCCCCTGCCCCCTCAGTTGATGTTTGCAATAAAATTATCTTTTCTTCTAACTATGACTGACATACAATGTTCTGGACTGGGGACATGCTATTTGGTGATGAATCTTATGGGAGGAGTTTGGCATAAGGGCTGAGGTCAGGTATTGTAGAATTTAGACCAAAGCACAGAATCACACAAAATGGCTGAGATTGGGAGGGGTCCAACTGTCCCGCTTGAGCAGGCTCACCTAGAACAAGTTACCCAGGATTGTGTGCCCTTGGCTTTTGAATGTGTCCATGAGTGGAGACTCCAAAATCTCTTAAGAAATTGCAGAGATTAGTCTTCCGCTTGGTTCCGTCATCAGCTGTCTGATTGCACTTTTGCAAAAGACATCAGCTGTCTTTTGCACCGTGGAGGTGCAAAAAAAAGGTGGAAAGGTGGTTCCATCCACCACTGTGAACAAGGGCTGTAGCAGAGAGGATGCCTTTGCTGATTTCCCGCCTCTGTAACAAGAAGCCCGTACTCAATTGTGAATTTGACTGCAAGTTCCACTTGTGTGAGTCATGGTTCCATATCCCATGGCAGGGCAGGAGAGGTTCCCAGCCATGAATATGTCACACTGAAAAGGCCTCTACCCTCCATGCAGATCCTGGGCAAGGAATGGATGGGAGCATTTCTATGTCCTTCATCCCCTGGTCCCCTTTTGGTCCCCAGAAGGGAAGGGTAAAGCCAATGCTTTGGCAGATCCGAGGGATCCAGGGCTTGGGCTGCAATTCTCTCCTGCCCCCACCACAGGGCCTCATCCTGCCCTGAGTCCTTCCCCACAGGCCAGGCTGTGCAGGTACACGTGTCTGCCCGCAGACTTGGGGGCAGCAGGGCCTGATGCTGGTTCTCCTCTCTTCTGCAGCTCCATGGCTCTGAAGGAACTGCGGGTGGACACACTAGAGGGGTAAGCTGGGGGGATGCTCCAGGACCAACCAAACAGGGAAACACAGCTCCTCAGCTGGGGAGAGGTGCCCTGGGCTACAGGCAGATCTCAGGCAGAGCTGCTTGACAAGAGAGGAAAGGCAGCTTGGGGCTCATGGAGCTCTCTCTCTGTCCCTCCCCACTGCACAGGACAAAGGGAAGATGTCTTCCAGTCTAAAATTTTATTGAATGAATAAGACATTTAAATAGAGCGGGGAAAACTGAGGAAGCATTGTAAATAAAATATTTACTGTATATGAAGGTATCTCAAAAGACAGCTAGTGATGAAATCAACTTTTTTCCCTCCTTCAACAAGAATATTTTAAGTAGACATTTAACTGTGAAATGAAATATACTTCCTATTCAGTTGAATTCCCTACTTATCAGCCATTTCACCTATCATGCCATGTACCTCATATACAGAATCAAAATTACGATCTGCTAAATCAAATGCAAAAAACAGTGGATCAAATACATTGCCTACAAAAACAAATCAGTATTAAATAAAACACATTCAGAACCCACAAATTGTCTGCTTTTAAATTACTTTTGTTCAAATATAGAGCTCTAAATATCCAAGAATAACTGTATTTGTTTACATGTGTAGAAATGCTAAAATATTAACATTTATCTTTCAGTTATCTCTAGAGATAATCTAAAGTAGCTTAATGAGGTTCCAATACTATCTATCTTTTTAAACATTTAATAACTTGTAAAGGTAACAATAAATTTTGAATAATCATACTCAGATATTTACTTGCTCAGTTTTAGCTAACCATAACACCGCAGTCTTAAAACACCAGAACATTGCAATTTCTTTTTTTCCTTTGGTCAGTATTTGTATAGTATGCACCAGGAAGATACTAAGTTTTAACTGATTTCAGAGAGAATAATGCAGAGGTTTGCTTTTTGGATCAAGATTTCACTTAGCTCGAGAGGGCAGTTTTAAAGTGTTTATAGCATCCCTATTTGAGGTTGCATTCTGTGAGAAGCCTTCTTTAAAAAAAACCCAACAAACAAACACTTAAGAGGCTAAATTTGAAAAGAATGCTTGCCCGGGTGTCATTCCTACTGAACTATATAAACCTTTGTGAAATTACCTTAGGGATACAACCATACAGTGCTGTAGGAGAAATACCTGAATTAGACATGAAAGAGCCTGAGACTATTACAACAAACAGTATTCTCTAACCAGACTCTGCCATCACTGACTGGTTAACTCTGGTGGGGAGACAAGCACACTTGTATTGGTTCTAGCCTTACCATGAGGTGTACAGGCTACCAGCTGCTGACTCTACCATAAACTCCTATGCAGATTTTTCTCAGCTGTTAATTTTCATCTCAGACTTGTGTTACGACCTGCCCCAGAAAGCAAAGGTAACCCAGATTCTTGTTAATAGATCCCTTGGGGTAGATTAAGTGAAACAACACAGAATTAGGTTTTGAAACTCTATACTGAAGGAAGGTTTGTTTTAGAACAGTTTGGTTTCAGAGGAAAACAGGTATGTAGCTGTTTTAGTTGTTGTTGTCTGCAGTAATGTAGCAGTATTAAAGTATAAAAATAATATTTTAAAAATGTATAAAGAGAAGAAAGAGAACAAAAGGATAAAAGTAGAAAGATATGTATAATCACCACCCATTGGATCCAGCGATGAAACTTGGTAGTTGCAATTTTGATGTCTGTTGGTTGAAGTGATGCTTCCAGTCCTGTCAAAGTGATTGTCTTGATCCATTAGGGATGGGGGAAGTCCCCCAAACTCAAAGATTTCATGAGATATATACACTCAAGCTCAGGTGGGCACACCTATTACCTCCCTCGGTGTGGGGAGTTTTACAGTGGATTTACAACTCCCTTACTTGGAAATCCAGTTTGTAGCTTCAGGTATGCACACCCTTCTGCACCTGGGATAGCTGGACAATAGGACCCCCTTATCTTATCTCAAGGTCCTTTTACAGTCCAAATTAGGAGACATATTCAGGGAGAGGTGGGCTTCTCTGGGTGAGCAGCTGTTTATTTGCAGTTTGCTACAGTGGACAAAACTCTTTTGGTGATCTTAACAATGTTTAAGCCATTGACCATTTCAATCTCTAACAATTTGTCAAGTGAAAAGATAAAATGTACAAGGAACAATACTTCCATTAGTATACATGTCTATCTCATATTGACCTCATTAGCCACCAGCATGCTCGTAACAAATGTGGATAGAGCCTTCCTAAATCTTCGTCCATGAAGCCTAGCCATGATGATGATGATTTCCAGCATTACAGAGATCATTAAAGTAAGCAGCATATGTTGCAAAGGAATTATTTTATATTCCTTCACTCTGCATATTCAGTATCTCAAGAGCCTTTCTGAAATTCAGTATAGTTACTATTTATCTATCTTTTTATTCTGATCTGTGTGCTCTACTGTCCTTGTTTATGAACTGAAGAGTTGGGAGCTCAACAGGTATGTTTTTTTATGTCATAAGTTCTTTTTGAGTTAGTAAGTACAAGACATTGATAAAATAAGACCACTACAGAACAATTGCATGATGTATAACAGAGCTTCTAAGTAACACACACCTGATGTTTTCGTTCCAAAGCCAATTTAAAAGGCATAGAAGAAATATTCCCAAATATTTGGCAAATGAGGTATATCCATCATTTATTTGATGGATTGAGAGCAACTCTGAGAGCAACTTTCTCATAATAAAGAATATAATAAATATTTTCCTGTTTATTTGATTTGTAATTTCAGTACTTCACCAAGACCATTTTTGAGCATGTGATTTCCTTATATAAGACGTCATTTAATAGAGAGGCACACTTTCCTCTGAGCTTATTAGCATATCTAATAACTCTTTTTGTATGTGTCCTTTCGTATAGAGTGTATTCTTCCTACCACTGTCATAGGGGATCAGTGAATATATGTATATAATATACAGCATATATATAATATTGAAGCACAATATGTATTTTGTAAAACAGATTAGATCATTAAGTAATGTAGATTAAAATAACTCTTAAAAATTAGGTCCTTTAGGTCATTTAGTGGTTTTTAGAACATTTCTTAATTTCTCATGAATTCAGTAAAACACAGAAAAAATTCTCTTATCTTTGCATATAAAAAAAATTTGCATACAAATCCTGGATGGAGATTTCTCTCCCTCTGAAACCAGGAATGGGTCATAATTGTGGAATTTTGTTTTCCTAATATTCATATTCACTTGGCTGTTTCCTCTGCTATCCAAGAGCCCAATTTGGGGTTGATGTTATTATTACTGGTCCTGCTCCACAAAAGTTTTGTCCTGCTGTCCTTGCTGATGAGAGATGACTTTGACAGTATTGTTGAGTGGACATTGCAGCTTCGATATTTCCAACTGGGATAGGGATTTTGAAAGACACTGCAAGACGTGTTTGTGTACAGCTCTGGAGCAGACTCTTCTGCCTGTCCAATTTTTACATAATGCTCTGAAGGCACATTAAAAAAGTTGCTGGGAGAATGTAATAAATCTGAGCCAATTTAAGTGGCACAGTCAAGGTAACTTCTCCTCTAGTAAAGCCTAAAATAGCACAAAAGGCTACAGGTAAAAATTAATGCCTCAAAATTATATCAGTTTACTGTGGTATCTTTTTTGCCTTCCTGTAAAATCAAAAGCTTTCTTTACAGGAAACAGGAATTCCCATGTTGGGGTTTGGTGTTCTGCTGCCTGTGGGGCAGAATAACACTTGTGGAAAGAACTTAATTCTTATTCCTCTGAGTCAGTCTTCCTGTTAAAGGGGTTCAGTCTGGACTAAAAGTTCCTCTGAATGTCTGTTTGTCATTCTTTCTCCTGGCAAGCAAGATGTGTGGCCTTGGAGTATCCCTAAACTGCATTAAGGACTGGTGATGAGAGTTTGATGCCCTTTCCTTCAGCTTCATTTCTCTCTTTCTCTATGGAACATTAGAGTGCATGCCTACCACTCAAATACCTGCCTTAACTATCTGGAAATATGTTGCTGAACATCTTCAAAAACATGAGCAAGTGATAAAGAGATAAGTTCCAGAAGACAGTTCATATCTCAAGGTCTTGAAACTAAGATCAGAAATAAATTTCTGTGCCTAACATGCAACTGAGATATCCAAGTTGAGAAATGTGATGGTAAAAACTCTTCCTATGTATTTGTTGACACATGTGAGGTGCTACATAAATGCAGTAAACATTCACCCACCCTAACTAGGAATTCTTCTCAAGCAGAAGACTCAGCAGTTTGACTTCTGACTGCCTAGATGTTACTTGACATATCGTACTGGAGAGGTTCCAGTAAGAGGCTACAGATGCCTGGTGTATAGCACTTTGTGGGGTGGCTCTTGCTGAATTCATGCTTCACATGAATTTCTCTTAGCTTTGTCTCTATTTACCTAAATAGCAGATGGGGTCCTGACCGATATGCTCGACTGAAGTTGTGTGGGGTTCAATAGGTGTAAACTCTTATGACCACAATCAATTCTACTGCATCCTGTGTTTCTGTTCCTGACAAATCCTTGTTTCTGTTCCTTTTGAAGTGCCCCTCAAACATGGCAGGGATACTCCTTGCTCACACTAACAGGCTTATCAGTCCTTTTAAAGCTCAGTAATGAACCCTGCAGGAGTCATGGTGTGAGAAGTTGGGCACAGGCCTTCATATGATGAACAGCAGTGGTACCACAAACTGACCACACAGAAAGTAGTGGCTTGTGGGATGTGGCCACAGCTCCTGTGGGATGTGGCCACAGCTCCTGTGGGAAAGAGGAGTTTATGCCCATGTTCCATTTTATGTTCATGACATAAACAGCCTTGGAGGCCTGGCTTGAGATGGCATTTTACCTTAAAATGATCAGTTTTGCAACCTCTTTGCCTTTCTTGTGACAGATTTTATTTTATATGTACTAAAATTAGGGAAAGGTCCTGGTTTTGTTCTAGCAAAATCCATATCCTTCATATGAGGAGATATAAGATATATACAGAGCAACTCAAGGGCCCAGGTTAACAAGGAGGAGTTAGAGGTCTTGGCAAAGTTGCATATTAAAACCTGTCCCACAGGCAGGATTAGATCTTGTAACATTTAAAAAATGAACAGTAAGTCAGAAAGATCCTTTCTTAATAGGACAGCCTGTGCATTTAAGGCTTTCACTGCCCACAAGGATGCTGGAGTAGATTAAGGAAACCAGTATTTTGGGCAGGGTGCTGAGGGAAATTTCTTTGTTCAGCAGTAGACCAAACCCTTGGAGTCAGACGTGGCTTTCCACAAAACAAATATGATAATGTTATCCACTTTTTACCTCTAATGTTATCCTTTATCTGAACTGATATGTAATTTTTGAAAAAAAGTCAAGTACATTTCAAATAATTGGGGATATTCTTGTAGGTGGGAGAATATACTTATTCTAAGAAATTCTCAAATTAAAAAAGATCCCTACCTATAGACTGTAGGAAGTTTATTAACAAAGGGAAAGAGATTCTACCTATATCCAGGATGCTCAGATCTCGATCAGTTTTAACAATCTAGGACTTTTACTTCTTCTGATGTGTATTTCATCTGTGTTTGTGTGTCAGACATTTGGAAGTGAGTACTGCAAAATTAAAAGGAGAAGGAAAAACAATATTGAAGAAGTCTGATCAATTCATCAATTTGCTCTTCCTTCTGAGTAGAAAGTTGAATACGCCCATAAATTAAAACAAACTTGACTGGATACCATTGCTGCTAGTTCTGAATTAACAGATGAGAAATCTGCAACAGTGGCATCCCTTCTGATACTGCCTAATTTAAATTAATTGCCTGTCTGTGACTCCAAATCAAAAATTAAGAATCAGATTAAGCCTGCAGTATTAATATTGCATCTAATTATTTAATCCTGGAAATTGTTCTTCCAGAGCTCAGCTTCCAAGGACAACTGCTATGAGGTTCTTTGCTGACTGTGTATTTGCAAAAGGAATATTGATTCTTCTTGACCTAGCTGTTTTAAAATTTTTTGGCATCAAACTTACACACATGTGCTGTACAAAAGAGAACTTAATCTGTTGAAATACATTTTGCAGTTTCTCAGATGTTTTGTGATATTGCATTCTGAAATTTGGTTTCAAAGAGAGGATTTCCTGCGCTTCATAATCCAGATTCTCCTGTTCTAGGTAGCCACTGATGAGAGTTTCAGTTTACTTCCAGTGATTAGCTTAGGAAAGACGGATATTTAGCAAGAGCAAGTTTAGAGGGAGAAAATATTTACGCTGAAGCAGCTCGTCCACCCATAAGGCACTGCACTGTCACAGCTGTCCTGCATGACTTCAGCACAATGAAGTCCACAGTTGGGATGGTAACACTGATTAGCATCTCAGTGGGGTTGATTGGGGAATACATTTCGCTTGTGACGTGTGTGGTTTGCTCAGTTATAGATTTGATTTAATAAATAAGGGATCTGAATAAGTTGGTTATGACTTTGATGCAGTGTACAGCATCTCCAATTTGATAGGTCATTAATCTGCCAGGTTTAACTCAATAACAAATTGCAGCTTTCGTCAGCTCCAGAAATAAAACAAGGTGGAGTCTATATGCTCTCAACTTGCCATGCTCTTTCACAATAAGTACATCTTTCAGCTGATCTAAGCTTCTATGTTGTGATTAATTCCTTAAAGTACCACTCTTAAAAGCAGATATTTAATGCTATATGGGACTACATGAGGTTTGCTAGTCAGCAATTCTGTCTTTAAAAGTCATGTTTCTGCAAGCAGCCCAGTATTTCTAGGAATGTCAATAAACACACCCTGCTGAAAAGGTGTTCCTAAATCTTGGTACACCTCCAGCTTTCTCAGTTTCTCTGGTCCTACTGTCCTTACTAAGGCAGAATTTGGATTTGGTAGCAATATGTTCTGATATAAACCCACGTTATCTGAAAGGTGGTTTCTTTTCTTTTAAATATAACTTCAATAGCTTTTGTTAGAATAGTTAGGTGCACACATGGCTATTTGTTTGGTAGAACCTCTGATTCCTCTGAACACTGAGAGTTCATCTTTGTATGCACAACTGAGCATGTTTGATGATATTTCTAAATATTGATCAGTAATTTTAAAGCTTGACCAAAATCAAATGCAGCAGAGATCTGTCCCAGTATTGTCACCCACAAGTTCATTATACTGGCACAATGAAAGTATAGCATATTTGGAAGATCTGACAGATTCCAGAGTTTTCCACTGAAAGACCATACATCCAACACTCTTCAAAACTCTTACAGTCAAAATTGTTTTAACAGGGCTTTGATGATTGAAATAATTTGTATTTTCTTGAAGAGTAAAAGATGTTGACAAATGAATTTTCTAAATATTGAAGAAAATTGCGAGGGAGAAATTAGTCAAAAATCATTCTTATTGATGTGTATTATCTCCTAGCAGACAATATTTATCATTTTTATCTGAAGATCATGAGTGATTTGGGAGATTATGGAACTGAACAAATTTTTATAATTTTAAAATAAATTATCGATCTTATTTTTTCATTGTAACCTAATGTGCTATTATCAATAAGTGGGATAGGTATTGAAAGAGTAGTAGTCATGATAAATAGTGGCTAAGTCTCTTTGCATTTGAAGAGGTCTAAGTTTTGTACAGTTAAACATGCACAGTGCATGCAGAAATAAAAAAAAAATACACTGAAAGAGGTAAGTACAGAGGAGAATAAATTAAAAGATGAGCATCTAATAAGACAGCCAAGTGGAAGATACCTGCTTTCTTCATACTCTTTTTTTATGGCTAATTTGTTTTTCTAAACTGAATTTAAAATACAGTTTTAAATGCTCTTTAACTTAGTGAGAGAGCAGGAGTGCATTTCATTATTCTAGGAGACACTGATCAAACCAAACAAATACTGGACTGAGATCCAAGTAGAAAGCTAGGGGTGGAGGAGGGGCATGATCTGATTTCCAGATAAAATGGTCCAAGAAATTTAGAAATGTAAATTCAGTTAGGAGAAATGCACCCCTATGCCGAGAGCTAGCAGAAACCCTAGGCACACTTCAGGCCTGCTTAAGCCCTCTGTGAAGGCTAATTACTGCATAGCATGAATTTTCAATTCCAGATAAATATGCATTTTACAAATACTCTGCAGAACAAGAATTATTTATTGGATATGTTTGAGAATAATTTGAAGCATAGGATGAATTCAGTCATTTTTAAAATCAATTTACAGACAGTAAGTGGCTAGGGAATAAAGAATCAACCTTAAGAAATATTTGTTTAAACCTCCCCCAATTTTCCTAACTGTTAAAAAAACCTCAGACATGCTTCATGGCAAGGAAGATGAGGACTTTCACTTCCTGGGGAGAGCACAATGTTTCTAAAAGCTCTTGGGTGTGCCATGATATTTTTTTTTTTTTTTTGCAGGGGTGGAATCAGAGCATGTTTTCCTCCTTGGGGAAAGGAGTGCTCTCAGTTTTGGGGAAGTGTATGGACAGAGTGGGATTTTAATGGTGTGGGAGTCCAGAGAATGAACTCCTTGTTCATTCTCTTTCATCATAGGAGGGTTAATAAGTATCCGAGCACTCAGAATCCTAAATTAGTTCTATAAAAATGAGATGACATAAGGATATTTAATTATTGGCTTTTTTTCCGACACCAAAGCAAGTAAACCTTTATAGCTCCCTCATAAGTGTTATGGGGAACATGTTAGGAGGGACAAACAGTCATGCATTCTCACTCCTGTGCTTTGATGAGAGGCATAAGACTAGGATACTCCTTTTCAGGCTTAATACAAAGAAATTGGGCAGCTCATTTTTTTATACTACTTTCAGGTACTTATCCTAATTTCTCACCATAATTAATTCATGGCTCGTTTATACTCATTTGTCCTTGTGCCAATATTCTACTGGCTGCTTAAGTAATTTTTCTCTCCCTTCATGTTTACATATCCAGATATATTTATAGGGAACAGTCATATCCCTTCTTAGCTATTGTTTACAGAAGCTGAACAAGCCAAGCTCTTTTAATCTCTGCTTGTAAAATAAATTATCATTTATATTGCTCAAGCACACTTGCTTACTATGAGGTTATTTTTGTTCCGGTCTGCGCTTTAATTATTCTTTGACTTTCTTATTTGGTAGGAGCAAACAAGAAAGAAAACATTCAAAAAAAAAAATAATCCCAGGTAATATTTTTCTGTACCAGAGAAGGCCTGAGACCCACAAGGTCATATGTATAAATGACAGCTGGACAAACACATGCAAAAGCTGATACACTTATGTTTCTGGAGTGCATTTGGGATGACACTTTTAATACATAATGGTACAGTAGGTCTTAGAAAGCATCATTTGTAAATTCATACTAGGAAATGCCAATCTCAGGGAAACAGTTAATTTTAAAAGCTAAATTGAGTAAGTTATATCTTTTGTATAAAATATATAATTCACCAGGGAAGATTTCTGATTTCCATAACTCTAGAGACTAATTGCTGCAGATACAAAATTATTTCCTTACTATGTGTTAAGCTTACAGTGAGTTGGTGCTGAATGAAAAGGATGATTTTCCTTCTGGTGGGTATTCCAAAATTCTAACATACATGTTTTCTCACAAACAGGGACTTGATTGTGATAAAAAGCTTAGTGTAGAAAATGTTAATGAAGGAAATATGTGCTCTGGTTTGTAGTTGAAACTGCTTTTTCTGTAAGTTAGATGAAAAAAATAAATTCGAAAATTAATGTTTTCATTAAGTTTACATTCACTGATGGTACAAAACTCTGTGGAAGCTGCAATACCCCCCTTGTCCTTTGCCAGGTGACAGTTAGGTGGGATCTTCTCTGGAATTAAATCTTCTGCTTGGCAGAAATTAGTAACAACAGTAAAGCTTGAGGCAACAACACCAAAGCACACTCTTTCTCTTGTTAGCTTACTTCCTTCAGTGCCCACTTCCTGAACCACCAGCTGTGCTTCTGACTCACCATACTATTTTTCTTTTCAAAATTCATAAACAGGAAGAAATAGGATTTTGGACACCACAATGTAGGACCCAGAAAATAGCCCAGAACCAGAAATAATGGGATCACTCTGCAAGCACCTGCAGTGTGTCTGTACAAGCCAGCCCAGCTCAAGAAGTAATATGACCATGTTTCACAGCAGGATGCTTGATTTAATTGCCTTTGGGTTGATCAGAAGGTTTATAACCCTCACAGAAATGCACCTCCAGACGTGGATGGCTACACTGTTTCCAAATGCATGAACAGCAGCATGCTGTCATGTGGATTTATCGGCTCAAAGCTGCAGAGGAGACATTTAGACTCAGCAGCAAACTGACAAATAAATTTCCAGTGTAAAGGAATTTTTCACGTGAAAAAATAAAAGGAAGCAGATATTTAGAAATTTTCTTCCCCTCCTCCCAATTTCTCAAATACACAAGGTAGCTCAAACTAGAAATTCTAATATTCTGTAAGTATAGGTTATACATAACTATAATAACACCATAGCCATTTAAATGTCATCTGTGAAGCATTTTAATATCAGGAGAGTTCAAAAAGCTTAGAAAACAATAAATAATTATTCAATTGCCTCATCTTTACCTGCCAGCTTAGAGACTTTCCTTAACCTGCTTTTAGATCCATGCTTTTAGATCCTTCCCTTAGATAATTCT
Organism: Corapipo altera; assembly: GCF_003945725.1. Taxonomy (NCBI): domain Eukaryota; kingdom Metazoa; phylum Chordata; class Aves; order Passeriformes; family Pipridae; genus Corapipo; species Corapipo altera. The sequence goes on from NW_020884931.1 coordinate 609,220, forward strand.
TGGTTTGTGTTTCTATAAATACTTAGATCTATGTATTGTGGATGAAATTCAGGTCAAGGTATAGGTTAGGGGGGAATTAGCAGGAATCTCAATGTTGTCAGTTCTCTTGGGACTCTCACAGTAAGTCCACAGGGATGCTCCTGGAGCTGCTTTCTCCTTCTTTCCTGGGATTTGGAATAAGAAACAGATTGCATGTATTTCCCAGAGAGGAAAATGGTTTGATCCCCAGATATTAGAACTTTACTTGGCAGCCATCATAATGTTTTGGTGGAAGGGAAGCTGGAGAAAAATCTTAAACTCATCTTTTCATTCATGGGGTTTCCTGGTGCTGCTGAGGGCAGTGCTGGTGCACCTGAAGGGATGGGAATTAACAACACCTACTTGCTAAATAACTGAACTCAGATCCAAAGAAATATTTATCTAAGGCTCCTACTCTCAAGCTCAATTATTTGGCTGACCCAAGAAGTGTCCAAAGTCATCTTTTGCTTTTGAATTTGAGATGTCTGGGTTTTGGTTGTTTGGAAGTGGTTTTCTGGGTAACATGTTGGGATTTTCAGTTTTTTGGTTGACTTTGGTTTTTGGTTTTTGTTTTATTTTTCTGTCTTATAGTCTAATCTACAATGAAAGTTACAATTTTTAGTTTTCTATGGGCAAACAAGGACTGATGGAAGCTACAGGAGTGATGGTTGTTATGAAAGCACACTAGTAACCTGAGGAATCTGGCTTTTCTCTTTATCAAACATTTCATTAGAAGATTGTAATAAAATGCAAATACATTCTGGTTTTCTCCTTTCTTTTTTGCTTGCCATCACCTCTGCTGTTTTTTTAATGGATGCCACTATTTTGTAATGCTGTGCCTTACATCATACTCCACTCATCATAACAAAATACTTTATAACATACTTAGCAAGCAAAAGCTACTGTATGAAGTTTTTACAAATGGGCAACGTACAATCCTAGTGAGCAGTTCCCAAACATCAATACATTGTACATTGTATTAGGTTTCAGAAAGGTCATCAGTGTAGAAGAAGCAGAGAGAACCCTACAGATTTCCATTTCTTGGTTTGGTATTTGCATCCAGCCTGTCAGACCTGGCCTTTAGAGACAGATCTGACCTCCAGCTGAGCCAGCAGTTCAGCAGTGGAGGGAGTCACTTGATAGGTAGCAGATCTGCAAGCTTCTAAAAATATTTTCTTGAGCAGCACTTTTCTGCAGGATGCTGTATTTGTTTAGTCTAAGCCATCACTTTCATTCAGAAATACCGCTGGCCTGATTCCCTTCACCCAGTCATCCAGTCCTACTGGCTTTGACAGCGCTGCTCTGAACACCAGCGTCAACGAATTGAAGAGCAGATTTCTAAACAGCTGTGTGAGTCACCACTGAAAACATTTTGATATAGGATGGGCATTGGACCAATTCACTCAGAGTGTGCTGGGTTAGAATACATCAGCAAACTCATGCTGATTCCTTCTCCAAACATTTTAGACAATGGAACAATTTACCTGACAGAAACTCAGTTGTCTACCCATGCTCTTACTCTGTGAATAGTCTCATTGATTTCATGGAGTAGGGTGCTGAGAATTTCTCTTGGAGTCTGGTCTGCAGTGCTTCATCTGGAGAAGAATAAATTAGCCTACTACTTATCTGTTCACTTTGGGAAGTATGGGCAATCAGGCACCTCTCTGCAGAGGTATTTTGCTCTGGGTGTGCAAATACCACTGCAAACAGAGTGCTCTGTGCGGGAAGTAAAAAGGTGACTGAGGCTCAATGTTCTTCCCAGAAAGCAATGGGAAATGATACTGCTGATGTCTTCCTAATTCTTAAAATTATTGTATCTTCACAGCCTGTCCTGCTAGCCAACAAAACAGCCTAATTAGAAGTATCTGGTCTAAAATAAAATTACTTTCAACAGGGGCTTTCCTGGATTTTCCTCTGGAAGATAAAATATTTATTTACTAGGAAGAAGTATAAAGAGAACTTGGAAATAGTTGAAGCATCTTGTTTTGATTTTTGCTGATCTTCATTTCAAAAATAGACAAGCTGATTTAACCATTTTTCTTTTTAGCTGACAAGAAATGCGATTTTTTTTAAGAAATGACTGTTTTATAAAGGAAGCACTGACAAGCTGTCTCACTGCTAGGTACTGCCTGAATATCAAAACAGTTATTTTAAAGGCTTGTTCTACAAGAGAGTTTTGTTTTGCAATCCAAAACAATAAATAATTCTTTTCAGTATGTGGTTTTATTTTCCAAGGTGTTTAGCAACCTGGCATTTTAGTGACGGCTGCACAGAAAGAGACAATCATATGTCAAACAGCAAGCCTCTAGCTGTCTTTCTGTCTTGCTTTTCCCTTATTTCCCTGCATCCCTGTATATCTCAGATGACCCGATTCATCGTTATTTCCGTAACATGAGATAGAACATATGTCACACTGCTGACCTTAAGAATAAATTGTATTTTTATTAAAAGTGAAAACAACTGCCCAAATGCCTCTTTTTTTTTTTTTAATTTACCACAATGAGAAGCCCAAATTAATTGCCGCTTCCACAGCTTAATGTGAACCCAGACTCTGAACACAAAACTAATTGAGCTTATTTTTATATTGAATAACACGAGCTGAGCAGGAGGTGATGTCAATCCTTGATTACCATTCTAATTACTCTGAATATTTCCCTGTAGCTGTCAGCGAGGTGATGCTCGTACACATGACTAAATTTGGCACACTGCAAATCTATTACCACCAGGACAAGCAGACCCTGAGTGGCAGGCTGGCAGGCATTGCCTGCTGCTTGCAGGGGAAGGTGCTGCTGTGCTACAGAGTGTTTAACATAGGGCACGTGACATGAAATCCCATTATGAGTAGGGACAGCATCACGGTTATTTGTGTTTTAAGCAGATAGAAGGGCCAGATGTGGTAGCACAACCAGAGTATTTTGTGTGCTAATTAGCAGCATCAACAGTACAGGGCAATATTCAGCAAATATTTACTGTCAAAAAGGGTTTTTCTGAAGAGCCGAAAATTTCACAGGTTTCAGTTTAATATCATTTTGTCCCGAGTTCACCTGTACAGTTAAGCTGAAATGGATTAAGTTGATCTTCTTTTCCCATTATTTTCATTTTACTTTTCTTTTGACAGAACTATCACATGAATGAGCAAGTGTCATTCTGGATGAACTTTCATTATATCAGAAAGCCTGATTAGAAAGTAAAGAACAGCTGGGCTACATATTTTATGAGCTTCCTTTGAAAGAAAGTTTGTTGAGCATACTGCTGTCAGTCAGTATTTGTCTGACTCTTTCAAGTTTCCATTTCTTTAAACCACTTCTTCTTACTAATGGGGCATAAAGAACTTGCCAGAAAAAAAGAGAATGTGCTGAAAACAAGGTCTGGTTTGATACACACCCTTCTATTTTTTTTTATCTGAAAAAGATGTCTGATTTTCTGCCTTAAGCCTGGTACTACTCAATGCAGTGGTAGCTGGGAGTATGGGTCCCTGATGTACCGGATCCTCCTGCAGCTCCAGAGTTTCAGATCTATTTCCATCAAAGGACTTCTGAGTATGTATTTATACTCAGCAAGTAAAGACTTTGCTGACATCACAAGAGTGCTCATGAGATATTGGTTGAGCCTGTAAAATTTTACTAAAATAGAATACTAGGCCAATACTCAAGGGCATGCTACTAGCCTGGACTCAGGAAATGGAGATCGGATGACTTCTGTGGAAGAAGACTCTTTCCCACTTTTTGACAGTGGCAAATCATTCTGTCTCCTCCATCTCAGTTCTCCCAAAAGAACAAGACAAAGGGCACTTGTTGACGCTTTTTGTTTGATTTTCTCAAGTATGTTGGCCTGCATGAGAGCAGCTCTGTCTATTGTCCCTCCCCAATTCAGACAGCTGTTTTTTCAGTTGCATTTTCATTTTGAGCTACCTTCTGCATTAAAATATAAAACTCTGTATATATTTGGGTAAAATAATACATGTGGAGAAACAGAGAGATAGTCTGATTTGCTAAGACTTCTTTTATTCTGTTCATATGGCACAGCTCAAGAATGGCTAAGTGTCAGAGATATCAGGAATGTTTCTTCTTAGGAGCTGGGGGAATGAACCTCATGGCACATACAGAGAGGTGGTTAGACAAGATATCTTCAAACATGTCACTGGAATGTAGTCAAGAGTCGACTCTGCCAAAGTAGCAGAGATATCATCACAGAACACAGAACAGGTTATCAAATTCCAGTTTTAATTTTCACATGCTAATTGCATTTCTTCCATTCCCGACCAGAACATTGAAGAAGTTGGGTCTAGTTATAAATCCAAATTTTGAATCTCTCAGTACATAGGTAAATTGGTTTGTTTCCAGAAGATCTGGAAATCTGTCAGAAAGAAAATATAATTTCATCCTAAAATCTTGTACCTTAAAATGTTAGGTGACACTGCACATCAGAGAGATATTAAATCTTATGCTGCAGAATTTTCTATTAAGCAACTCTTCTCAATGTAGAAAACAAGACCACATATTTTTAGCACACTTTCTCTTGCCCTTCCATCTTTTGTATATAGACATTCTGGCTTGGAAGTTAGCTACAGAAATTCTGCACACCTTCACTGTCAATTTTGCCCCTAATGAGCTCTTATTTTATGGTAGCTTTAGGTGGTTTGCAGGGCTAAAATTAAACAGCACGAGTTCTGAATTGCTTGACTCCTTAGCAAACAGCTCCCAGGTGCACAGGAAGAATGCCTGTTTTCTTTTGTTTTAATAGAAACACAGCTGGAGACCCCAGTTTCAGAAAATCAATGTGTCACATCTTTGTGGTAACTCCTTGTGGTTTGTCACTGACATCTCATCAATGATGTGGCCCCAGAAGAGAGAACATCATGGACTTTGTACATATTTTATTGATATTATTGTGTTTTCATTGATTGCCTACCACTGCAATGGAGTTGTTGTGATGTGTGGTTTTTCTGCTGCTTTTCAGAGATGGACCTAAAGAACCCGTCAAGCCCAACGGGTATATTTTGCAGCCTTGTATGCAACCTGTGAGCATTAACTCATTGAACTCATTCTTGTGTGAAAAGCACCCAAAGAGAAAGAAGAGCAAGAGGGGACAGAGAGATAAAAAAGAAGAGCAAAGTATGTGAGTAATTTTCTGAGATTCTCAGAAGTAGGAGATTAGCTCATGAGACTGCTCACATAGAGTGTGTCTAGAGGAGGCTATCTTGTTGCTGTTTCACATGTATAGAGTGATGGAGTCTCAGCCTTCTTCAAGAAGGGTGTTAGATGACTTAGGGAGTCTTATTCCTGAGAGGCTAAGGCTCTAAGGGGATGGGAAGGAGGCAGTAGGAGGGGATTTGTGGAAGAAAAAGTGCTCTTGAACTGCACTGAAGCATAGAGGCTTATATTTGCTCTGAAGCGCCCACTCAGAAACCTAACTTCAGACAGCACCAAACAAATACAAGATAAAAATATTTAAGATGTAAAATGAGGCATTAGTCACAATCTGGTGATGTTTGGCACTGCACTGTTGATGTACTCCCTTAAGAATATGCCGATTTCTTCCAGGCTTTCTTGTAACATGGAAGAAAACACATTAAACTACTGATTTTGTCCTATATAATACACATAGCATTTTATGTAAACAGTAAGTTAACAAGGAAGGTGTTGGCTTTATGAGTATACATAGCCATTTAGAAGTATATTTAAGTTATATAAAACATATTTTTATTTGCTTTCAGGAAAATTAGGGCAAATAAATCACACTCTTTTAATTTCTTTATTTCAGTTGATTCTGTCATACCAAAAAGTGCTCCTGTTCATCTTTACCATGCTGATTTAGAATGCAGTTCAGAAGCACTCAGATTTGAAGGCAACTTCCAATTTTGAAACTTACCTATGACTAAGTCTTCTCTTAATATGATTTTCAAACTGCATATTGTTACAGGTACAACCTAAAATGGGAGGGGAGGGTGGAGATGGCTGAATGGGTGCAGTTAACATGCTGCAAACCAGAAATTTTGCAACGTAATATATGTTGATAATGTCATTAACTTTCAGATTCACTGCAATTCAGAGCTGGGGGTTAGAAAGATTTTCATCAGCAACTGAAGATAAATGAAGAAAAAATGCCAAGCTAAAATTAGCTGCTGTATTATTGATTATCTGGAATTTCTGATTTTTCTCTTGTATAACTGAATTTTCCCATAGTTCTTTTCAAAGGTTTGCCACTGTAGGAAACTATTTCTAACTACTGTTATTTGAGGCATACCTCTTAACCAGTATTGAGGATGCTCTAATTCCAATTAAAAATTATTTCCTTTCAAATTGACCTTATCCAATTTGAATCCAAAATAAGGTAACCTTTTTCTTTTCTTTCTTTGTTTTTTCTCCTCTGCTAGATGGATGTCCCAATAAGAATAGTTGGTCTGTTTTCATCTTTGGCTCCAACTTATCCAAATTAATGCAATTCTGTTCAAGAATTGGGTGACATGGTTGAAAGGAAGCCAGGACAAAAACTGTATCTTTTACACTGTAAAATGTACACAATCTCAGTTTGTTTCGCAACAATCAAAGTGGAACTTAAGGTATTAAGGATTTAAAAGACACACTGTATTTGCAGAAAGATGAGCTAACACTTTTCTTTGATTCTATTAATCTAGTTTTTCCATAATTTAGTGCAGCGATCAGACAAGAACTTTTCAAAGCAGTGCCTATGTATAAAGTAATGTAGTCAGTGTTCTTTTGACTCACAAGATTAGAGAGCCTTAGAGCTTGTTCACCATTAGTTTTGTTCCAGTTTCTTCCAGTAATGTTAAAAATAACAAAAGCCTGAAGGCCCAAGCCTGTTCCTGTTTAAAATGTAGCTTGTGGTCATCAACTAGTACTTCAGGGGTTTTATTCATCAAAATATTTTAACAGAGCCCCAAATAATTATTTTCAAGACTGTCTGAAGGGCACTAGAGATCAGTAGCAAACAATAAATTAAATGAAAAAGTATTTAACTTAATGTCACACAGTGTAAATAATAGTATGAATTACACTGATTGTAATTACCATTTAAAAAAAGAAAACTGGGATTTGCATAGTGTTATAATAGGCTAAATTCTTCTCTTAGAAACAGATCAAGCCTGAGAAAAAGAAAGGTTCTTCCTTGCTTTAAAAGGACTACCTCTCCTGTACCCACCTCCAAAAGTGCAAGGTTTATTCATAAATATGTTGCCAAGATGCCAAATGTCTCAGTGCTGCCCTGGCTGTCAAGCGGCAATGTGGTCCTGGGTTAGAAGGTCAGGGCTCCACTATGTGCTGTGAACATCTTGCTCTCATGCTGAAGAAGACCCAGACACATCTCCTCCCGTGTTGCTGAACCCCTTTCTCAGCTGAACTGGAGAAGATGCCTCAGTCAGGGGCAGAAAACGAGCAATGAGGAGTTTGGTTTCTTTGCCTTCAGCACGAGCATAGAAATTACACAGAAATGAAGGTATCTACAGCATTACAAAGGCATACTAGTTATACAAGAATAGATCACAGATGTTTTCTTATGATGAATAGCAGATCACACTGCAAGGATAGGAGTTGGTTTTAGTGGTAGTACTTTGGAGGGTCCCAAAGTACTCCCCGCACAGAAATGTTAATGAGAGTCATGTTAAAACAGATATCCAAGTTTTTTTTGGAACATCTTAAGATGAAAAATAAATGTATGGTTCACTGTCTATTTAAATTATCGTATTAGCATTGAAATGTGACCACATTAGCCCAAAGGGAGTGATTATATTGCTACCACTAGTGAGTCAGGTTTTATGATCAGAGTCTATAATCTAAAGTCTATAATCTGACTTGATCACTAGTAGCAGACATAGTTTGTAAAGACATGGTGGTTCTGTTCTCATTTGTGATTGATTCATGGGGATAATTTTTGGCCAAATCAATCAGTTCATCAAATCACTTATAAATGTCTGCATGTCTATATTAGAAAAAAGACCAAGCTCACATCTTCAACAGGCAATCCTCTAGGCATACAGCTCAGGGTTTTATTACAAAGTTCATGTAGGAATCATGTAATTTTTTTTCTTTTATATAGGGCATACCTAACCTTGAGAGCAAAATTACTTTTTTCTGGCATGGGTTGCATGTTGTGATGTATCCCAGTTACAGGAACAGTGGTGAGCTTGATATGGAAATGCTTTTGTCATATATGAAAGGAAAGCTTCAGCACTCATTTATCTAGGATGAAAAATGAAAACGTGAAAGCTGCGTGTTGTTTGATTCTGAAAAATGACCTGACTAGATGTCAAAATTATTGAGAAGAAGTATGACAGCCCTTGGATGCCAACCCTTGAAAGTAAGACAAGCAAGACAAGGAGATATTGAAATATGTGGTCTGGACTTGAACTCTGTGTTCGTATTTTCTTTAAAAGGAAAACAAAAATATTTCTAAAAATGTTAGCTTAATCTTTTGCTTCCAACAGTCAGAAATATCAGATGAAGTTTGCCAAATTATGGGGAAATTTCAGCTTTGATGATCTGTTAGTTTGGTTATCTGTCAGGAAGCTTATTTTGGATATATCCCCCAAACATGATTTATAAAATCACAGAATCACAGAATATGCCGAGGCAGAAGGGACTCCCAAGGATTATCAAGTCCAACTCTTAGCCCTGCACAGGACCATCCCCAAGAGTCACACCACGTGCCTGAAAGTGTTGACCAAATCCTTCTTGAATTCTGTCAGGCTTGATGCTGCGACCACTTCCCTGGGGATCCTGTTCCAGCACTCAACCACCCTCTGGGTGAAGAAGTTTTCTCTAATATCCGACCTAAACCACCCCTGACATGGCTTCAGGTCATTCCAATGGGTCCTGGCAATGCATAGACTCTAAAATGGCTAAAATTATTTTAACAGAGGGGAGTTTACTTTGCACTTTAACAAAGGGAAGCTTTCTTAGCCTATTCCTTCCTGTGATTTCTGTTTCCTAACGAAGCCCGTTGCTTGTGTAGGATGGACTGGAGGTGGGTAAACTAAACATGTGCAAAGGCTTCATTGACTGTCATGTCACTGATAGTGAAGATCTGAATGGCCTCAGAAAAAGATCTCTTACACTTTCTTATCCCATGTATAGGTTATGAATAGTCATTTTTAATCTCACCTATAATGTTGGCAGTGGAACTAGACAGATCATTTGATAATACTTACTGTTCTATTTGTGTTTATTTGGTTGGTTTTGGTTGGGTTTTTTAATCTGTAAACACTATAACCATTTCTCAGACTCCACCTTTGGCAGATAGGGTGCTGCAAGCAGGTGTTTATAGATGCTGTAAGTACTTATGTCCTCTATTTGGAATTGAATCTCTACTCCGTGACAGTAGAACAGACTGGTTAAACACTGAGTTCTTCTGCAGTGCTGGTTTTCATCCTATTCCTATTCTAGCAAAGCTAATAAAAAATGCTGTTTTATATCTGCTCTCCTATTCTTAATTGTTTCTTTGGTGTGATCAGACCTTTTTTGATTGATAAAAACATGAATCTTACATTTTTCTGTAGAGATAATTGAATTTCACCATTTATTTCTGAAGTAAAAAAAAATTACAAATTAATTTTTCTTAAAACTTTCTATAAACTATTTTATTCTTTCCTACTGAAAGTTAATTAAGAATAATATTAATTTTTTTAGCATCTCCAAGATGTAGCATTTAATTTATAATTATAATTGCACTATTTACCATCTTTCATCACTGATGTCAGTCATTAGCTTTCAGGAATGTACAAGTTCAACATAGTCTAATGTTTGAAAGTTATATCCAGAAATTGAATATCAAAGTTTCTATAAAAAGAAAAATGAAATATTATGTGGCAATAACATATATGGTGTGAGAAATCTGTCAAAGGACAAGAATTTTTTGGGTAATTTTATCACATGCTTGGAGGAACCTATCATTTCCTCTGAACTTGCCTTTGGGCTTTGTCCTGCCAACATTACTGGATTCAGATCTTGCTAGTACTAATGTAAATCTCCATTAAATTTTGATTAACTGTCTATACTGATGCAGGGAGAAATGAAATCAGACACCATGCAAGAACCTAGGCTTCTTTGGAAGAGGAGGGAGAGTGAGTGGGATAAGGCACAAGATGACACCTTTCTAATACGGATTTTGAGATCATGTCCAGCCAGCTGAAACTACGAAGAGAGGACCCTCTGTCTGTCAGTCTGCAGTCCTGTGACCTTACCCTTGATAGCTATCTCACACACCAATGAAAGAAGGGAAAGGAGAGAACTCCCAGGTTCTAGTATGGAGTTTCTTGAAGTGGTGATGCTTGAGGGACCAGAGAGGAAAAATAGTGTAAAACAGGACAAGATTAGACAGACTTTTCAGACTTTTAAAACATGACACTTAACCCATGAGCTTTCTCATCCTATTTCCTCTCTTGTCCTGCTCAGGTGAGAGAGTGAGCGAGAGGTTCGGTACGTGTGTAACTGCTGGCTGAAGCTTGCCGAACGTAATCCACTACATATGGCAAAGCAGAACCCCAGGCAAACCGCAGATGTTCCTCATACCTTTCTGTGATGAGGGTACGTGTGGATCTGAAGTGGGGGGGGGGCATCTGCAGAACCAGAATCAGCACAGCAGTTTCCATTCTGTGTTGGGTCTCAAGACCTCTGTCCCCTCTCCTTACCCCACTGTTGAGCACTCATCCCTGCCTCTCACTCCTCTCATCCCATCTGTCCCAAGCTACTGTCCTCTCAGAGCTTGTGGGTTCTATCAGCTGTTTACTTGTCTCTAATCAGACCCTGCTGCTCAGATCTGCATCTCCGTTCTCTCTCAGATCTCTGGTGCTGTGGGCTTTTGGCTGGAAGGGAGGGTAAGGCACAGAGAACAAAACTTACCCACCCCCACAGCCTTTCCTGTTCCTTACTGCCCCTGTGAAGCTCTTCTGGGTCTTACAGCATGGCTGCTGCTCTTTCACACTTTCACTTTGAGGCAGAGACAGATTAGAAACAACCCCCATGAACATGCAATCTGCCCTTCTCTCTGCCATCCTCTTGCAGCACAATCTTTGTATCCAGGATCAGCAGATTTGCCTTGCAGAAAGGGTGTGTTGGGAACAGATTCCACCAGCCACCGCACTTTAAGCTCCTCTTAAGAGAGACATGACTGGCTATGAGAATTGGAAAGCAGGCTTGACCTCCAAAATAATGCAAGGATTTTGTCCAGGACCTCCAGCTGATGTCCAGAAACATATGCTTCATACTGGAAAATCTTGCAGGAAAACACAAATCTTGAGGAAACTCAGAGCTAGAGACTCTGACATGTTTTTAGTGATATATTATAATGGTAATTAATCTTACTGATAAAAGGTTTGCCTTTCATTTTAATATGTCTGACTTTAATTCCCACTTCCTTGTCCTTATTATGATTTTTTGATAACTCACTATCTCTCATTTTCATCAGTAGACTGACACCATCCTTTAACAGAAGTTATAATTATCAATGGTAAAATAAATGTTTGATTTTCCATGAGTAAAATAATAATTTTAAAAAAGCAGATATTTGGGTTGTGTTAGTACACTTCTTCGATCAAGATCTCAAAAGTGCTGGAGAGTATTAAATGCCATCATAAAAAAATCCCACATCATTCCAATAAAAAGAATTTTTTTTCCAAGAGAAAAAAAAAGAAACAGAAGTCCTGTGCCATGTAATTAATATCAGCTTGGAAGAAGTTCAAAGGCTAATGTTGGAAATATGGCACAAGAATTAATTCATTCTTTCTTTTCATACTTCTTCTGAAAAATAATATGTTACAAGAAAGCTACAGTCTTGCTTCAGATGAGTGTAGATGGAGGATGAGATATGTGACCTTAGCAGGCAAGACACCATTCAATGTTCATCAGTGATTTTCTTTAGGAAGAAGAGCTCATGACATTTGGATAGAAGGGTGTATGTGTAGGAAAAGGGGGCAAGTTGTCAAAAAAAGATTGGCAAAGTTGGAGTGGTCTGTGTACAAACTAGAGGGTGTGTATATGTATGCATAGAAAAGACAAGAGTGAAAGAGGAGCTAAGCCACACATCAAAATTGCTTAAAGTCAAACCAGCTTCTCAGGTAGAAGGGAAGCATTTAGGCAGCTTTAGTTTCCACAAGCACCACCAACACCCACCAAATGCAGCAACAAAGATGTCGCAATTGCCAGTGGACTGTCACAGGTTTTGGGTTCAATTTGTCCTCCAGAGGTCAATCAAACTGTTTCAACTTCTTGTTGTCTGCATGTCAGGACAGGTATTTCATAACTCTGAAATCAAAATGCTAACTTGGACAGAAATCCTGACTTCGTCATGAAGAGATTAGAAGGAAAACAAGAGGCTTTATGACTCTTCAAGTAGGCATGACTCAAGTTTTGGATGGGGTGATGAAGTTATCTCACAGCAAGCAGGTACCCAGGAGACCTAATTCTCTTACCTATGTCACTTCTCCTGTTAGCTGGGGGACAAACCCTTTCACTGTCTGTGCCTCAGTTCTCTATCTGTTAATCAGTATTTGAATAAATGGGAGATGGTGGTGAAATAAAAAGGGATATAAAGAAATAGAATTATTTGATCATCTTTCAAAAGTATTTTGACAACCCCAATGACCTGGGTAGGATGAAAGTGATGATAATGCTGAATGCAATGCAATCCCCAGCTGTAGATCACTGTATGGAAGACACTTCTCTTACTTCAGATCCACACCACCAATATTTATAAGAGCAAATAACCACCAGAAGGCTAGTCTTGCCATGGTAATGTGGCATTGTAAAATCAGAGATGCCACTACATTTATGAAGGAATAGCAGGAGAACTCTGTTACCCTCTCCTAAATGGGTCAAACTTTACAAGGTCCAAACAGTAGGACTCAGTGGAGCACCAATGGACAGGAAACTTTCTTGTGCAAAAAATATGGGCTTTGTGCTTGTTACTCTCAGTAGTGCTGATTGCTGGGATTCTGGGTTCCAAAATCAGCATTTGGCAACATCCTGATTGGCAGTGGTGGTGGTGGTACAGTGGTGTGTCACAGGATGAGTAAAGCTCAGTAAACCAGGCTTTAATTTGCATTGCAAAAAAAAAAAAAAAAAATCATTGCTTGTCCTTATACAGTCTCAAGGGTGTTGTGTCTGAAGCAAAGTGGGTTCAAAAAACTGTCCATGACCCAAATTCAAAATCACAATACTGGATCAATTCCAAAGAACAGAATTTGAAAATTTAGAGCTGTGATTTTGTGTTGGGCATGTACTCAAAACCGGTCATGGCATAGGGGAATATCAAACATTAGCAAAAGTGATGGAATAAAGTAGAATTAGAAAACAATACTAATAAGACATCATCTGAATTATTTGTCTGATGAACGATGACTCTATGAACATGGTGCCAGTCAGAATCATGCTTACAAAATAGCATAATCATTTTTTTCCTCACCCTGCCTCTGGGTTCTTGAGTATATCCTGATACTGGGCCTGATACTGCACGTCTGTGATCATATCTGAATTAAGCAACAGAGTTCTTGTACAGATCCCCAGACTGCTCTGAGTGTCTTCAAGAACAATATAACTATGTCAACCCAAAGCAGAGTCTGTGTTAGCTAGTGCTGGCAGGTGACAGGTCTTATTAGTGTGTGTGGGCCACAGTGTTAACATGTCTATTCAGCTTTTGTCTCTGGGAGAGCATCTCCTTGTGGCATTGCTCTTGGCAACATGGATGCAACATCTTGTATGGGTACTAGTATAAGAAAGTGTCTGCTTGGGATAACACACCCAGAATCTAGAGGTAGCGAGAAAGTGTTTTATTTCTTCTTTTCTATATTCTGGAAAGATTAATGTGGAGTTATTTTCAATTGAATAAGAAGGTGAGGAACTTAATATGTGGTGATCTGTATGATGTGTGATGAACCATAACTCCAGAATATCAATGTTGAGATGTTTTGCCCAAATGTTTTTTTGTGTGCATGTTCCTTAAATTACCCATGGCTGTAAGGTAATGTTTTTTTATAGTCATACATCTGGGGAGGAGAAGATATAAAAAGCCCCAGTGTCCTCCAGCTGCTATAAGAATGGTCATGACTTAGCCTAGTGATCTACATGCAAGAAACCTACATTCAGATAAACTTGCGGCTGATCCCCTTTAAACCTTAGCATGTTGCCCCTTGAATTCAGGCAGTTTTTGAGCCTTTCCTGGTAAGAGGAAGCTGGGTTTGATAGGGTGCATAATAACCTCTGTGCCCATAACACTTTTTTGGATTCAGGCACTGAAATTGAGTTAAAGCCCCCACCCCTTGAAGAGAAACACTCTCGTGCTCTCCATTGTGCTGTGTAACCTTAGAGGATACATTCTCTTGGTGCTTCTCTTTTAACACAGCCCCTCATGTAGGGCTAATCTAAATGCCACGGTGCAGCCCTTATTAATTCACCAAATAAGAAGGAAATGTAAATATTACAATGGTGTGAATGCAAAATAATAATATACCTGATAAAACGCTTGGTGGTGGAGCTCTCTCACTTGCTGGCAAATGCCATGACCCATATTATTCAGTGTATATTAAACAAGCTGTCACCTAAGCATATTTCTGAAAAATAATACTGGATGAAAAATGCTCTTCAGGTGTTTTGAATGTCTGCAGCATTTAACGTCTGCTCACTGTATTTGCCAGAGCCAGCATAAAGTAAGTGTACTAGACTACAAGGACAGTGTCCTCCTGTCAGCTAAGGTACATAAGGTTCACAACACACCGTGAATGCAGATTGTCCCATAATTTAGAAGGATTGTACAGCATAGCAAGCTCACAATTTCCGAGCTTTTAAGTATATTATAAAATTATATATATATAAAATATTATATATGTAAAAAATATAAGTATATTATAAAACCCACACTAACAATTGTGCAAAAAATAATGAGCAACTTCAAAGTATGAATTTCTGAGGTGAAAACTATCAATATGGGGGAAGGAAGACATGGAAGTTTTTGTCCTCTCCCTTCCCTAACCCCGGCAATGCAGGGGAAAAAATACATGAGATTTGGAATAGAGTATAAAACTTTTTGCATGTGGACTTCTGGTTCAAATTCTATTTAGGCTACTGATCAGGGAAGGTAATTAGCTGACAGCTGTTCTGTGACCTGCATAGGAGAAATTAGCTAATGAATGTGGTTTTCTTAGCAAACAGGTACCTGCATCTCATCCAGAACAGGTCAGAGGCCTCCCTGGTGGTCCTGCAGCAGCCAAGGATATCCTGGCCACAGAAACAGAATTCATCCCAAGGTGGCAACACACATTTATAGGAGATCATTGGAAGAATGAAGGAGAAACTCTACACCTCTTTCAGGGATGCAGGTTCTTCCCTAAGACCTACTTTTAAAAACGTGACAGAAGGAGGCTGATGGCACTGACGAAAAAGGCTGTTGTCCAGGAGTAGAGTTCTTGAGTGTCACTTCACCACTCCCTTGATCTGTCCTGTGCAATGCTTGATGGAGCTCCCCTGCTGGGAAGGTCTGAACCAAGAGGAGGGGCTTCACCTCAAACTAGTACTTGGGGGTGGGAGCAGTAGAGTATGGTGGTCCCTCGTTTGGGGGATATAAAATCAGACTGCAGTTCCATAATATTCTCCCTGCAAGACTAAATAGTCTTTTAGACTAAGTTTTCTGTGCTTGCATTTCAATAGCACTGTTTTCCTTTCCCCATCCTCTGTCATCTCTGACTGCAGACTCCTGGAACAGAAGTCCCTGACCCCCTCTGCTTTACTTTTCTTTGCAAATGAGTGCAGGCAATGTTGGTTTAGTTGTGTTAAAGAAGTCTTTTCTGTCCCCAACTTTGTGGCATTTGATCTTTTCCATTATTTTTGAGCTACAGTGCTTCACAGAAGTTCTTTATTTGATTTTTCTTTGCTTTAATTCATACTGTGCAAATCCAGACGTAATGTGGTCATGTTGACTTTATGTCAGACCAGTAGATAACTCCTAATTTTATTCCCCACTATCAAATCCATTTCAATTTCTGTTCCACATCTTCACAGAGTCACTCAAAGGCATTATTACTGGAGAACACTTTGAACATTTGAAATAGACTTAAACACTTTTTTCAGTGGATCAGGTATTCAGCAGATATTACTTCATATCTCAATAAAGTAAGTACTGGTCTGACATTTAAATGTCATTTGGACACACTCCTGACCTATGCATCTTTGTTTCTATAAAATACTTTGAAGGTGATGTCATATTTAAAACTATTTAAATTAATCTAAAGGTAAAAAACAAAAACCAAGTATCTGACACATTCTAGGGACAACAATTTTTTATAACCACAGAGAAGTGTTGATTCTTGTTCAACATTAATATTTAATAAAGATTACAGAATACATCTTGGCAGATACAAAATTCACTTGAACTTTGTGAGCCCAAAAATTTGCTTTGATCAAAAAAAAATATATAGAGAAGTAACTTCCCAAACATGGGAGTGAACTTTTTTAATGCTATACATAATCTTTGAGTAAATAAAAAATTCCTTTTCTTTCCTAGTATCAGAAACTACTGAAAGTATCATCACAAAGATCTTTTATCCTGTGAAATCACTTAAAGAAAACTGAATTAAGTAGAATTTGGCTCATCCTAGAACAAAATGTTCTTCTCCCAAACTCAGGAATTCAGACTGTTGTGGAAAGGTTAAAAATAATTCTGTTGAAACATCATTCTTTTCCATAGAAGTTGGAAAATATCATAACACATCTTAGGTCAGTAGGAGGTTTATTGGAAAGTTTATATCACTGGCTGTTGTTTTCTTCTACTCTACGATACCAGGTCTGAAGAGGAGATATTTTTAGCTGAGCTTCTCAGTAAGGTCCAGTCAAACATAAATCTGCTCTGCTCTGGCTCCAGTGCAGTCCCCTGAGATGCTGTGGAGTGGCCCTTGAAACTTTCTCTGCACATGAGGTACGTTAAGTGATGGAGAAGTGAATGCTGTGTCCATATGCCACAGTTTGCAGGGGAGTACATACAGTTTGCATAGGACAAATGATCAAGGGGTCCATATGCTCCAGTAACCTTGTGTAACCGAAAACAGGTTGTTACAACCCTGGGTTGTAAGCACACAGCATCTGGGAGTTCATACAACAACCATTGTAGTTTGGGAGCTGCCCATAGGTCTGATCAAGTATGGAGGGAGGTGTCATCTCCTGCACTTCTGTTTCAGTCTGAAAGCTGTGTACCTGCATGTCATGGTTTGAGATAGCCCCAAAATCCTAATTCTCTAGCTCCATCCCCCCTCCCACATCTCAACCTAATGTGAGATGGGTTTTTCCAGACAAAACACAACCAGACTCAAAGTGGGGGAAAGGGAATATATTACGATGACTGTACAAATAAATACTATAACACATTATACACACGATCACAACTATCTCTACCATGACATATAGTATTTACAATGGATCAGATCTCTTCTCCCCTCCAAATAAAAGTCCAGGAGGGAAAGAAGGACAGATCCCTTCCAGTCTCTCAGGGCAGCAGCTTCTTCTAAGGCAGCAGGTTCTCCTCATCTCATGCATGCAGCAGTAACTGGATTGTTGTAGCTGGATCTCTGTTCAATACACACAAGGGGGTCTCCAAGCCCCTCGGCTCTCCTTCGGTCCAAGCGAAGGCCTCACCTGTGGGCTGCCAGCAGGGACCAGACTCGCGTCACCACAGGTATATCACGAAATGCAGGGGCATCTTCGTGAAAGTCCCTTCCTCAGGGGATTCAAATTCCCCCTTGCAGAGCTCTGTGCTCTGTCTCAAGGCTGCTAGTTTAGCAGCAGCAGCGAGGGGGGCCAAGGTCAACCCCCCCACATTCCTTCTCTGTCCCGGTCCAGCTTCAGGACGCCTTTGAGCTTCTCAGCTCCTCTCTGCAGTGCATGTTGCACTTCAAGGCTCTTTCAAGTAAGAGTCCATCATCTTCCTCCTTCCAGGAGGTCTCAAAGGAGTTTGGGGGTCTAATATCAGTTCTTACCCCCAGAAGTCCATAGTTCTGCTGCTACCTTCTGCTGCTTCCTCCGGTTCAGTTCTTATCTGTCCTGGCTCTTAGCCATAACCTCTGGACGCTGCCGCCGCTTCTGCTCTGTCTCTGCTCACTCAAGATGGAAAACATCTCCCAGCTCACAGCTACAGACACATAGTCCAGCTTAACACTGTTCCAAGTCTCTGTAGCCCCCAACTGGGGCTGGGGGGCCCAGAGGCCCTGAGGGGCTCCGGGCCCCTTTCTTCGTGGCTACTACAACAACATGGCTACTTCTTCAACCAAACTACAACTCCTCTCTTCTGGTGCTTGTGATATGTTTACATTTCTGCAGGAGCGCTCATTGGACAGAACTTCAAAACTTCCAGGGGTTTCCACCCCTGGGGGTTACCACTTTTCAGCCTCTGGGGGAAAACAAGGTTCAAACCACTACACTGCATTAACATTTTTGCAAGCCAGGGTATCCCAATGTCTGGCTCAGGACACAGGTGACACGTTTAGAATTCACTTGCAACCATTTGTGGTAAAACTACAGAAAAATCTCACAAATACATTTGCAATAGCAAACATCTATCTACAGTCAAGTGCTGTTGGAGAGTTTAGGCGGAATATTCTATGTTAATTCAAACCTATATACCCAAGCAATACTTCATTGCAGGGTGTCTGTGGAGAGTAGTTTTAGATTGGTGCTTTTAGTTACTACAAGAACAGCAATGTGGGATGTTTGCAAATCAAGACTGCTGAGCATAGACACAAAGCACAACAGAAAGTCTTACATATGAAACAAAAAGAAATCAACATGCAGAACATGTATAAAAAGTAATTTACATGTTTATGGGAGCCTATAAACTTTTTTATTGTATAAAAATAGGTGTTCAGCTTGTCTGCCTCTAAATAAGTCTTAAATAATAAAATTTATTTTGGATGACTGATTATAGGACTCCAACCCAGGCAGTTTAAATCACATCTCCTGTCCACTTTAGGAAACACAATGATTTTCTAGCTTTGACATCATATATCATGTTAACTTTGAGCCATAACGCAGCAGGGGCCCAATTCTGTTAGCCTAGCATGCAGCTGTGAGGTTTGTATTTTTAATGTCTTTAAAGTAGCCTTGAGCATAACAGGAAAAAGTGGTTCCTCCAAGAACAGCAAGTTACTTTTGGTCACCCAGTAAATATCTTTGGTTATAGTTTGCAAGTAGGATGGCAGATGAGGACATTGATTGTATATGTTGTAACGTGCCAGGTCTCAAGCCACACGCTGCCCAGGCGGTTACTTACATTTGAGACTCCAAGAGATTTCTCCTACCTGGACTCTTGCAAAGCCTTTCATTCTTTGATACCTTTAATTGTGTGAGGAGAACACACCACAGGCATTTCCCAAGAGAACTTCTTTTGATTTAATGAGAAAATAAGCATTTTGGCAACAGGGTTTTACAGCAGCAACCAACACCTAAGGAGAAGCATTCCACAAAGCACACAGCACACAACAACCTACAAATTAGTGAAATGCAACCCATCGGTTTTAAGTAACCCACAAGAGGAAGAAAACAGTAAAGGTGGGCTTTTTTGATTGACAGCTGCCCCACGGGGGCTCCACTGCAGGTCATGTGCCTTCAGAGCTGCCGTGTTGGCTGCAGACCGTGTGCTTTCCAATCCTACCATGGCCCCTCCACTGACACGCTCACAGACAAGGTGGTTGATCCAACACAATAATTAAGCAGTCTAGTGAGATACCAGTCCAGTCTCTCACATCTGTGCGGAGAGATCCCATCTAATTACTACCAGGGACGTTTGCAGGAAATTCCAGTTTTCCTTGTTAAGACTTGTGTTTCTCAACCTCTCCATGGTTTAACTGGCACGCAATAACTAGGGGTAGTATTTTCAAGGGGTGCACAGGCATATCCAGATAATTGTAAAGGTAGATTACATTTTGTTATTATCTCTAGGCCTTGTCTGATTATTTGGTAAGCCTGTTTTTATAAATGCATTTATAATGGACAGTGAAAGTCATATGGAGTTTGAATGAATTTTTCTTCCCGGTGCAATACTGAAAATTAAGATGTGCTTAATCCATGATGCACTATAACTGCAGTATTTTTAATTCCAAGAATGTCACAACATTTTGGGGTATTCTTTTTCTATTTGAAACAATTAACATTAGGTGAGATAGTGCTTTATTTTCCCATTTAGGAGGAAATGCAAGCACCAGAGCAGCAGTACATTTCCCTAACAGACTGGAAGTAAAAACCTCAAAGAGCTGATTACTGAACCGTCCTTTTCTTTCTGTGCTGGACATGTTTTCATTCTGCAGAGTCCCTCAAACTGCCATCTCTCTTCACGCTTATTGGCCTCAGATTGGAACTCTAGTGGGGGGTTGGAGAGATGATTCCTCTCCCTCAGGACATTGACATTAGCAACAAGCAGTCAGTCATAAAGGATGCAACCAGAAAGGCAGAGGGGGAAAATGACAGTGGCACTTCATAAATATTAAAGAAGTTTTTCTGAGACAGAAACAGAAGTATGTGTTGACAATGTCAGAATGGTTTGATACAATCAATTCCTTTTAGAGTAAAGATTATTTTCAAAAATTATTAATGTATAATTATTTTTTTTTGTTTATTTGCTTTTTTCTTTTTTGCTCCTTTATTTCCACAGTGACTCTTCCCTCCCTGCCCCCTGCCTTTACTTGAGATTTACTACACTTGTTCTTCTGTGCTTTTATTCTTCTTATTCATTTGTTGTCCAAAGCTCTTACACTTCCTCAGGAGAAAAGAGCATCACCTAGGCATTGCTACCTTTTATACCTTCTTTATACTACTTACTTCTACTGAGTCTCCATTTAACACAGACACTTCTTGGGTAAATGCTAATTACTTGTTCCGTTATATTTGGAGTTTTATTATATTTGAGACACATCATGCCTGAAGTTAACTCTCTGCCATCTGATTTCATTAAGTGAAGGAAGCAGCCCGTGCATTAACTCAGCTTAGAGTCAATCACATCCACTTGCTGCTTTGTGTAGCCATTTGATTTTGTATTATTATTTTGTGTCTATTTTGGTTTATCTCAGATTCCCCAGTGAATGAATTATTTTATTTCTTACATTTCCAGGTTATATGTTTCAAGTAAGTCACCATGGTTCTCTCTATATGCAGTTAGCACATCAGCTGCAGCTCTTTGCAGTGGGGATACTAATTTTCCAAAGAATGTATTATCATCATAGAATTCTAAGAGTATAGAATTGAGATGTGATTTCAGTGAGAGTAATCTTAATGTTTTCTTGGTTAATGTAAAGCCAAGTTTAAAGGGGGGAAAATTTACTTTCACTTTACATTTGCAATCCCCACGCATATTCAATCACTTTAGAATTATCTTGGGTTGTTTAAAAGAAGTAGTAGCTTGTGTTCTTTAGAAATAGCTTTTGACACATTATCTTGCTGGTGAAGCCTGTGTACTTAATGAGTCAAAGGGAACCATTTTCCAAAAACCTCAGATATTTTGCGTGGATATTCATCATTATCATTATCACCAGCCATCCTAGTGAACAGCAGGAAAGCTGCATATTAGTCACTGTGAAAGGTGCTAGGTTGAACCATACATCACTGCTACCTTCTAATAGACTTTGAAGCAGGATAGCATAATTTACATTTTTTCGCATTCTGAAAAAGCAGACGAAGGCTCTTTTTCAAGTCCACATGCATTCACCCTGCCAAATAGGCACTGATTCTTTGCCCAGTCATCATGGTAGGCATAAGAGAACCTTTAGGTAAAGGAACATCATGTCCTTGCTAGCACATGGGAGTCAGCAGTTGGGGTTTGTGCTTTCTACCTGCTAGAGCATTTAGCAATCCCACTAGAGGACCTGATGAGACTGTTTAGCAACACTGCAATAGAGTGAAGGAGCTCAGTGACATCCTACCCACACTTCAACATGCTTCTGTTTGAAACCCATAGATGCTGTAGACCTAGTGCCTGAAACCTCCTAGGCCTAGTAGCTCTGCCAACCTGTGCAGCACTAAGACTGTAATTTTTCTTTGCTATTTCTGCTGTAGTACTTGGCGATTGGTACAACACAGGAGTCAGCACAAATACCAAAACAGATAATAAAGGTCTTTGTAAGAATGTCCAGACAGAGACTCCCCTCAGAAAGGTACTCCCTCTGAGTGCATGTGTGTACTGCTTACTAGTCTGTTCACATATAGAGCCAAATCAGAGGATATATTCTTAGTTATGTGGGGGAAAAACAGTAGAATTCCACAAGTCCCTGAATCAGCAGGACCGTAAAGCTTATGGGCAGTCACAGTAACCTAGTTTCTGGTGTTCTTTGCCTTCTTAAATAGACAGATAAATGTGTCATCACCTGCAACATATTAAATGCAAAAATTTTTCTCCATTCAAGTAAAGCACTTTAAAGGTTTTGCTATATCAGGCCCTAGCATCCAAGTAGGTCTCGGTTCAAATCTACATTTCTCTCCTCGAATCTTGATGCCATTATATCCAGATATTATCTGAGTGGGATTTTGTAGTAGTCATAGGTAAGAAATTTCAAATTAAAATTGGAAGACTTTGATGCTCACCAAAAAAAAAAAATAAAATTCAAATAATCTATCATCCCTTTGCTAATTTCATTAAGTTTTCTTGCCTATAATTCAGGTAGATAGCCACAAAAGGTGCAAGTGATAGGCTCAATGGAGATAAAATAGTTAATATTTGTCATCCTAAGTCTTGATGTCAAATGAGCAGATAATATGTATTCTTGACTAATATGCGGCTATGAAAAGATTTATAAGAACATTTCAAACTATCCAACATTGCTATAACACCATTACAGATACAGATACAGATATAAGCTCCAATACTGTTACACCTTACCATACTGATTTTATAATCTGGATAAAGGATACTAAAGTCTTGATCACCAATTGGAGAATTAAAACAGGTGATTATCCTTTGGTTAATGGGCACAGTAGCCTTATCATCATTGTTCTAAATTTATTGTTACTGCAGTCATATGTTACTGCAGTAATACCATAGGACTCCTCAGTATTGTGGATGGAGCTCAGTGAATGATCAACATCTGATTATTCCAGTCTTTTGCTTGACACCTTCTCTGCACAGGAATTAGCAGGACTAAGAGCCCTCTACCTGGTTCACCCCTTCTGCAACTGTGTAGGTCAAGTCACATCTGTCTTTCATGCAGACTTACCAGGCTTTGTTTTCTTCTTTGTGGAAAATGTATTAAAGAAAAAAAAAAAAACAACAAACCAACAAACAACTGGGGTTTTTTAAAAGTTCGTGTTTTGATTTAACTAGACATGATAAACACCCACTCCTAGAACTAATCTCTCTGAGACAATAATCATAGTGATGGCTTAATAGTAAAACAGATAGGATTCAAAAATGAATATTTATAAAACCTGACCCATAAATTTGACCAGAATGCTGACTGCTCATGCAAAATAAGTCACTTCCCTTTACTACTTACTTCTCTCTCTTCCTTCCAAACACCCAGAATGTTTCTTCCATCTGTTTTACTTCACGACTTCTTGCTATATTAACCATAGTTCTCTGCTATGCAGTGAAAGTGAGAACTTACTTTGGCATCCTCTCTTCATGGTACTGCCATTCTTGCTGAATCGAGTCTCAGTGATTTGTGCTGGCTAGATTCACATATAACATCTAGTTCTGAGTAGTCATCTAATAAACAATTTATATGTATCTCAATGAAGTCAACATATCAGTATCAGCTTTACTTCACCATTACTATGTGTATTAAAAAAGTTATTTCATAAGGAAACAGATTCAGAAATTATAGTGAAACCCTCTTCTATGATGCTACAATAACTAGTTTCTGTAGTCTGCTAGTAAATTGGGAGAAATATGTAAATGAAGAAGAGGAAAAAGTTGTCAGAAGACACCAGAAATTATGCTATTAGTTAGCTTCAGCCTCTTATGAGGGAATTTTTTGGTCTGGGATTCTCTTAACTATTGAAACATACTGTCAGTGAGACTGACATACTGTAATCACTTAAGTCTTCTACCATAACCACCCAATTTTGCCATCATTAGAGCCTTTACACATGTGAGTAGAAAGCAATCAATCTTAACAAAGTTGTTTAATCAACTCTAGTTATATAGATAAGTCTAAAGCGGCAGTACAATGATTCAGTGTGGACTTGGGTGGGAGCACATCCTTTTATTACTGGAGCAGTAAAACAAACTAAAGGAAAGAAGCAGAAAAAGAAAGCGTGGACTGCCAGGGAAATAAGTACAGACATAAACGACTGACTTAATAAAATATTAATTATTTTAGAAAGTATTAATACCAATATTTTAACATACTTGCAAAGTTAGTCTTTGATAATGATGAATTAGGTAGCTCAGTAGATATACCATTTTAATAGTAGAATAATAGTCCTAACCATATATGACACAGCCCCATATATAATGTCAAATGAGTGTGAAAATTCAGTGGTTTCAGGAATAATAGGCCATTTGAGGATTATTTTTTTTTTTGGGGGTGCTTTTTTCTTGAAATTAGCTCAGTGCTATCTGTCCTTCATCTTGTACCTGCTGAAACAAAGTGG
This sequence comes from Corapipo altera, assembly GCF_003945725.1. NCBI lineage: Eukaryota > Metazoa > Chordata > Aves > Passeriformes > Pipridae > Corapipo > Corapipo altera. The sequence goes on from NW_020884931.1 coordinate 633,807, forward strand.
TTTATGAGTTGGATAAGAAACTGCTGAAGGTTTTGCTTTGTTAGAAGATTATTGATTTTCTCTGTAAAGAATGTTGAACTTGTCTTGTGTTCTATATCTGTGGCACAAGGGTGCAGCATTCCCTATTGTAACTTTAATAACTACCATGTGACTGCTAAGAAGGACAGCCCCAGGAGACATACAGAGAATGACCCATTAAACACTTAACAGCAGACAAAAATGTGTAAACAAACATGATGGAGAAAGACAAACTCTTTCCAGTTTGGAATCATGTTGAATTAATGACAGAATTAACACTGTAGGACTAGTACCACATTGAACAAAAAAACAAAGGAAAAAAAAATCCCATTTTATATGTCTTTTCCTGCTCAGTGGGCTAACCCTAGTAGCTTTGGGATATGTAAATGTCTGGTACCTGAACTGCAAATCTCTAAGGTGGAAAAGAAAAACCGTAAGTCAACCAAAGAGACGTGGCTGTGTCTGATCAGCACCAGAAATTTGCCTACTATGTACCTTTATTGGAGGAAAATGTGAATACCTGTGACTCTTCAGAGACTTGCTCCTCCCACCCACTTCAATCTCATTTGTTCTTAGACATTTATTTTCTTCCTACTGCAAACACCCATGTCCTTTCTGGGATCTGGCCCTCATGCTGAGTGTGCTTTCGACCACTACCTGCCATATTACCACTGACTATATTTTATATCCCCCTTGCCCTTGCCTTGTATAGTATCTTCTAAATTGCACCTCAATATCAATATTAAAAAAGAAGTTTTGAGGACTACCTTGGGAATGGAGGTAAATTAAGCAGCAATGGTCCTAAAAGTTATACTGAGTGATACAACAGTACAGTCCTTTTCTGGAGCTGAGTGTTGTTGTCAGAGTCCAGCTTCAGCATAAAGCTGTTCATGTCAGCTAAGGACATGGCCTTAGGAGTACAGGACATGTTCCATTTACTCCTTAGCTGTTCTCATGCTATTGTTCCTTTCACAGAGAGCTTTCTTGTAGATAATTATGCACACAAAAAACCCCACAAAACCCCCAACAACAACAACAAAACAAAACAAAACAAACAAACAAACACCCAACCAACAAAACCAATTTTTTTTCTCGATGCTTTAGAGAGTTTATTATCCTGAAACTATCATCTAAAGAGACATTTGTACTGTCATTTAGTGAAGTCTGTGCACGGTTACAGTTACTTATGCCATATTAGTTAGCTGTGTCAAATGAAAACACTGATATTAAAGCCAGCTAACAGGGACCAACTTGCTTTTGTACCTTTCAAGATTAGGACTGCTGGGAGCCAGAGGTCTGCAACCCACTGCGAGCTGTGTACCTCAGTGCCAGACAACTGATTCACTCCCAATGGGACCAGGGACTGAAAGGCAAGTGAGAATCATGGGCGGGGGACCAGAGGAATGGACTGAAATGACAGTGTGGGCATACACTAAATTATTTGTAGAATTTAATTTAATATTCATTCATAATATTTTACTAATTTTTATCACATCAGCTTATTTTCTCCTTTAATATGGGACATATAATGGAAAATACTAATTTCTTTATTGCTGCAGAATTTGTTGAGGGATTTTTTTTTTCTGTTTATTTATAAATCTGGAAATTGCAACAGAAAATTTAATTCTAACTGGTATACCTTCTTCAGTATTTATAAACTGCAGTAACGGCCAAGTGTGGCTGAAGGTGATAAAAAGGAAATGGTAGAGGGGTTTATTTCTGTACCACTAACTTGTATATCTAACTCAGTAGCTGTTTAATAACATGGCATTACATAATTGGATCTGTATGGGTAACTTATTCTCACATAGGAATGAATCTTGCAATGGTACACTGACCAACCAGTTCATTGTTCAGCTCACACGAACACCCTTCTTTTAAACTTTTAATAAGCACAAGCGCAGCCTTAGGAACAATTCTAAGAGACCAAAAGAGCTAAACCCCCAAAAATCCCTACTCTGGCACAAGCCTGAGTAGCTTGCTTGATGGGACATTGAACTATGACTCTGGAGAACTGGAGTCTACTGTTCTATGTGATTTACAGTGTTTCACTTAATACCTCAGTACCCACTCACAGCAAGTTTTCTGAACAGCAACCCCATCCTGTATTACAATGCTCAACACAATAGAACTTTAGTTAGGGTTGAGATCTCTACTGGAACTGTAATCTATATAATCATTTTCTATTAATGAATCTGAAACCTAAAGCAAGCTTTCTAGCTGCATCAGTGCTAAAATCTATATGCAAGGATGAATCTTGGCAGTCCTGGTGTCTTTCTTTTATCTCTCCATTAAGTTCTACAATGCAGTTTCCAAGTTAACTGTTACTCCTTCACTGATGTTCCCCAGGACTGAAAGAGAAAAAAACCTGTAATTTTACATTCATGTTGCAAAATCTTAATGCAAACCTTAAATATTTGTATGGCCTTTCTTGGTAAAAGATACGTTTGTTCTCCTTTCAAAGCCTCACTAGAGAAGGACTTGAATAAATAAGAGACGTGAATTTTTCTTTGTGCCAAGTTTAAACGTTGAATCCCTTGTTGTCTAGAATTGGATGGACCAAAGACAGATAGAATTCGTGATAGAATGTCAGGAGGAATTCTGCTTCTGTGCTAGAAGAATACACGTGCTGGTATTAAAGGATTTCTAGATTATGAAAATTTTTTTTCTGTGTTGTCTGGCCCCAAATTTTTTACAAGAAAGTGCATCTCCAAAAACAAACAACAAAAAAATACCAACCACATAGGAAGAGCAGGGTAGCAAATTGATTGACTTAACCAAGGAACTTGAAATTATTTTTCTTCACACACCTTCTGCCATTCAAGGTCAGATTATTTGATTCGTGATTTTAAATCAGAAATGCTTTCCTTGTGTTTAAATTCCTGTTAAAGGGAAGAAGAAATTTCCTTCTTTCTATATCTATGTTCTGCTTTTTTAAGAGTGGTTCTGGTTCATGATGAACAGTAACCTTTTCTTTAGCAAGTGGTGAAAAATACTTGTATATTTACAGAAATACATGAGCTGCAGGAGGAGATTCAGCAGCTTTTTCCTTCCCAAACCACAGACTCATACTGCAATGTTTTCTGTTCGTTTTTCTCTGTTTTCTTTTTACCCCTCTTAGACTTGATAGACAAAGTGGCTAATTAGGCAGGGGAAGAGAGTGAGTTTTTCCACAGTCTGAGTTGCAGTTATTCATTCTGAAGCTCTTCTTGTATATTTTTTACTTGTATATGTCTTTCTCACATGCTTTTTTTTATATAGTGGCAAGGGTTCTATGTGGTGGTGTGGGACTGCAGTCTGCAAGTTTATTTGAACAGAAGCCACAGACATAAAGAGGGGTTATTTGAACTTTTCTGCCCATGGAGAATGGATGGATGGGTGGTTGGATGGATAAATGAGAAGGCTTTACTGTCACAACATAGCGTAAACTAATGACAGCCAATTAGGACGACAGCCTCTTCAAGAGAGATCAATTTTTATGTGAAGCCAAGTCCTAGGCCACTTTGCAGAGGCTTCCATTCTGCCTTAAGTTATTTGTATGTTTCTATGCACACACGTGTGTGTGTGTCTGTGTGTCTGTGTGCACAAAAGTCTGTTGATCTGACTGATGCTGTCGGGAGTGGGTTGTCCCGCATGAGAACAGTTCAGCAAATGTGCCTGTTGACTTTTACCAGCACAGAAATGCCACAAATCTCTTTTTTTTGCTGGGCAATTTAGTTCTATCCTCATGTCTCTGGCAATCGACTCCAAAATTCCAGGTGCCTTTTTTGCCTTCATTTGTTAATTTTTTTTAAAATAACAATTAAAAAGATGAAATATAAAGATGTAGTTTAACTCCCACAGAGAAGAGAAAGAGGAGAAATAAAAACAACCATGATGTTTTCCTTAACTTTTCATCCTGTTCTGTCAAAACAATTCCCAACTTTCATGATCAGACAAAGGGCTCTCCTCTTGCTGCCATAGCTTCTGTTGATATGTTTCTGACGTTTAGTAAAATAGCCAAGTTTTGCTAACATGTCACCCTTGATACACTTCTATCAGAATTCATCTAAAAGGAAAGAGCGTCTGCTAAAAATGTAACTTCAAAATCACTTGTGAAGAATTTGATTCCACTGCTGAAAATAGCAAAGAAATGTTAGTATGCTACTTTCTTGCTTAACTTGGTGATGCAGAGTGGAACAAGGTTGATATGGTAAGAAAAAGAGTGCAGTCTTTTGTTTTGGTAATCAAATGTCAGTCAGCTTGTGCTTCTCAGTGCTTTCCTGTTAATGAATTAATCTGGAAATCTAAAGAGTTTTTGCTTAATTTATTAGCACTTAAACTTTATCCAGCCAACCTAGTTGCAGGCTCTTGTACTACTTTATTATTTGTATTGATTCTGGTCCCAGAAGAAGTATAGAGCTATAACAGAATGAAGCAAAAGATAAACTGTTTCTACAGGCTGTAAAGGTGAAGCCTTCAAACAAAACCTAGCCCAATAATTCTGAATGTTATGGACAAAAAATCCCTCTGGGCAGGTCATTTACCTTACTTCCTGTGAAACATCATGTATGGCCTCCTATGAAAGATATGACTGGGATCTTTGGATTTTAAGACTAAAATAAGCTTTTTGATCTTTCAAAATCTGTGGGAGTTTTGTTTTAGGGGGAGACTTGAGAGAAAATAATCTCTACACTTCGTAACTGACTCCTCTGCTGTGGTTCAAAATGTAACAGAAATTTAGCTCTCTTGTGGCTCCTGTCTGTTCCCCATTTAAATTGCTTTCTGTTTTCTCTAAAAAAATATTGTTTATACGTGTATTTTGGAACCAAGGAATTGTATTTTCTTTAGCAAGTTTATACTTTGATGCAGCAATGATGTCTGAGGATTTAATTTCATGCAACACCAGCTTACGCTCAGGCTGAACACTTTACAGAAAATGTTATTTTACAAGACACATAACTTAGTTATGTACTTTACCTGCCTGGGCACCATAGGGCTTCTGTTTATATAATATCTAAAGTGTGTCTTCTGCAGGAAGAGACTCAGAGCAGGATCCAAGTTGAATCTGAATAACATCATCAGTACTCCATCCATTAAACAAAAAAAGGCCAGTATCTTAATTTAGGTGTCAAAGAGTAGTTGTTAAAAAACCCCTTCTCCTTTCCTGGAAGTGATACAGAGCCACATGAACTTGTGGTCTGTGAAATTTGTTCTCACAAACAGATTGCAATTATGGTAATGTTAAATCACAGGGCAGGAACCTTGATTTATAATGGAGACTTGTATGCACTTTTAAAACCTGAGGGACCAGAAATTGTAAGTGGCCAAAAGGAGAACATCTTTTTCTGATGTCCCAGATACATAAGTCTTCTCTTTGTTGTATCAGGTATCTCTTGCTTATTTTTCTTCTACAATTAATGAAAGAATAAGAATGAAAAAATTAATAAAATCACATCATTCTTCTAAGTTGTAAACTCTCAGTTTGGTGGCTACATTGTAGGGTAAGATAAAACTCATATATATATTTCACACAAAAATAATATGATCTTTTACACTGAGATTGGCCTATTAAACAAAAGAGCTTGCTAAGCTTGAAGTTGAAAAAAACAAGTGAAAGACACAGCTGAGAAGTATTCTATTCTAAACACAGAAAAAGAGAAATAATAATAATTTTTTTTTGTTAAAAAATTCAGTTATTTTCTTGAAACTAGGACATATTCAGCCTCATAAAGCTCCTAGAACACCCCAGTGAGCAACCAGACTACAGTGTCAAATATTTTTCAGACATCACTGGAACTAAAAAAACAAGCAAAATCATTGGGTTGAGTTTTCATGGCCAAGTTTTGGTAGCAGGAGTGGTGGGTAAACTAAAGAGGTGGCTTCTCTGAGAAGCTGTTAGAATTTTCCCCTATGTCTGACAGAGTCAATGCCAGCTGCTTCCAAGACAGACCCATTCCTGGTCAGAGCTGAGCCCATTGGTGACAATGGTAGTGCCTCTGCCATAACATATTTAAGAAGGAGAAAAAGTTACTGTGCAAGAGCAATTGCAGCCAGAGAAAAGTGAGAATATGTAAAAGAAACACACCTGCAGACCCCGAGGTCAGCGAAGAAGGAGGGGAAGGAGATGCTCCAGGCACCAGAGCTGAGGTTTCCCTGCGCCCTGTGGTGCAGACCACAGTGAGGCAGCTGTGTCCCTGCAGTCCATGCAGGTCCATGGTGGAGCAGAGATTCACCTGCAGCCCATGGAGGTCCGTGGTGGAGCAGAGATTCACCTACAGACCGTGGAGGAGCCCCATACATGAATAGGTAGATACCCAAAGACAGCTGTGACCCCATGGGAAGCCCACCTTGGAACAGGTTTCTGGCAGGATCTGTGGCCTCCTAGAGCAGGTTTACTCATAGGACTTGTGACCCTGTGGGGGACCCACACTGGAACAGTCTGTTCCCAAAAGGCAGTGCCCTGTGGAAGGGACCTACGCTGAAGCAGTTCATTAAGAACTACAGCCCATGGGAAAGACTCATGCTGGAGAAATTAATGGAGGACTGTTTCCTGGAGGGACCCCATGTTGGAGTAGGGGAAGAGTGTGAAGAGTCCTCCCCCTGAGAAGGAAGGAGCGACAGAGACATCATGTGATGAACTGACCACAACTCCAGTCTCTTGTGCCACTGTGAGAGGAGGAGGTATAGAATTCAGAAATAAAGTTCGTCTTGGGAAGAAGGGAAGAGTGGAGGGTAGGTTTTTGTAAAGGCGTGGGTCTATTTCTCATTATCCTACTCTAATTTGATTTTCCCAAGTCAAGTCGATGAGTGATCTCTCCCTGACCTTATCTTGACCCACAGGCCTTTCACTGTATTTTCTCTCTGCTCTCTGGTTGAGAAGGCAGCTTTGGTCAGCACCTGGCATTCAGCCATGGTCAACCCATCACAGTTATTCAGGCAATATAAGAATGATCTTGAACTTGACATGAATTCTTAAAAAAAAAAAAAAAATCCAAGGATTTCCGCTTTGAAATTATTTGCATTCCAGATACTAGTTAGAGGTTCTGATTAAGATCAAGACCTTTATTTTCCTCTGGCCATACAGCCCTGAGAATTAACACTCTAACAAAGGTGCGTGACACAAAAGGTAGCTGAAGGAACTATTTTGATACTATTTTATAGGAGGGAAAACACCAGCATGAAAATTTTTTAAGTGATTTCCCTAAAGTAAAACTAGTAGTTCTTGCAAAAATACCCAGATTTAATCAGCCATAGAGCATGAGCACAAGAAAATTCCTCTTTCAAATGTTTCTTTATTTTGGCATGTGAATTTCCTGTCTTGTTTCCATTCCTGAATCAAGACAAAATAGCATATGGTCTAGGAGAAAGTCTGCTTATATGAGGTTTGGTTGAACTCCCAGAACTGTTTTGAGTTGTTAATAACAATAAGGATATGTAACGTCCCATTCAACATGTTAGAAGAACAGGAATGATGATGTAAGCCCATTAAAATTTACATATATATAGTGTTGCATTCTGAAATTTCTTCAATTTTTAAAGGAAAAGAAAAATGTCAACAATGTTCCTTTAAATCCTAGAAACTGGGCTTTCTTCAAATTAGAGGGAGAAATCTTCTGTAGGATTCGGGTTACTAATAAAACACATCCATATAGTAATTAGGCTCTATCATGAAAAACTATGAATGATTTCTGAGAGTTCATTCAATAATAATAATAGAAAAAGATTTGACATTCATTTATTATAACAGTAATATTTTAGAAATAGAAAGCTCTATCTATAATTCTTTACCAGAATAAAAAGAACAGGTAACATAAAAGAACAGGTCTCTAAACTTAGACTTAACTATAATAAATATAGTTGTTCAGTCAAAGTTATATCTCATTTTAGTCCACTGACTTCAGGTGGATTTACTACATCAAAAATTAATTTGATCTAATAGTTCATTTTTCATAGCGCAATCTGATGGTATGGATTTATTAGATATAACAAAAGTCCTAGCCAAACCATTAGGAGAATATTAAAAATCAAACCTTTGTTTTCATGTAACAGTCAACATTCAAACATTAACGTCTTCAAGCTTGATAGCTGATTCTCACCCTGGATGTGAACAGCAAGCCAGACACTTCTTCACTGCATTTTCAAATGTCAGCTGCTTCCATTTATCAGAAATTAGACTGACACTTCTTAACATTTTATGCAAACTTAAACAAATGTTATGGAAGTTACACGTACCAGCGACCATAACAAAGTTCAACTCTAAATTTCTGCTGAATCAATAAGCTGAAAACAGACTCTCTTTTCAGACTATGAAGTCTTTTTCACTAATAGCGCTACTGCTCAAGTTGTGTGCCTCTGAACAGCGACTTTGAACAAAGAAACCCCTGGGCAATTATATACTTACAGTCTAAATTCCCCAGCCCTCATGTGACAATTTGGAACAGTAGGAATACTAGAGTCTGAGAGAGTCTTTCTGTTCTTCATTGGGTCCCTTCATTGTCTTTACGTGGGACATTTTTTACCTCTAGGGTTGCAGCTTCTGTTAATGAATGTATCTTCCTTATCTTCTGTCTTGAACCGTCTCTTGGGTCTTCTCATCCTTGACTAGGTAAAAATTCAAAATATCTAGTGAAAGTTCATAGCTTGTGACCTAAGCCTTCAACAAATTTAATGACTAAAACTAAGCAAGTTATGTCGAACGAATTCTGTATAAATAGTATACCAACTCACACAACACAAAGTAAAAAGTGTTTACTCTGATCTCTGAAATTTTAATCACTGTACCAGCTTCTTCAGGGCAAGAAATCTAAAATGTGGATTAGCAGTAGTCAACAATTCCAAGTATATGATACTAAAGGTCTACAGTAAGCTTTTCAAGGTGAAAGAGGAGCTGCTCTGGCCTTAAGTCTTGTCACTTTAAAAAGAGAACAAGAATTAAGATATTTTTCAACATAATATGTATCAAACCTTCTTAACACTATTACAAGGCTTGATGTAATTTTCATTTCTCAGTTGCCAGTAATACCAAGTCTGCTAACTCCAGAATCACAAGATAAATGGCTTTATATAAAAAAAATGCAAGATACTATCCTTTTAATACATACCAACCAAATATGCATCTGAGACAAATACTGTTCTTCAAGGATAGGTTAACTGTCCTCTTGAAAAAAATCATCTCAACTGTCATTCCTGTTTCATGAAAAATACCACTGTTCAGCTGATAAAATACAAGGCCAATTTCCATACACCTAAGTTTTGAAAAATATAATGAATTTAATATTAAATTCTTTCTATTCTGAGCACATATGGATAAGTCCTGCAGCTGCAGGAGTTTGGAATATAGTTTTTTTCTTTTTGTAATCAAATATGAGATTTTTACTGCTGGGGCCGTACTTTGAGAAAAAAAAGGAGAGTGATCCATGAGGTCCCTCAGTTTGATATCTCTGGTACAAAAAAGAAGGTGGAGATAGTGATATTTTTCTTCACTATTTTTTGTCTTTGGTGTTAAGGAGACATTTAAGGTAATGTACTTGAAACTTCAATGGGAATGTGCATTGTAGGAGTTAAGGACACCAATCACCAAAGCACATTTTTTCTGCAAGTGCAAATTGGCAGTTTTTATTAAAAAAATGTTCTTTGAAGAAGTCACATCATATAATCTGAGCAAAATGATGCTATTGTAATGACTTGAAGCATTTTTTTCTCTCACCATTAGAGAAAAGGGAAGTGGTTGCTTTTACAATGTGGAACAGCTATTAAGTTAAATTAATGGATCTAATATGTCTGGATTTGTAGAAAGCTGACAGTTTCCCTTGATAGATTATTGTAAAAGTTCTCTAAATATGGGTGAGGTAATACACTATTAAGACGGAAAAAGAATAGTTAAAAACCAGGGACATGAATTAAACGTATCTGTTATTCATAGGTGTTGGATAAAGAATAACACCCCACTGGGTTCTAATTGTGTCAATACTGTTTAATACTTGCTTTAACATTTCAACAGAGCTATATCATGCTCTTCTTCATGTTTGTGTGCACCCCCTCTGCATCTGGGGGGTTACTGCAAGTGGTCCATTGTTTGAGTCATTAACCATTAACAGTCCAGTCTCTCACAGGTCAAGAGATCACTACTGCTGGATTTGGTGAAATTGGATCACATTGCAGTTCCAGGTAGCTATGTGTGTTTCTATACTGGGCTACATAGGTAAGACATATTTGAAAGGAGTGATTTTCACAGAAGGAAGACTGTGCACCAGCTTCCTTATGGGTACAATGATCGACTGACAGATCTCAAGAAAGCTTTCTGGACAATTAAATTTTTTACCATTCCCTCAATAAAAAACCAACCCTTTTTATATAATGAGATCAGCTATACCAGCTTTTCAGACAATTTACATTGCTGATGCATATTCACATGGTACTCAGTGACAGTGCTCAGAAATCAAACCAGCAGTTGTGTTTGATCCACAGCAGTGGCTGCATACAATGTATACCATCTAAACTGGTATATACAACCCCCAGGGGTGAGGTGATGTCTGAACTTTAAGGACACAATTACTTTTGCAGAGATTGTGACATGAATATTTTATGTGTGACTCAGGATTATTTCTTTTTCGTTCAAAAGGAAGTGAAATGCAATTTGAATGGATGCTGTCAGATGAGTGACACCTATGGGGAAATTATAGCACAATAATGAAAGTCTGAGACAGAGGAACACTATTTGGCCAGAGAAGAAGAGATAACACAGTCATTAATTTAACAATAGACAGGAGTTTTGGTACTTAGTACCAGCAGTCCTTTTGTACCTAAATGGAAACAAGACAGCCGCAGAGAGAAGAATGAATGTCAGCTCTCTCATCGATTTTAAAATGTTTCTATGCTTAAAAGTGGCAGGTCACTTCTACTTCAAGTATAACATGGATCTACAGAACAAAACACTGGAAGAAGAAAATGAACCGATTGAGAATTTGATTGCATTTTGCTTTAGAATGATTATAATTCAAAAATTTGTATTCGAAAAAACCTCGATATACATGGGCTGAAAAAAACAATGTGATGGCCAGGCAGGATTACCTGGGGAAGCAGTTTGGATGGGCTAGCTCTGGTAGAATCAGAACCATAGTGGCCCAAATTATGATTCTTCTTTGCTGGAAAAAGCTGGTGATATCTGCAGTGTATACAAACTTTTTGGATGACTACATTCATGAAATGTAAATGTGCTCTTACATTGCTAATTTTTTCCCTTTCTCTGAAATCAGTGATATCATTGTAACTGGAAGTTAGTCAGTCTGATAACAGATGAAAATTAGCATTACAGATGGTTTTCCTCTCCCTTAAGCACTATGTATATATGTGGACTCTCCTCTGACTCGTGGTTCACTGTATCTCATGTCAGTAAGAGGAAAACAATGACAGATTTGGATTTGATATTGAGGGATGGTCTTCTGTGATGGGAATAATTATGGGGTGAAGTTTTAGTGGGCGGGGGTTCATTGAATTAGCAGAGAAGGAACGGAAAGCAGCATGTCCAGACATAGGACAATTATTTAATGAAGAAAGGGTTTGGGTTGGAAGGAACCTTAAAGATTATCTAGTTGTGACTCCCCCTTGCCATGGGCAGGAACACCTTCCACTAGAGCAGACCTAATGACTAATGTGCATTTTACAACATATAAGTGAAATATAGACCTTGTCCTTGGAAACAAAGCAGGCATCCAGGACTTCTCCCTCCAAGAACACGTCTTTAGTATTGGGATAGAGAGACACTGTCCCAGTTAACTACATATTCTGTGAGTATAACTTCTATGGAAATGTTGAAAATACCTATTCCTTATTGCACATAATATTCTGGCTGATTACTGAAATCAGAGGAGGTGGACTTGACCACACCAGGTGGGAAGGACTGAACTGGATAAAAGCTCTAAAAATGAAGTTGATATATAAATTTATGGGATGGGGGACAAAACCACCTTCCTTCCTTTGGCTTTGTCTTAAACTTATATTTAAGGCAGTAGTATGAGGTGATTCATTTGGTGTTGCCTGTAAGATTAGCATAGGGAAAAAAAGTGGCATGTTGTTTGTGGATATGGTTGGAATTTATGTGGGGAAAATATTGAGTTAGTTGGTAGCACTAAGAAGAAGAAATTTCTGCACATGCCTGGAGGTCATCTTGGAGTTCCACTGCTAAAAATCAAAGTCACAGGACTTGAAACACTTCCAGAGTTAGATAGAAGTTGAATAATTTCTGTGGATTGTGGCTGTGGTCATCTAAATTTACATCACTGCTAGGCAACAACTACAAGACAAGGTCCAGCTCCTGTGAGGTATTTAGATGCTTAAAAACCCACTGGTTGCAACAGGATTGAGGTGTCAAAGTACATTTGCAGATATCAGCTTCAAGTTATAAGTGTTTAGCTCAACCAAAGAGTACAAGTGTTCTCTCTATATGTGAAACAGCATTCTAGGCTAGATGTTATATGTGTGTGTAGTCCTGCCACCAGAAATGTTTAACCCACACACTGTTCTTTTAAAGGAAAATTAATATTTTCTTTACGCGGCAGCAGAGATTTCACAGCTGAAGGCTCAATAATGTATCTTTTAAAAATAGCACTTTATGCTTCATCTCCAAAACCTTTTGCTAACACTGGGCTCAGCCATGCATTCCTCCAGGGATTGAACTCCTCTGACTATAGAGAAGTTACAGATATAGCAACTGACTGGATCAGTCCCATCTTTATACCCCTACAGTGAAGTAAATTTTCATCCTCTTGTTATAGACAGGGAGACTGAATCTGATTTTGTAAAATTACAGCACTGGGTAGCTGCTCACAAAATCAAGGCTATATTTCAAAACAGATTCTATTATTTTATTGAGATCACAATTCTGCCAATACAGTACACTGTGAAAAAGGAATTAAGTAATAGTTTGCAGTGATCTGTACTTTACTGGGATTAATACAAATTAATTCTGTATTTATACTGAGATGCTAAAAAAATTAAACTCATTAAGAATGCAACATTACCGTTAAGATCCCAATGGATAACATAAACATTTACAACAAATTTGTTTCAATGAATGAAAGCATGTTCTTTCTCTGTAGCTATGTTTTGCTTATTATTTTTCAAATGAAAAAATATGACATTTAGGATATTAAAGCATCTTCATGACAAAAATTTTGTTTCTGCAAAGTTAGAACAGTTTGACCTTTCTGGATAGTACCAAATTGCAGTTATGTTGATGATATTGAAATTTATATGACTTTGCTAAAAGAGCAATTCTTAATTCTCAAGTTTTTTGGAAAATTTTATGTTTTGAACTCTTCAGAATCCGAACTTACTTATTTCTAGAAGTAAAAAATACTTATGGCACATTTCTGTCTTTCTTACTCATATGAAGTTCTACCTGTTCTACACAAAATCCTCTTGATTTTACTGTGACTAAGACCCACAAAGATGGGCTTGTGACCCCATGTATTGATCCTCATTATGGAGAGGTGTCAAAATAAACGCCACTTCCAGAATGAGTAGCATCTGAAAAATTCAAAATTACTCTACTCAGAAACTATAGATCATCCTATGTTAGCTGACTCTTGATGAAGAATTATATGTTCATTTTTAACCAACAAGCCTATGAAGTTACACTTATCTAAAACAGTTACCTTAGTATCCTAAAGACAGAGACATGACTCCCACTGGAGCGGCCTCTCTGAATGCAATTTATGACACTTAATTCTTTAAGCTCTCTTTCACCAGCTGCATTAGGACAGGGGCTCAGAGTCTTCAGGGGCTCTTCAGACTGAAGTTGTGCCCAGACTCTAGGCTAGAAAGCAAACCTACCTTGTTGGTAATTCCACATCCAACCTATAACCCTTCAGTGGAGCTTCCCTGTGGTGCTTGCACACAAGACTGGGTTTTGAGAAAAGCCACAGGTTTCTTTGAAAATTGTCAATGAGCAGGAGTGTGCTCTGGCTGTACTAAGGGTTTCCAAACATAAACAGCCTTAAGAGTTTAAAAACTGTCTAGGCTTTCTTAGCTTCAGTATACAGCTACTGGGTCTTTTTGTAACTTCTCTGACTAGTATATAATGGTTAGGCACAACACCAGCTTAACAACAGAAGCTGTTCCAAGTGTCTCAGGGGCTGGAAGCAACCAGTATGACAACTCCACTATTTGAAGGGATGAGAACATAAGGAATGGCTGTGTTGTACCTAATCCTGTGTTTTGTTGCCAGTGGTGACCAAGAGGAGATCCCTGGGGATCCGAACCTCCAGAGACACCTCCTGGTATACACTCATGCCAAGAATTTGCAGTTTATGGACTTCTCCAGAGAGATATTGATAAAACTTTGTATTTAATAGTCCAACTGGAGTTCTTGTTTATGATATTATACAGCATCCCCTTGAGATCATGTAAATCGTTAACATTCATGGCATCCTATAGCAAGGGTTTCCACCACCTTAGCTACATATTGTATAAAGATTCACCCTCTTTTGTTCAGTGTGAACATACTTCCTGTGAGCTTTATTTGATGAAACCTAGTTAATCCATTGGGAAAGAAAATGAACAAAAATTTTCTTTGGATATTTGTGGTTTTATGTGCCTCTGTCACATATTTGATCTCTTCCAGACTGAAGAGTCCTAGTCTGGACAGTAGTTTTCATATGGAAGATACTCCCCACCTGTGATTTTTTGTTCTTCTCTGAACTTTTTTCAGTTGTCTTTTTGAGATGAGGCAAATAAAACTACATACACAGGATCTATGTGTAAGGTATATTTAAACATTTATTCAGCACCTTCTGCAATTCTTGACAGTTGCTGCATCCTGAATAACTTATTATTTGTAAACAGTGATACCTCACTTTTCATCTAGGTTGCTTCTAAAGGTGATGAACAGCCTTCTGGCCACTCACTGACCATTTACCTTCTCTTTCCTGTCTTTTACCCAATTATTTACCCATGTAAGTGTCTTTCTTCTTATATGTCTTAATTTTCTTCAGAGTATTTGGTGAAGGATCTTGTCAAAACACTTCTGGAAAAAACAATAGTGAAGCCCATATCAATATCTTTCTCAACTTCTTCTAGAAACTATATATTTGTGAGACAGGACTGCTCATCACAAAAACCACATGACTCTGTCTCAGTATTGTATATAATGGTCCAAATCCACATTAGATAAAAATTAAATTTGTAATATAAAACCAAATAAACCCAGACATCTGATGTGGAGAAAGAAGACAAAACCAGGACAAAGTAATATTATTAGAGAAGAGTGCATCGGCGGAGATGGTGAAAATGATGGAGGACTGTGAAATATTTCAGAAGGAAACAGAAGTAAGGAAATTAAACTTTAAGTAAATAAACACACATTAGCCTAAAATAATCCCATAAATCAATTACCGACTACAAGCACTATGCCCAATAGGCAGAACTTCTATAGGAACAAACATAAATAACAGTATCAATTTCTGCCCAGTCTCCATGAGAAGTTAACAATACAGATAACATATTTTTAAATGAGTGGAGGAAAATCAAACGCATGACATCTTTGTACTCTTCAATGTTATTTTTTGCATCTGACACACTTTGCTAAATGTCTTGCCACTGATTTTAAGATAGGGGCCTAGTTAAAATGGTAGTGATAAAAATAAGACTTGGAAGTCCTTTTGCTGCATTATTTAGCAGTGTGAATGGAAAGAAAGAAAAAAAAAAGCACATTTTAGACATATTGGGAAATATATTTGACAAGAAGAAATAAACTGTAGGATTCATTGTTGCAGTAGGCAAAATGTCTATGATGGCCTTGAATGATTAAATGATACATCACAAAACAGGGTGAAACAAGTTATATGGCCAAGGTAATAAAGATATTCAACATTAATCTGTAATATTATAAAACCGATTAACAGCAACAGGGAATCATTGCTCTTTGAGGAACTCTTCACTGGATGGACCAGGACAAGGTGGAGTACATGACTGTCCTTTTGAATAGTGCAAAGTAATAAATATTAAATGTTTAAAAAGTTTTTATTTCTCAAATTCTAATTTTAAATACCTAGATTATAGAAACTAAGCTATGCAATGTTTGGTCAACCAGGTAGTTGTCTACAATAATTATGATTTTCATGGGAATAATAGTAAATGTCAGAAGTAAATGTATGCCCTTGTGGCCAAGTCACAGTGACTTAATTCTTCAGGTCTCCTTTTTAGTGATATAAGAGTGATTTAGAGAGTTCTTTGATAAAAACCTTATGGGTGTCCCAAAGCTGGTATTTTCAAAAGATTTTGGAATAATGTATTATGCTAAACTGTCTGAGAATGGTTATGTATCATTGAAAGGATAAGTCTGGGTTAGTCATCTTCCAGACACGCTGTTTGAATGTGAACAATGAAGCCAAATCCAGAATTCAGATTTCATTGTACCTGCTCTCTGACTTCAGAGGAGAACCTTCCTGAGTATGATCACAGGAGTAACTGAATGGTACAAGCAAGATCTAAAACAGGTTTCTTCCTATTTAACAATTTCCCTATGACTCAGAAGTAAGACAAAGGATGAACTTAAGAACACATTCTGTGTGATGTTGAATGTCTTAGCTTGGATCGCTTTCAAAGGAAACTTGCTTAGGAAGAGCCGAGAGCCTTCTAGAAATTACTTATTTATTTAAAAAAAAAGAAATCAGAAAAAAATCCCAGTCAATATGTGTGTATAATTCCTGATTTCATGATATTTAAACTTTATATAATCCTTGGATACTCTAATCTTTATTCATTGATGTATGATTCTTTGAAAGATTTATAAAAAGAACAAATAATTTCACTGCAGTAATGATGAAAATAGGAGATATTTTTTAAGGACAAGATTATATGAGTAAGTAGCAAAATCACTGGCTTCCTTATTGTCATATTAAAATAGTCGTAACTTTTCATTTCTGTGATTGCTTTGTGAGGAATAAAACTCCAGGTCTGTGACACCTGCAATAATTTGGATATTTACCTATCCAGATCTGCACTGTCTGTGCTGTTATGATCCAGACACTTTTCCCATATCTTGGGAAAAATTCAAAATTTTGTCTACATATGTCAAAGAGATGATCTGTGTGAATGATTAATTAGAAGAGTCAGTAATGGAAGGCTTGTCCTATCCTTAAAACATTGTTAGAATATACTTACCTATCCCAATTGCTCTGAAAATTGGGTTGATCAGAACATTCCTGTTGTTCCCACAGCTCAGCTTACAGGTAATATCTTTTTAAACTGCATAAGCTTGATGTCTTAGGACCACCAGCTATATTCCTGCTCTCTACACCCAGAAAATACATTCAAGTAGTACTTCTTGGATATATGAATTTATAGAGCACTCATCTTGATGAACATCAAATCATGAAACCTTTTTCCCCCTCAGACAGTGGAGAAGAGCCCTTTGCAGGGAGCCCTTGTCAGCATCTTTTGGTTCCCAAACGCTGCATTAGGGGGCCAAGCTGTCCTTAGTGTGTCCCAGGCTTGCAAAGGGCTGTTTTTTGTCACAAAAGATTTCTCTTCCCACTGAAAATGCACTCCAGTTGTTAGTAATATTATTTAAATGTAAAAACTTTATTTCTGGTGAACACTTTGCAACAGATTGACAGCATGAGAGCCTTAACAGTTCTATCTTGTAGAAATCATTCTCATTTCTCTGAATGTTTTACAGTATTTCTTGAAATAATGTCATCTTAAACTTCAGCTTTTAAAAAGGTTTTTGGGGAAAAATCCTGCAACAGAAATAGAAAATTCTAAAATGTTTTATGACAACAGTTTAAAATGAAACTGTTTCAGCATTAAAAATCCATTAAAAGCTAAATGAAACCTCCCAGCACAAAGACAAATATCTAGGGATTCAATTACTGAACTGCTTGCAATCAACTTATTTAAATGGAAGATTCTTTTTTCAAGCTTACAAGAAAAAAGAATTCTTGAAATAAAGTAGAGAAGCCAACGTCAAAGTTTCTGTACATCACAAAGCAGTAAGGCAATTTAATATGATATTAACATATGAAACAGAAGCTAACTATGCTTTTCAAAGAGTTCTTTAAACAGAAATGGGAAAATGGGCTGATGATGTGTTCTTAGGTTTCTGATTTAAAATTGTAGTGTTTCGCAGTTTCAGAGAAATAAGTTGCATAAGAAAGTTGTACTATACATGTGCTTCTGGACCTAAGCCCATTCAAAATTAGAAATAGAGAATATTTGCTAAAATTCATCAGATCTGAAAATAGTTTTGAATTTAGTCTTATCTGACTTATGAGCAAAGTGCCTAGGTCCTTCTTCCCTACCTAAATAAGATTAAATGGATAGAAGTATTCAGTGTTCACTCACGTGGATTCAGAACAAATTAAAATAGAACACTGTAACAATCCGTTTTAGCTGCCTGTGACAAGAGGCCTGAAGTTCAAAAACTCGTACTGCTATACAGTTACTAAGAAAATAAAGAAAATAACATCCATTGTTCTGTACTAGCTGATAATTTCTTTAGCTGGGGTAAAAATAATTTTTCTTTGAAAATTTATTGTCTTAGGAAAGTTTTTTAACTGTTATTGCTTATCTTCCTAACAAAACTGGAAAAAAAATATAGTAACTCTTCTCATCCCTCATAAATATAACATACATATAATCACGTTAAGAACTGTCCTTTTCCTGTCTTATATATCCCATGTATATTCTTCTCCTTTGTTTAGAAGTTGACATTTTCAGCCCAGGAAGTTGACTGTAAGTAGTACATCTGACCTTCTGCAAATTACAGGCTCGACAGTGTAAACTGGTCACTTTATGTGCTTCCTAGTGGCTGAAAAAAAAGCACACATTAAATTTCCTAAGTGATGAAAAATCCTCCACTTCATCTGGTAAAACCTTCCTGTGATTAAGTGCTGCCTTTACTAACAGCTTTATGTCCTTGAAAGGTTGTCAGGGTCAGCACTTTGCATGAAAATGCAGCAGTGCTCTCCATGATATATGTTAGACAAGCTAATAATAACATTTTTATTCAGCTCTAAAGAATCAGTTTGTGTAATTTACATAGCTGAGGAAGTTGGGGTGGAGTTTTTTACTCTGTATATGTAGAAGCAAGGCAAATATAGAAAACTAGAAAGTTATTACAGAAGTTTGAAAAGTAGGATAAGTACTGACAGAAGAGGATTATGAATTTCTGGAAAAGACTCACCTTCTTGTCTATAAAATGGATACATCTCTGGTGTCACACAGCAGGGAAGGAGGGGAAAAAACCGGCGGCAAAGACACAGTTGTGAGAAAGGCAGACAAAAGAGAGTAATTGCCATGTTAAATGGTAAATTGGGGCATGCCTGCTGAAAGCAATTTGAGTTCACATGGGTGAAAATGAAGGAAAGCACTGAGTTCATATATAACTGACATGTATTAATAATAAGCTATTTATTCTTGCTGCTCCCATCACCTTTGACTAATAACAACCTTTCACAGTAAAATAATGATTAAAGTCATCATGACCAAATTTAACCCACTGACCAAGAAGCCAGCAAATGAATCCACTTTAGTGACCAAAGTCAAGAACGGCCAGTGGTACAAAATTAACCTAGTCTTAATGATATTTGAGAAATGTAATTTCATGCTCCACCGCAGCTGGTTTGTCTTGCCTTGTTATAATTCTTTAGAATCAGTACTACTATTTTTGAAGAAGGAAGAAGACCTTCAGTGAATTGAAGAGAAAATTGAGTTTTACCTTCAATTCCTTAATGTGGTACTCCTATGCAAGAAATGTCTAAATTATATGGACATCACAGTTAAATGACAGAATAACTGATTTAATCTTTTACAACATCTAATTTGTCAGCGAATAAAGCACATTCCTCTTTCATTGATACCTTTGGATTCAGAGAGCTGAGGAACTGCAATACAAGGCACACTCCAGCACTCTCTGTCTATAGTGCAACCCACACCAGTTTCTGAAGGTGGACCTCTTATTAGGAAAATGACAGTTTTTGGACAAAAGTTTGTCCCATAAGGCTCAATGGAACCAGAATTTTGTACTGTATTTTGACAGTATTACAAAATACAGTACTGTATTTTGATTATACTGTGTGCAGATATGGATTATTTGAGGAAATTGTGCCAGGTAGCAGCAGGACTATTCTGTGGCATGTAAATGCTGAATGCTCTGCAAAAATGGATCGTGTGTCAGTGCTGCTGAGCAAGAACCCGGACTCATATCATACCATGGGGCAATGAGTGTGGGAGCTGAGGGTACTGACACCCCTCACAGGACACGTTGCAGGGGCCTCACGGGGAGTTTCATTCCTTTCATGTGAAAGGAATATCGACCTATACCAAGCAGGAATTAAGCCTACAGTGTTAATAACTCCTGACATTGGGATGGGAGGGAGCAGTGGCCCGGGACCAGTGCAGCCTCCTCACTATGGAGTGCACGATCCAGTGCTGATGCCCTTGGAATGTGGCACTCCCTGTTCTGGCCAGAGCCTCATGGGACCGGATGACCCTGCCTGGGTCTGGGTCATGAAGGAGCACCTGGGCCTCTCCATGGGGATGGGGCAGCAGTGGGGATCTCTCCTGTGGGAAGTGTGACCCAGCACCTCATCCAGGTGTCATCAGTGGGGATGCAGGAGAGTGTGAGCAGGTGTGCACCCTCAGGAGAGACTGGTGATCCCTGCATGGAAGACATGCGGTAGCCTGGGCAAGAATGGTTGTTGTCCACAAAAATCAGATTTGTTACCTGGGGTGCAACAAACCAATAATTAGGGTATTAGTACTAATTAGTAAGATAGAGATTTTTTTTGTTTCCCTGAATAAATGGCAAATGCAATTGCCATACAGATTGTTTTGACGACAGCTAACTGCTTACATTCAGTCATTAGCCTGTTCCAGGACAGTGCCCTGTATTTGGCACTTGTGAGACTGCAGGTGGAATACTGTGTCTGGTTTTGGCCTTACCTCCACAAGAAGGATATTGTAGACATACAGAAGGGAGTCCAGGAGAGCAACAAGGTAGCTGGAGCCTTAAGCACAATGAATGATGAGAAACGGAGTGAGCTGGGCTTGCTCAACCTTAAGAAAATGTTTCAGTGGGACTTTACTGATTGTCTACAACTTCTGTTGCCCTGGGAGGTTGTGAAATCCCCACCATTGCAGATGTTCAAGACTTATCCAGACATGACCCTGAGTAACTTAATCTTACTAAACCTGTTTTGAGCAGGAGCTTGGGTTACTTCTTCTTGAGGTCCCTTCCAGCCTAAGTTTTTCCATGATTTGAAGTCCTTAGGGCTGCTATGAAGAAAATGGTCTTAACTAACTGTTTATTCAAAAGCTGTCATTGACCTTGTGCAGGGTATAAAAGCAAAGAACTGAAGAAGTAAAATATTTTGGCAAACTATATCACAGTACACGCGAGTAAGGACAGGATACATTGAGATTGTAATTTTGATGTTTTAAGCTAGATGTGCTTTTAATGTGTGTGTGTGTATGTGTGAACTGAAGCTACTGAAGAGCAGCTGATTTCTTAAAGTTGTTTTTAGCTTCATATTAATTCTCTTCCATTTACTTTTACAGATGAATATAGGTGATTCTTGTTACTTTTAGATTAATCTGATTCACCCAGTCTGATTATTCACCTTCATGGCTGCATAGAGAAGAAATTTAAGAAACCTTACGTAGTCTGAAGTGTACATCAGTTATTTGTAATTATCCACCCAGCATTATGAGTTAACCCACCTTTATCACGTTCTTTTGTGCGTTAATTGGTTATCAAATAATTTTCAAGCTAGTTAAATTGCTTGACCCTATCAATTTTTCCCAGACCACTTTTTTCCTTCTCCCATGTTTCAGAACTCCCTACCTTCTGTTGAACTGGCAATTAATCATAACAACTCTGTTGACGAGCGATTGCTTGCTCTTTATAGAACACACCGTATGTCTCTTGCTCATGCTTTTCTATAGCTTTTGGATATGTTAAAAATAAAGCTGGTTGCAAATAGCTGAGATTTTTAGCTAGAAGCTGGTTTTGGAGTTCTCTGTGTGATAGAAATAGAGGATTTTGCATGTCAAAAAAGATTATGCTGTTACAAGGAGAAGTATGAACAATATCTTTATAATTTCTTTAAGAATAGACCTCATATAGTCATACAGGTTTGACTCAGGTTTCCCTCAGATATTTCAGCAGTGTCTCCCATCTGAAATAAGACTCACTAACAGCCTCGAGTCAGAGCAGAAGTGCTACTCAAGATGGAGTTCAGCATGTGTTTTAATTGTGTATTCAAACTCAGTGAGAGGTAGAAGGGCTTCAGCCTGTGTTTAAATCTATAAACAATCAAGAAAATATTTATATATACTTTAAATGGAAGATTGCATGGCTTTCTGAGCTGCAGAGGAAATACTTAAAACAGATTCTGGTTGCCAAGCGTAATATAACCTTGTACCTCAAATGTATGTGACTGGGTTTTTTGTTTGGTTGGGGTTTTTGTTTGTTTGTTTGGGATACTTTGTTTGTTTGTTTGTTTGTTTTTATTTTGTTGTTGTTGTTTCTGGGGTTTTTTTGAGAGTTGGGGCATTACACAGTTTAAGCAATGCAGTGGAATCACAATCTCTGCATTGAATTATTTTAATAAATCCAAGACTTCCCTTGGGTCAGGCATCATGACTGTCATGGTTTAACCCCAGTGGGCAGCTAAACCACTCACTCAGTTTTCCCCAGTGGGATGGAGGAGACAATCAAAAGGGTAAAAATGAGAAAACTCGTGGACTGAGATTAAGACTGTTTAACAGGTGAAGAAAAAGCTTCATGCATAAACAAAGCAAATCAAGGAATTCATTCACCACTTCCCATTGGCAGGCAGGTATGTGTTTATCCATCTTCAGGGATGGAGAGGTGGTGTGGGTCATCCATCTACTCAGTGGGGGTCAGCTGTTCTCCCCCCAGCATCATGTGCACCCCCACCCTGCTCGCTGGCGGGGCAGTCACAGAGGAGCAGGAGGGCCCTTGACACTGCACAAGCACCACTCAGCAACAACCAGCACATCCCTAAGTCAGCAACACCGTTCTCAGCACAGATACCAAACATATCCCCACACCAACTACTAGGAAGAAATGGAACTCTATCAAAGCCAAGATCAGTACAGTCTGATACTGTCATACATGTGGTGCATTTTCCCCCCCATTTTTCCAGAAGCAAATTCCGGTTGTCATTTTCAGAGTAGATTGTTTTGAGGACAGATGACCATTTATCTTCAATCACTTGTACTTACTCGTCTTCCTTCCACAGGGCTATTTTGAAAGGAGTATTAATAATGAGTTGAAATACATATTAATATTTTTAGTCCAGCAGTTAATAGAATATCTTTTTTAGGTATGGAGAATAATTCTAAGTTTCTAACCTGTTTTCTTAACTCTATTTTTTGAGTGTTTTTTCAGTGAAAAAAGCTTCTATATTTTGAACTGTAGGAAGGAATACACAAAAGGATAAAATCCAGACCCATGTGGCATAAATAGCAAACCATCCAGAACAGTCTATGAGGAATTGATTTTGCCAACAGGATGCTGCTAGTTACCCAAACTCCAAACAAACCACAAAGTATTGTATGTACTAAATTTCATCACGATAGAAGGTTGAAGTACACAGAATCTCTGCAAGTCAGACTTGCTTAAGGCTATCTTCTGAATTGCAGTTTTAGCAATATCTTGATGTGCAGCACTGCACCTTGTGGTGTTTTGGGTGGTTTAATG
Organism: Corapipo altera; assembly: GCF_003945725.1. Classification (NCBI taxonomy): domain Eukaryota; kingdom Metazoa; phylum Chordata; class Aves; order Passeriformes; family Pipridae; genus Corapipo; species Corapipo altera. Next base: position 657,538 of record NW_020884931.1, read on the forward strand.
CTATGTAGCAACTGATTATTTTCAGCTTCGAGCAGTGCTGAGTCATAACAAATAAGAAGCATAGGCACATTCAATCTTCATGAGCATCACCCTTACCTTACAAAGGGTTAGAGTTGGATGCATCAAAAAGCAAGATACTGCAGGACCAAGGGCTTGCCCAGCTCTCTCCTTCCCCATCTGGGGAAATCAGCAGAAGCAGTAGTAAAACAAATCCTCAACCCTCAGTGATTTAGGCAGATTTTTGAGCTTAGCTTGGAGGTACATACATAAAAAAAGGGCAAAAAATTAAAGGTTGCATGCTGCAGGAGTCTGAGAAAATAGTGATTTCCAGTCACAATCCTGAACCCGTTGGTAGCAGGAGTAAAATATCTTTTTTTCATAAGCTTTACTTTCTTGACCTCTGATATGCATGTTTTGTGTAGACGATCTGACTGACTTCCAGCTTCATACTCTTCTCCCTTTTGGAAACCTTCTGTTTGTAAATCTCCCATGCTTCATCTTCATAAACTTCACTTTACTTTGCTAACCTTTTTATAGATCTTTACGTTTCCACAACAAGGACTCTTGCCCCTATAAGCAAGATAAAGAACAATTGGTAGCAGTGGTAAACACAACAGACTTGCTGGAAGCATGAAGAAGTACTACTGAAAGTTCTACAAACTACCCTGATATGAACACATCTCAAAATATTATGCAGCTACTGCATAATTTATATATATATATGTATATATTTTGCAGAAGACCAAGTTGCAAGATCTTGAGAAATATACCTCTGTTAATGAGAAACTGAAAAGTCTCCACCCAGTTTGAACATTGGGAGAAGTTTAAAGGAATAGGACAGGGAACTGGTTTTATAGTACTAGTATTACATTCTATATACTCTCTTTGCTATCTTTACTGTGAAGAAATTATACCCTCTTGTAAATTAAAAATTGTCAAAATGTGCCACGGTGTTCCCATTTGAATCACAAGATAGACTTTTTGTAGCACGTTTGTTTCAATATTATATGAGCCAGTCCTTTGTCTCCTGAGGGTGCTGAGATACTCTTAGCATAAAAAAAAAACACTTTACTTTGAGATGACGAAGTCCCCATCAGTGATTTTCCTGTAGAGCCTACTGGTATGTGGTTATTTCAAAAGACGCAGGAATTTGGATGTACCAGGGAGAAAAAATACTGAATTTCTCAATTTTCTTGCTAATAAAAATAAACTTACATTCCTCACTTGATATTTATCAAGTAATGAAACAGGAGCATGTTCCCTACCTTTCTTGACTTATATGCAATATCCTTTATGAATTTGTAAGTACTTTGAGTAAAAAAATCTGAATCAGGAGTATTGCTTCAGCCATGAGGGGCTTAAATTTGCATGTTTGTTCTTAATTGCAGACAGTAAGAAAATAGACCAGGGAGAACATTTTGTACCCATTTGAGTCATCTATTTGTCTAGCTTTTTGATTTGTTGTTGACATTCTTCTTTAGTTAGAGATAATTTCCAGGCAATTTTAAAACCTCTTTCGAATATTTAAATATTTTGCTGATTTAAAGGGTCAAAACCCTGGAGGGCAAAGGAGGACAAGAAAGCTGTTTAATATTAAAGGATCACCTCCTAAGCACCACTAAGATGATAAAGAGACTGGAGAATCTCTCGTATGATGAAAGACTGAGAGATGGGAACTTTTTGGCTTAGAGAAGAAAAGGCTCTGGGAGGAACCTATAAATGTGCATAAATACCTGATGAGAGGGTGTAAAGAGGTGGAACCAAGCTCTTTCTATTGATGCTTAGTGACATCACAAGAGGCACAAACTGAATCACAGGATTTCTCTGACCCTCAGGAAGCACTTTTTCACAGTGCCCACAGAAGTTGTTCTCTTGGACATACTCAGAATATATCTGGACATGATTCTGGGCAAGCAGCACTAGGCAGCCCCTGCTTGAGCAGGGGGCTTGGACCAGGTGGCCTCCACAGGTCCCTTCCAGCCTCAATTTTTCTCTGTTATTCTGTGCTTTGACTTTACTTCTAAAACCTATGAATTCATCCCTGATGCCCTCTGGAAAGGATTCTGGGACAATGCATGATCCAAAGCTTCTCGACTAAGATTCACCAAGAGACACAATCTACTTATTCCAGAATACTATATGGTAGGCATGTTCATAAGATGAAAAAAATGGAATTTTATTGTGAACATCAACTGCAGGATGCCAGGAGTCACAGAGGCTCAGCCAGGAATTCCAGCCAGTAACAGTAACAGGTACCTACAGTGATGGAGTCAGAAAGCAGTGGTAAAACCATAGAGGCAGAAATAGACACCAGTTTACTTCCTTTTCTTTGGAAAATACAATTTAAAAGGAATTGTTTATTGTCCAGAGGAGAGAACTATCCCTGGTGATGACTGTGGGATTGCTTTGATGCCTTATCAACATGAGTAATAACCTGTTTAGAGACTTGTAAATTTGCAGAGGTTTACAGTGCCCCTTTACCACACAGCAGAGCTCAACGGGGAGCTAAAATGTAGTTAAGTCCAAACTCTGCGTATTTGGGATTCAGATGATAAAAAGCAGTGTGAGGATTGCCGAATGGCAGGGACCAAGAAGTGGGACTTACTTTTAAAATTTATTAAGATAGGAGGTCAAGTAGATAAGAATTGTGACTCTTGTGACCATGCTACTGTGTCTGCTTACCCTTGAGCAAATAGAACTTCAATAAGTGCAAAACAAATACTGCAAAATTGGAAATGGTATTTTCCTCCTGACATAGTTTTCCAAAAATCCAGTGCATACTTCCTATCTGGGACCATTTTTGTGCATTACAGAAATAGTTCGTATACTCAATCCAGTTTTCAAAGTTTTGAAAAATGGACAGCAGAGTTTATGACATACCTGGGATTTTTGACCTTCCTTGATTTTTACAATTGTTGATACACAAAAGTTCTTTTTTTCTCTTCCTTCTTTTCTTGATATACATTCCCTCTGCTCTTGACAGCTTGTTTTCTCTTTTTGGTTTTTTTTTTTTTTCATTTTCCTGAGCAGATCCTGCAAAACTTTATATTTTGCAGTGTGGTCAGACAGATAAAACCATGATCAAATTGAATCAGTTCTTATTTTAACCAAATTGAGCTCATTTTATCTTATTTTATCTGTTCTCCTGGACATATGAGAGAGTCTACAGTGCTCTCTGTGGTGATTGGAGGCAAAAGTACAGGCTCCTGAATCAGAAATATTGAAGTTAACATGTGACAAGACATCAGGAGTAGTAAGCTACCGCTTTCTAAATTGCTACCTTAACTCTTGAAACAATATCTCTTTAGTTATTTTGCATTATCTTCATTTCACACAGGCCTCTGACCCAAAAGAGACTTCATGAAACTCTAATGATGTCGTATGACAGGCTTCTCCTTGCAGGCCAAGGTACCACTGACTAGGGGACCTTCAAGGGTAGTGTAGCATGAAATACTACCTGGGAGAAAAATCTTCTCCTGGATGCTGACATTAAGTGGATAGACCCTGTGTTTTTAACCATGTGAAGGGCATTGAGGAATGGCCTCATGAGGAAGGCAGTCTCAATGAAACTTGCCATGACCTTTAATGGATGTTGCATCACATACCAAGGGGCATTACCTTGTAAGGTGTATTCTCTTGACCAGCTAATCTATGTGCTCCATTCTTGAATCAATCTCTTCCTAAATAAACCTTAAAGTTCTAAACCAACGACCAAATCAGACTGAACATGCCCCAGGACAGAAATCAAATTCAGTCGTCGTGGTCACTTCACTGAAGAGAAATACTGAGTTTATAGGCTCAGTCTGGTATAGTCATGTGATTTACCTTCTGCTTTCTTCTCTGAAAGGTTTTTGTTAAAGTTGTTTTAGACCAGGCCCTTATGATGCAATGCTGGAATGGTCAAGACCATTCCACTTACAGCCTGGAGGGAAAAGAGCTTGAAATTCCCTATTTTATCCCACAACTGTATTTTTATTGATAGCCCAAAATGTTATTGTTGTATGATCTCCAAATAGAAAAATCCTTCCATAAATCATTTCACCTTAGTTGGTACCACTTTCATAGCCCTTTCAATCCTCTTCTTTGTGAGTGCATCACAGGTATAAGCATGTGTCCATCTAATGATGGACATCTGCATGTGAACAGAGAGGAGAGGCCTGAAGTCTTCGAAGCAGCTTATTTGGAGGAAGCAAAGCAAGAGGAGACTCTCCAAATGCTCATGGTGTCTCTGTCAGAAACATGTTCAAGAAAATGACACAGGCTTGACTGCCTGGAGAGTGTGGCACTGCTTGTTCCCATCATGCCCAGACAAGTTCCCATAATTTGTGGTTCTACTATTCTGGGCTGGTGAGATGAAGTTTACCTTAAGAACTTACCTGGTAAGGAACACAGAGGAAACAGTGAAGCACAGAATCTAAGAGATGTCTTAGCATGTCTAAAGCATGTTCTTTATCGAGGTGCTTTGAAGACATTCTCAGAATAAACCACACGCAAAAGGTTTGGAAGAAGACTCAGAAGAATGCAAGTACTGTTGTCATCTACAATTAGAAAAGGTGAATTTCAACATTTCCTTCTGCTCTTTATTCATTCTAACATCGTGGAAGACAATCTGGGATGTCCAAGAAGTGACTGTGTTGGTTCTTATGGTTACAACAATTCTTACAGCTGTAAAAACAGCTGCTACTGCCTTTGTATCAGAAAAAAACGTGATTTCTTGGAGCTAAGTTTAGTTCCACATTCCTCTTTGTTATTGTCAACAGATGTTGCAATTAAGATATATAAGTATCAGAAGGAACAGAAGTAGTCACTGTGGCAGCTGCATTTTTCCTGCTGCAGTCAAGGACATTCCTGGCTTTTATTTGGACTTTGTCTTTAGGACTAGAAGCAATGTAATACAGTGTACAAGATAACTTACTAATTTTATATGCTCTTTCATAAGTAAATATCAGTCCTACAGGTTCCAACAACTGCATGAGAATTGTGGGATGTGAGCTAATTATGATAAATTACTGAATAAGACAAACAAACAAACAAAACCAAAACCCAAACACCAACCAACCAACCAAAACAAAATAGAATGGAAACACCATATTTTGGAATTTAATTGGCATTTACCAGCAGAAAAAATTAACTGTGTGCATCAGACATCCTGCTAGTGTAGAATAGTGCACACTGCAGTTATTCCTTGGACAGTTTGTGCTAGCTCAACCCATCTTGCCAGGATGATGCTGAATAAGAAATTTTACTTCCTTCATGCTCTGTTAAGTTAGCCCAGACTTGTTTGGGTTTTTTTCTCTTGATATCTGCTTGGAATTGTATTTTATTACAAATTACAGGAACCTTGTATTAAAGGGAAAGAAAAACAAAGCATGAAGCCCCTTGTTACTCTAGTGAGCACATATTTATGTGTCTACTCTCCTGCAGTTGCTTGCATAATCATTATGCAGTTGAGCTAGAATTTACCCATGAGTCAATTTACTCACAAAAGTGCCTCAGTTTCGGTACTGCTAATCATTATGTTGTTCCAAACATGGCAGTATATTTTACTTTCTCTCTCAGCACCTACTCCTCAATAAATGGAAGAAGGTTGATCAACTACCTGAAGTTTTGTTCTGCAGAACTAATGTTAAAATCAAGGCTCATTCCATCTGGAAATTCCTACAGGAAAGAGCTTGATTACCAGCCTCAATTTCCAGTATATACTTCACTGCATCCCAGGTTACATACATCTTCTCAACTAAGTCTAAACGTTAAGTGGCTGCTGTGTGTGCTTTTTTGTTTATTTATTTTTAGTTCTTTACAAAACAGTCCTATGTGAAAACTTCCAGATGACATTGCAACAGACTGTGGCTATTATATACCCCCTGACTGTAGTGTCACTTGTAGATTTTGAATCAGTTTTTCTTCACTCTTAAGAAGGAGGAAACTTCTTCAAATACCAACTGTAATTGTCCAGAGGCTGGCAAGCAGACTTGCTCTCTTTTGAGGAAAAAATGCAGTTAATTCTTGTATTCACATGTAAAAGCATTCATAGCTTTTTAGTAGGTGATTTTTAAACTATAAAGACCATAGAATTAGGTAACCACATTCTTGTTTCAATATACCTCACTTAATGCTTTGTATTATTGTTTGAGGGTTACATTTTCAATAGGCAAACTACATTTCAGATATGCTGCATGTAAATATAGCATTACTTGTAAAAAACTAAGAAACACAGAATTCTTAAAGTTTTGCACAGAGATGTGAGAGTAATCTACTTTAATCATAATTTTATTTCATACGTAGATCCATACATATCATTCCCAATTTGAAGTGAGGTAACAGTTAAATAACTCAATTAGACAACGAAACATACATTGTGAAGTTTTAGGTATTTGCTTTTGCTTCTTAAGTTAAAATATCAGAAACTCATATATCCATTTAATAACATTTGATATAATAATCTATCGTTTATAAAGGGAAAATGGGCTTTATATGGAATATGCACTTCAAGTGACCTCAAGGCAAAAAAAGTTTAAAAGGAAATAGCATAGGAGCTATAGATATGTTACAGGTGGATAAACAGAAAGAGCAAATATAGGATTTTTTTCCCTTCTTTCTGGAGGAAGAAAACAAGTACAGTAAAAGAAGGATGAATCAAATGAACTTCAGACCAAGAGAGTGCGGAATAAATGATCAGGAAAAAACAGTTGAGAAACTGGTTTAGCAATCATCTTAAATGCATAAGTATTTTTGTGTATTCCCTACATTTTTTGGGTAATCGTTCACAGTGTAATAGTGTGTTCAAAATTCTATTCATCTTGCACTTGCATTTCACATTTTAAAAATTCATAAGCGAGAATTTTTTTATTATTCTCCCACAGTAGAGATGAAATCCAGAGACTTACAAAAGTCAGGAACCTCAGTAGGAAAGAAGAAAAAGATAACTTGTCTGTAATCTTTAAAGCTAGAATTATTTGCTAAAGCTTTTTTCGAAGACAAGCATCTCCAGCAATTTTGTTCCATGGGAAAATAATAAAATTGATAGAAGAATTGAAGTCTGTCAAGAAAATAAAAAGGGGATGTTGATGATAGCCAGTAAAAAACTATGATTTTTATATTGGATCTTGTGGTGCTTGGTAGGGTGTTTTAGTCATGCTTTTTGTATTGCTTAAAATCTGAAAAAGCTTTATTTTGAGATACAGGCTGAAAATATATCAGCTATTATAAAATCTCTCTTACCTACTTATATGTGGGATGATGAATATGGGTCTGATTTGCATTTCGTGGAGTTTGGGTTTCTTAGTGGCAGGAAAATATCTCACAAGGTCTTTCATCCTGAGTGCAGAAGGGATCCTGAATGCATTCCAGTTAAAGGATAAATAAGTTCGTTTCTTGTATAGGGGTTCACACATTGTATGCAGAGAACAACTTCTTTCAATTCTGTGAGGAGCTAAGAACAATTACCAAAATATGAAAGCTAAAATGTACTTATGTATGGAAGTCCTAGACAGGAACTTCAGCACAACTTTACTATTCCAAGTGAATCTGTGTGAGAGTTGAATGCTGGTGCAGACTGAGGTTGGGAGAGTGGAATTTGACTCTGAGTTGGAGGGCGTTGGGGGATATATTTTCCTCAATGTAAAAGGTATCTGAGTCTGGAAGTTTACTTCTCATCAAAGTTCTGCATTTTTATATGTGATTGAAAAGGTATGATATTAAGAGTTCTGTTCGTCTGCATTGCTGTTACATCAGTTAGAGAACAGAGCCTGAATAAGTGACTTGTTCTCCTTTGCCTGATTCTGATAAAAGAATGACAACAGAGATCATTGTTATTAAGTGACCTGAGTTACCCAATTTTTTTCTATAACACAAATGTAGTTAGCCTTGGAAATTATTGGCATTCTGACTAGTCAGACAGCAATTTACATTTAATCATGAGAAAAAAATATTTTTACAGTGGCACACCTAGTATGTATTTATCAGGTTAGAATATGCTTAAATCCAGTTTCTTTTCTTCCCAGAAATTGCCATAAATGGGCTGTTTAAAACCAAGCCCATATTTACCATTTTTCATGAGTTGAGATGCTTTTCTGAACCTGAACTTGGCTATCTGTGTACCATCAGCACCACCAGGATCTCATCCAAAGGCCATGAAAATCAGTGGAAATATTCCCATTAACTGCAAGAAGCTTTGGAGGACACTTCATTACACTCATGATAAGAGCAGGGTCTTAAGTTCATAAGAAAAAAGATAAATAGAAATGTTCACATTTGATTAATCATAATGATAATTTGTGCTTGCTCTTCATAGTCTGAAATATTTTGCCTACTTTGTCTGCAACTAGGACTGGTTAAACTCTAGAAAGAATTAATTATTTGAAAATATTGCTATTATTATCTAAATAATTTATATGATTATGAATACTTGAAAAATATTAATTTAATTATATTTAGTGAAAAATGACAACATTTTCAGAACAGTATAGTCACAGAATATATTGACAAGATCTACTTGCAATGCAACCAACAAAGTCTTGTTGTACTTGAGAAGAATGTCTTGAGAGAGATGAAAGAATCTAATCTGTGTTCTTTCTTTATAGTGACAAAACTAACTAGCTTTAAGTTAGTTTTTCAGAGGTGAAGCTGGTCTTGGTAACCTGATTAAATGTTTTTGAGAATACACTTCTAAAAAATTTCACAGTATACATTTTTTTAGGAAGGGAAAGTAGCTGAGAATTACTTGTAGCTCCCTATCAAGAAAATAATGATTTTCTGTCAGTATGTTCAGTTTTAGTACTATTAATAATAATGTAAAGTTCTCATATGCCATTTTTCATCTGGGAATAAAAAATGCCTTAGGAAAATTCATCTCAGCTCTGTGTCACAATAAGAGTAATGAAATTATTAAAGCAAGGACATCAGTGCAGAGAGAGAACCCTTATGTTTCAGGCCAACGCTCTAACCAAACAATCAATATGCATTTTGGATGCACCAGGTCCTGCACAGTTCATCCAGGAACACAGAGCAGATCACAGCTAGTGATTGAACAGTTTATTTCCAAGAAAGGGTCATTCAGAAATAAAACAACTCTTCAAGTCTGAGGTTTAGTCTTTCTAGGGAGGCCAAAAGAGCACACTGGCAACCTTCATGAGCTCTCCAAAGATTTAATGTCTGTTGCACAGTGAAGGTTGCATAAAAATTGTACTCAAGGCATTATAAAGAGATGCTATATTACCATAGAATATCTATATTTCAATTAAACCAAGGGACATAAACCTGCTTTTTGTGTTTCAACATAGGTTCAGTTTGCAACTTCGTAAATGGTACTGCTTACTGGTTGGATGAATTCATGGATTAGAGGACACAATTAAGCTCAATACACAAAATATTTGTATTATGGCAAGTGAGAGAGAGGGTTATATTCAATCCCATTGCAATTATTGACCTCAAATGTTTTGATCAAGTTAGACATAACACTTCAACAGAACAATCAGTAAAAATGTATATTATATAGAGTTATGGCTATGTGGGAACTGTACGTCTAGGGGAATAAAAGAAGTACTAGTGTATTTTTATGGTGTCTTGGCTTGATCTTAAATGTCCATGCAGGTCCTTTTTTTTTTTTGGTATTTTTCCTAAAATTTATATTGTATAACTGATGCTATTTTGTCGTCGTTGAATTATGAAGTGTCACAAACGCAGAAATAAAGTCTTAAATCCGTTCAAGAAAAACAAGAAAAATTGGATGATCATTTATAAGTTAAATAGAATGAGTTATACAGAAACCATTTCTGTATGTGTATCAGCAGCTTTTTCATCGTCAACGAAAGTTGCCCAAGCATATTATTTTATGAGAGGTAAAATGCACATTACAGCCACAACCTTTTAAACTGACCTACACAATAAATTTGTTCAATTTAATTAACCCTACTAAAGTCTAATTTTGCCTTAGTATTTAGTAAAGACGATGACATGGAAGTAGTGCAGCTGATGGAAAATAGTGCAGATTGCCATATCTAGAGTTGAGGTAAAGGACCAAAAATACTCTTTGTGCGAAATAGACCAACATGAAAAGCTATGCATTTTGTAATAGTAATTTTTATTTTAATACTGATATATTAAAATAGTTTTAATAGTTCTTTAGTACCAGCATTTCCATATGACTGAAGAATGGCAAATGCAGCAAATGCACCTTTTAAGGAACGGTGAAAGGGATAGAGGTTGTAGGCATCTGTAGCTCTGTTAACATGACCTTAATAGTATGCACAGATTTAGAAAAAATTTTTAAGATGTAGCAGATCTGACTACAATAATAAACACAGGGAATATACAGTATTCCTTTTTCAAAGGAAGAAAACAGTAATTGTACTAAAAGAAGACACACTCAACTAATATATGACCAAAGGAATGCAGATTAAAGCAGACAAAACCTTTAAATTCAAAACAGCTATTTTTTCCCCCTGCTTCTTTGTGTTTATTTACACATTTAAATTGTTCCAGTTCTATATTCTTGACAAAAAATATGTGGAATATTTATTCCTGAAATCAGTGATCTTACTGTGTTTTATTTCAATATAAGTTTTAGCTTAGAATAAGGTTATAAGTAAAATGACCCCTTTTAGCAGAATTGGAAGCCTTTGTAGCTTTTTCAACATGTCTGTGTGCACATCTTCTCAAGGCTGACTTACTTCCTCATAAACAATCATCAGGTTGAAAAATGCTTTGGAACTTTTCTATTACTGATTCAGTATTTCAGATTTCTGTTACTGGAGATTTGGTTGAGATGCCTATAATTGCCTATTTTAGTGTAGGTGTAGTGGTGAACTCTTTGTCTTAACACAGTAGTTGTATCAGCAGTGCAAAAGGTTTATTATTAGGTGACAGCTTGTTGCTGTCAGCCATTATGAGGTTTCCATGCCACATCACTCAAGTTAGGATTTCTGTGTTTAAAGGCAAATTGTCCTCCCCGATTCTACATTTAAAAAACAATCTACATCAACAATTTAAAACAAATTAAGGCAAAAGAAATTGCCTCTTGTGAATTCGCTTTTCTGTAAAGATAGGTAAAATTTTTAAAAAGTCATCAGTAAAACAAATAAAAAGCCAAATATTTAGGTTTGGGGTTTTTTCCCAAGCTTTACTGTCTACTGATTTTTAAGCACACTTTGTTTTTCTGACTACTTCTCTAAGTATAATGTTTGATGTGAGGATGTAATGTACAACCACCTTTTGCAGTCTTTTAGAATGTATTTCACATCCTTTCAGTCCTACAAAGCACCAGAGGAGTATTTCACCGCAATTTCTGTTGCGTGTTTTTGAATGTTCAGTATTTTGCTGAAGTCCTGTTTTCCCAGATCACTGCCACAGGTCTAGAACAAAGGTCTCGCTTCTAATGGAGAGGTGAAATCACAGAAAAGAAAGTTTATGGCCATAGCCTTGTTCTTACAGGCTGACAGGCTATTTTAATCATCAGCCAAAGCACAGAAGCCCGTGCTTGTTACTGAAACCTTCTTCACCTTTGGGAGCAATGTTCACTGACATTAAGGAACTTTATGACAAATTGATGCCACCTAATGAGCTACAAGATAACAGACATTTAAGATGAAGGCTAATATCGAAAGAGACTGGAGTTCTTTGTCTCGTCTTCCTCTTTAGTTTGCCAAGTGAGCACTAGATTGTTCCTGTCTGTCTCTGAAGAATGAGCAGTGTGTAGCCATACTGCAGCAGTTGTAACTCAATGCCTGTCACCCCATTTCCCCAAGAAGTAATTTGCTGGATTTTATTTTTTTTTAACCAAAGGTAGCATACCTTCTCTTCTCTTAGGATAAGTATTTTCCACCCCCTCCTCTGGTTTTTCTACTCACTTGTTCATGAAAATACGTTCATATGCATGTGTGTGTATAGCCAACGAAAGTCTAATATCTTATCACTCATCCTATTACCATCTCTTTGGGAATGCTTCAGTAATAATAATTGGGTTTGGTTTAAAATTTAGCACTAGCCTGAAGTCAGGCTTTAATACATAAGTAGTTCATTTCATGAAAGGATGACTCATTTAATAAATAGGTGATCCACTAATGAGATGAGAGGGAACAGTACTGACATTTTGTAGGTAAGGAGAAAAGGCTAAACTTTAGCCTTAAACTATGTGTAAAGGTGTTTAATATGTTTTGGTTTTGTATCAGAGCAATCTTCTTGACTTATGCATGCCATTTTTTTTTTATGGCCAAATGAGCTTAGACTCATGACACAATTTACTGTGCACTCTGAAGAATCATTTGCAAACATAGTATGAATTGAAATAATTTACAAGTTCAAACCCAGCGCTTTCGAAACTCAATACTTTGTCTACACTTCATTAAATAAATTTTCCCTGAAGTCCTTATACACATGGTTACAGCCATGTAGCTTTGACTACAATACTGTTTAAGAGGGGAATGGTCTGGTCCATACCAATGTGACCACCTTAGGTTGAAGATATCTCAGTAATTTTTTCTCTGGGTGTTCTTAGACCTATAGAAGTTTTAGTAAAAACAAGGAAACAGTTCTTCAACTAACCTATGTCTGACTGGTTGTCCTGATTTCAGTGAAGTCAACAAAAATTGACAACCTTGCTTCAAGACAATAGAAAGAGAACTGTAAAATTTAAATTTATAATATTACCATATTAAGACTAAGTTACTGGAAAAAAAGTGTAATTTACATAGGTTCCCTCTGACATAGTCTAGAAAGCGATTAATATACCCCTTTCCTTGTTCATTCTCTGATGAATGGCCTCTCCAGTGGCCACTTTTCTTCAAACAGTTTGTTAGTAGTTTATCTTCTCCATTTCTCCAGGTCTCTCAATTTCAAAGTTACACAACACATTTCCTATGTCCAAGGCCACCTTTTCTTAGTCATTAATTTAATTTCAGCTTTAGTGGTTGTTATGCCTGGGTGAAATAGGTTCAAGGTTTAGCCACAGATGTAGTTTTGAGTGTGTCCTCTGCAGGCAACTAGTCTGTTCTTCATGATCAACATAATTTCTGTTACATATTAATAGATTGCATCATTGCTCCTTTCCCAAGATTGGATATTTGCAAAAGAGTCCATTCTTTTTCCATGTTTTAGTTCAGATTTGAGGGATCCAAAAAAGTCTCTTGTGCCTAGTGAGCAAAAGTCAAGGTCTTCGTTCAAAGTCATGGTTCATCTGCATGACCACTGGTCTTGCCTCTGTGTGTTCAAACTCAACCATCTGTTTTATTGGTATCTTTCTCTGTTACTAATACTTGAGATATGATTATAGGACGGAAAAGAATTTCTTTTCTGAGATGACTAGCACGAAGTGTCCATACTGTGCGTATATATCAATTTAGATTTCTAGAAAACACATAAAAGGACTTCATGAGATGCGCTTAACCCTGGCAAGAACATGAACAACAACCAAATCTTAAACAATTCATGTCCTGGCCCCTTGATCCTCAGCCACCCCACCAAGCTCCTGTGTTTCTCTTGGGTTAGCAAAGGTACAGTTAACTTGGGTGTCTGCAGAGGACTACTTCAGAACTAAAAAACTTTCTCAGAGTCTCCCTCTACTATTTCGTCAGAACAGTACTTTTCTATACCATAAAATATGGATTAATGGGTACAAAATCATTTTGTGCATGTTTTATTAGTACCAGGTGCATAATAAGTTTCTAAAATTAGATCAGTTCCCTTGATCAACATTTAGATAACTTAAGAAAAAAGTGTTCTTTCCATTTTGTCATATTTCTAAAGCATAAGGGAAGGATTTAAACAAGATGTTCTGTGTCTTTTTTAATGGGAAATTATAAAGACATTAGGTAATCCATGGTAAGATACATTTATTCTCTCAAAGTCTTTTAAAGGGAATCTCCATCACCCTTCCCTGAATGGGAACAAAAAAAATACCTTTTTAGTTATTGTTCAAATAATGACTCAGTTGAATACATTGTTCTTATTTATAGAATAACTTTCATACTGTATTTTGTAAAGAAAAAAAGAAAATTATACTAAAGAAAAGTGATGAATTTTACACCCTTAGTGAAAAGTACATGAATGTACTTTAGTGAGCAAAAGGCTGCACGATCAGTAGCAAATGTATGTACATAAACGAAAATCCCACTATTAAGCAATGAGTAGGTCTGCAGATTGTATATCAGATGGGTCTTCTGAAATAAGATTGGTGATGTGGTTCGGTTGCTGCTGCCTCTGTACCTCTGCTTCTTATGCAGCCTCAGATTACTTCCTTTCCTCTTACTTCACGTGTTCTTTTGTTTAGATATTGTACTGGGTGTTGACACGATATTCCATTAAAAGCCATTGCATTCATATCAACATATTGTGCCATAGTTTCTTTGTATAGCCAAATGCTCCCTTGATGAACCTGTGTGAGCCCAGGTGACACCTCGCAGAACTGTGTTTTGTCTGTCCACAAGCAAGTGTGGTTTATGTGTGGCCAGGACCATCAGTGACTCCCAGCTGTCATTGTTTCTCTAGGCCTTAGTTACAGGAGCTGTGAACTGCCTTGATGCTTAACTAGGAGTTTGGCTTACACTCCAAAGTGCAGGAACAAATAGAAAGTGAAGTATGGTAGGATGATAGTGTATAATCTCTTGTATAAGCTCAGTTTCTTTTTTTCCAAGGAATCTAGAACATTTGGTCTTGAAAGGTGAAATTAATAAATAAACTGTGTTACCTTCATTCATGATGACAGCATGGGTGACCAAATTGCTAGAATGCTGTTGTCTTCTTCTGCCAAAATAAATAAAAGGTTTTCATTGTACTGTTTGTACTTTATTGTTGAATCATGACATCTATAATCAGGATATCAATTCAAAATACAAGCTGATGACAGGGAAAACTTTTGAAGATAGGTTTCTTTTGCCACCTTTTGGCTTATCATAAAGATTAGCTGGTAGACTGTGTGTTAAATCAAATCTTGGCATTACTGGAGGATATTTCTATTTAAGTCTACCAATAAAAAAGCCAAAACCTAGTTTTAGGCTCTTCATTGCTTTGACATTTCAGTGCTGTCTAGAAGCTAGCTGTAATACAAATACAAAAAGAATCCTCATTAAGTTTTATTAATTATATCATAGGTAAATCTATTTGACTTGGAATTAACACGCAAGCAACAAATACAGTTATATTTCTTAACACATCAAAGCAGTAATGAAAGTTATATAACATACATTTAAAGGGTATTTAAAAATAAAGCTGTGTTTAAATTGCAAGTAACAATGAAAAATTATTAACTGGTCAATGTGAAAATTAAAGGGCCAGATAAGTCATGAGACTGCTCCTTGAAATAAAGAAATTTTCATGGCTATTTTCCTGATGTGCAAGACTTCACAATTTAATGCTGGTTTTGGTTATAACTTTTCTATGCTCTTTGTCTTAATAAGGGATAGTTTTCTTTGGTCAGAGTAACAATGTGGATATACTTTATTTATGAATTATAGATGCAATGCTCTGCATTTGCTTAGCCATGGTGTTGAATGCAGATGCAGTTTAACACATATTCTGCTTCACATCCTGTCATATTTATTGTTGTGGTAGGTTGTTAAATAGAGATTATGGTCTTCTCTAAGGCAATATTTGTCTTCATCAACAAAAGATAGAACTTCGGATAGATTTTTAGAAAAACCTTTTGTCATATTGAAACAGTCAGCCTGTTCTGTGTAGAATACGAAACTGTTACTGCTTTTTAAATGTCGATGTAGCAAAACAAGAACAATTAGCTTTGATTTAAAAGGAGGCGAGTGTTATAGGAGGAAAGACACATTTTTGTGGTGTGATCATTTCTTTTGACTTTCAAAGCATCTTGGCATAGCAGAAGATCAGGCTGAGAGGTGTGCAAGTCCCTGGGAACAGGATGCCTTGTCGTTGATTCCGATTTGAGTATCATAATAAAAAATTGTGGTGCTGGAATATTGTAGTGGTTTGGATCTTGTTTTCCCCCAGAGGCTAAAAAGTGGTAATCCCCAAGGGGTGGAAACCCCTGGAAGTTTTGAAGTTCTGTCCAATGGGCGCTCCTGCAGAAATGTAAACATATCACAAGCACCGGAAGAGATGAGTTGTAGTTTTGGTGGTAGGTGAGATGGCCATGTTGTAGAGCCACGAGGAAAGGGGCCTGGAGCCCCTCGGGGCCTCTGGGGCCTCCTAGCCCCTGACTGGGGGGACTGCAAAGACTTGGAACAGTGTTAGACTGGACTAAGTGTCTGTAGTTAAACCGGGAGATGTTTTTCTCCAAACTGGGCAGCGGCCGGAGAAAGCAACAGCCACCACTGACCAGAGAAGCGGTGGCAGAGAACCAGAAGAGATAAGAAGGAGCAACAGAGACATGCAGCACCAGAGAAAGAACTCCTGGAAGGAGAGCCGAGGAAAAGAGAGTCAGCAGCAGAGTTACAGAGTTCTGGGGGTAAGAACTGATACCAGACCCCCCAAAACTCCTTTGAGACCTCCTGGAAAGGAGGGACATGGACTCCTATTTTGGAGAGCAGTTTTGGACATGCAGCACCAGAGAGAGAGAGAGAAGAGTTGAGAAGCTCAGAGCGTACTGGGAAGCTGGACTGGGACGGAGAGGAATGTGGAGGAGGGCTTCACCCCCCCGCTGCCTTGAGACAGAGCACGGAGCTCTGCAAAGGGGAATTCGAATCCCCTGAGGAAGGGACTTTCATGAAGATGCCCCTGCATTTCGTGATATACCTGTGGTGACGCGAGTCTTGTCCCTGCTGGTAGCCCACAGGTGAGGCCTTCACTTGGACTGAAGGAGAGCGGAGGGGCTTGGAGACCCCCTTGTGTGTATTGAACAGAGATCCAGCTACAACAATCCAGTTACTGCTGCATGCATGAGATGAGAAGACCTGCTGCCTTAGAAGAGACTCCTGCTTTGGGACTGGAAGGGATCTGTCCTTCTTTCCCTCCTGGACTTTTATTTGGAGGGGAGAGGAGATCTGATCCATTGTAAATACTATATGTTATGATAGAGATAGTTGTGATTTTGTGTATAATTTGTTATAGTATTTATTTGTACAGTCATTGTAATATATTCCCTTTCCCCCATTCTGAATCTGGTTGTGTTTTGTCTGGAAAAACCCATCTCACATTGGGTTGAGATGTGGGAGGGGGGATGGAGCTAGAGAATTAGGATTTTGGGGCTATCTCAAACCATGACAAATATATATGTATTTGTGTTATCATTGTGCCCAGAATTCCACTGTGTTTGGGCCCCATTGTACGTACAGAATGGAAAGCCAGTGTATGCTGTGTGGGGGGAGTGTCGAAGGTCACACAGTTGAAAAGCATAATTTTCTCTGTTTTTTTTCTATGAGTATATTAGCAAGAGGTTCAGTGAGTGTGGACATAAACAGGTAGAATATATTTATGTGTATAAATCCATACATTCGTATGCAAACTGTGATTAAAATACGCTGCAAGCAGAAAAGAGCATATCATTTCTATGTGTATAAAGACAAGAACTCAAATATTGCCACAGATAAGAGCTTAAAGAGCCAGTTGTTTTCTTAGGAACAACAGGTCCCCTAAGGGATTAAAACTGAAATGAGAGTTCAAACCTTACAGGTATTCACATCTGTGAAGTAGCATAACCATCAGAGCCTTACATTAAAAATTCTCTTCAAGGAATCTCAGTGGAATGAAAACTCTCAATTTCTGTGGAGTCAAGAGAAGAAAAATAATGTTTACTTTTTTATAGCATCTGTCTTTAAACTTCAGTCCTTTAAAATCTCTTGCTTCCTGCAACAGAGGAAACAAAAGGGGCACATAATAGACTTCCTTTTGCACATGAAATAAAGCAGGATGTTACTTTTATCTTTGGCTTCTTTGTTGCTCCCCAAATCTATCTCTCTTTGAACAATCTGCCACTACTCTGTGCCAGCAGGAGCTTTAGAAGAAGGCCATCTGCACTGCCTGCTATGTTTGGGGGGTAGACTCTCCTAATTCCTAATGTGTTGGAATGGAGATTTCACTCTGTGTTCAGAATGGGATTGCCAGCCATCATGTTTTGGGGATGGGGCAGGGGTGAAGATCTCACAGACATTAGTACTGCTGCTGAATGAGAAATATGGAGGTGGATACAGCACATGGTCAGTCTACCCTTAAAAGGTAAATGAAAGTTCTATTATAAATTAATTAAAGTACTGACAAATAAATGAGACATTTTGAGGAAAATTTTCATAGTAATGTTTTAAGTGGATCACTGATGTTATGCAGTTCACTGCAGAAAATGTGAGGATTTCAGCAACAGTAAAAAGGGTCACCAGTTTTTTATACAGTGGCGGTACACAAGAGGATCCCGTTATGCTATGCAAGTATGGAAAAGAGACTATACTTGTCTTGAATGTGTTTCCAATGCAATAAATCATACTTCAGCCTAAATTATTTCTCTACTGTGTGCCAAGAGAAAAGGTTATTTGATTAATTTAGAGACTAGGCAGACTTTTCTTCTGTTTAATTCAGTCCTACAAAATATGAACTCTCCTAAGTGCTTTGTGGACAGATATTTTTAGTGTCTTCCTGTTTTTCTCCTAAAAGTTCTCTTGTGTCTTTATTGCAAGCTCTGTCTTTTAGGGTACTGTCCCTGAAACAGAGAGATCATCTTCCCAAATCTCTTCAGTTCAAGGAGAAAATTACACCAGTTAAAAGTTCTCCTGCATCTTCCAGTGAGCTCATTGACCTCTCTTTTCCTTCTACCCTTTGTGTAACAGGTGAGTTGCAGATTGATGGAGGCCATTCCCTGAGGGAGAAAGTATGTTTAATCTTTTCTTTTTTTTTTTTTTGACAAACTGTTGTCTGTTTGATTGTGCTTAGTTGGCATTTCATCTGTTTTTTTCATCCCGAAGTTTTGTTCCATCATTGCCATTTTTAAAAGACAAAAGCGATTATAGTAATTTCCTCAGACAAGTCCTGAAAACCTCTTTACAGATACGGTTTATGTTTATTATTGTTTATTAATCCAAGGGACAGAGGGGAGGCATCAGACACTGAGGATTGTCTGTGTCCTCTTTTGAGGTATATGCAACTGTACTCTATTGTAATAGTCTAAAAATAGTGAATTCTCCTTTGTCACTCATTAAGGAATGATAAAACCAGATTTTTGGAACCTGTTACCAGAATAATTTTTCCCTTTTCACGAGGTTCTCCTCAGTGCTGAGTAGCAATTGCATGTGTTGCACTGTCTGTACAGTTCTCTTTAAACCAAGGTGATCATATGCAGTGCTAAACTCAGATACAGGAAGGAGTCTTTCATCGGAAACACAGGACTTCAAATTTTGTGAGGAAACATGTAGGATGGGGAGTCCTTAATTACAGAGTTGACTTTGACACCTTCCTGTAAGTATTATGTCCCACAAGGACAGAAATCCAGGTCACTGCTAACATAGGCTTGTTCTGCACTGGGGAACATTTAGAGAACATTCCCACTATTGCAGCTCCACTGACATTAGTGGTAGGACGAGCTGCAATATTCACAGCTCTCCAGCACTAGCAGCTGTTTCAGCACTGTGCTAATTAGATTGGCACTGAGCTGATTTCATAGACATGATGCTGCTGACAGCTGCTGGGGTGCCATCTACACTAGGGCTGCCAGCACTGATAAAGCTATAGTAGTGTTGGTAGCTGTGGCAATTATTTGCAGAGTTCTTCACAGTAAATAAAACTGAGATGTGAGTTGAAGTTTTAGTATGTATATAAATGCATATATGTATATAAATGCATATATGTGACTTAATTTATTCCCTGTTTTCCCCTAGCATCCTACTCATACGAATACACTTTACCAGTCATTTGTGAAATATTGAAAATCTCATGAATCATGTATCTTCTGGTTTGATATACTCTGAGATGAGGGAGAGTAAAGGGAGCAGGAAAGTTTCATATTTAGGATAAACATACAGTACAATGCCTCTGGGTAAGAGTAAAGTAGGAATAATAATTATCTCAATGTGCATTTTGCTAGCTGGGAAGTGGTGATGAGCTGTGTATTGATTGTTAAAGTACTTTAAAAGGTTTTCAGTGCCCAACATGGGTTGATCATGCCTATCTCATTCACATGTATCTGTACGTGATACCTGCCTTCCTTATCAAAGCAAAACTTGTTTGCATGAGCAAAGTATGTTTCTAATGAAGTATAATTTATAAAGATAAAGAAAGAGAAGGGTGTCTGTACATGAGAATGTGTCAGATCATTCATTTTTCATACAATGTTTTGTCATTTCTCTTAAAATTTTAAACAGGTAGAAACACTTTATTTAAATACTACTTCTAATCTTCATTTCCATTGTCCTTATTCTTTTACTCAAAGTATCACAGCATTTGAGAGTTTTTTTCCTTTATTGGAAATTAGTACTGTTTGGCTTGGCAGACGTGTGAGGTTACTTAATAAACTCCTAAAAGGATAGGTAATTAAAGGAATACTGTTGGCCAAAGAAGAAACACCACTGTCCCCTTCCTTTCCATTGTAGCTACCTATGAAACAACTACAATGAGATTTTTCAGTAGCCCTTGGACCTCATATTGAAATAATTTTACAAGTCACTTCTACTAAAAGTTGCTTCTGTGCATGCAAAAATTTGTAAGCAAATGAGGAAAAAATTGCAGACAGAGGCTGTTTAAACCATCCTGTTCTCCTAAAAATAGTTTGAAGCAGAGTTCAGACAGTTTTCTACATTTATGAATGTCAGCAACACACCTTTTTAATTGTGTGAAGTACTGACTAGGTAGCAAACCCTCCTGGCTGCTTCTCCCCTCTTCCCCCCCCAGTTTATTTTAACACGTTTGATCATTTACTTTAACAAAACTGGCAGGGCTCCCTCTACTCCCGTGCCTACACTAAGACACAGGCCCAAAATCAATGCCCATCTCCATTTCCAGAGAAATACACACACACTTGAGAAAATGAAATACTCATTTGCAGCTAAATTGCCTGTGGCAAACAGTCAGAAGAACTTTACTGGTTGTCTGATAAATCATCTACCCAGGCATACACATGCTTGGTTCTAACCATTGTTTTACTCAGCCCCACATTTACACAGAGTTTAGCTTTAAAAATCTAACAGTCCAAATTGGGTATATTTTGTTGGATACGAAAGAAAATTCTGGCCTGTTTGAACTCATCTGCGTAAAATATCTGTCAGCCTTGTATTACATAAAAATTCTCCCTTTTTTGAGGGAAGTTAATTGCTTTGAAAAATGTAATACCTATATCAAATGTAGATTGCTGTGTTGACTACTTTGTAGTATTTAAAGCACAAAATAAAACCAACAATAACAGTGTACATTAGAGAAACTATTCGTGATTAAATAGAAGGCATGCAAAGGAAGTCTACTCCTTCATTTTTGTGTATCTTGGTATGTGTTACCTGTGCTGGAATGTGATAAAAACGATTCTGAACTTCAGTCATTTGAGACCGTAAGACAATTGTAATGAAAGATCTTCCGAAAACAATGCTGGTCTAAGATACCAGATGACAAGAATATGTATTAAAAATCAGTTCAGATATTTTACTGGCTAAGGCCATGCTTTAGCTCTGCTGTTGTTCTGTGTAGTTAATTTCTAATTCCAAAGCATCTGTAGCACTTCACAGTTAAAAGAGCAGACCTCTCGTGAAGTGGGCATGATAGTGCTATCTATCACATCCTATTCTTTTTCCTTTTTTTTTTTTTTGTTCTTGTAAACATAATCCTTGAATAAATATAACTACTTATTTTCACAGGTAACCAATAAATGGTTGCATTATGTGTGTGGAAAAAATTGAAACCCTTCATTGAATTCAATAGCAAAAGTTTTCTAGAATTAGTGAATTTAGACTAAAGTTTTCCATGGTTTGATAAAGGCTAAAATTTTACAAATCTGTACAGTCACTATATGAACCTTGGATAACCTAAATTCTCTCATCCTTCACTCTTTGTGCATGGTATTTTGAATGTGAAAGCAATTGAAGATTTCTGTAAGTGATGACTGTTTAATGATTTCACAGTATATTCCTACCCCCTGTTAGCTTGTATTATTCTTAGTCCTTTTCATCATCTGTTAGTCCACATTCTTTTCCCACAGGATTTCACCATTTTATTTCTTTAAAAGGGTATAATGTGCAGCTGTGACCCTGCAAAACTCTTTTTACAGTAAGATCAGACCCACAAGAGCAGAAGATCAGTACTATTAGTAGTACACCTTTTTCCAAGGGCAAGGGAGGAGTCAATACTGCCATTGCAGAGGGTAATTTTCTGATTTAGAGCTCCAAGGCATTATAGTCAAGAGAAGTATATGCATAGAAAAACTGAACTCAACCCCTTGACAATACCTCTCAGCAAGCATTAGCTAGAAGGTGCTCCATAGATGAGAGGGATCAAGGTGTGACGGAAGCACTTCAAGGATCAGAAGCATGGTCATTTTTCCTCATCTGTCTCTATTGCCCTTTCCATTCAGCACTTCTGACTTTGCCTAGCTTTTCTCCAGAATTCGTAGGCATAGCATTGAGGAAGTGAGTGAAAGAAACCTGGAACAATATTTCACATGATGTTTTCAAACCTCACTGAAAACTAGCTGTGTGGGAAATTTCTAATTAGAAATAGACCTAGAAATGACACATCAGAAGGTAATTTGGTTTAAAAAATTCAAGGTTTTGATTCAAGTTAAAGTCTCATAAGCAATGTTTCAGTCTGATTGGTCTCTGACAAGCAATATAATTTTTCTTTCTTCTTACAATACAAAAAGGACTATAAAAAAAACCCAACCAGCATTAAGAGCAAGGTTCTTTCACCAGGTACTGAAATTGTCATGCCACTTTCATCTACACTAATTTACAATATTGCATGTAAACAAATTAGCACTGGCCTTATGTTTAACCCCAGTAGAAATGTAAGGGTAGTATTAAGTACGATTAAGTGAGTCAGTGAGCTACTTTGGGTACTAATTTAATTTAGTTTCTTAAAGTGAAGCAATTTTAGTAAGATTAAAATGAGTTTAACCCAGTACTAAAGTCAAAATGGCAATGAAAAGAAAGCAGAAATGGAAAAGTAATTTTTATAGCAATGTGGGACCTTTAGTGATATCTGCTCTTGCTGATATAAACCTACAAATTTAAGAGTGTCTTTTAGCTGGAGAATATACTTTAAAATGGCTACCACCAGCAGTAAAGAATAATGATGATTTCAGATACCAATACTCATACTTTTATCTTCAGCAAGTCCAGCAGGTAATCTGGGAATGGATCCAGATTCTTAAACATAGTGCCACCTTACATGTCCTTGCGTATCTGAGGAACTTGGCTTACAAGTAAAGGAGTAGGTGTTTGGTAAGATGTACTTCTTTAGGAGTAGCTGGAAAACAGGTGCAAGACCCGTAAAAAATGGCATGTAACATAGTAAATAATTTGTGTACACCCTACTAGTGGCATCTGATGCTTCTCTTCCCTTGAAATTCTAGAAATGCTATTACATTTAACTAATAGGTTTTTTAATAGGCAAGACTAAAGTCCAAGTGAAGTTTTTTCTTCAAAAAACAGTGTCTGAACATACTATTACAGGGCTTTCAGTTCTACTGAAACTTACCTCCAGCCAAACATCTGGAAGAGCAATAAGTCTTACTTCTACATATGGTACATATGTCTGGACACAAACTGATAAATTAGTCACTACATGCATTAAGTGTGGCTGTTAGCCTATCTGCAAGGATAACACTACTGTCATCCTTCAGTGGCATACTAGATTTAACACTTAATCTTTCCCCTGATATAACTCTAATCTCCAGCTAGATAGTTCTGCAGATGGTGCTGTGGGAAATGTTTGCAGTTCAGAGACAAGGCTGAAACAGGAGTGGAGAAAGAACAACTTTATTCCTCTTCAGTTTTTTCCAGAACAGAAATATTAAGGCAATTTCTTTCAAAAATTTTAGGCAGTTATGAGTGTTTTTATTTTTGAGGGGGAAACTCTCTGAAGTACGTGATACTCGTCTCCTTGAAGTGCTCAGCCACGGATCAACAAACTATACAATGGATGCAAGGTGCCTCATTCACATGGTAGAGCTTTTAGCCAACTTTCCTATAGTGTGAACAACCAATATTTATATTGTAACCAGTATAACTATACTTTTGATTCCAGTAATAAGAACTCATGGGACAAAGTGAGCAATGGAAAAGAATAACCTGAAAAAAAAAGAACAAATATGTATTCACAGAAAAATGACTGGATGTCAACAGCAGGATTTTACTACTCAAAGGCAGAAAAAATGGAAGTTTTCTGCAAATATAAAGTAATATGTAGCCTGCTTTTGAGGTTTTGTTTGTTTGTTTGGGGTGTTAATTTTTTATTTTTTTTTTTGAAAAGCTTAAAGCTGTTTGTATCAAATTGATAGAGTGTGTCAATATTTCAGCAAAATATCTTTTCTGGACTGGTAGCTGGTTGGTCAAGTTTGATGGCCTTCATATATTAGCAGCAAAACTATGGTATAGTTCAGAAACTGGAGTGGTCAGAGGAATTTGCAGGAAACTTCAACCTTCAGCAAGGTTAGTTTTTTGCTATAGAGATGGAGGGGTGTGGGGGAAGTATTAAGGGTCAGTGTATATCCCTTCTAATTTGGATGAAAAGTTTTGAAGATGTCACTTATCTTAAATTTCAAACAAGAAAATATTCAAGAACTTGCTCTCTCCTTGTACATCTGCAGATCTGTGGGAGGTGCACCTGTTCTGAGGTCTGGATGGTCCATGGATCCTGCACAGCACTGGATTCTTTCCCCATGTAGCTATCCTCTGACACATTTGCTGCCCACTACAGAGAACCTTCTGTGAGCCTGTCTGAAAAGACTAAACCCGAGGAGGAAAACAGAGTCAGAGAGTTTGTTTGGTGGCTAAGACAGAGGGAGAACCTGGTGAGAACTCAGTGAACTCGCACTCTCTGCTAAATGTATCTACCCTTGGATTCTAGAGAGCAGCTGCAGCCCTGAATAATGTGTGTTCTGAGCACTGAGGAAGGCTTTGAGCGTAGCATGTAGAAGATTGTACAGGGCTCTGGAGAATAACAGCGTTGCTAAAATCCTTTGGGAGAAGTCAGTATCATTTACAAAGGGAATGAATTGTTTTCTGAAGTTCACATCATCTTCCAAACTACCCTGCCCTTTGGAATAAAGGAGCTCCTGCAGCCAACTACTAAGGAAGAGAGAAGTACTTTAGTGTTTTTGGTAGTTTTTAATCTATAGGAAATTATTAAAATCAATGCCAAACTGTAATATTTTTAGAAACTATTATGATTATAATAGACGAAAAAAGAGTTCAGAGAACCACATATATGTACTTATATGTGTGTGTAGAAATATGCGGTCTTATACTATCCACTAGATGGACTCATGAATAGAGTGTTCAGAATCAAAACTCAGACTCCTGGTAAAGAGAAATGTCTGGTGTTAAGCTGCTGCCAGAGTCTGGCACACAGCAGCAGAGTTAGGGAAAAGAGCTATTGCACCTGCACCTTCTGTCAGTGCAAGGTCTAACTATAATCTGCTAGGAGAGAGGTTCTGGCTGGCTACCAATGCTCCCTCTAGTAATGGTGTTGAAAAGATGGAATTTTATCCAGCAAGAATCTTACAGATTTCTGAGTATAGAAAAAATTATGTAAGTGCTTGAGGTAATTTGAATTAGACCTCATATGTACTCAGAGTGCATGTAAGGGCACCATATGGTCATAAAAGTGGGAAGAGTATGTCCTGAAACTTGCTAATAATTACCTTTAGTAGACAATTGGATATTCTGCTTTAAATGACAAGTTTATTCACAATCATTGTCTTCAACTACTTATTTCTATTTCCAATCACAAGCTAAATTATTATTGCTTTTTTTGTTCGTTTGTTTCCTTATCATAACCAGCTGCTTTTCACTTTAGTTGCTATATTTGCTAAATGATGCAATACTTTCTGAAATGTGAACAGCTAGCAGAGGCATCAGCTGTACCCATTTCATTAAAATAATTATTTTTAAATCACCTGGAACATACAGCTGTAGTTATGCCTACATTAAGGGACAGAAATGACCTCTGGAGAACACGCTTGCATTTCCAGCTAACAGAGGCTGTCATATAGCACTGTATTATCTCCTTACTCAGTTCTGATATCCAAAATAAGACAAAGAATAGTCAAAACAGAAAATGGAAAAAGACATCAGCAAAGTTTGGTGACTAATACCTGTTCTTTTTCCAACTTCTTTCTATTTCATGCAATGTGCCAGCTGAAGCAGTTCTCCAGCAGCTGTAATGACACTGGGGCTTGATGAAGGTCTTGGGATACTTGACTACAAAGCTGATTGCAGACTATACAATGGCTCTATCTGATGCTTGAAAAAATAGTCAATGAAGTCAGTGGGCAAGATGTCCCAATAGTAAGAAGACAATATAGCTCAGAAAGCAAAAGTGCTTAGTCCTGTGAAAGTAAAGTAAACTTAATGGAAATAAATAATACATGCTGCAAAGGAAAATGAACACATGCTCCTACCACAACCATTCAATCCCTACAGTTGACTTTAATAATAAATCACTCCAAATGCCTCAATACTTTTTGGGAAGTGGATTAAGCTTAATAGAGTTTTTCTTTCAAATACCAGTATAAGGCCAAGTCAATCTTTTTTCTTCATTTCAAATCTGTATTTGTCTATTGATGTGTCTTTCCGTAACTATTTTTGTGAGAAATACTACATTGATAGTGTAATATGTTATATGAGCACAAGTTCCCGGGGCATAGGACTTCAAGGAACTGCATGGAGTCACCTAGTCTAGCATGGTAATATTTCCTCTATATCATTCATGAGGGATTTTCCATTCTTCTTGCTATTAATGGCTATCCTTTTGTTAGAAACTGCCAAAGACAGTGACTCTGGGACTTCCACTAGAAATCCCTGACAGAAGTTCATTATCTCTATTGTTGAGGGCTGATTTATTCTTTAATCAAATCCCCCTTCCTGTATCTTGTACTCTGTAACCTGTGTCTTTCATCTAATCAACACTCCTTTCTTGTCCCAATCTGCTGTGGGCGTGAAGACAAAGATTATTTCCTTCTTCATTCCAGTAGATTTCTGTGTCATTGAAAATGTTACCACATTCCTTTTTTTACCTCTGTTCCTCTATTCTAAACATCCCTGAGTCAAATGATCATGACAGGTCTTGAGGAAGAAATCTTATATTTCAATCTAAGCTTAATATGAGTAGATACATCAAGTGGATTTGAGAGGCCAACTTCATTAGATTTTGAAATGAGATTGGGATTCACTGTTCCTTCCAGCGTTAGATGACTGATCACTCTCCACATAAAATCAACCAGTTGCTATGGCCTTCTGTGGGATTTTTGTTGCAGTGATGATAAAATATTGTAGACTAAAGAAATACAGATGTGCTTAAAATGCCACAAGAGAAAGCAAGAAATGTGTTGAGAGATTGTGTTTTCTATGTGGTCTTTCAAATGTGAGAAATCAGTAGTGAGATGACATCAATGTGAGACGAGGTCATTAATTAAGAGGATCGAGATCAAAACATTTTAACTGGCTCAGACGAAAGTGAAGGTTTGAGGGAAAAAAAGGGTCTTTTGTATCTCTTCTGGCAAATATTGAGTACAACTAGTCTCTTGAAATTTTGTCTTTGGCTTAGAAATATGCTGGTCCTCTAAATATCCTGAATGGAATCTTTCAGCATTTTGCATGTAGTCTCAGTTTATGTTCTAAATTATAAGCCCCATTTAAAGAAGGCACCATAGCTATATATATGCAACCTCTTCTGCAAGGAGTAAACTACTGAACTTTAAAGGAGAAATAAAAAAGAATTGTAATAAAGTTTAAAAATGGCTCTCGTTTTTATGGGTCTTTCTTGCGTTTTTCATCATAGTGAATATAATACAACAAATAATCCTGTCATTTTCATTGTGTTTTAAATAGGCCCCTTTAAGGAAAGGGATATGTACCACCTTACAGTATTTACTTTATTCCTGGTACTCAGAATGGAAGATAACATCTTGGCAAATTTCATTAACACAGGTAATAAATGCCCTGAATTTTTCATCATGTATGTAGCAGAATGAGTAATTTTCGCGATGATAGGGCATTGTTCTGAGAAAATGCTAGGAGGATTTGCTTGAAGAGGCATTTATACCTTTTACGAGAAGGCAATTAAATAGTAGACTAAGAAAAAGCAGTTATTTCAGTGCTTCAGCAGTACAGTAGGACCTGAAGGTATGAGTTGTGTGTCCCACTGGCATATTGAGCTGTCTTGCTATGTTACTCCTCTGTGTCTTGGTCTTTGCTTCTGGCTAAGTGGAAACACTGTGCTTGTAAAGCACATTGAGACCTGCAACTGTAAGAACTAGGTGTTATCAGGAAAATACTGATATCAGTTAAGCATACATTTTTACATAGTATTATTATGACCCATATGACACATGACATACCTCTACAAACAGGTAAAGTCGGTGTCTTGGGAAGAGGTTCAATATATTGCATGACCTTTTGAGATAAATTTTATGCTCTGTCAATACTTACATGCTACTAAAGCTGAATTTTGCTGAATATGCACTATTGATACCAAGTCTTAAGCATGTTTTGGAAGAGTTCTGATTCACATTGTTAATGTGAATTCACATTCCATCTTTCCAAAATCCAATTTAAAATGATGACCTAAAAAACTCACCACTTGATGCAGAATGTTAACAGCTGCAGTTCCCTTGGTTAGAGTTACAGTGGTAACCTGTATAAGGGGGTTTCAGGTCTATGGTAGACTTTCTTCTGCCCTATTTTTTCTCAGTGTTTCTCTGTCCAAGGTGGAATTTGTAGTGCGGAGTGCTGAAATCTGCTGTCCACAAAAATTAATAATCCATGGATTAACATCCCACTGTGAAAGTGAGAGGCCAAATGAACAACAATTTTAAATACATTCTTGTTTTTTCTTGTTAGTCCTTCTCTATTACTAGTGCTACTGATCTGAGATTACAACCAGGCTTTTTTTCTTAATGAAAACTACAAATCTGAAGTAGCTTCATGAATGTATACTTATATGATGCTACAGGCATTTGCACTGCTGAGAAACATCTGTGATAAAATTTCAAGAGCAGCAATATTCTGAATATAACAATATTCCCAGCTCACCTCCCCCCCGTCCCCGTTGCCAAATGCTTTCAAGTCTGTCCTTGAATGTCAAGAAACCAGTGAGCACTAGGGAGTGCCAGTCGCTGTAGTTCACTGTACTCATATCATTAAAGAATACATCAGCTGTGAGAATTTAGCAGCTGTAAGAAAACATGATCACGTTTACAATTCTGGAATTTCTGCAGTTTTAAAGGAACTTGGTAAGTGAATGTCTGTCCTCTGTCCTAAATCCTTGCTGGTGTAAAGTGACTGGGCCCTGGGCTACACACATTATATGAATTAATAATAAGATGCTAAACTGGCATTGCATTTTCTTAATTTTTAACTCCTGTAGAAATGCTTGCTAAATATTCACCACTGTTTTTGAAAAATCTAAACTAATTTCTCTGGTCCATCATTCTGCTACTTGCTTTCATCTGAAACTGTATTTGGCTGTATATGTATCTAGTCATATATACAAGGATATTGGTTTTACTCCTTCAGAATAGAAGAAATTCTAAAACTGATCCCTTGAGTGTGCTGCTGTTGAATGCATGAATCTGTTCTGTATGCTTGAATTGATGCTTCACTCATTAGTCAATACAGAACACTGAGAACCCTTGCATATGTATCATGCCAATAGAAAAAAAAAAAAGAATAAAAAAGAAAAAAAAAAGCACAAAACCCACACTCAATTGCTTGCTCTGCTTAGTTTGGTCCTCCAAAGGCTATAATAAATCCTTGTTATTGTGCTAAATGAGTTATTTCCTTTAAACATTAAAATAAAACTTGACAATCCAAATAGGGCAATTTATAAAACATTCACCTCATATAATCTGAAAAAGAATTGTCATGGCCTCAGAAATACCATATGAATTCTGAAAGATTCCTATGCATTACTTCCAGCCCAAGACTAGCCCAGTGAATTTCCAAAATCTAACTGCAGGTAATTTATTTAGACATTTTTATTGAAGTATATTGGCTAATCAAGCCATATCTAATTAAAAGATATATTGTTAATTATTGATTATTTTGCTGAATGCAAATTGTTGGGTGAATCTTTCAATGACTGTGATTAAACTGTGTAATGTTAGGCTTTATGGTGCAGTTGGTTTTGTGAGCCCAAAACTCAATTATCTTTCCAAAGGGATATGAGAGATTCTTACATCCTGAAAACTGATTAAAAGTTTTGCAAAATTTTCTATGCCTGTAAAAGCCTGCATGGTTTAGGGTGAGAAGCTAACAATACACATAATCCAAGTATTTTTTGATATGTGCCATGGAAAAGAACCTTACTCTTTTAGTGCTCTTGAAACAAAAATGGGTGCTTGAGTTAGTGACCTATGGAGTTATCAGTCGGCGGAGTTTCCAGAGGATAAGTCAAAAGCACTCAAGTACCGTGTAGTTGTCACTGACTTTATGGCAGGCAAAGCTCTATTTCAGTCATGTGTCTTAACTGAATAAAGTTGACTGTGTGAATATCCTGAAGTTGGACACAATTTATATTTACTCATGTTCTCTTTTAAGTAGAAAAATTATTTTTATATGGTGAAGTGTATTGCTACATATGTGCCTGAAAAGAGAAGTGAGAAAGGTGTAGAGGAGCATTTAATTACTTGCAATACTAAGTGTTTAAATTGTATAGCAGTGTCCATTGTCACAGTTTTCTCAGGTCTTTTGCTCTGCCATGCAAGCTAATAAAGCTGTTTCCCCCTCAGTTTAAAAGGAAATAATTTTTTGGTGAGCTGATGAAGAATTGGGAGACCTGTCCAATTCTTTTCTTTCCTCTGTATGCTGAATTTGTGAATTCTCTGTATGATTACTTTAGTCTGACAGTCTTATTATACTTTGGCCGGAAACTTCTCTCAAATTGGACTAAAAGACCCTTTTGACAACACCAATACAAGTAAGATTTAGAGTAGAGGAGTCAGCCAACAGGCAAGGCTACTTTTTCTTATACAGTGAGGTAGTTTATTGAATAAAAAGGTAGAGAAAACACCCCATTGGGGGATAATACAGTAGAGAAAGGAACATTTCATCACTGGTGGTTGCTTACATTTTTTGGGTACACTGCCAATGCTACCCTCATGAACAGTGATGTGTCTCCAACCTCTGTAATGCCATTGCACATCCCACACAGGTTTGAGATTTCTGCAACACCTGGATTTAAGTCATTGTTTAGCTGCAGGTCCATGGCCCATGTTTAGTCAAAGCTTTTATTTTCTCACTTTACTCTCTACACTTTACTCTCTTAGTTTTCTCTAAAGAGCAGTTTCTTTCCACACTGGCTAGACCTTCATCCTATGGCACTTAGGGCTGTGGGATCCTTTTTAAAAAAAAGGATATTTATGTGTTTATGAAGGGTCTATTATCAGAAATTTAAACAAAAAAATATCTCATATTGTATAGAGAGAGTACAGCTGCTCATTTCTGTTTCAGTCAATCGGGTAGAATAAAATCTTGTAAGTCGAAAGTAGGTATATTAGCAAGTGTTTTGGGAGTTGTTTGATACTATTCATGATGCTGATTTTCACTAATATATTTAACTTACCGATTTATTTCCTGTTCTTCAATGATTTTTTTTAGGATGGACTAGATTAAACTGAGGCAACTGAATAGTGTAAGCTCTATTTCTGAGACAGATAAGTGTGAATGAATTAGCTGTAGATTTTTATGGTACAAATATAAAATTTCAAATCCTTTAAATTTTCTAAACAATTTTGTATATCCTTGCTTTTTTAACCACATTTTGTCCATTCTTGTTTCTGTTATCACCTCTGATGTGATTCCATGAAGTTCCTCCTATTCCATAGCAGTTTAACAGTTTACTCAATGGCTTAAGGATAAGATGCAGGTGTGGAGGGGTAGTCAGCACAGTGCCATGTGTTACATGGGAAGTGCTGGGAGGGTATGGATGAAGCAACTCCACAGAGGCGGTATCATCACTGTTAGTCACTCCAGAAGTAGTGTCAGCACCAGCTACTCTAAATGTTCTGGAGTAAACCAGGATGTGGAAATGGCAAGAGGAGACATGAGGTAGTGCTCACCCTCAGCAAATCAGAAACTGCTAACATACAAAACCAAAGTATTGTGAAACCCTGAACCATTTCTTTCTTCAAACTTTTAGGAGACTTTCTGTTTATTTGCTTGTTTATCTTGTTTAGTTTATTTGTTTTTAGTAACAGATATTTCATGATTATCTCTACTTTGAGTTCAGGAAAGTTGCACAAATTTCCTTAAAGCAGTCCTACCCAATATTAATAACTGCCTATTTTATCTGGTCATCAATTAGTCTGTCAGTCTCATGTGCTCTTTGCAATGATTCATTTCAGAACTTCAGTTAAGCATTTTTATAAACATCTGCATCACTACTTAATCAATTATTCATTGCACCTTAAAGCAAAATGGTAAAGCCTGTAATAGAACTTCAGTATAGTAACTAAGTCAATGAATAATACATGCTTGTTTTATGGGAAGCACAAGGAAATTCTGTTTCCTTTTAGTTTCAGCGTATCAAATGTGCAATTATTGTATAATTAAGTTCAGCTTACATGACAGGTGAATGACATTTACACATTGCTCTTCCAAGTTGACTGTTCAAGCACACTAAACATGTTGTACAACAAAATTTCAAGCAGAAGCAATGCAGACAGCTACTACAGTGTATTTCATGAGCCAGAGTGGCTTCTGTCTCAGTTTCTGCTACCATGGATAGGCAAGATATACTTTTGATAACGTATGTATGAACTAAGAGACCCTGTAAGCTAGTAAAGTTACTTAATTAGAGTAATCACAACAATGAATCAGTGTGGAGAACTGGACTTATGATGGTTAGAATGAGTGAAGTTTAATCTCTTCTATGGTATGATTTCTGTCTTTTCTTTCTTTGTCTAAATGTGGCTGCACCCATTTGTACACTGACAAGAAGTCCCATACCGCATTTGCAATTCTAAATGCCTGAGTCCTATGAATCATTCTGCAAAAGATGTGTAGGAAGTCAGTCTCAAGGGAAGGAAAATATTCCCCTAATCAAATTGATACCGCCTATCCCTCACTGCAGCTCTAAAAAGAGTATTGAGAAAAGTTATTTTTGTTCGAAATCATAGAACTTGTAATTTTATTTTTTTTTTTAATTACAAAGTCCTTGTAGTTGCATGGGAATTCACAAAGCTGTAATAGTTAACTCTTAAACTTCTCTTAATTTAGGGAGAGTTTTTTTCATGTGATAAGTCAGTCAATATTTACTGTATGGGTGTTGTAGAACCATTGCAGTCAAGGAAAAGCAGATTTCAGCTCTACTGGGTATTTCCAGTTGTGAGTGTTTCTAATGGAGATTCAGACAACATGCTGAAAAGCTGGGTACTATTTCTTTCACTACAAAACTGTGAATGAATTATGAAGAGTTGCAATAAAATAACTATTTTTCACATTGTTAAAATAAGCAGAATTCCCCAAGTCTGCAAAAGGGGCAAAACAGAGAATGCTGCTTCAAAGTTCTTTTGTTCAGTTTGTTCTCAGTAGGTGTGACTTTATCTTATTCCATCTTTTCCAGGATTTGTCTGGGCAGCATGGAACTCAAATAAGAGTTTTGCCTTTCATTTCAGCCCATAATAAAGAGTTCCTTCTAAGAATAGAGAGAACAGAAAATGGCGAAATGTCTTCTTTACACGTGAACTCTTGTCCACATTAGTTACATATAAAATTTGAAAAAAAAAATTGTTTTACCAAATGCCCAAAATTTTCAAGTCAGAAACTGTGAAGTGAGCTACGGTAACTGCTACTGCCTTCGAATCAGAAAAGAGGGTAAATGGGTAATCAGATGTTTTTATTTAATCAAGTAGAACTTGAAAGAGATCCAGAGTACTCTTTAAAAAATCAGTAAGAAAAAAATAGTCACCAATTCTATTCCCAATGTTTGGAGATAAAACACATACATAGTTTTTTTAAATCTCAAGGACCTAGTTGTACTTCTTTTCCATTGTGAAACATGCAGCTGATGTTTTGATACCAAAGAATGCTGATTGTGCTGGGATGAAGATGTTTTACTATTACTGTATTCATTGACTGAAAGTAAGAGATGAGAAAAATCAAAAATGATTCGAAGTTCCTATTTTTCGTTGTGTTGAAATACCAGACGTTGTAAGAAATATCAGACATAAAATGACAACTTAAGATTGACTAATAAAAAAATTTTAGGTACTAGATTTGTCCACAAAAGGTCACTAAATTTGTCTGTTATTTCAAATTTATTAATGCAATATTTTAGAAGAAATTTGTTACCAGTGTTTGACCAACGTGACATTTTTGTACAGTGAAATTTCTTCCCACTCTTGCTATTTCTTTTGCCAACATTGTCCCTTTTCTGTAGTCATGATGCCTCACGAGAGGAATCAACACATTCCATTAGTACACATCTTGTGCCAGGGTTGCTGATATAGATTATGAGACTTATTTGCACTGAAGTATTCATGGGCAAGAAATCATTAGATAGAGGTTTATTCCATGTCTTGAAATCTATTTTCATATATGTCTATATTATGTATAAATATATATATGTAAATAAATTATATACATAACAGTTACATTTAGCTATTCACTTTAATTAAAATTATTATTGCCATTAATGTGAAATAGCTAATAAAACATTGTAAGATACTTCTGGTACTGACAAGCAGAAAAAATATCCTCCAAGCTTTTAATCTCTGGCTTTTCTCTCTATCTTTGCTTCAGTTCATTTTTAAATATTTATCCATCAAATATTCCTATGAATTAAATACTTGTAAAGCTATGACTTCATGCTAGTTGCTCACACAGGTCACATACACCTTGAATAAATAAATAAAAAAAACTTTCATGGATTCATTGCTGCTTATAGGATTGACTATGTCCCATTCTCAGTATTGTACTGAAAAAAAACCTGAAAAGTCTTCTCTGTCCCTAGCATAGGGTTTTTTTAAAGTATTGAGTGCATTCAATAAGTGCTTCTTTACAGTCCTTTGATATAATTTGTATGGTTTAACAAAGGTAATTTTGTTTTGAAATGTACTCTGTCTTATGGGGGTAGAATTAGAAATAAATACTTATGTCAAGGCTGTTTGAAAGATGTGAAAAATTAGTAAAATGTGGTCTGATCTAAGGAGTGTCAGTGGTCAATGAGCAAGGGAGATAGTGAAAAATGCAGGATTAATGCTCATCTAGTTCTACATTTCATCAATTAGAATTCCAGTGTGTACCTGGATACACATGTATTATTCAGAAAAACTCTTCTAAGTACTTTGTTGCCATTAGGATGATTTTGAAGACAAATATTTATCTTGATCCTCTCCAGAAATGGGTTAACATGCATTGCATGTTTTCACAAGAAGTCAAAGGCACTCTGCTTTAAATTAGGGCCCCCAAAATTCTACTCATGCATAGATTCCCATTGTTTTCAAGTATTTTCTGAAGTAGAAAACAACGTAGTAGCCAGTAAGTAAGATGACATAAGTCTGGTGTATTGTGTTTTGATGTGAGAATGCCACAACATCCCATCTGACCATGGATAAAAAAAGGCCTGCTTAAACATCAGAGCTCCACAATTTTCAAAAGCTCTTGTGGATGCTTATAGTGGTTTCCTCCTTACCTGTTTTTATAATGTTCTGTATTCTCTGCAAAGAAATGCACAACTACGTAAACTCAAGAAAATGCATGGTATTTTCATAAGGAAATAAAGTGCTCCATTCTAAGTCTGTTGTGTGTTAATTTCCTGTTAGAAGTAAAATAAAAGTAAAATGTAAACAAATTACAGGATCCAAATATATTTTTCTGGAGAATGTAACATTAATAAGTAGGTAGAGGAAAAATACTTGGATGTACTTTCTGTAGCTGCCATCTGATAGTTCCATAACACAGTTGTGATGGTCAAGCAGATGGTGATTAACCATGATTCAAAATGATGTTTCACTGCAGCCATCCACAGCAGGGAATGAA
This sequence comes from Corapipo altera, assembly GCF_003945725.1. Lineage (NCBI taxonomy): Eukaryota > Metazoa > Chordata > Aves > Passeriformes > Pipridae > Corapipo > Corapipo altera. The sequence continues at coordinate 693,600 of NW_020884931.1, forward strand.
ACATGGTATTCAGCAATATTCTGCTCGAATTCAGATGTTAGGGAGAGTGAGGTGACGTGCAAGTTTTGTGGGCAGGAGGGACTGGAGGTTCTCCTTTGAAAGTAGTCAGTGTCATTCAACCACCTGATGGTTTTGTAGGGTTGTTCACAGAATTGTTAGAATAAGGCCAGGCTGCTTCATGTTTAATTTTCATTGGTACTTACATAGATTCTAGAATTTACATAGGTTCTAGAATGCTGAATATATTATTAAACAAAATTTTAAGGTAGGAGCTTTATTCTGCAGTGTCAGAATCATTCACTGAAAAGAAACAGTCATGCTGGATGGAAGTCCTCTTCAGATTTTTCCATTTTGGAATCTGAAGCAGGCCAAGTGTGATTAAGGAAGTAATAGGAAAAAAGGTAACTGGAAAAATCATAGAGCTGTTAGTCTTGCCCCATTATTTTGATTTTGAATCAAATGGTAAAAGAAAACAACGTGCAAAGATAGATGTAGAATGGAATACAATTCTGCATTCTAGACAAGCAGGATTAATGAGCCTGCTTTCTATGTTTTCTTTCACACTAAGGAACTTGCTGATTACCTAATCTGATTGAAAGTATGTATAGCATTTAGGATGGAGAATATGGATACTATTAATTTTAATACTATTAATTATTTTGCAATTGTAAATACACAAGTCAATAGCCTTCTAGAAAAAGCAAAGCGTTCGTACTGTCCTGCACTACAAATTCATTCAGAATTATGTGTAGCTTTTGTTTTTCACATTAAAGAATAAATGTTAATACACACCGGAGCAGATAAAGAACAGCAGAATGCTCAGAGAAAAGAAAGAATATCTTGCAAGAGAGTAAACAAGCTTGGTTTGTTTAATTTAGCAAAACACAGACGGAAGGAGGGATATGATTGTACTTTATAAATATGCCAAGGGAAATACCAGGGTGGGAGATATTTAACCTGAGACTGTGTTCGCACACAGAAAATTTTTATAAAGCCGGCTACAGATATAGTTAGGATTGAAATAGTAAAATGCTTTTGAACTGTGAGGTACTCCAGTTCTGAAAGACATAAGGCAATGGGTACAAACCGAAATACAGAAAATTCCATTTTAAAAAAAAGGAAAAAAAATACTGTCAGGGTAGGCAAACAGCATTTCACTCTAATCTCAGAACTGGGTGGTTACACGTCTATTCACCAAAATAATTCAAGTGTATTCAGAAATAGATCATTTGCTCTGAGCATTTAAGCCTATTTATCCCACTAATCCTCTCTATTTATTTTTCAATAGACTTCCTTGGTTCAAGAAAAGGTAAAACATTTCAAAACATACAACTCCCATTTATATCAAAGAGACAACTGATACTGAAACCAGTTGTATCTTTAAAGATATATGTATATCTTTAAAGTATAGAATAGTAAAATCTGGTTTTCTATTTTATGGAATTTGACTTATAAAAATCATAAATTTTTTTGTTGTTTGGTTGATTGATATTTTTTTTTTAATTTAATAGCATAAAATAAAGGGATAATATTTGCTGAAAGACTATGTTTTTATTTGTTAACTAAAGCTTTTTACAACTACAGATTTTTAACAACAAACCTTAGTTTTATGAAAAGGATCAGAGCAAGAATATCTTCATGTCATCCTTTTCTTTCCAGAGATGATATTTTAGACATTAAAACAAAGAAAAAGAAATCATTACAATACCTTTCTGAATAATACCAATGCCTATCTTATAAATACTGAGGCTGTTGAAAATACACTAATTTTGTCAATCCATCTAAATTTCATGAAACTTCTGTTCTAGTATACTAAGAAGAATATGGTGCTGTTCATACTTTTATGCACAAGGATTGGTGAAAGGGGTGTGTATATATATATTAAAAAGTAAACTCTATATAAGAAGTAATGTTAACAAAGATGTTAATGTCTTTTCATTGCAAAAATATTTTGTCTTAAGTTATCAAAAAAGCTAATAAATCCATCTTTGTGACTTAGGATCACATAGCATCAAATCATGCAGCACACTGATCTTGCATTTCAGGGAATTTTACCAAGGTTTCAGACTCTTTGTGAACAGGCATGTCAAGTTACATTCAGAGTTTTGCCCGAAACAGAAAAAAATCTTGGTGCAAAAGGGGAGAAATGCATACAAGAAAGCTTCCAAAGATGCAATGCACAGCTTTTTCTTCTCTCTGCGAATGTTTGCCCAAATCCTACCGATTTATCATGTTTTCCTTTTGATCAGCCTCCCCAGTAGTACATACTCATAACTTAATTTCTTCCATCCTGGCTACAACTAGATACAATTACTTCCTATAACACTCTGCTTATTTCAATTCTAATTATCTACACTAGGCTGTGTAGTGTGGAGTGAACACCAGTCTCCTACTCCCACTTTCTTTTCCCTGTACATGCATTCAGGAGTAAAGCAATTTTTTAGTTCATTCAGTTGACCTTTTTTGGATATAGTCACAGGTTCAGCGTTTGCTTCCCTGTAAGCTCAGTTCAAGATAGGTAATGCAGAATGTGAATGCACAGTTAGATTCTCTTCCAGAGGACCAAGAGTTATAACAAAATCTTTATTTTCATGAATCATCTTGATGATTTCAGAGAAAACTTCTGCAAAACCAGATATGGTTTTTTTGTTCTTTTGTTCTACTGGAGAGAGTTCACATGTGACGATCTGACTACACCAATGACTTACAAAGGTTGGGGGGTTTTATGCTATGTTTTTTACCACGCTCACTGGATTAAGAAACACTGTGTATCAACTCTGCATTTTAATTTATGATTTAGATAAGGTCTATTTATTGCTCAGTTTACTTCATTCTAGGTCAACAGCTTTCATTAGAGTATTTTTAGCAGACCATGAAATACAAGTGCACACAGACATGGAAATATATTAACCAGTACAATTCAGGCACTCAGTGCTACACCTCTTTGTTCCTCTATAAGGAGAAACAGTCACTTTCCTGTAAACATCACTAAGAATTTTTCTTCTTTTCTTGCACTCACACTGCTATTTCTCCCTGTCACAAATTTGATTTTATTCTACTTTTATTTCCCCTGTAAAAACATATTTTTAACTAGTAAAACTTAATTAAAAGCAGTCTTCAAAAGTCATGTCTCTGCTCAAAAATTTCTAACTATAATAGAAAGTTAAGCGGAACAGAAGTACTTTTCTAAAATGTATTCATGCCTTAACTATGAACTGGAGCTGAATTAAAGTATTTATGTTTCTAAGGCAAACGTTAAAGTGAGATGTGGGCATTATAATTTTGGCATGAATCATGGGAAAAAGTAGAACAATTGGATTTGATTTACTAACACATGATGGAGATTTTTTTGTAACTAGACTTTGCCACTTGAGAGATGTTAAGAAAGCCTTATGCATAGGCTGGTTAAAGAAAACATAATTTCAGTTCAACAATAGAGACTGTTGTCCTCGATCACAGTATGAATTTTTTTCATACTAATGAATCCATGATTATTTTTCAAGTGGAGGCAATTGTCTGCTAGTCCAAGGCTTTGAATCTTCAGTTCCTTTGCAAGTAGGACTATCTTGAACAAACTTTTAGCACAATACAATTTTTATAAGAAATCGGAAATTACTATCCACAGCTTAGGTTGTTCTGATACTCACATCTTGTTGCACCTATGCTCTGGCACCTGTAGATCCCACCAGACCATATGGCAAGGCAGGACTGCAGTTCCCATCCTGATGATCTGGAAGCCATTGTACAGGTAATATACAGGCTGGAATCAAAATGACAAGGGCTTAGGAGAAGGTTAAGTGGAGGACAAATTACCACTGTTGTTCTACATCAGCAGTTAACACTGATCTTTATAACATTTTTATAGCAAAATAATATACATTCTGGCATTGCACTTAATGGATTCTGCATGACAAGTGATAAAAATTATGAATGACTTCTATCAGGCTTCATTTTTCCCTGCTTTTTAGTTAATATTACAGAGCCTGATGTAATTATCCATTTGGCAATTCTCCTTGTCAGTCATCTGGTGATTCATAAGCAAGTCAAACAATATATTACACACTGGATCATCTGCGAGGACTTTTCTGGCACAGCTCTTGGCATTGAATTTGGTTTTCAAGGGTATTCCAATAGAATCAGAACTATCCACACCTTTTAGGCTGCACCTCTCTTGTTGCCCGATATGACTTGTACACCTTTCCTCTCCAGAAAGCAGAGACACAGCTTTCTTTAGTTTTTCATGTCAGGAAATATGTCAGGTATCAATTCTGCAGTTGTTTGGGCATATCTACAGTTGTGTGGAAACCTGCTGTTTTAGCTTGAAGGCGTTTAGTTGCCCTTGTTTCCCACGGTTCAGTAGCCTTTACATATTACGGGGCCTGCTTCACTGCAAATAGCATCAGAAAAAAAAAAAAACACCTTAGATAAATCTTCACATACTAGTTAAAACTGTTTGGATGGAATTAAAGGTTGTGGAAAATTTCCATCTTTCAAAGATCTGATCCAATGTGTTCATTTTGGGTGAAATTAAGTCTTCTTTTACTCTCACACAATACTAGTTCTCTGAACTTAGTTTGCACATATGTGAGAGTAGAACGTGGCCTACTCTGTTTAATATATATATCTATACATATATATAACAAGTAGATTTTATTTATATAATAGAAAAAGGACAGCCCTCAGATACATCATGCAACCCACATGACACAGATCATTTTAACATAAATATTAAAGTAGTTGGTATTAACTCTACACTGTAGTAGTAGGTGACAATTCTACACTATATCTGAAAAAACCCCCACATCACTTGAAAACCAAGATAATTTCTTAAGAGTATGCTGTAGTTTCCTGTATAAGGCAGTCCATTTGTTGATTATACTGTTTAGCAGTAGTGGAGGTAACAGCATTAACTTTAGATTAACATTACCAAGGTTAACACTCCATTGATAAGAATGAAGAAACTTCAGGTTCACATTGAGTCCTCTAGCTATGACAAGATGTAGATATCAAGGTTGCAAAATGATAAAGGGTTAGATGGACTAGCTTAAAATCTCAGCAGTTGTGCTTTTCTGCCACATGCCTGTCAGCAAATTTTTTTTACAGGACATCTGGGCTATATCACACTGCTTTCTCTAATGCTGTAGAAGTGACTGACAGGGGATTAAGATTTTCTTCACACTGGAAAATTCTCCATTACTACAGTAGGTCATAATTAAGTCAAAATGACACTCTTGCTCTCTCTCTGGGAAGAAACTGATATCCTGACTCCCGTGTTCACTGCTTGCTGAAGTGAATAGTGTCTGTAAGCTGCTTCAAAGCAGGCCCTTATGAGCTTTGATGAATTCTGGTCTCTGTGGTATTGGGACTCTGTGTTTCCTGTGGCCTGAAATTTAGAGAAACTCAGAGTAC